>NC_073230.2:162365000-162990000 GCF_029281585.2 Gorilla gorilla gorilla
GGGACCCATATTACAATGTGCAGTTCCTGGCTGGGCAGCTGCTGGCTAGAGCACTGCGGTGCTACCACACAAATTGCCATTCCTGCCACGTTGCAGTGTAGGTAAGTTGTTGTTTTTAAATCTGCCACTTTTATCTAGTAAACTTGCTAAACTCTGTTGTTATAAGCTCTAGAAGTTTGTTGATTCTCTTTGCCACATTATAGGAGCATTTTGGACTCTTTTAATACTTACCAGTAGGTCCTCCAAGAAAATTATAATGGAAGTGTTATTGGCAGGGATCTTTCTCTAATCATTGGCTAACTTCCACCATTAATCATGATGTCTGGGGAGAGTTAATTAATTAAGTAAACTTTTATTGAACTATAAACCTAAATACAAAAAAGACAACTATTTATAAGCATATAGTTTGGTGAATTTTCACAAAGTGAACACACCCACTTAAGCAGCACCCAGTTTGAAAAAAAAATTATGCATGTAAATAATTTTATATTGATCTATTAGAAGCTAACTTGCTAACTTTTTGATAATCTATAAAGTTTGTCTGTAGATTCTTTGTGGTTTTAAAAAAAAGACAGTTACAGTTATGTCAGTTTTATTCCTTTTCAAATCTTATCATTTTTTATTACCATTAACTATTTTCTGGTCTTATCTCACTATCTAGAAGCTTCTTTTAATATTTAATAGAAAAAGTACTAGAAATACTTTTTCTTTTTTGGTCAGGAACATGGCAAGATCTTTCCACTAACATTTCATCATTAATTATGATTTCTGATGTGACGTTTTGGTAGATGTTGCTCTCTTTGATTTCCCTTATGAGAAGACTTTTTGAAATCATGAATGGATGCTAAATATTTTACCTTCTTGGCAGTGTTAGAATAATCCATCATGACCAAAAAGGATTTTTCCCCAAAATTAATATAATTTATTTCCTTTAATTTATTAATTGGACTTAAATTTATTAATTGAAATTAAAGCAAAAAACTATATGGTTTTTATTTGCAATACATCACTGGATTTTATTTTGCAAAAAAAAATTAAGCATTTGTCATTTAAGATTATGAAAAAGAAAAAGATCGGCCTCATTTTTTCTTTTCATATTGCCTTTATTTGGCTGTGATTCCAGAGTTTTAGTGGTCTCACAGAATGGGGTAGAAATACTTTTTCTGTTCTCTTGTAGAGTACTAACAGGGTCAGGAAGATACATTTCTTAAAAGTTAGAGGAAGGTACTGATAAAAACACATATGACTTTTTAGGGGAACATAGTTACCCATTGATTCCATTTCCCTGGTAGCTATTGTATTATTCAGGCTTTCCAATTTTCCTCCTTCTGTTTGCATTGGTAAGTTATGTTTTTGAGGAAATTTTCCACATTAAAATTTCGAACTATTAGCTAACATTGTTGAGAGTATTCTTTTAATATCTTTAAAATCTCTGAGGAATCACTCATTGACCCTTATTCATTCCTTATGTTATTTTTCATGTGCCTACCCCTCCTCACCATCGTCTTCCTCCTTCCTTCTGTCTCACCAGACTTCTATGTTTTATTCGTGTTTTAATAGAAATAACTTTTGGCTTTGTTGATATTTTTATTGTATCCTTTATTTCTTTTTTTTTTTTTACTTTTTCTTATCTATATTCTATTATTCTACTTTAAAAATATTTAAGTTTTAAAGTTTACTAACACACTTTATTTGTGTTTAAGTTTTTAAAATTTTTAAAAAACTGTTATTTTAGCTTCAGGGGTACATGTACAGCCTTATACAGGTAAACTCGTGTCATGGAGGTTTCTTGTACAGATTATTTTGTCACCCAGGCGCTTAGCCTAGTACCCATTTTTTGTTTTTTTCTGACCCTCTTCCACCTAGCAGTCCACCAAAACACTTACTTCAAAAACCAGCAATTTATTTAGCTCTGATCTGATAGGGTGGCAATTTGGGGGCTGAGCTCAGCTGAGCAGCTCTCCTGGTCTCAGCCAGGCTTCCTCATGTGTCTGTGGTCAGCTCCGTTCTGCCAGGAGGCTGTTGTTCCAGGAACTTGGAAGGAAGTGGAAATATGCAAAGTTCCTGAGGACTTGGCTAGGTAGGCATTGTCACACCATCCTCTCTTCTGTCCCCCTCAGAGTTAAACTTGTTGCTTCAGGACATTTGAACAAGGGTAGAAGGAGGTAAAAAGCAAGACTCCATCTCGAATAAAATAAAAATAAAATAGAAATTATATAAAGAACAAATTTAAAATTGCCAAAATTCTACCACAAAAAAGAAACTCTTGTTAGCATTTTGGTCAGCATCCTCCCAGATATCCCTCTAGGCCTAAGTGCCTTTGTTAACATCTATGTAAAGGTATAAATGAGAGGTCACTGGGAAAAATAGAACATCCCACTGGCTTACATGAAATGCAATAAAGGTCAACAATTCACTGTCTTTACAAATGGTCATTTCAAAACTCAGGCTGGAATTTTGTGTAGTTAAGGGGAGAGGGGACACATTAGTGCAACACCAATGGGCTACTTGCTTATTCCTTCTAGATCTTAGGGCACAACCTGTAAAAAGGGGATGAAGGAAAAAAGCCAACTCTTTTTGCAAGATGTGAAATAGCCACATGGCTTTGAGCGATGGGCTCTAGGCAAATTGCAAGGCACTTAGATATTTCTTTTTCCTCTTTATGGATCTCTGATAATTAATGCTTGCCTTTGAGAGGTTTGAAATATGTATGCAGGTGTGTGTGTGTGGGAGGTGAGTGGTATATGTGTTTGTATGAACCACTGTATGGCTATAAAATGTTCTTAGCCATTGAATAACTTAGAAAGATTATTTGTAATGCCCCCCAAACCGGTGTAGGTGTGTGTTCATCCCTACATCTTCTCCAGTTCTAAATTTTGTTAGTTCTTAAAATGTTTGCCAACCTGATAGACAGAGTTTTGTTACTGTAATTTTCAGCCTTGACAATACTAAATGAAATGTGTCTATTAATCATTGGTAATTCTATGATAAATTGGCCATTTACCCACTTTGCACTTTGCACCTTCATCTTCTATTTATTTAGACATGGTCTCACTCTGTCACCCTGGCTGGAGGGCAGTGGTATTATCGTGGCTCTCTGCAATTTCGAACTCCTGGACTCAATAGATCTTCCTGCCTCAGCCTCCTGCATAGCTGGGATTCCAAGCACACACCACCATGCCCAGCTAATTTATTTTTTATTTTTTATTTTTGTAGAGACAGGGTCTAGCTATGTTGCACAGGATGGTCTGGAACTCTTGGCTTCAGGAGATCCTCCTGCCTTGACCTTCCAAAGTGCTGGGATCACAGGCATGAGCCACTGCACCTGGCCTTGTCTTTTATTTTGTAATCGATATATAAAAACATATTACAATAGACAATATGTTAGAAAATGTAAAATATAAATTTTCTCACAGATTGGTTTTTGCATTTGAATCTTATTTGTTGTAGTTTTCTGTGAAGACATTTACAGTTTTTTCATGTTAAAATTTATAATTCTTCTTGAAAATGTTTTCTGACTTTTTGTTATGAGAAAAAAACTGGATCACATAGTTCAGATTTAATTAAATAACCAAGTTTATAAATAAATCATCAATTTTTGTATTCTGCACTTATTTTACATTTTGATATTTGATCTTTTAATACTTTATTTTTATGTAAGAAATGCGGTAGAGGTAGAGTTCTGTTTTTCTTTGACAATGCTAGCTAGTTTATAAGAGTATTTATTAATAACCCATCTTTTTTAACCCATTCCTTAGAAAACTAACTTTTCCATACACTAAATACCCTTGTATACTAGGGCCAAACAGAAATATGTGTCAGGGGATTTTTATAGGTGAATTTTGATGGAAACAATTGTTAAAATAATGTATCATCTAGTCAGGCATTTGAGATTCCACTTCTGAATATTCTGGACTCCTACCAGCTCACAGGGAGAAATAAGTAACCACCCAGTGGCTGCAGAGAGTGTGGTGGCCTTCCTGGAACACGTGTTCACTGGGTGCCTAGTATGTGCCTGGTACTGTTTCAGGAACTATGGACACATCGGTGTCTCAGACAAGCTCCCTGGCCTTCTCTGTAAGTTTACTCTAGAACAAAACCGCTACAGGTCTGCCAGGGTCCATAGATGATAAATGCATTCTGAGTTAATGGTTCCTAGCCTGTTGTCTTATATTACTTTCCTGGTTGTGTGCTCCTGGAATGTTCTATCAGTTTGGGGGTATGGGTGGGGGCAGCAACACACCTTTACCACAACTCTGCTTTCGGGCAGTAAGAAAGAAGGGACACCTCACAGAAGATGGCATGCTCATGTCTCAGGATTTCCACATTAGGGAAGTGGATGGATTTCTGAGACTCGGATGCCTAAGTCACACCTCAAGAAACATTTTTTGAAGTTTTTCTTAAAAAAAAAATCAGTGTTTCTCCTCCAGTCAGACTCCATCCTGTTTTCACTGCATTTCTGTTTGGAGATGTTGCTGAATTTCAAATCTCATAAAGCTTTTATTAGCATTTCCTGAGAGGATATTATGCAGATGATGAGAAATAAATAATGGATTAAAATTTCTCCATATTAATATTTATTAACCTAGGTAATTTGAGTATATCTATTCTTGCCAGACCTAAGCAAATGAAACCAAACAGCTATCACAGGGCACTGGATATCACTCACTGGATATCACTGAGTTGGTCATGACAAGTAATGTAATTATTGGCCAAGTTTTCCCCAAAGGGAAAGTTAGCTGCTGGGATGGTCCAAGTTGGCAGAAATGGAATAACTTGTAGGTAAGAAAGGCAGCTGACTCATCCTGTCTACTTATCTCTGCCTTCTCTGGGCTTGTCAGGACACACAGTTTATCACATAATTATCTACTGTCTTGCTTAATTCATTATTTATTGGGAGTGTAAATTGTTATTTTTAACTAGATGTTATCTACTTCAGGAAAGGCTCAGTTTTGCTTTTTACCCCCTTCTATCCTTATTCAAATATCCCTAAGCAACAAGTTTAACTGTGAAGAGCACAAAAGATGATAATCAGTTTGATGTACGTATTGGTCAGCTTTTGCCACCTAGAAATTCACACAAACACCTACTTCAAAAACCAGCAATTTATTTAGCTCCCAATCCAATGGGCTGGCAATCTGGGGGCTGAGCTCAGCTGAGCAGCTCTCCTGGTCTCAACTGGGCTTCCTCATGTGTCTGTGATCAGCTCCGTTCTGCCAGGAGGTTGTCTCTCCAGGGACTGGGAAGAAAGTGGAAATATGCAAGGTTCCTGAGGCCTTGGCTAGGCACTGTCACACCGTCCTCTCTTCTGTCACATTCTAATTGGCAAAATAAGTCACAAGGGCATCTCAGACTCAGTGGATTGGAAAATCAATGCCACCTTCTGATGAAATCCTTGGAAAGTCACACTGCACAGGGCGTGGGTACAGAAAGAGGAATAATTGCTGCCACTTTTCAATCTACCACATGTTGCAAATATATTTTTTGTCCATGAATTATGACACATACATTATACATAACTGAAATAATCTAAGCAAAGCCATTCTAGTGACTACTTTGTGTCAGAAGTGTGGATATGAAACGTGAAAACAATGTAGGTGCTCTAGGGTTGCATGTGATGATAGCCTGACTTTTCCCTGCTCCTTCTGCATTTTCAAGCAAAGAAGTCATAAGAACGACTCCATCTTACTTTCAGAAGGATTATTTTTCCAGTACTAGGAAGGCTGGGATTTGGACAGTTCTACATCAGCCCTAAATACTGACCCTATAAGCCTGGCACAGCCAGGAATCTATGAAACAAAGGACCAATGACTTCCTCTATGCAGGTAGAAACTTGCCCAAACCAATTCCAAGCCTGCAAGCTTTGCTTACTGTATTTATTCTTAAAGACCTGTGATACTGTGGGGGGAAATTAAAGACTGTAGAGAGACAAAATGAGAGTTGAATCCTTGAATAGTTAATTGTATGATGCATGGATAACTAATTTATTTCTCTGAGACTTCGTTTTCCTATAAGTAAAATGTGGGAATAACACCAGGCTTATTTGGAAGATGAAATCTACACCATGAACACAGCCACTGGCACATATTAGGCATCTGATAAATTTTCATTCCCATTCTTTGTCTACTTACATTGTCTCCTTTTGTTGCTATTGTTAAGGTTGAACATTTTATTTTCTTTAGAGATAGGTGGCAAGTCTATTGTCCCTTCATTTATCATTTGAGGCAAGAGAGAGGTCAAGGATCTTCTGTAGCTCAGCGCTAGTTTACGTTGTGTGCTC
This sequence comes from Gorilla gorilla gorilla, assembly GCF_029281585.2. Classification (NCBI taxonomy): domain Eukaryota; kingdom Metazoa; phylum Chordata; class Mammalia; order Primates; family Hominidae; genus Gorilla; species Gorilla gorilla. Next base: position 162,371,281 of record NC_073230.2, read on the forward strand.
AGGTCATTGTGATCATCCAGGCAAGTCTACAGGCTGTCCTGAGCCAGCGTCTTCCCAGCACTGATAGCTATAATGTGACAGTGTCTAAACATCCATTGCTGGAACCATTAGTTATTTGCTAAGAATGTTCTATAGAATCAGACATGATCCCACCTTTTTGGTAGAAAAGAGGGAGACCCTGCTAGCTTCTGGGTTATTTGGGGCCTTGATCAGCTGACACTAGCTGGGCAGGCAGTTATGTGGGCTTGCTTTAGGGCCAGGTGTAAGGACAGGCAGAGTGAAAGCTGCCTGCGTAGTATGATGTAAACAGTTCCCAGAAACCCACCTTGTCCCACTTCTCCTACCACCAGTTACATGGAATAGAGACACAGAAAGACAACTTCCTTTTAGTATAAAATAGCACCAACCACCCAGCTCCCCAATGCAAACAATGTTTCTGTGTCTCCTTTTCTCATTTCCCAAATCCAGTAGTTAACCCCCAGGTCCTATCATTCCTATCCCTCAGCCATCATCATCTCCAGGGATCAGCTTGTGCTTATCTTCTTGTAGCACCTGCCGCACTGTTGAATAAATAAGCGCTTTATTAGCCAATCTCCCCAACTGTGTGGTTAAGTCTGTTGCGGGCATGCTTTGAGTTTTATTCATAGCTGTGTCTTTAGTATTTGGCTCATGGGTAGGTCAGTACTTAGCCGTATTAATCCACTCTTGTATTGCTATAAGAAAAACCTGAAACTGGGTAATTTATAAAGAAAATAGGTTTAATTAGCTCATGGTTATGCAGGCTGTACAGGAAGCGTAGTGACAACTGCTTCTGCGGAGACCTCAGGAAGATTCCAATCACGGCAGAAGGCACAGGGGGAGCAGGCACGTCACATGGCAGGAGCGGGAGCAAGAGAGAGAAGTGGTGGGGAGGTGCCACACACTTTGAAATGACCAGACCTTGCCAGAAGTCACTTACTGTGGTGAGGACAGCACCGCATGGCAAATTCCCTGCCATGATTCAATCACCTCCTACCAGGCTTCACCTCCAACATTGGGGATCATATGTTGACGTGAGATTTGGGCAGGAACAGCATCCAAACTATATCACTAGCTCATAGCAGCTGCTTCAGTTATGTCCATAGAGTAAAACAATTACTCACAGCTTTTGGCTAAGTCATTATTTCATTAAAATGCTAGTGTGTTAATTGATTGGGTAGGGAATGCTTTAAATCCTGATACAAACAAATCACTTACACTCTACCATCTTTAAGATAGTTCTTATGTATATAGAGGACACAGTATAACGAATTGAGGTAGTAGGCTGAGCGTTTTCTCCAATACACAAATAGTAATCGTGTTCGCAAATTATCTTCACATGGTACTTACATCTTAGGAGACGTTTACAATATTTGCACACATTGCTTTTTAAGTCTTTTGTGCATTAGAGAAGCTTACCGATTAGCATCTAATATTTTCCTGGGCAAGACCAGTTTGCGTGTGGGGCCAAAATTGGTTTTGTAAGTGGCCTCTATCCAAATCTGTGAGCAGAGAAAGGAAGTGGAGAAAGGTCAGATATCATTCCATTGTGAAGACTAAGCCATTTGAATTATAATTTGTGTTTTCTCAGTTGTTTTCATATCAGTAATTGCTGAGAAACACATTGAGCTTTAAAAGAGTTAAATACCACACCGCCCTACCTCCACACACACACAAAAACCAACTGTCCGATCTGTTTGCGTGACAGTTGTTTACACACACCCACAGGGGCACTGGAGATGTGTAGTGTTAAGGAGATGGCTCTAAGTGTAAAGTCAGCAGGTTTGGAGTCTGGTCCCAGCTCTGTCATTCTTTAGCTGTGCCATTTCGGGAGAGTCACAGGCTCTTGGTCTCTTCCTCTCTGATCTTTTGGAGCTGGACTGTGATGACTAAGAGTGTATTTCATGCTTCTGGGTTCCTAGCAGGAAACCTTGTTAGGGAATATTCTTCAGAGGAGGCAACACCAGTGCTGGGGCAAAGTAAGACCTTCCTGACAGAGATGCTAGGAATAGCGAAATCATTTATACACAGGTGGGCAAACAAAACTTCCATACGTTTCTCCCTGGCCTCTGGACATTTTTGAGAGTCTCTGCACAAGACAAATTCCCCTAGTTCCCATGTGAATGAGGGCTGTAGCCATTTCATTCCTCTGCTTTTGTTTTGTTTTGTTTTTATGGCCCAGGAGAGCCAAATGGTTAAAGCCTTAACTCAGTCCCCAAGTTAAGCTCCCAGGTGCCAGGACACTGAGCTATCTCCCTAGGTATTCACATTTCAGAAGGTAAGAAGCACAGCACCCCGGGGATCCTCAGGCCTTGGAAAGGTGTCTTTACATACCAAAGGGTTGGAATAAGGACTACATTTTCAAGGAGACCATTGCAGGAAGGGAGAGGAATTGCGGCCTTCTTTCCCCATGTGAGCAGAGAAAAATAATGATTCTTGATCACTCACCTCTGGGGTGTCTGATTACTCAGGTAGTCAAAATTCTCATGGGCTCTTATCACAGGAAGGCTAACATACTTGCTATTTACCATTTCTTTAAGAAGAAATCAGGATTAAATGAGTAAAGATGAATATTGAAAACCCAACCAGAGGCCAGGCACGGTGGCTCACGCCTGTAATCCCAACACTTTGGGAGGCCGAGGTGGGCAGATCACTTGAGGTCAGGAGTTTGAGACCAGCCTGGCCCATATGGTGAAATCCTGTCTCTACTAAAAGTACAAAAATTAGTCGGGCATTGTGGCATGTGCCTATAATCCCAGCTACTTGGGAGGCTGAGGCAAGAGAATCGCTCGAACTCAGGAGGTAGAGGTTGCAGTGAGCCAAGATCATGCCATTGCACTCCAGCCTGGAGAAAAAGAGCAAAACTCCATCTTAAAAAATAAAATAATAATAATAATAATAATAATTAATTAAAAAAATAAAAACCCAACCAGAAGATCTCCAGTGCAGTGCCTGCCGCTTAGGAGCACTGGTTATTGTCACTTTTCTCCCCATGCCTCTACATTTTGGCCAGTGCAGGGTTGGCACCCAGTAAGTGCTCCAGTTGTTAAGCGAGTTAGACTGGCCTTGTCCTTCAGGCCAAGGATACTGAGAGCAAATGACTGAGTGACAGAGGGGTCATGGGCAGAGTCATAACTTTCTCTTTCTCATAATTTCTCTCCAAACACACTGCTTGGAGCTTGTCGCAATGGAGTGCATGGTTTTGATTAACGTAACTGCACTCGGTCTATGTAGATATATAATTTTTAGGACAAGTAAGTTGCATGGTCTTGTTTTGCTGTTTTCCTCTATGGTTCCTGGGAATTCTGACCAGCAAAGTGTTATTCAGGTAGCACAAGTTCATCACCTCCTAGGTCATGGTCATATCCAGATGACTTCCCTGAGTGTACCCTCCAAACACAGGCTTAGTGGCAAGCGTTGCAGTACCACCACCAGTGCATGGGATAGCAAGCCCTCCTGGAATGATTGGCACTCATTCTCTTCCAAGCAGGGGGTCTGAGTGGACCTGTTGGGGCTGACGTCCACAAAAAAGCAGAGAAGCATCTGCCAGCTCCAGTGAGGAAACTCCCAGGGAAGGATGGAGGTGGCTTACTGCAGTTTAAACTATGAGAACTCACTCTAAAAACAGATGTAAACAGGGCTAATATTCTGCTTCCTGTGTTGTGACCTCTGCTTCCACATTTAGGTTTCTTTTGGCACCACTTTCCTTAGGTAATTTCTCTCCATAAAGTCCTGTAGAGAGGGTACGGAGTTTTGCTCTTGTCGCCCAGGCTGGAGTGCAGTGGTGTAATTTCGGCTTACTGCAACCTCCACCTCCTGGGTTCAAGCGATTCTCCTGCCTCAGCCTCCTCAGTAGCTGGGATTACAGGCACCTGCCACCATGCCCAGCTAATTTTTCTATTTTTAGTACAGACAGGATTTCTCCATGTTGGCCAGGCTGGTCTTAAACTCCTGACCTCAGGTGATCCACCCGCCTCAGCCTCCCAAAGTGCTGGGATTATAGGCATGAGCCACCTTGCCCAGGCTGTAATCTTATTTTTTATATATACATATATGAAACTTTATTTCGTATATATATAATCTCCAAATTTATTTCTAGTTTATCAATATGCTGATTTTTAAATTCATCAATATGCCCATCATGATTCTTTCTGAGAAACATCGAACATGGATTCTTCTTAACTCTCTCAAGTTCCTCCTCCCTGTGGCCCAGCATTCTGGCCAGCATCCTCCCCCACCCCGCACTGTCTTCCCCTCCCCTACCTTGCCCTCACTGGCCCAGGGTGCTTGTTCATCTCCCCTTCTTCCTCTTCAAACCCGACTCCTTCTTCAAGACTCAGCTCCAGCTCTATGTAGAAGATGAAGCCCCTCCTTGACCCTTCCTCCCTTCACATTCTCTACATCTCTTTAATCTATGTTGTAGAATTTAGCACCTAATTATATTCTGACTTCAATTATTTATAGTTGTTACATGCAAATAGTGGTAAATGATGCCTCATACCACAGTGACCTACTTGTGCCCGCCACCTGATGCTTTATCCACATTAGGCACTTAATTAATGTGGACTGAGTGACTGGCCCATGGATTGATAGCAAGCACTTAGCAAAACCTTGACCTGATGTTTTACAAGCCTCTTTACTGTGCATTTTATTCAGACCACTGAAAATGCAGTGAAAGGGGCACTTATGCCTGCCTTCAAAAAGATTGGTAGAAATGATGCTTTTCCCAAGAGCATTACTCCCCCTTACAGCATATCTGTTTCAGTATCTGTTTTGGGAATTTCAAAGTGATTTGTTATCTGTTTGTGAGCTTTCTATCCATCCAGGGCTTGGCACCTAAAATGGGCACATCCATGAAATATCAAAGGAAGAATAATTTCAAACCACATGAGATATTCTCACAAGTTGGGTAAATTGCACATCCTTAGGGCACTTGGTCTCTTAGATCAGTTATTTATGTTTTAGGTAATTTATTTCAAGTACAGGTTTTTAGCATATACTTTCAAGCATTTTTGAAATATTCTTTAACAGTCACTATTCTAGTCAATTGATTTTAAGTCAGAAAATATGTCCTTGGTCCCCACAATGCTCCAGCTGCTGTGCTGGGGGTTAGGAACAGAGACTTAAGCAGACACATGGCTCCTGCTCTCAGGAAATTCACACGACATTGGAGAGTCAGAAGGGTCTCTAAGAAAACTCAGTGACAGAGTGACAGCACATGCTGTGGCCATTGGGGGGACTCTGCTATGGCAGATCAGAGGGTGGTGGGTGGCTCCATCTCTGTCTGTCGGAGCTGGGCTTTGTGGCTGATGAAACTGTCCCCTATTAACAAGACGTTAAAACAACATTTATGGAAAATGCATCGTAGGTAGTAGGTGAGGTGCTTTCTTATGAAATGTGGGTTCTTGATTTTGACTGAACATCAGGGGAAACTGTCTTCAGTCAAAAAAAAAACAAAACACCAAAAAACCAGACTTGTCACTGCATCAAGACAAAGCACTTAAAACCTCATCATATCTGTCCTTCCATGGGGACAATGATGGGGAAGCCATTGGCACAAATTCACAGCATTCCTTCCGGGAAAGAGCTCTTCCACCTGCTGTGCACCTGAGCCTTTGCAGTCATGAACGCAAGTGCAATTGCAGGCAGGCCTCCAGCTCACCATCCTACCATCCCTCTGTTGTGAGCTCGGATGTGTTCTTCAGCCGGTCAAGGAATCATGGCTTGAAAAGAAGGGAAACTCTTAGGACATTTGGGAACCAGAGGAGTAAGGTGGGGGTGAGGCCAGAAGGGAGGAGAACAGAGCTATGGGCAAAGGTTGGTTTTCCCGTTTCCTTTTCTAGTGTCTTCCTAGTAGAAACTCCACATTAAGTAGTTTATTGATTTTGTGGGCCCCTGGTGTGTTACTGGCCCACGTCACAGGGGAAGTGAGCAAAGCTGACCCGAAGGGCAAAGCTCCTTGAAGCTCTTTCCAATGGGCTTCCCTGCATGTCCCATATCCCTCCATCCCCAGACACCAGCACCTTCTGCTTCTGTAATCCAGTAGTCAACAACGAGAATATCTGATGCAACCACTTCAGAGTGAGGCCTAAGCAGCTCTCTGTGTTACCCTCCCAGGGTCAACATGGCCTGTTTGTGAGAGTAACATAATATTGGTGAGACATGTGGCAGTGGAAACCCTTTAACATTGCCTACCTCATTTGTAGCTTATTGTCACATGGAGGAGTATGGAATGCAGACATGACTGTCACTATTCGGTGTACGGGTAAACTGAGGTGGTGGTGGTCACAGGCCACCAATAACCCTGTTGGAAACATTTTCACTGTATTACAGCTCATTCCCACAATTCATTAAGGTACAGACAAGATTATTTTTGCTTTTAACTGTTTTTTTTTTAATTTCAGCTTTTACTTTGCATTCAGGGAGGACATGGGCAGCTTTGTTATATGAGTATACTGCATGATACTGAGGTTTGTGGTACAAATGATTCTGTCATCCAGGCTGTGAGTAGTAATATCCAGTAGGCAGTTTTTCAGCCCTTCCCCCCTTGCTCCTTCTCTCTAACCTTTGTGGTCCACAGTGTCTATCATTCCCATCTTTATGTTCATGTGTACCCAATGTTTAGCTCCCACTTATAAGTAAGAATATGCAGTATCTGATTTTCTGCTTCTGAATTAATTTGCTTAGGATAACAGCCTCCAGCTACATTCATGTTGCTGCAAAAGACATGATTATGTTTTTTTAATGGCTGTATAGTATTTCATGGCGTATATGTACCATATTTTCTTTATCCAATCCACTATTGATGGGCATCTGTGTTGATTTCATGTCTTTGCTATTATGAATAGTACTGCGATGAACAGATGAAAAGGTGCTGATGTTGACATTGGCCTGTGGGAGGCACAGGGGAAAGCCTTCGGCTCACACCTCGGAGTCACTGTCACTAAGTAGAGGCTCAAATGGAACCTGTTCTCCTATGGCTAATGAAGACAACTGCCCATGGGATGTCTCCTGTAGTTCATAATGAGACGATGTATTAGTCTGTGTTCACACTGCCGATAAAGACATACCCGAGACTGGGAAGAGAAAGAGTTTAATTGGACTTACAGTTCACATGGCTGGGGAGGCCTCAGAATCAGGGCGGGAGGTGAAAGGCACTTCTTACATGGCGGCAACAAGAGAAAAATGAGGAAGATGTGAAAGTAGAAAGCCCTGATAAAACCATTCGATCTCATGAGACTTATTACCACAAGAACAGTATGGGGGAAACTGCCCCCATGATTCAAATTATCTCCCACAGGGTCCCTCCCACAACATGTGGGAATTATGGGAGTACAATTTAAGATGAGATTTGGGTGGGGACACAGGACCATATCATTCTGCACCTGACCCCTCCAAATCTCATGTCCTCATATTTCAAAACCAATCATGCCTTCCCAGCAGTCCCCCAAAGTCTTAACTCATTTCAGCATTAGCCCAAAAATCCACAGTCCAAAGTCTCATCTGAGTACCTTTTGCCTATGAGCCTGTAAAATCGAAAGCAAGCTAGTTACTTTCTATATACAATGCAGGTACAGGTATTGGGTAAAAATGGCTGTTCCAAATGGGAGAAATTGGCCAAAACAAAGGGATTACAGGGCCCATGCAAGTCTGAAATCCAGTAGGGTAGTCAAATTTTAAGGCTCCAGAATGATCTCCTTTGACTCCATGTCTCACATCCAGGTTACGCTGATGCAAGAGGTAGGTTCCTATAGTCTTGGGAAGCTCTACCCTTGTGGCTTTGCAGGGTATAGCCCCCTCCCAGCTGATTTCACGGGCTGGCATTTAGTGTCTGTGGCCTTTCCAGATGCACAGTGCAAGCTGTTGGTGGATCTACTATTCTGGGGTCTGGAGGACAGTGGCCCTATTCTCACAGCTTCACTAGGCAGTGCCCCAGTAGGGACTCTGTGTGGAGCCTCCAACTCCAGATTTCCCTTCCACACTGCCCTAGCAGAGGTTCTCCATGAGGGCCCCACCCCTGCAGCAAACTTTTGCTTGGGCATCCAGACATTTCCATACATCTTTTGAAATCTAGGCGGAGGTTCCCAGACCTCAATTCTTGACTTCTGTGCACCTACAGGCTCAATACCACATGACAGCTGCCAAGGTGTTAGGCCTTGCACCCTCTGAAACCATGGACCAAGCTGTACCTTGCCCCATTTTAGCAATAGCTGGAGCAGCTGGGATGCAGGGCATCTAGTCCCTAGGCTGCACACAGTATGGGGACCCTGGGCTCAGCCCACAAAACTATTTTTTCCTCCTAGGCTTCCAAGTCTGTGATGGGAGGGGTTGCTATGAAGACCTCTGTCGTGCCCTTGAGACTTTTTTCCCATTTTCTTGGGAATTAACACTTGGCTCCTTGTTTCTTATGCAAATTTCTGCAGCCAGCTTGAATTTCTCCTCAAAAAATGTGTTTTTCTTTTCTACTGCATTGTCAGCCTGCAAAATTTCTGAACTTTTATGCTCTGTTTCCCTTTTAAAACTGAATACTTTTAATAGCACCCAAGCCACCTCTTGAATGCTTTGCTTCTTAGAAATTTCTTCCACCAGATGCCCTAAATCATCTCTCTCAAGTTCAAAGTTCCACAAATCTCTAGGGCAGGGGCAAAATGCTGCCAGTCTCTTTGCTAAAATATAACAAGAGTCACCTTTGCTCCAGTTCCCAGCAAGTTTCTCATCTCCATCTGAGACCACCGCAGCCTGGAGTTCATCGTCCATATCATTATCAGCATTTTGGCCAAAGCCGTTTGACAAGTCTCTAGGGAGTTCCAGACTTTCCCACATGTTCCTGTCTTCTTCTGAGCCCTCAAAACTGTTCCAATCTCCGCCTGTTACCCAGTTCCAAAGTTGCTTCCACATTTTTGGGTATCTTTTCAGCAGCACCCCACTCTACTGGTACCAATTTACTATATTAGTTCATTTTCACACTGCTGATAATGACATACCCGAGACTGGGAAGAAAAAGAGGTTTAATTGGACTTACAGTTCACACGGCTGGTGAGGCCTCAGAATCATGGCAGGAGGTGAAAGACACTTCTTACATGGTGGTGGCAAGAGAAAAATGAGGAAGATGCAAAGGTAGAAACCCCTGATGAAACCGTCAGCTCTCATGAGACTTATTCACTATCACAAGGACAGTATGGGGGAAATGGCTCCCATGATTCAATTATCTCCCACTGCATCCCTCCCATAACACATGAAAATTATGGGTGTACAATTGAAGATGAGATTTGGGTGGGGACACAGAGTCAAACCATATCAGACCCCTTGTTGTGCTTCCAAATATTTAATAAAATAAAACCCTCCCAAAAAGAAGAAGAAAAGAAAAGGCAAGACAACCAGACTACTCAGTAGGCTGCTCAGAGCCACATGAGAGAAGATCATTTCCAAAATCGGCTTCTGTACATTTTCTCTACGGATCCATTTTCCTTTCAGGGAAGAGCACCCTGATAGCAGAGTGGCCACCTTTGCTTGTTAAACACAAGAGCCAGGAAATCACTACCCCCTGTTTAGTGCTCTGTTTAGTATTAACCAGAATCCTCTGAAAAATCATATGTAATCTCTGCATTCCCAAGAAGTATGTAGTTTTTGTTTTCTTGTTTCTCTTAAATTGTGTCATGGATGATAATATTCCTGCAAAACTTAGCAAGTGAAATAATTTCCTTAATAACCTTCCCCCTTTCTATCTAAGGAACAGTATTTCTTTTGTTAACAGGTTTATTAAAGGGCAATAATATTTGGCGTTTCTTTCAGGACTTTTTCTTAAGATAAAGGATTCGAACCAAGAAAAGATAATGACCGTGGGAAAACCCTAGTGTGACTTCAGCCCCATTCAACACAAGGCATTAACCAAGCACCTACTGTGTGGGGTGCCAGATGAAGGCTAAAGTGGAGGTTAACACTGAGATGTGTGAGCCTCTGGTGATAGGACCTGGTTGTTTCTGTTGGCTGGGAACCAACCTCTCCTGTGAGAGATAGGGCAGCCTCTTCACATAGTGCATGGCCACCACAACTAAACATTTCTCTCTTGTTTCTGCTTCCAAATTTCTATCATTTAAGCCACTATTTTCCGTTAAGGTGGAAAATACACTCCTTTTAAGCTGAAGCACCCCACCACTAGGAGGATGGCTCTTTTGAGATTTGCAGGGTCCCTCTCAGGTACCCCTCAGGCTTCCTCCTGCAGCCCCTGCTTACCCAGGGCATCTGCTGCTGAGGAAATCAGCTCCCAGCACCTGGTTTATGATCTAATGTACAAGATGCAACAGGGACGTGGGCTTCTGCGGGTATGAGTGCAATGAAATTCAAACACGACTTCCAAATCTGTTTCTTGATCCTAGTGTGTGGGTCAGCTCCAGGCCAGGAACAATGAAGGGAGAGATGAGCAAACAAATAAACAACAAAAACCGCCGAAAACAAACACACACACAAAACAAATAGAAATGAAGTCGATGTGCAAAGACTTGGCAGACACAGCCATTGAGCCAAAGGCTATTTTCCCCAAAGATGAATTCTTGTACTGAATGCCCTTCATAAGGCAAGGAATAGCAGCAGGCATTTACATAAAGTGAATAAACTGGCACTGTTAAGTTCCAGGACACGTCCTGGGGCTTAGCCTCCTTTCATTTATTCAGCCTAATTCCCACCAGTGACAGCTACCACCATGTTTAGGGCCGTGATGCCAGCATCCCAAAGGGTCACTGGATTTTGGCTTTGATGTCCCAACACAGAAGAGAAGATTCAAGCACTGTCAACAAAAATATTTGTCTAAAGACTATATCAACCAAAATGTTCACTTAACCAGAAGGTCAACCTACTCAGGCCCCCGTTTCTATATACCACAGAGGCCTTTGGTTTTGAACAGTAGAAGTCTAACATCTCCAGTAAAGCCTCATTGCTAACTAGAAATTATAATGTCTCACAGGACAGCGCAATACAGAAAAAATGGCATTTTCCATTGACATAATTATTGTGGTTTATTTTCAGGGACATAAATTGTAACGATTCAACTGATAAATTTAATACAACTTAAAATTGCATGTAGTCACCATAGACGGTGGCATAAGCAAGGATCATTAGAGAAAATGCAAGTCTTTAGCCATTTCAAACTCCACACTGTTTTGTTGTTGTTGCTTTTAGTCCAAGGAGCATTGCTCAAATTAAATTTTAGGTGACATTAGTAAAACAAGCTCTTTTTTTGTTTGTTTGTGCCTAAAGCTTTCTGTATCTGTGGCCATGACCCTATCATTGCCCCAGTCTCTTGGAGGGGTTTAGGGATGTTCTTAAGCATAACTTAATCCACTGGCTTAGCTTTGGAGAACTGTGAAGGACCTTTGAGATCATGGGTTCCAGAAAGGGGCTGCCAAATGGCATGGCCAGCTCTGCCACTTGCAAGTAGTGGGACCTTGCAAGTTACCTCACTTCTCCGTTCCCATCTTACAACTAACAAGACGAAGTCACAGGGTTACGTGAGATTTCTCACGAAAGGACTAGGAAGCATCTCAACTAGATTAGGTGCTCAATAACTTTTCATTATTATTAAGGAGGAAAGAGGGATAAATATTTCAACGGCACAAAAGCTCCCAACAGCATGGGTCATTACGTGAGATGCAGTAAAAACACAACTTGATAAAGAGACTATCCCCTCTGGAAACTCCTAAGTTTCAAATTCTGTAAGTTTGAAATTGTTTAAAATTAGCAATGGTTACACATGAATAATAAAATGAATGGTTACACATGAAGTAATTTGTTACCTTCAAGTTGACATTTTAAAAATTTTATGTATACATTTTAAGGTGGCAGATAGATTTAACCAGATGTTTACTCCATTCCTTTTCACAGGATCTGTCTACAGGCTAAGACAAGCAAACATGCTTAAGTGAGACACATGACTAAGATATAAGACCACTCAGAAGCTCTTTGCAAGGAAGCCTTTAGGACCAGAAACTTGTGTTTCAGGAATAGAGATGTGAGTCCTTTGATTTTGGGTTGTTCTCTGAGGTGTGCACACAAATCACAGAAGGTTTTGTTTTTGTTAGTCACTTTTGCAAGAGATTATAACCTATGAGTCACTGGCTCATTAATTAAACTTTAGAGCAACCCAATGAAGTTCCAAAATGTTAACAAAAGTCACTGACACCAAGGGTAAGATGCTCGAGCTTTTTCATCTTTTCTTGTCCTACACAAAAGCATGAACAAGATGTCATTTAAGGATGTTAATAATCACCACTGTGAAGAGCTTGGGAAGAAGACTAACCACAGGAGCTCTTCTACCAGGAACCCGCATCATGCACTGGGACATCTTGTCCACCTTTTGACCCAGTTTTCCCATGAAGGAAATGGACATGATCCAGGATTCTAAGTGGAGACACAGCCCCTTGGAGGGAATAGCTACATTACGATAAGGTTTCTTTCTTTCCCACCACTCCTCTGATGTCCATTTGTCTCTGTGTAGAGAGAAGTCCCTTTAAAACCTCACTATAGAGAGCTTGGGGAGAGACGGCTTCTGTTTCTGTCTCCAGGCAGGCCTACTAGCAATGCTACATGAGCAGCAGAGCCCTGCACAGCACATTTCAACCGTGTCTAGCACCCTCCCTCTCCTTTTCTGCTGTGTTTGTTCTGAATAGCATCATCGCTATCTGACATTATAAAACGTAGCTGTTTGTTCATGTTTTCATACTGTCTCTTTCCTCACTAGAATATAAGCTTTGGGAGAGTAGGGGTGTATTGTATTTGCTAATACCTAAGATGCTTGGCGCACAGACACACACAATAAATCGTTTTTGAATATTGCCCTCATTCTTTCACTTGCAGTTTGATTGTGAGCCATTTGTCTATAGAATAAAGGGAGCCCCTCCTTTGCTTTTTGATTGTTTGTTTTTGCTGAAATCAGAGCAAGTGCATTAGTCTAAGCAAAAAGGAGAGCCCGGGGACTTGGAAGAGTCTGTTGGGGAAAGAGAGAAGAGGCAAAGTGGTGATTTCCTCTTTTACATATTTTTCTGAGTGGAGAGGAATTTCTCTTGAATCTCAAGGAGGCTCATACAGTGATCAGCCAGCCAGCGGGGCTCAGAGCAGCCTTGGCCAAACATTTGCAAAATACGAAATTAATTTTTGAATTCTCTGAAACATTTTTCCTTTGTGAGAACTGTAGCGGCAACATATTTTAATTTGCATTTGAATATACTGCTTTTTAAAAATTATATCAGTTATCCTTTTAATAGTAGGTATATAAATCACTATCAAACCTACCATTAAAAAAGGAATTCAAAATAAAAAGCAAAATGAATACTTAGTATAGCCACTCTGGAGAATAGTATAGTGGTTCCTCAAAAAAATTATAAGTAGAACTAACACATAATCCAGCAATTCCACTGCTGTGTATGTATCCAAAAGAAAGGGAATTAGTATATTAAAGAGATATCTCCACTCCACTGTGTGCTGCAGCACTCTTTACAACAGCCGAGACATGGGATCAACCTAAGTGTTCATCAGTGAATGAATGGATAAACACAATGTGGTACGTGTACACAGTGGAATGTTATTTTTTTACTCAGCCATAAAAACAAATGAAATCTTGTCATTTGCAACAAGAATGAAAATGGATGACATTATGATAAGTGAAATAAGCCAGGCATGGAAAAGTATGTTGCATACTCTCGTTAATATGTGGGAGATAAAAAAAATTGAACTCATGAAGATATAGAATGGAACGATGACTACTAGAGGCTAGGAAGGGTGGTGAGAGAGAGAGATAAAGAGAAAATGGTTAATGGGCACAAAAATATAGTTAGAAAAATAAGATTTAATGGTTGGATAACTATAGGTCATCACAATAGGATGACTATCATGGTAATTTATGGTTCGTTTCAAAACAAAGAGTGGAATTGGAATGCTCCTAACAAAAATAAATGATAAGCACTCTTGAGGTGATAGATTCCCCCAGTTACCCTGATGTGCTCTTGCACATTGTATGCTTGTATCAAAATATTACGTGCACCCCCAAATATATACAAAAATTGTGTATTTATGAATAATATTTCATAAGAATATAATTATAATTAATAATTACTATTAATGAAAACATTTCCAATGAAATAAAATAAAAGGTAACTCTTAGTCCAAAAAAGGTAGATCGAAGCAAAAAAATGTTATTCAAATGGGTAACTATACTAAAATTATCAAATTCTGGATTTGTTTGCTACCGCTATGAAAAGGTGTTGTATTAATACATGGAAATAATATCTGAGGTCTCCTCATGATTCCTCTAAATCTCTTCCTCCTTTTCTCACCCCAACATTTGTTTCTTTTTTCCATTCTTCCACCTTCCTCTACAGAACTCTGTCCTCCAGAATGGTTCTGTCAATCCTAGTAGAGAGGTTGCTGCTTGGAGGGGAGACATGGCTGCTCTCAAACAAGAGCGAGGCCCCACCTCTGGTGTGTTGGCCAGCAGCCTCTCACCTCAGACATCGTGCAGACCACTCACCACCTGCAGTCCCCACAGGAACAGCATAAATCCTCAACATTATTACCAGTTAACACATAAAACAGGGTCCCAAGGAGATAGAGGAAGAGAAAAATAAACATTGATTCAGAATGTCAGGAGCATTGGTCAGTTTTAAGTGGCCATAATGCCTGTGGGGAGAAGCTGTAACCCTGCAGTTATCGGGCAAGAGGAAGGCCTCCAGGAGGCCAAGGGCCAAAGAGCAAATGAACCACCCAAGAGGTGAGAAGCACCAACCAGCTTGCCTACTGGAGATTATAAAGGCTAACTTTGGGCTTTATTTCTTCTTGTTTTGGTTCCTTGAGGGGTGAAGTTAGGTTGCTTTTTTGCCATCTTTCTTTTTTGAAAAATATGGCCAGGCGCAGTGGCTCACACCTGTAATCCCAGCACTTTGGGAGGCCAAGACGGGTGGATCATGAGGTCAGGAATTCAAGACCAACCTGGCCAATATGGTGAGACCCCCTGTCTACTAAAAAACAAACTAACAAACAAACAAACAAACAAAAAACAAAAATTAGCTGGGCGTAGTAGTGCATGCCTGTAGTCCCAGCTACTCTGGAGGCTGAGGCAGAAGAATTGCTTGAAACCAGGAGGTGGAGGTTGCAGTGAGCTGAGATTGCACCACTGCACTCCAGCCTGGGAGACAGAGTGAGACTCCATCTCAAAAAACAAACAAACAGAAAATATATAGGGATCTACTTATGTGAACTTCCCTTTATTATTGCTTTTGCTACATCCTATAAGTTTTGATAAGTTGTGGTTTCATTTTCATTTATCTCAAAACATTTCTGATTTCCCTTTTGATTTCTTCTTTGACTCATCGGTTGTTTAAGAATGTATTTTTAATTCCCACATATTTTTTAATTTTCCAATTTTCCTTCTGTCATTGATTTATAGTTTCATAACATTGGAAAAGGTACTTGGTATATATTAGTCTGTTTTGCACTGCTACAGAGGAATATCTGAGGCTGGGTAATTTGTAAAGAAAAGAGATTTTTTGGCTCACGGTTCTGCAGGCTGTATAAGAAGCATGACACCAGCATCTGCCTCTGGCGAGAGTCTCAGGCTGCCTCCACTCATGGCGAAAGGCCAAGGGAAGCAGCACACGCAGAGTTCATGTAGCAAGAGGACACAAGAGGGAGGGAAGGGGGATGTCAGGTTGTTTTTAACAATCAGCTCTCACATAAACTAACAGAGTGAGAACTCACTCATTACCACAGGAAGGGCATCAAGTAATTCATGAGGAATCTGCCCCATGACCCAAACACCTCCCATTCGGCTCCACCTGCAACACTGAGGCTCTCATTTCAACATGAGATTTGGAAGGGACAAACATCCAAACTATATCATGGCATGGTTTTAATCTTGTTTAATTTTTTGAGACTTGTTTTGTGGCCTAACACTTGATCTACCCTGGAGACTGTTCTGTGTGCACTAGAGAAGAATGTGTATTCTGCAGCTGTTGGATGGAGTGTTCTGTAAATGTCTCTTAGGTCCATTTATCTATAGTCTTGTTCAAGTCCACTTTTTGCTTATCGATTTTATGTTTGGGTGTTCTACACATTATTCAAACTGCACTACTGAAGTCTCTGATATCGTTGTGCTGCTGTCTATTTCTCCAGTTCTGTCAATATTTGTTTTATATATTTAGGTGCTTTCGTGTTGATATATAGATTTATGATTGTTCAATCTTCCTGATGAATTGATTCTTTTATCATTATACAATGTTGTATTAGTCTGTTCCCATGCTGCTAATAAAGACATAACTGAAAACTGGGTAGTTTATAAATGAAATAGGTTTAATTGACTCACAGTTCAGCATTGCAGGGGGAGGGGCCTCAGGAAACTTGCAATCATGGTGGAAGGGGAAGCAAACACACCCTTCTTCACATGGCGACAGGGAGGAGAAGTGTAGCGCAAAGTGGGAAAAGTCCCTTATAGCACCATCAGATCTTGTGAGAACTCACTCACTATCATGAGAACAACATGAGAGTAATTGCTCCCATGATTAAATTACCTCCCACTGGGGCCTTCCCATGACACATGGGGATTATGGGAACTACAATTCAAGATGAGATTTGGGTCACAGCCAAACCATATTATTCCACCCCTGGCCCCTCCCAAGTCTCATGTCTTTACATTTCAAAACACAATCACGCTTTTCCAACAGTCCCCCAAAGTCTTATCTCATTCCAGCATTAACCGAAAAGTCCAAGTCCAAAGTCACATCTGAGACAAGGCAAGTCCCTTCTGCCTATGACCCTGTACAATCAAAAGCAAGTTAGTTATGTCCTACATACAATGGGGGTACAGACATTGGGTAAATACCCCTGTTCCAAATGGGATAAATTAGCCAAAACAAAGAGGCTACAGGCACCATGCAAGTATGAAATCCAATAGGGAAGTTAATTAAAACTTAAAGTTCCAAAATGATCTCCTTTGATTTCATATCTCACATCCAGATCTCGCTGATGCAAGAGTTGAGACCCCATGGCCTTGGGCAGCTCCAACCCTGTGGCTTTGCAGGGTACAGGCCCTCTCCTGGCTGCTTTCATGGGCTGATGTTGAGTGTCCCCGGCTTTTCTAGATACACAGTGTAAGCTGTTGGTGGAGCTACCATTCTGGGTTCTGGAGGAAGGTGGCCCTCTTCTCATAGCTCCACTAGGTGGTGCCCCAGTAGGGACTCTGTGTGGGGGCTCCGAACCCACATTTCCCTTCCACACTGCCCTAGTAGAGTTCCTCCATGAGGGCTCCACCCCTGCATCAAACATCTGCCTTGACATCCAGGTGTTTACATACATCCTCTGAAATCTAGTTGGAGGTTCCCAGACCTCAATTCTTGCCTTCTGTGCACCCACAGGCCCAACACCTTGTGTAAGCTGCCAAGGCTTGGGGTTTGCATTCCATGAAGCAATGGCCTGAGCTGTATGTTAACCCTTTTTAACCATGGCTGGAATGAAGGGCACCAAGTTCTGAGACTCCACAAAGCAGCAAGGCCCTGGGCCTGGCCTATGAAACCAATTTTCCCTCCTAGGCCTCCTGGCCTGTGATGGGAGGGGCTGCTGTGTAGACCTCTGACATGCCCTGGAGACATTTTCCCCCATTGTCTTGGTGATTAACATTAGGCTTCTCATTACTTATGCAAATTTCTGCAGCTGGCTTTAATTTCTCGCCAGGAAATGGGTTTTTCTTTTCTATTGCATCATCAGGCTGCAAAGTTTTCAAACTTTTATAATCTTCTTTTGAATGTTTTGTCACTTATAAATTTCTTCCACCAGATACCCTAAATCTTCTCTCTCAAGTCAAAAGTTCCACAGATCTCTAGGGCAGGGGCAAAATGCCACCAGTCTCTTTGCTAAAACATAGCAAGAGTTACCTTTATTCCAGTTCCCAACAAGTTCCTCATCTCCATCTGAGACCACCTGAACCTGGACTTCATTGTCCATATCACTATCAGCATTTTGGTCAAAGCCATTTGACAAGTCTCTAGGAAGTTCCACACTTTCCCACATCTTGCTGTCTTTTGAGCCCTCCAAGCCTCTAGGAAGTTCCAGACTTTCTCACATTTTCCTGTCTTCTTCTGAGCCCTTCAAATTGTTCCAATTTCTGCCTGCTACCCAGTTCCAAAGTCACTTCCACATTTTCAGGTATCCTTACAGCAGTGCCCCACTACCCAGTACCAGTTTATTGTATTAGTCTGTTCTCACACTGCTGTAATTAACTGCCTGAGACTGGGTAACTTATAAAGGAAAGAGATTTAATTGATCACAGTTTTGTATGGCTGGGGAGGCCTCAGGAAATTTACAATTATGGCAGAAGGGGAAGCAAACATGTTCTTCTTCACACGGCAGTAGGAAGCAGAAGTGCCAAGTAATATGATTTGGCTGTGCCCCCACCCAAATCTCATCTTGAAACTTGCTCCCATAATTTCCACATCATGGGAAGTAATTGAATCATGGGGGAAGGTCTTTCCCATGCTGTTCTTGTTATAGAGAATAAGTCTCATGAGATCTGATGGTTTTATAAAGGGGAGTTCCCCTGCACATGTTCTGTTGCCAGACATCACTTTGCTCTTCATTCACTTTCTGCCATGATTGTGATGCCTCCTCTGCCATGTGGAACTGTGAGCCCATTAAACCTCTTTTTCATTATAAATTCTTCAGTCTCAGGTATGTCTTTATTAGCAGTGTGAGAACAAACTAATACAGTAAAATGGTACCAGTAGAGTGAGGAGTGCTGAAAAGATACCCAGAAATGTGGAAGTGACTTTGGAACTGGGTAACAGGCAGAGGTTGGAACAGTTTGAAGGGCTTGGAAGAAGACAGGAAGATCTGGGAAAGTTTGAAACTTCCTAAGGACGTGTTGGATGTCTTTGACAAAAATGCTGGTAGTGATAAGGACAATAAAGTCCAGGCTGAGGTGGTCTCAGATGGAGATGAAGAACTTGTTAGGAACTGGAGAAAAGGTGTTATAGCAAAGAGACTAGTGGCATTTTGTGCCTGCCCTAGAGATTTATGGAACATTCACCTTGAGAGAGATGAGTTAGGGCATCTGGCAGAAGAAATTTCTAAGCAGCAGCTCATTCGAGAGGTGGCTTGTGTGCTATTAGAAGCATTCAGTTTTATGTATTCCCAAAGATACGGTTTGGAATTAGAACTGATGTTTGAAAGGAAAGCAGAGAGTAAATGTTTGGAAAATTTACAGCCTGATGATGAGATAGAAAAGAAAACCCCGTTTTCTGAGAAGAAATTTAAGCCAGCTGCAGAAATTTGCATAAGTAACAAGGAGCCAAATGTTAATCACCAAGACAATGAGGAAGATGTCTTCAGGACATGTCAAAGGTTTTCACAGCAGCCTTTCCCATCACAGGTCTGGAGGCCTAGGAGGGAAAAATGCCCTGCATCCAAGGTGCTTCAGCTCCAGCTGTGGCTAAAAGGGGCCAAGGTACAGCTCAGGCCATGGCTTCAGAGGATGTAAGCCCCAAGCCTTGGCAGCTTACTTGTGGTTTTGAGCCCGTGGGGGCACAGAAGTCAAGAATAAAAGTTTGGGAACTTCTTCCTAGATTTCAGAGGATGTATGGAAACGTCTGGATATCCAGCCAGAAGTTTGTTGCAGGGGCAGTGCTCTCGTGAACCTCTGCTAGGACAGTGTGGAAGGGAAATGTGGGGTCAGAGCTCCCATACAGGGTCCCTGCTGGACTATAGCCTAGTAGAGCTGTGAGAAGAGGGCCAGCATCCTCCAGACCCCAGAATGGTACATCCACTTACAGTTTGCAACATGCACCTGGAAAACCCATTGACACTCAATGCCAGCTAAGAAAGCAACTAGGAAGGAAGCTGTGCCCTGCAAAGCCACAGAGGAGAATCTGCCCAAGGCCATAGGAGCCCACCTCTTGCATCAGCATGACCTGTATGTAAGACACGGTGTCAAAGGAGATTATTTTGGAGCTTTAAGGTTAATGACTGGCCCACTGGATTTCAGACTTGCTTGGAGCCTGTAGCCCTTTTGTTTTGGACAATTTCTTCCATTTGGAATGGGTATATTTACCCAATGCCTATACCCCTACTGTATCTAGAAAGTAACTCACTTGCTTTTGATTTTACAGGGTCACAGGCAGACGGGACTTGCCTTGTCTCAGATGAGACTTTGGACTGTTGACTTTTGAGTAAATGCTCAAATGAGTAAAGATGTTGGGGGACCGTTGGGAAGGAATGATTGGTTTTGAAATGCGAAGACATGAGATTTGGGTCGACCAAGGGCAGAATGATATAGTTTGACTATGTTCCCACCAAATCTCATCTTTAATTATATGTAACTCTCATAATTCCCACATGTTGTGGGAGGGACCAGATTGGAGGTAATTGAATCACAGGAGCAGGTCTTTCCCATGCTGTTCTTGTGACAGTGACTAAGTCTCATGAGATCTGATGATTTTATAAAGGGGGGTTCTCCTGCATACACTCTCTTGCCTGCCAGCATATCAGATGTGAGTTTGCTCCTCATTCATCTTCCACCATGATTGTGAGGCCTCCCCAGCCATGTGGAACTAACTGTGAGTCCATTAAACCTCTTTCCATTATAAATTATCCAGTCTCGGGTATGTCTTTATTAGCAGTGTGAGAACAGACTAATATACTGAATAAAGGGGTAAAGCCTCTTATAAAATGATCAGATCTGGTAAGAACTCACTATCTTGAAAACTGCACAGGGGTAACCACCCCCTTGATTCAATTACCTCCCACCAGGTCCCTCCCATGACACGTGGGGATTATGGGAACTACAATTCACGATGAGATTTGGGTGAGGACACAGCCAATCCATATCAAATGTCCATCTTTGTTCTACTTGTTATTGAGCATTTTGTGCACTTCCTACATGTTTTGGGTAAAATACTAAAATTCTGTTGTCTGTTGGGGTTAATATATAAATGGAGTAAGTGGGTTATAATTCTACTGATGTCACTAACTAGCTTTGCAACATTGAAGAAGCTACAGTGCCACTTTAATGCTTAGCTTGCTCATTTGTAAAACAGTATTTACATGGCAGCATTGCCTTTTTTTTTTTTTTTGAGATGGAGTCTCGCTCTGTCACCCAGGCTGGAGTGCAGTGGTGCAATCTCAGCTCACTGCAAGCTCCACCTCCTGGGTTCACGCCATTCTCCTGCCTCAGCCTCCTGAATAGCTGGGACTACAGGAGCCCACCACCATGCCAGGCTAATTGTATTTTTAGTAGAGACAGGGTTTCACCATGTTAGCCAGGATGGTTTCGATCTCCTGACCTTGGGATCTGCCCACCTCAGCCTTCCAAAGTGCTGGGATTACAGGCATGAACCATCGCACCCGGCCTGCCTTTTTTTTTATAATTATGATGTGAATTTCTCCTGATCTGGGTGAAGTTAGGTGAATTTATTTGTTGTAGAGAAATTGAACAAAGTCTCTCCCATGGTGACATCAAAGACTATGGTGCTAACATTATTATTTGAAGGACAACTTTATTATATTTATAAAAATGATACATGCTCACTATAAAACACTCAGGCAATTCAGAAAATATAAATAATAAATTTTCTCAAATCCTCAAAAATAGTAGTGTTGTTATTTGGTAAATGTCATCTCAGATATTTCTCTTCACAGATATATAATGGAAGGATGAAGAGGAAGAGAAAGAAATTTCTAAGTATGGATTCAGACCATATTATTTTTAATTTTAAAAGTATTACATTTAATAGCTTTTAATTCTATCCAAGAGAGAAAATGTTACGGAAGAGTTGAAATTCAGATTAATATTTATTCCTCCTTTAGAAACTAGTTTCTATAAATTTGCTTAAAGCCTAGGAAAGATTAGAGAATCAGATACCTCTTATGCACCACTTAGATCTTTACAGCCTCACTTGTCCCCTGTTGCAGCCTTGCATTGTCTCACAGCAATTTTATAAAGATACAACCTGCTACGCTGAGCATTTCTTCTCCCACTCTGGGTTTCCCTGTGGCTTTCACTATAGGAACCCACTTAGCACAGAGTTGACTCAAAAGTGCAGAGGAGTTAACACCCAGCGGAAGACTTTTTAACTAATGGAAAAATAGAGTTAAATTATTCCTACTTTCTCCACAGTCTCTAGCAGTATGATCTTAAGATGGAATTTTCATGCTTCTTGGGGTCACATTCCCATAAATCAAGCAAGCATTCACACTTAGCAGTGGCTCACCTGACAACTTACCTGTACACTGCCTCCTCCTACCTTGCCCACTCCACTTGTTGTATTCCTTACTCCAGCTTCTGGAATTGTACTTCCTCAAATAGTAATAGCACATCAGCCCCACCTCCATTTTTATGCTTTAAAATTAATTGAATTCATCTAAATAACTAATTGAATTCATTCTAAAATATTGGCACTAAAAATGGCACTCCTAAAATATTTAGATTATTAGGAAAACAGCCTGTCAAAATGATGTTGTGGTATTTTTGAGCTCATTACTGGCAAGAAGGATCCCAGTGCTGGTGGTAAGACGAATGGTGTTCACAATCCCTATCATCCATGGAATTGCCTGTGGTTAATCGGAATAAGGTACAGTTGGAAGATGATGCATTGGAATGTGTGGGGATTGCAATGTGTAGTATTAGGAAAGCTAATGTTTATAAGGACTGTGGAGTGGTCCAGCCTCATTAATGACACTGGAAACATTTCAAAAAATAAGTAGTAGGGTCAGGGCATCAAAATGCTAACTAAAGACACTCTGTGAAAGCCAAAGGGCCTTGATAACATTAGTTTGGAAGATTTTCACCTCCTGTAGTTTTATGATAAACTTTGTAGATGAAGTTCACAATCACACCGTAAAGTGTTGGGCTGCAAAAAAGACAGAATGCAGTCCAGACAGGTCACTAATTAGAAAAATCATGAGAACCAGAAGCCTGGGATGGGGACACTGAATGATATGGTTTGGCTATGTCCCCACCCAAATCTCTTCTTGACTTATAGCCTCATAACTCCCACATATTGTGAGAGGGACCCAGTGGGAGATAATTGAATCATGGGGCCAGTTTCCCCCATACTGTTCTTGTAGTAGTAAATAAGTCTCATGAAATCTAGTGGTTTTATAAGAAGTTTCTTCTATCACTTGGCTTTCATTCTCTCTTGACTGCCACCATGTAAGACATGACTTTCACCTTCTACCATGATTGTGAGGCCTTCCCAGCCACATGGAATTCTGAGTCTTTTAAACCTCTTTTTCTTTATGAATTATCCAGTCTCAGGTATGTCTTTATCAGCAGTGTGAAAATGGACTCATACAGTAAATTGGTACTGGTAGAGTGGGGTGCTGCTGTAAAGATAAATGAAAATGTGAAAGTGACTTTGGAACTGGGTAACAGGCAGACGTTGGAACAGTTTGGAGGGCTCAGAAGAAGACAGGAAGATGTGGGAAAGTTTGGAACTTCCTGAAGACTTGTTGAATGGCTTTGACCAAAATGCTGATAATATGCACAATGAAATCCAGGCTGAGGTGCTCTCAGATAGAGATGAGGAACTTGTTGGAAACTGAAGTAAAGGTGATTCTTGCCATGTTTAAGCAAAAAGACTGGTGGCATTTTGCTCCGTCCTATAGATTTGTGGAACTCTGAACTTGAGGGAGATGATTTAGGGTATCTGGCAGAAGTAAATTCTAAGCAACAAAGCATTCAAGAGGTGGTTTGGGTGCTGTTAAAAGCATTCAGTTTTAAAAGGGAAACAGAGCATAACAGTTTGAAAAATATGACCTGGCACAGTGGCTCACGCCTGTAATCCTAGCACTTTGGGAGGCCGAGGTGGGTGGATCATGAGGTCAGGAGTTCAAGACCAGCTTGGCCAATATTGTGAAACCCCGTCTCTACTACAAATATAAAAATTAGCCAGGTGTGGTGGCACATGCCTGTAGTCCCAGCTACTTGGCAGGCTGAGGCAGGAGAATTGGTTGAACCTGGGAGGTGGAGGTTGCATTGAGCTGAGATTGCACCACTGCACTCCAGCCTGGGCGACAGAGCAAGACTCCATCTCAAAAAAAAAGAAAAAAGAAAAAAAAATTGGAAAATTTGCAGCCTGATGAAGCAATAGAAAAGAAAAACGCATTTTCCTAGAAGAAATTTAAGCTGGCTGCAGAAATTCACATAAGTAACAGGGAACCAAATGTTAATGCTAAGACAATGGGGAAAATGTCTCAAGGGCATGTCAGAGATCTTTGAGGCAGCCCCTCCCACTACAGGCCTGGAGGCCTAGGAGGAAAAAATGGTTTCATGGGCTGGGTGCAGGACTTCCCTGTTGTGTGCAGTCCCTGCATCTCAGCCTCTCAGCCATGGCTCAAAGGGGCCAAGGTACAGCTCAGCTTATAGCTTCAGAGGGTGCAAGCCCCAAGCCTTGGCAGGTTCCATATGGTATTGAGCCTGTGAGTACACAGAAGTCAAGAATTGCCATTTGGGAATCTCCACCTAGATTTCCGAGGATGTATGGAAATGCCTGAATGTACAGGGAAAAGTTTGCTGCAGGGGTGAGGCTCCCATGGAAACTTCTGCTAAGGCAGTGCAGATAGGAAATGTGGACTCAAAGCCCTCATACAGAGTCCCCACTGGGGCACTGCTTAGTCGAACTGTGAGTAGAGGACCAGCATCCTCCAGACCCCAGAAAGGTAATCCGCTGACAGCTTACACCATGCACCTGGAAAAGCCACCGACACTCAACACCAGCCCATGAAAGCAGCTGGGAGGGAGGATGTAGCCTGAAGCCACAGGGGCGCAGCTGCCCAAGACCATGGAAACCCACCTTTTGCATCAGTGTAAACTGGATGTGAAACATGGAGTCAAAGGGATCATTTTTGAGCTTTAAGATTTGATTGCCCAACTGGATTTTGGACTTGCATATGGCCTGTAACCCCTTTGTTTTGGCCAATTTCTTCCATTTGGAATGGCTGTATTTACCTAATGCCTGTACCCCCATTGTATCTAGGAAGTAACTAACTTGCTTTTGATTTTACAGGCTCATAGGCAGAAGGGACTTGCCTTGTGTCAGATAAGACTTGGACTATTGACTTTTGAATTAATGCTGAAATGAGTCAGCAGGAAAAGACATTGGAGGACTGTTGGGAAGGCCTGATTGGTTTTGAAATGTGAGGACATGAGATTTGGGAGGGGTCATCAGTGGAATTATATGGTTTGGCTTTGTCCTCACCCAAATCTCATCTTGAATTATAGCTCTCATAACTCCCATGTGTTGTGGGAGGGACCTGGTAGAAGATAGTTGAATGATGAGGGCAGTTTCCCTCATACTGTTGCTGTGGTAGTGAATAAGTCTCATAAGATCTGATGGTTTTATAAGAGGTTTTCTCCTTTCACTTGGCTCTCATTCTTTCTTGCTTGCCACCGTGGAAGACATGCCTTTTGCCTACCACCATTATTGTGAGGCCTCCCCAGCCAAGTAGAAATGTAAGTCCATTAAACCTTTCTCTTTATAAATTACCCAGTCTTGGGTATGTCTTTATCAGCAGCATGAGAACAGACTAATACACTAGATAAGCCTGAGATTCTTTAAACCACAAATTCTTTTTAAAATGCAAAAGTTGCACTCTCCTTTTTGTTAGAGAAGGGTAGCATCTCCTTGCCTGAAAAAGGCCTGAATTCACCTGAATCAAGGGCTTCACCTAAGGGCACTTGATTTCACTAAAGCCCTGGAGTCTCTTAAAGGCAGAATTGATCAAATAGAGGAAAGAATTAGTGAGCATGAAGACAGGCTATTTGAAAATACACAATCAGAAGCAACAAAAGAAAAAAGAATAAAAAAGAATGAAGCATACCCAGAAGATCTAGAAGATAGCCTCCAAATGGCAAATTATTGGCCTTAAAGAAAGAGTTATTGGCCTTAAAGTTATTGGTTTTAAAAAAAAGGTATTGGCCTTAAAGAAAAGGTATTAGCCTTAAAGAAAACATAGAGAAAGAGATAGGGGTAGAAAGTTTATTCAAAGGAATAATAACAGAGAACTTCCTAAACCTAGAGAAAGATACCAATATTCAAATACAAGAAGGTTATAGAACACCAAGCCAATTTAACCCAAAGGAGACTATCTCAAAGCATTTAACAATCGAACTCCAAAAGGTCAAACATAAAGAAAGGATCCTAAAAGCAGCAAGGAAAATGAACACATAGCATACAATGGTGCTCCAATATGTCTGGCAGCAGACTTCTCAGTGGAAACCTTTCAGGCCAGGAGAGAGCGACATGACTGTTTAAGGTGTTGATGGAAAAAACTTTTACCCTAGAATAGTATATTCAGCAAAAATGTCCTTCAAGCATTAAGGAGAAATACGTACCTTCTTGGACAAACAAAAGCTGAGGGATTTCATTAACATCAGAGCAGTTCTACAAGAAATGGAAAGGGAGTTTTTCAAGCAGAAAGAAAACGATGTTAATGAATAGGAGAAATGCAAAGGGAGTTTTTCACGCAGAAAAGAAAAGGATGTTAGTGAGCAAGAAGAAATCATCTGAAGGTACAAAACTCATTGGTACTAGTAAGCCCATAGGAAAACAAAGAATATTATAATGGTGTAACTGTAATGCATAAACTGCTCTTAAGTAGAAAGACTAAATAATGAATGAATCAAAAACAATAACCACAACAAATTTTCAAGACATCGAGAGTATATAATGAGACATAAATACAAGCAACAAAGAGTTAATAAGTAGGGGGATGTAGTTAAAGTGTAGAGCTGTGATTAGTTTTCTTTTTGCATGTATGTTGCTTATGTAATCAGTGTTGTCATCAGTTTTAAATAACGGGTTGTTTGCAAGACTCACAGTAACCATAAATTGAAAAACACAAAACAGATACACAAAAAATTAAAAGCAAGAAATTAAATAATAACACCAGAGAAAATCAACTTCACTAAAAGTGAGATAGGAATGAAGGAAAGAAGGAAGGGACACCACAAAACGACTAGGAAACAAATAACAAGATGGCAGGAGCAAGTCTCTACTTACCAATAATAGCATTGAATGTAAATGGACTAAACATTCCAGTCAAAAAGACATAGAATAGTTGAATAGATGGAAAAACAAGATCCAATGATCTCTTGCCTACAGGAAACACATTTCACCTATAAAGATAAACATACACTTAAAATAAAAGGATAGAAAAAGATGTTCTATGCCAATTGAAACCAAAAAAGGACAGTAGTAGGTATACTTACATAAGACAAAATAGATTTCTAAACAAAACCTGTAAGAAGAGACAAAAAAGGTTATTATATAATGATAAAGGGATCAATCCTGCAACAGAATATAACAATTATAAGTATATATAATCAAGAAATTAAGAAGGAAATTGAAAATTTGCTTGAAACAAATGATAATGGAAACACAACATACCAAAACATATGGAATACGGTGAAAGCAGTAGTAAAAGGGAAATTTGTATCCATAAGTGCCTGCATCAATAAAGAAGAAAAACTTCAAATAACCCCATGATGCATCGGAAAGAACCAGGAAAACAAGAGCAAACCAAACACAATATTAGTAGAAGAAATGAAATAATAAAGATCAGAGCAAAAATAAATAAAATTGAAATAAAAGAAAACAATACAAAAGATCAACAAAACAAAAAGTTTTTTTAAAAAGATAAAGAAAATTGACAAACCTTTAGCCAGAAAAACAACGAAAAAACGGAGAAGGCCCAAATAAATAAAATCAGAGATGAAAAAGGAGACATTACAACTGACACCACAGAAATTCAAAGGATCATTATTTGTGGCTACTATGAGCAACTATATGCCAATAAATTGGAAAGTCTAAAGGAAATGGACAAATTCCTAGACACATACAACCTACCAAGATTGAACCATGAAGAAATTCAAAACCTGAACAGACCAATAACAAGTCACAAGATTAAAACTGTAATAAAAAGCCTCCCAGCAACGAAAAGCTTGGGACTCGATAGCTTCACTGATGAATTTACCAAAAATTTTAAAAAACTAATACCAATCCTACTCAACCTATTACAAAAAATGAAGGAAGAAATACTTCCAAAATCATTCTATGAAGCCAGTATTACCGTAATACTAAAACCAAAGACACATCAAAATAAGAAAATTTCAAGCCAATATCTCTGATGAATATTGATGCAAAAATCCTCAACAAAATACTAGCAAACAAATTAAAAAATACATTAGAAAGATCATTCATCACGACCAATTGGGATTTATCCCAGGGATGCAAGGATAGTTCAACATACACTAATCCATCAATGTGATACATCATATCAACAGAATGAAGGACAAAAGCCATGTGATCCATATGATCAATTGAAGTGAAAAAGAATTTGATAAAATTCAACATCTCTTCAGGATAAAAACCATCAAAAAACAGGATATAGAAGAAATATACCTTAACATAAGAAAAGCCATATATGGCAGACCCACAGCTAGTATCATACTGAATAGGGAAAAACTGAAATCCTCTCCTCTAAGATCTGGAACATGACAAGGATGCTGTGTCACCACAGTTATTCAACACAGTACTGCAAGTCCTAGCTAGAGCAATCAGACAAGAGAAAAAATAAAGGGCATCCAAATTGGAAAGGAAGAAGTCAAATTATCCTTGTTTGCTGATGTTATAATCTTGTATGTGGAAAAACATCAAGACTCCACCAGAAAAGTATTAAAACTGATAAAAAAAATTTAGTCAAGTTTCAGGATACAAAATCAACACACAAAAATTAGTAGCATTTCTATATGCCAACAGTGAACAAGAAACCAATAAATACAATAACCATAAATAAAATTAAATACCTAAGAATTAACTTGACTAAAGAAGTGAAAGGTCTCCACAATGAGAACTATAAAACATTGATTAAATTGAATAGGACACAAAAAATGAAAGATATTCTATGTTCATAGATTGAAAGAATCAATATTGTTCAAATGTCATACTATCCAATGCAATCTAAAGATTCGATGCAATTCCTATCAAAATACTGATGACTTTAGAAAAAGCAATCCTAAAATTTATATGGAACCACAAAAGACCCAGAAAAGCCAGTCATCCTAAGCAAACAGAAAAAAACTGTTAACTGTTTGTCTTTCTGTGCCTGGCAGAGTTTACTTAACAGTTAATTTAATTGTACACTTGAAAATAACTAAAAGCATATAATTTGATTGTTTGTAACACAAAGGATAAATGCTTGAGGTGATGGATACCACATTTACTCTGATGTGGTCATTATGCATTACATGCCTATATCAAGATATCTAGTGTATCCCAGAAATATATACACCTACCATAGTATGTACTCACAAAAATTTAAAAAATGTCCACAATACCCACAGTGATCTACAGATTCCATGCAATCTCTATCAAAATCCCAATAACACTTTTTACAGAAATAGAAAAATCCATAAAGTTCATATGGTATCTCTAGGTACCTCAAATAGCCAGTCTTACAATCTTGAAAAAGTATATAATACAGTTGGAGGTCTAACATTTCTTTATTTGAAAACAACTACGAAGCAACAGATGTGTTGACCAATGGAACAGAATGGAGAACTCAGAAATTTTGCCTTTATTGCCAAATCGTTTTCAATAAGGGTGCCAAGACTACTCCATGAGGAAAGGACAGTGTCTTCAACAAATGGTATTGGGAAAAACGGATATTCATGTGCAAACGGTGAAGTTTTGAGTATACCATATGCAAAACATTAAATGGAATACAGACCTAAACATAAGATTAAAAACTATTAAAATCTTGGAAGAAAAAATAGGGGGAAACTTCAGGACATTGAATTTGGCAATAATTTCTTGGATATGACATGAAATCGCAGGCAATGAAGGCAAAAATAGATATACTGAACCATATCAAACTTATAGATGTCTGAACATCAAAGGAAACAATCAAGAAAGTGAAAAGGCAATCTATGGAGAGGAAGAAAATATTTGAAAACCTTCTATCTGATAAAAGGTTAATATATATATGTCCATATATATAGAACTTCTGCAGCTCAGTGGCAGAAATGTGAATAACTTGATTTAAAAGTGGGCAAAAGACTTGAATACACATTTTCCCAAAAAACATATACAGTGACCCACAAGCATATGTAAAGATGTTCAACATTACTAATTATAAGAGAAATGTAAATCAAAACCACAATGAGATATTACTTCATACTCATTAGAATGGCCACCATCAAAAGAATTGAAAATGGTGTTTCTGAAGATATGGAGACATTGGAATCCTTGTGTACATATAATGAAATATTATGCAGCCTTAAAAAAGAGAAAATTGTTTCACAGGATACTGCATAGATGAACCTCAAGAGCATTATTCTAAGCAAAATAAGTCAGTCACAAAGGGACAAATGCTGCAAAAGTCCGCTCATATGAAACATCTAAAGTCATCAAAATCATAGACATAGAAAGTAGAAAGGGGATTGTCAAGGACGGGTGGGGAGTGGGGAATGAGTATTCATGAGTGTGAAGTTTCAGTTTTGAAAGATGAAAAAATTCTAGATAACTGTTTCACAACATGTGAATATACTTAACACCACTGAACTGCGTATTTAAAATAACTACAATGGCCAATTTAATGTTGGGTGTTTATTTTTTACCACAATAATAAAAAACATATAGGATTCTGTAAAGTGGCATATCCCGGAGGCCTTTCTCTTCTCTTGTAGCTGTCTGGATAATAAATAGGAGTTTTAATTTTCTCCTTGCGAATTTTAAAGTGCTGCTCCAAATTGCAAGTTATTAGGGAGAATTGTAAGGATGTTGGTGATTCACCTTTCCTCGTTACTGCTTCTGGGGAGGGCAGAATGGGGATGGAACAAGATGTGGGGCCACACTGAGCTGTATTAGGACTTTTTTCTTTTTCTTGTCTCTCTTATGTATAGGACTTTTTTTATAGGTATAACATGGTACATTAGGTTGGATCCCTTTCCTTGTTTGTTTATTGTTATAGAAATTTTTTACTGGGTATTTATTTATTTACTAGATACTTAGGGAAGGGAAATGATGTGATCCAGCTTCTTTCTGCCATTTTGACTACTTCTTGTGAGCATTCTTGCATGTTATTTGATTTACTAAGGAACTCATTGCTGTGACATAACTTACTTTATATTATAACCAATTTAATATGCATTGTACATGTACTCTGTCCCATACTCTGGGCAAAGCACTGAGGCTACAAAGATAAATAAGATACACCGACAGTTATGGTCTCAAGTTTGCACACACCTGAACTTCTTATGTTGAAATCCAATCCCCAGTACAATGGTATTAGGAGGTGAGACCTTTGGGAGATAATTAGATCAGGAAGGTGGAGCCCTAATGAATGGGATTAGTGTTCTTTTAAGAAGAGGCCAGAGAGCTAGTTCCTCCTCTTACCACTTTGAGAAGTCAGAAGTCTGCAGGCTGGAAGAGGACACACACCAGAACCCAACCGTGCTGGCACCTTGGTGTCAGACTTCCTGCCTTATGTGAGAATAAATGTACATTGTTTAAGACCCAGTTCAGGATCACTTGTTATGCAGCCAAGCTGACTGAGACACTGACTGAGTCTGTCCATTCTGAAAGTGGCACAGAACAGTTCAGTGTGGTGAGCACAGGGACCACATGCAACATCCAGGCAAGGTCTGCTCAAGGTCAGCAGGGAGAGAAGGGACGAGGACTCTGTTTTGAACCCAGGTTTCTGGGCAGGAAGGCCAGGACCTGGGACCCAGAGGAACATGCGTGTTTTACCTCGCTCTGTTACAACAGCTTGTCTCTGGAAAAGATTGAGTGCAACCCACTTGGAGACAAGGGCTCAGAAAAGTGCACTTTGTAGGTCTTTCTCTGTGTGTGACTCAAAACAGTTCTTTCTAAAAAACAGGTAGTAATTCCTTTCAAAATCTTAACAACAATGAATTAGAACAGTGATAATATCCCGTGATGTTAGGAAAGGAGAAAGGGACATTCTGTTCACATTACTGAAACAACTATAAATTGCTTCAATGGTTTTAGAAAACAACTTGACAGAACCTATTAAAATAAAAATACGCTTGCATTTTGTCACAGAAAAGCACCTTTGGGGAATCTATCCTACCGATATAATGCCATCAGTTTATAAGTCTAGGTGAATAAGGTTGTTTACTGAAGCATTATTTATAGTGCTGACAAAATAGAGAAACTTGTGTATCAACTGTCAGTACACGGAAAATGGAATGTATCTTAGTGCATCCATCTGTAGAATATTATGCATCAAGGAATGTAATAATATAGCGTTAATTGAAAAAGACAATTTGTTGAGCACCATGTATGAACGGAAAAGAAGTCTTTACATTTTGAGTGTGTGTGTGGAGTGTGTTCTATGTGTCTCTGTTTGTGGCTATGTGCATTTTTATGAGTATAGAAAACAGTATGGAAGGCTGTATACTAAGGTTTCAACATTGATTACCTTGGAGAAGGGGGTAGATAACTAGAGGAGGAGGAAGAAATCATTGTCTTTGACTTTGTGATTCCCTGTGGTGAATTGTTGATTTTGTTTGTTGCAACAAGCAACATGCATTACTTTTGTAGTTTGAAAGGAAAATCCAATAAGGCATGAAGAAATAAAATACAAATCTTAACTGTTTGTGGCCAGGGGACAAATAAGGCAGGCTCAGGGTTTAGGGAATGCCCTCACCCACTGCATAACTTTCAGGTCACTTCCCCCGGCCCCTCGTGCACATGCTCATTCTGCCCCATCCAGCAGGTACCAGCAGTGTGAGTGTTCACTCTGAGAGCACCCATCAGTGTGAGAGACACTTGACTGTTGCATGTGAGTTCTAGGATAGTCACTCTGTCCTCTGTGAATCCATCACTCGTGTAGAGTCCTAACTCTCTCTGGAAAGAAAGCACTGAGGTAGGTAAATGGAGCACCCAGGCAGGGTAAGATGTTCAATGTCATCACACTGTGCCTTCTAAGTGACTTCTGTTCCTTTAGCCTAAACACAGTACTCCAAAAACCTCTGAAACAATTTCCAGGCCAGGCGCGGTGGCTCACACCTGTAATCCCAGCCCTTCGGGAGGCCGAGGCAGGTGGATCACCTGAGGTCAGGGGTTCGAGACCAGCCTGGCCAAGATGGTGGAACCACATCTCTACTAAAAATACAAATATTAGCTGGGCGTGGTGGCACTCACCTGTAGTCCCAGCTACTCGGGAGCCTGAGGCAGGAGAATTGCTTGAGCCCAGGAGGCAGAGGTTTCAGTGAGCCAAGATCATGCCACTGCACTCCAGCCTGGGCGACAGGGTGAGACCTCATCTCAAAAAAAAAAATTCCATTTCTAAGTAATATTAATACAACTTTGCATAATCCTAGATAAAATCTGTCCAGGAAAGGTTTTTCCCATCAAGTGCACAGCATAAAAAGGTGAAGCTGCCCTAGTCCGTGCGGAAAAGAATGAACTGATGAGGGAATATTCCTTCATTCTCCATCTTGAATGACTTGCTCTTGGCAACTGCCATGTTTAAATTAGGCTTCATCTCCAAAGCTTTCAAGGAAAAGACTGACTATTATCCCTAGTAAAAATGTTTATCTAAGAAAACTCATGTGCGTTTCTAAATAAGTTGAGGGGATCGATCACAAAGCCCCTTTAAAAATACAAACACGATGCATGATTTGTAGCTGATGCGGAGGCTTCAGTCTAAACCTGGGAGTGTAACATGGTGAAGGAGATGAGAACCAGTCTGATCTCTTGACTTTCCTGTGCACAAGGCTTGATGCCATTTCATTCTCCAAGAACTCTAAAGGTGCCTGAGCAGAAATCCACAAAGAATCCTTTTCAAGCCTTCTGTTTTCCACTTAGCATCAGACAGGTCAACTGTTTCTTTCAGGAATTGTTCAATTTATGCCATAGTCTGCCCAATATTTAAAAAACAATTTCTCTTTTACATAGTAAAAGTACAATACTATAGGTGATTAAGTGATTGGACACCCCTGCCTCCTACCATAGGCTGAAGATGATGTGGGAAGAAATGAGAATGCCACAGAATTAGGGGGGAAGGAGGGTCCAAAAGTAAATTTTACAGCAGTGCCCTTTTCCCTGGGCGGCTTTGTCACAGTGTCACTCAGGGGCTCCTTGGTGCCCGAGTCCCAGGAGGTGTCCCCTGCCCCCATGTGTTTTCATTGCTCTCTTTCACTGCCCCTTTGTTACTCAGTGTCAGTTTCCTTTTGCTTCCGAGCTGCAACAGCACATTCACACATCCTTCACCTGTCACCAGGTGATGAGGCTGTTTCCTCTGTGCATTCTTGATGCTGAACCACGGCCTGATGAGCTGGAGTAGAAGGATTCAATCCTCAGGGCCTGGATGGTTGCTGTGTGATGCTGAGTAAATTACTTAACCTCTCTGGGTCTCAGCTGCCTCACCTTTTAAATAAGAATTTTGGGCTGGGCATGGTGGCTTACACCTATAATCCCAGCACTTTGGGAGGCTGAGGTGGGTGGATCACTTGAGCCCAGGAGTTTGAGGCCAGCCTGGGCAACATGGGAAACCCCATCTCTACAAAAAATACAAAAATAATTAGCTGGATGTGATGACACACACCTGAAGTTCAAGCTACTTGGGGAGCAGAGGTGAGAGGATCACTTGAACCCCGTAGGTCAAGACTGCAGTGAGCCTTGATCATGCCACTGCACTCCAGCCTGGGTGACAAAGAGACACTTGTCTCAAAAAAAAAAAATGCATTTTGGACCAGATGATTTATAACACTGGATGAGTGTAAATGCAGTTTAAGCAGAATATTCTGGTGTTGTTACCTCATCTCCAGAAAAGTGTAATTTCCATCAGGCCAAATGAGCAATGTAGTGAGAGAAGATTCACTGAAGTAAGACTCAACAATAAAACTGAGTAACTCCCAAGCTTGCTGCTAACAGCAGGGCTGGAGCCCAAAGTACAGTTGATGAAAGTCACCACTAAGGGTGGGTACCCCGTGAGTTATCTTGGGGACTTGGGGCACAGTGGGGCACAGATGTGCCTCTGGCTGGGGTGCCTGGACCTGTCTTAGGGCAATGTATGTCAAGGATTTACATTGAGAACGTGGTGTCTGTTTAAGATGGGTTCTCATGTCCGTAGGAAATAGGGGGTGTCTTTTCTTATTGCAAATCCTCAAACTGGATGAAAACCTTCACCCTAGAGTTTAAATCCACAGACATCCCAGTTCTGTAGTTTTGATGCTTCTCTGTGCTTCTGTTTCCTTATTTCCAAGATGGGTTTGTAATTATCTGCTTCATGGCATTATTAGAGCAATCAAAATTCTGTAAAGTGTCAATTGCAGCATCTGAGAAGGCAAGAGCTTAATACATGATGGCCATCGAGCTATCCCCCTATCTCAGGAGAACGGGTGTGCCTGCAGCATGCAGGATGCAGAGGGGGTGCCCCCAGGCAGGGGAGACCTAAGTCCAGCCTATACCTTGCTGGCTCAGGTGCCCTGAGGGCCACAGCTCTGTTCACATTCTCCATTATGAACTCCCATAGGACACCCTGTTTTTTCCACACACTTAAGTACTTAATTAAATACTTTTTTCAAGCTTTTTTTAACTTATTCATGTGTGTGAGTTCCATAGGATACCATAGTCCTGCCCTCATGGAATCACAGTGCTTTCAGGCATCAGGACATTTTATAGCTCATACACAGTAGCCAGATCCCTGGATAGACACCTGAATGACAGGAGAGTGGAGCCCATGTCAGGCTGCTCGGGGCTTCCTGTGAGGGAGCATCACTCCAGGCAGAGAAATCTGGGCAGGATTTCAAAGTGTGGAGAAAAGGGGAAAATACTCCTGGTGCCTGGAACAGCATAAACAACAAGACATTATGGAGAACTCACTGGATACCTGGAGGGAACTGCTGTGGGTTGCAGTTCTGAATCTGTGGTTGGACTCCTTGGTGAGACCACAAGAGAGACGTGGAAAGAATTAAGAGCCCAGGGTCTAGTGACTTTCCTGCCATCTTGAATTCACATCGCCTCATCTTGAGTCAAGGAGATGTTTTTCTGATGCTGGGTGGAAAAAACACTGGATTTGGGAGTCAGGAGGCAATCGTGCTCCTGGCACTAATTAGCAAGACAAACTCACTGTCTGTTTCTCCTTCTCTCAAGTGGGGATAAAGCCTGCCCTTCACCCTGTACAGAGTGATCCTGAGGACAGAATAAGATCAGAGATGAAAGGAGCACTTTGCAGAAAAGTCCAAGTGCCCGCATGCGAGAGAATATTACATATTACAATATCCTCTTCTCTTTGCTGTGGAATCCAGGCCTTTTCCCAAAGTAAGAATCGTGGATGCTCACTCTCATGAGGGGTCTAGGCTTAATTGGAAATCATACCATGACATTGCCTTCTGGAAAATTCCCTGGAGAATCAGCCAAAGTAGCAGCAATTATCCGGGGAGGCAGCTTGGCGAGAACTGAACCGCGGGGGTTGGTGAGATTTCCTCAAGACATCCTGTCACACAGACAGAGTGTTACTCTTTCATTTTGCTTTTCCCACTGGGAAGACCTAATTTTTCTCTCTATTGCAGTTTAAAGTTTTAAAGCAAATTTGTTTGAGTTTATAAGCCAGAAAAATGGAAGTATAACATCAAATCAGGACCCAGGAAGCCAACCCAGCTGTTGATTGGTCTTCAGTTCAAGATGGAGTCATAGCTGAGGTGACAAATTCCAGGAAGATGAGTGGTTGGGGTCCTCACTCCCTGCCAACCCAGAAACACTTCTGACATTGAATGTCACTTCCTTTTCTGACAGCATCACTGAAAGAAAATGAGAACCCTGAGGTAGTAGCTAATAAATAATAGATTTGTAAAATAGCTATATATTTATTTCAAATGTTTTGCCTTTGTCTAAAGGGAACTCGGAGAAGATAATCTTTTGTTTTTATGCATATGATTTTGTTTTAATCTAGGATTTTCTATTCCTCTGACTCATCAGAACTTATTTGATCCTACATTTCTTACTTTGTGACCTGTAGATATTTGTGCTAGATTCCTTCATTCTTTTTCCTTCTGCTGTAAGGAAACTTGTCAATGTGGGGAGCTCTTTTGAGAAATCACTCCTATTTAATAATTGTGTGCTATATCTGTGTCTTCTTTCCCCTTTTGTAACGAAAATAACTGCCCTCTGCTGCCATAGATATTAGCCACCCAGACAGCTTCACCCTCCCGGCAACTCACCTTTTGCCTTGATGCCAATGAGGTCCTCTCTGCCCTTGTGTCTCTTTGGCCTTAGCCAAAAAGTAAAGTCCACAGGTAGGTAACTCCCAGAAGGATCTCTACTGCCTGATCTCTCAGGCAACTTTTTTTATCCCCGCCTTTAAATATTTTTTGTTCATTTTAAAATGATGTCAGTATGTTGACGGGCAACGATTTAGCAATGCTCTTAAGAAAATGGTGCATTTTCCTTGGATAATTTTTACTTGTGATACTGCAAAGTTAGCTTGATTATTTTAACCACTTTTTTGAGAGATCACTGACATAAAAATTGTGTATAGTTATAGCGTACAACTTAAAGTGTTGCTATCTGTATACATTATGAAAAGACTGCCAATTCAAGTTAATTTACATATCTATCATCTCTACATAGTTAACATTTGTGTATGTGGTGGTGTGTGTGTGTACAGTGTGTGTGTAATGAGAAGATTTAATTTAAGATTTATGCTTTATTTTTTTAATCATCCTAACAAATTTCAAGCATATGAGAGAGTTCCGTCAACTGTTGTCACTAAGCTGTACATGAGATCAACAGAATGCATTCATCTTGCATCGCTGAAACTTAGTAGCTTGATTTAAAGAAGAAGAAAAATATCGAGTGCCTGGCAAAATCTATAAAGCGCCTCCTGTGTACCAAGAGCCGGGGCAGACACTGAACAAGACTCATTCCTGCTGCCGTCACTGCTGAGCTCGGGGGCTGCTGCTCTGTTTGGAGCTCCTGCTCTGTGTGGAGCCCCGTGAGGTTCTTTTTGTCATCTCACCTGCAGGCTCTTCCCTGCACTGCTACCAGCTCGATCTTGTTTTCTCTTCCCCTTTGCTCTTTTCCAGAGAGCTCTGATTCGGACCTGAGTGTACTCCTCTGTGTGCACGTGCCGGGCCCTGCGACACACGCCTGTGCTTCTCGCGGGGTCAGTCATGGATTTGGCCTCCCTGGCACTTCTGTGGTTTGCTGAGATTTTAGTGATTTCAGCCGATTGCCTAAACTCAGCCGTGGACTTCATTCCGACGCCATGCAAGGCTGTGTGGATAAGCCGCTGTGAAACCGCCTGGTACAACGTGATGACGAGCAGAGATACATTTTGCATCCCCGACTCATTATTTCGCTGTCAAAATGTTCCATTTCCTTTCCTCCTCCCTCGATTATAGTTCTCTGTGAGTAGTGACTGCATGGTTAATCACCGGCTCATCACCGGTCTGTCACAAATCCTGGCCTCTGTACTTCATGATGCATTTTGCCAAGTTCCTTCAGTGCCAGATTTGGCTTATTTATCAGACTGCAGGGATTTATGAACATTTTCAGACTTTGGTCAGACACCTGCCCCCAAGATGGGGAGAAAAGAAGCAAAACAGAAGCCAGAGCTGGAAAAGAGGCAGCAGTTCTTACACCCCGAAAGGTGCATGTGAACCCGTGAAGGGGCAACCCAGGCCCTGGCCAGAGTGTATCTTATCTTTCAGCAGAAGGACCAGGTGGGAAGTGAATATTTGTGGAAATAAGAAAGGCCACCAGGCAGATGATAAGTCCAACGAAGAACGATTTCTTGAAGACCTGCTATGTGGGTTTGCCAATGCATC
The DNA here is from genome assembly GCF_029281585.2 of Gorilla gorilla gorilla. Taxonomy (NCBI): domain Eukaryota; kingdom Metazoa; phylum Chordata; class Mammalia; order Primates; family Hominidae; genus Gorilla; species Gorilla gorilla. Next base: position 162,410,129 of record NC_073230.2, read on the forward strand.
CGAGCTTCTCCTCATCCTCAAGCTGGTTCTGCCTAGAAAATAAGGCTGGCTGATGTCTGCAAGATTTTGTTTCTCTCCGAACATTTTTCAAATTTGTATTTTTTCCCCTTTAACAATCCAGGTATTAGTAATATTAACACATCCTATATGCTGTGTAGCACACCATCAGGCCAGGCGCGGTGGCTCATGCCTGTAATCCCAGCACTTTGGGAGGCTGAGGCGGGCGGATCACTAGATAAGGAATTTGAAACCAGTCTGACCAAAATAGTGAAGCCCTATCTATACTAAAAATAGAAAAAATTTAGCCAGGTGTGGTGGTGTGCACCTGTAATCCCTGCTACTCAGGAGGCTGAGGCAGGAGAATGGCATGAACCCAGGAGGCAGAGGTTGCAGTAACTCAAGATCACGCCATTCCACTCCAGCCTGGGGACTGTGTGAGACTCCATCTCAAAAAACAAACAAACAAAAAAACCTCATAGTATGTGTTTTATAAATATGTGTTGACCAAATTGGCCCCATTATTTAGACATGGAAACTAAATCGTGGAAAACTTCCACCACAGGGCACTTTGTTGTAAATATTCGGTGCTTTGGTTCTTCAGCCGGTTAATGTTAGTAGCAGAATGTCCTATGTCTTCATTTGCTTTGGCAGTAATAGGGATGAAATGTCCTTTCCCTTCTTCCTTTATGTCCCAAGCCCTATCTAAGCATTAAATGAGGTTAATATATATTAATCTAATATAAGGTAGGCACATTGATGTGTATTTAATGTGAGTCATGAATAAAAAATATTTTGTCCACTTCAGAGATAGATTAGTTTTAATTGATTCCTCCAGTGGGGAAACAGCCTCTTCCTTCTCCAGAGAAGTGATAGAAAGGAATTCTGAGATCCCTGATGGAGTGTAGGTGGGTGTATCCATCAGGGTTCTCCAGGGACAGAGAAGCAAGAGGATGCACATAGATATATATGAGACATTTATTCCGGAAATTTGCTCACATCACTGTGAAGGTCGCGAAGCCCCAGGATGTACTGTCTTTAAACTGGAGATCCGAGGAGCTGGCGGTGTAATTCAGGTGACTCTGAAGGCCTAAGAAACCGGGGAAATGATAGTGTAATCCTCAGCTGAAGTGGGGAAAGTCACTGGTGTCTGTCTTGGAGTTCAAAGGCCTGAAAACCATGAGCTGTGATGTCTGGGGACAAAGAAAGATGAATGTCCCAGCTCAAGGAGAATGAGAGAGCTTTCTCCCTTCCTCCACCTTTTTGTTCTGTTTGGGCCCTCAATGGATCGGATGGTGCCCACATACATTGGTGAGGGCAGATCTTCTTCATTCAGTCCATTGATTCAAATGCCAACCTCTTCTGGAAACACCCTCACAGACACCCAGGAATAACATTTTACCAGCTATCTGGGCATCCCTTAGCCCACTCAAGTTGACACATAAAGTTAACCATGGCAGTGGGATATGTTTTGGCATGACAGTAGGCTGGGGTGCTCCTTATAGCACTTCTTTAAGATCCACCGTAGATGGTATTTGAAATGGAAGCACTTTATCAGATGTGCCCTGGGTTATCCCAGAGAAGTGTGAAGGTGCTGGGAGAAACACACCATCACTTGTCACTAGCCTTAGCCATGGCCCCTCATCCTAAGCAAGAAAGAGCAATGCTTGTTCAGAGAGATTTAGCACAGACTCTGAGGGAATCAGAGGTCATGCTGGCTAAGAAGGGTGTTATGTCTTTAGAAAAAGGGAGTGCATTTCCTTGCCCTTATGAATCTACAAAGAGAGAAGGTTTAAAATTTTCTTTGCCCAAATGAGCCTTTTGGACGTGTATAGCATGTGGCAGTCCTCTCTAGCATGACTCTATCCATAGCTGCTGACAACACTCCTAGTTTTTCATGACTCTTAACCTAAAGGAGGAGTGGCAGGTGTTTCACCCACAATGGTTCAAGGTCTTGATAATGGCTAAAGTATCATGGGTTGAGAGTTGACCAAAAAGACCCTTTCCTGGGAGACTGTCTTCTCTCCCTCAAGCTGTCCTTATATCCAGGAACTTAGCTGAAGATGCTGTAGAGCTAGGGTGGTGGGTAAGCCCTCGGGCTTTTTGCTGCCATGAGTTACTCTTAAAGATTCTTTATTTTTCTTGTTCTCTTAATGTCCTAAGCCAACCTACACACTCTGATGTGGCATGGTAAAGTTGTGACTTCTATGCTTCCATGCAAAATCTTCACCTCCAGGGCTGAGGCTTGGGCATGTGCCTTCTGACAGTTCCATTATGTACAAGATCACCATCAAATATATCTTGGAGATCAACTGAACCAGGCATCCTTGACTTTCTCCAGAGATCAGAGCACTGATTCTCTAGGGGAGAAGGCAATTCCAGATACTCTACAAAGGCTTTAAAAAAATGGAATCTAGATGAGCTCTACTACATGTGCTCCTGCAACTAAACTTTACCATGTTAATCAACTTTCAGATAAAATGATACACAAAATAAATACATAGACAAAATTAAGTTTGAATATATTTTCAAGATCAAAATAAGTGGCCCAAATTAATCATTATTCTCATGTTTCACAGTAGAATATAATATGAGTATCAAAAACAGAGTTGTTTAGTCCAGAACATGTACCAGTTCTGGTACATTTTTAAATTTTTATGTCTGGCAATTTTTAAAATTTTATGTCCATGGTCCTTTCCACTTTATTATGATTGTCCCTGAAATTAGACTCATCCTTAGAAACATTACTGTTTATGGTGACCAAGATGAATGTCAACCTGCCCCTCAACTTGTCCAAGCTTGAAACAGTCTTCTTCCTGACTCTTGGTCCTGACCTCCCTTTTTACAGCATTTTCTTTAGAAAACTAGTAATTATAAAGTATTTCTCTGTCCTTTTGAGATGTAAACCATTTTAAAGGCCTCTTGCTAGTTTTATAACTCAGGAGCTTTGTTCTCAAGGGCCTGGGAGCCATTTCTTTGACTGTAATCCTCAAAGAAGTCAGAACCTCTATCTCCCAGTCCCTGTAGGAGGGGAGAAGCCTAACTTTGGTGGGCACCTTGCTCCCAATTGTGAAATTACTTCCTGCTATGAAGATACAAAAAAGTTTACTTTTCCTCTGGATAAAGCCAATTAACAAACACAGATGGCCTCTCATCTTCTCCCCCATCCCAGCTCTTAAAAACTCTCCTGCCCTTTGCTTCAGCAGAGTTGAGTTCAGACGCAGTTCTTGTCTTTCTCACCAATTGCAATAGCCTCGACTAAAGCCTTCCTTGTCTGTTTAGGTTTGTCTAGTGCAATTTTTGCTTTGACAGTGGTGAAGTGAAAAGGAAAATCTAAATGGTAGTTAGTATCTAAAGATCAAAAAAAAAAGGATGTCAGAAAGGAGATGAAGCAACAAGGAAACTGGAGGCCTAGATAACAATGCCCATAGTTCTTCCCAGTATTCACACTCGACTGGAATATTGCAAGGCTTGTCTTTAAGGTTTTGCAAGATCCTGGTACTCTATATTTTCCAAGACAAATATTCAAGGTGGCCTTGGGATTTGGGGGCTTTTGAGCACAATGCCTAATACTTTTTTCAGGGTGGCTTCTTATAAACTGCAATGTTGTATCAGTTTCTGAGTCATTTTAAATATTTTAACAAATGTCACAATTCATTGTATCTGTGTCTTGCAGCTGCCTAAACCAATATACACATTCTAAGGCTAAGAAACTACATCACAAATAAAATTCTAAGTAAGAGTGAAAGCAAGTTAGCTGGAAATGTAGGGAATCCTGCTAGAGCTGGAGAGAGGAGAGTCTGAGATAACCATGTGTATTTACCATGGCCACGTTTATGCTGGGCTTGGAAATGTTAAGATATTCATGTTATCAGTAGCCCACAAGAGTGGATGGACATTCCTTGGGGCCCATCTGCAGTGATTTAGGCCTCTCTAAGTCTTGTCAGGGGCCCACAAGAGGCTTCCACTTACTGAATTAGAAAGGGCTATGGCTTTAACCATAAAGGGCTTTCCTTTTTGCCAGCTTGTCTGGGCCACAGGTTCTAGACCGTGGCTTCAAGCTCAACTGGTCCATTGACCTATTATTTATTCCACACACACTCTAGCTTACTTCCCCGATTTTTATTTACCATTGCTTGTCTCCCATTCTAGCAAGTCACTCAAGCACCGAACTTGGGAGTCATCCAACACCTCTAGCCAGTCAGTGAAAAAGTCCTATATTTGCAACAATGTGGATGGAACTGGAGTACATTATGTTAAGTGAAATAAGCTAGGCATAGAAGGACACATTTCTCATGTTCTCGCTCGTAGGTGGAAGCTAAAAATTAAACAACTTCAACTCATGGAGATGGTAGAATGATGGTTACCAGGTTCTGGCAAGGGTGGTGGAGAACAAGGATTACAGAGGGGATGGTCAATGAGTACAAAAATACAGTTAAATAGAATAAATAAGATTTAGCGTTTGGTAGCACAAAAGGGTGGCTATAGTTAGCAATAATTTATTATGGATTTAAAAATAACTGGAAGAGTAGAATTGGAATGTTCCTCAAGCAAAGAAATGATAAACACTTGTGGTGACGAATATCCCCATTACCCTGATTTGATCCTTACTCACTGTATGCCTGTATCAAAACACCCTATGTGCCCATATGTACACCATATGTACTTAGTGACTTAAATATTTACAACTATTATGTGCTTCTAGTAATTTCTTTTTAAAAGTTGTGTAGATTTCAGCTATGATTTTTTTCTAAACCATCACTTCTTCTCTATCATTACTACTATATGGTCTACTTCAGATCCTTGTCATCTCTGGCCAAGACTACTGTAATTGCCTCCCATTAGGTCACTTATCTTTTATTTAAAAGCGTGTTTTTCCCCACCCAGCCAGAAGAATAATTTTTCAAATGCAAGGCCAACCATATCACTCCCCAATTATACCATCCAGTGAATTCCCATTGAGCACACAGTAACATCCAAGCATCTTAACCAGGCACAAGTGACTCTTTATAACTTGTCCCCTCTATCATCCCTCTAGTGCTATCCATATCTCAGTCCTAACAATATTGGTCAATGTGAGATAAATCCTAACAATACAGACCATGTGTCTGTTCCTGGACACATCATGCTGTTTCAGGTTACCAGGCCTTCACTCATGCCTTGTCATCATTCCCAGCCTCACAAACTACTACTTTACAATTGTGAATTGCTTATAGTTCCTGGTAATTTTAAGTCTCTGTTTGGGCAGTGACTCCTGGACTGGTGACAAGTGATCATCTTGGATGGACAATTTCCTCTTCTCCATCCCCAGAGCCGGGCTTGCCCAGGGTTTGGACCACTCTTCAGCAATACAGCAAGGAGTAAGCTTCTGTCTGGTATCATCCCACCTCTCTGTTCCCTTTCCTACCTCCCATGCAACCTATTATCTGTGGTGCTGAGGTCTTCGTGGTACAAATCTAAGCTGGCCTCTTCTGGACAAGGACCCTTGTTTTTTTCACCTATAACTTCCTCCTCTTACTTTTCCCTTAGTAAAACTCCTATGCTTTTTTTCTGGACAGTAGCAGGAAAGAAAACCACTGACTCTATTCTTTGTGCTTTGATACTAACAATGAATACACTCCATGTGTTAAACACCTCAGAGGTTTATATATATATTTTAAGGAGAGAATAATTATTTAAAAATTGCTCAAAAGAGAGAGTTTGAGGGAAGACAAGAGTGTTATCCAGGAACCCAAAAAAGTACTTTTAAGTAATATGCTAGTTAAACATAGGTGCATAAAAAATTACTCCAGTACGTAGTGACTTAAAACAACCTTTATTATCCTATTGTTTTTATGGGTCAGGAATTAGGGAGAAAATTGTTGGAGTGGTTTTGACTCAGGGTCTCTCACGACATCGTAATCAGCATGCTGGCTGCAGTCATCTAAAGGCCTGCCTGGGCTGGAAGAGCTCCCTCTGAGTTGGCTCACTCACGTGGTTGTGGGTGGAGTCCTGTTTCTTGCAGTCTTCCCTTCCTTGTCACCTGGATCTCTACCTTGAGCTGCCTCAGTGTTTTCATCACATGACTGTAGCTACCCCCAGAATGAGTGGCCCAAAGAGCAAGAAGAATCTGCAATGCCTTTTCTGACAATGTCACACATTGTCACTTCTGCCACGTTCCATCACCAGAAGAGAGTCACCAAGTCCAGGCTTCATTCAAGTGGAAGAGAGTAAGTCTCCAGCTTTGGAGAAGGGGATTGTCAAGGAATTTCTGGACATATTTTAAAATGATGAAATTATCTGTACAACAAACCCCCATGACATGAGTTTGCCTACATAACAAACCTACACATGTACCCCCGAACCTAAAATAAAAGTTTAAAAATGAAAAGAAAAATGATCTTATTCTTCCTTTGCATAAGACAAGAGTGGCAGTCTATAGGCAAAGGGTGCTTCAGGACTTCTTCCTATCAAGCCCTTTCCTCCTGTTCATAGTTTGACACAGAAATTCAAGCTCCCAGAAGCATGATCCCCAAGAGAATCCATGATCATTTACTTTTGTGTACTTTTAATCACCCTTTGTAAGGAACAAACTATTTCTCCTACACAATGCTCACTTATGCATGAATATGTAAATTGTCAGCAGTGGTTTCTGATTGCACTTGTTGTCTAACCAGGAGTACAGGACTGAAATTTTGCTCCAAATAGTGTAATTCTACTTGCATTTAATCATTGACAGTTGTGATGGTTAATACTGAGTGTCAACTTGATTGGAAGGAAAGATGCAAAGTATTGCTTCCGGGTGTGTCTGTGAGGGTGTTGCCAAAGGAGATTAACATTTGAGTCAGTGGGCTGGGAAAGGCAGACCCACCCTTAATCTGGTGAGCACAATCTAATCAGCTGCCAGTGCAGCTAGAATATAAAACAGGCAGAAAAACGTGAAAAGATTAAATTGGCCTAGCTTCCCAGCCTACACCTTTCTCCTGTGCTGGATGCATCCTGCCCTCGAACATCAGACTTCAAGTTCTTCAGTTTTGGGACTTGGACTGGCTCTCCTTTCTCCTCAGCTTGCAGACAGCCTATTGTGGGACCTTATGATCATGTGAGTTAATACTTAATAAACTCCCCTTTATATATATCTATCCTATTAGTTCTGTCCTTCTAGAGAACCCTGACTAATATAACAGCTTTTACTCTATGAAAACGTTTAGTGCTTATTAGTAGAGAACAAGGTTCATAAATGCTAGTGTGCAAAAGAATTTTATGGAGCACTTGTTAGAATGGAGATGTCTGGGACCTAACCCTAGTTATTTTCACTTAATTGAAGTAGAGTAGGCCCAATAATCTGAATATTAATAAGCAGCAGGTAATTCTAATATTGGTGATCACAGACTGCACTTTGAGAAACACTAATTGTAGTGGGTGCTACTGGTGCCCTACCCTGATCCCTTTAGCAAGGCGGTGCACCCATACAAAGTTGCTGGCAATATCAACCATCACAGTCTCCTAGGTTTCCCTTTATGCAGATAATTCTCCTGGATAAACAAGGTTTACCTGGCCCAGGAGGCTGCATCCCCCATACCTAGCAGCATGGGGTCAATGACTACGACTTAATCAGAGATGCAAAAGACTAGACTTCTAGACTGTGCAGGAAATTAACTCTTTTCCAACTCATATGTCAGGGCTCTGTGGTTGACCAAGCTGAAGCGAGTTTCCAGCTAAGACCACATGTGACTACTTAGCTACTTTACCCAGCCCTATTACACTTTTCTTACTCCCCTTTTCCCGAGGGTTTCCTCAGTGAATCACATGGAGAAAAATCCTTGTCTCCAGCCCTGCTTCTAGGAAACTCTATAGATTAACCACACTGGGCCTCTACCCTGAGATTCAATAGGTTACTACTGGAACAAAACAAGAAGGCAATGATTATATGTATTGTAGGAGGCGCAGTTGGGGTTTGTAAGAACAGATTCAGTATTTCCACATTAGAGTCCACAACATAAAGATGTAGAACTCCATGTGAAAACACCTCAAAATTTACAAACAATCAGAATTATCAAATGTTGGATCTCCGTAATTTTCAGGGTAATTGAAAGTGGCAGCAAAAATGTTTTTATTTAATGTAATGATGCCATTGCCTTTTCTGGATAGTATCCTATGATCTGCCCTTCCTCTGAATAAGGCATTTTGTAAAAACTGATGAAAATCCAAGAGATTAGCCCGTAGGTCTCCATTTATAATTATAGTGACTCTTGCCTTAAAGTCTTTTGTTATTTTCCCCCTTATTTCTTTAGGATACATTAGTCATTGCCTCAGTCTAGCTCATGGTTAAACAGATTTCTATTTTTGTTCCTTGATACAGTTAACCTAACTTGAATTTTCAGAATTGATCAAAATACTACATCACCCCTGATGCTAACTCTCTAATGGGATTTGAATAATGTACTGCTATATATCATCTGGAAATTGATTGAATCTCAAATACTAGGACGTTGAATTCAAGAATGTACTGTTATCCTTTTGTCTCTTCTGAGATGCTAGGTAATATTCTATAAAATAAATGCCATTCCTATTTTTTAAAAAAACCAGAAGGAAGAAGAAAAATAGTTCATTTTATGAGTTGTATAAATAAATCTTTTTTAAATATAGAATTTTCAAACTCAAACTAAAAGACAAGTATTAAACTATATCTAAAATTATCTGATTTAATCCTCACTGATTGGGGCCTTAAGAAACAATTTGCCATAATATGAAACGAGGCAGTATACATTTGCTGATTCTAAAAGCAATGAACACTTATGATGGATAATTCTTTACATACGTAAAGTACATAAGAGAAAATTAAAAAGTAAATATAGCCTACAATTATTTCTTCTGAAAGTAACCACTCTTAATATGTGGTTTATTTTCTTATGATAATTTTTTCTATGAAGGATTTTAAAACATAATTATAATTTAAAAGTGCCTAGAGTTCTACATTAATTCTTTATATATTATCATATAATCATTCTTAAAGGTGTTGTTTCCTTTCCTCCAACATTTATATCTTTAAGAATTTTTTTCTAATTCAAAAATCATATATTGGGTGACATCACAGAAAATGGCAGAGTAGGGCACTTGAAGAATTGGCCTCTCACTGAAACAATGATAAGCTGACAAAAACTGATGGAATTTACTGTCTCAGAACTCCAGAATCTAATCCAGAGCTTACAGCAATGAGCGGACTCCTAACGAAGAGACGGAGAGCTGAATTTGGGCAAGAGAGATTTGCAGTGTTTTGGCTCACCTGCCTACTACCATGCTTCCCCCCATTCCTCAGAGTGGAGGCAACAGCTGTGGGGATGGAGGCCGGCGTTCCTGGTATGGCTTTTTGGTGCCAGGGGGCTAATAAAACCATGTTCTTTAAATATTCTGGTTTTGTGTTTTGTCCAGTATGGCAGTGCTCTGCCAGAACTGATGCAGCAACTAACCCTCGTTTTGCTCTCCCTAACTTTGGCAGGAACAGCTTTCCAGGCAGTGGGGCCTCTGTCGAAACATTTAAAGACATGCATTGCTCATTTCTGCCTGGGTCAAGGGATGACAGATGAGACCAAAATCACAGGGAAGAGAAGGCTGAAGGGAAAAATTTCTTGGGAGAATAAAGACTCAGAAGGTCCACCACCTTTACCAGAGAAGATGAAGGGCAAAGCTCAGAACCAGCCACATGTGCTCAGAACCAGACGCATGCTCAGGAAAGACCTGAGCTAACCCTAGACTTGCATTCTGGCAGATCTGTGGGCTCCAGGCAGGCAGGTGGTGAAGGATAAAACAGAGCTGTAAGCGGCCTGGCTTCACATTAAAGAAGAATCTTAAGTCAGGGCCAAGATACATAGTCTTGTAGAGTAGTATCTTTCTCGTTTTTGTTTTTGCTTTTTGGCTAAAAGTGTTTAAGGAAATATTTGTCAGATCATTGGCTGTCCACTGAAATAATGGAACAAAGACTTCAGTGACTACATGTGAACAAGGAATACAAGGTTTGCAAAAATAGTTTGAAAAAGCCCCTAAATAAGTGGACGACTGCAGCCCTTAACAGTTAAGTATAGCAAACCCTGGGGAAGGTGGGGGATATCTGACTTCTATAGTTGCCAGATTATAATATTCAAAATGCTCAGTTTTCAACAAAGTTACAAGGCATACAAACCAACAGTAAAGTATGGCACACTCAGCATTATACTAGAAGTCCTAATCAGAGCAATTAGGCAAGAAAACATTAAAAGATATTCAAATGAAAGAGAGACAAGTAAAATTATCTCTAGTCACAATTGCATAGCTCCTACATATAGAAAATCTCAAGGAATTCAGGAAAAAAACTACCAGTGCTAAAAAAAAAAAAAAAAAACTACCAGTGCTAATAAATTCAGCAAAGTTGTGAGATATAAGATCAGTACACAAAACTCAGTTATGTTTCTGTATACCAGCAATGAACAATCTGAAAAGAAATTAAGAAGACAATTCTCCTTACAATGGCATTAAAAAATAAAATATCTAAGAGTAAATTTAAACAATGAGATGAAAAAGCTGTACACTGAAAACCACAAAAAATTACTTAAGGAAATTAAAGACCCAAGTAAATCAAAAGCCATTCTGTGTTCGTGGATTATAACACATAATATGCTTAATGTGGAAAACTAATGCAAGTGATCTACAGATTCAAAGTAATCTCTTTCAAAATATTAATTTTTTTGCAGAAATGGAATAATTGATCCCTCTATTTATATTTTTAAATCATTACTCATTGTTTAATTCACAAGGGGCCTGAAACAGCCAAAACAGTATTGAAAAAGAAGAAACATAAACTTTTGGTTAGACTGGAAAAGTCAGTTTTAGTGATATATGACACCACATGGCAACCACAATTGATGATAACATACTGCATTTCTTAAAATTGCTAAAAGGATAGATTTTTTATATTCTCATCACAAAAAAAATAAGTTGGTGGGGTGATAGATATGTTAATTACCTTGTTGAATATTTCTACAATGTATAAATATATTAAAACATCACATTATATTCCACTAATACACACAATTATTAGTTGTTGATTAAAAGTAAATAAAGAAAAAGGAGAACAATGTTGAAGGACTATAGTAATCAAAACAGCGTGGTACTGGCATAAATATAGACATGTAAATCCATGGCATACAATCAAGAGTCCAGAAATAAACCCATGCATCTATGGCCAACCGATTTTCAACAAGGGCACCAAGATCATTCAGTAGAAGAAATAACAGTTTTTTCAACAAATACTGCTGTGATAGCTGGATAGTCACATGTACCGAAAGCATTAACAACAAAAGAAACATAGATAAATTGGACTTCATCAAAATTAAAAACCCATGTGCATCAAAAAATATTATCAAGAAAGTGGAGAAATTACCTAGAGAATGGGAGAAAATTCTGTAATTTCTCCTGTTACAAAGTTTCACATCTATATATCAGACGAAGATCTAGTATCTAGAATATACATAAAGTACACTTACAACACAATAACAAACAAACAAAAACCAACAAAAAATGGGCAAAGGACTTAATGAGACATTTCTCTAAAGAAAATATACTAGTGGCCAGTAGGCACATGACAAGATGGTCAGCATGATTAGTCATTAGGGAAATGCAAATCAAAACCACGAGTTATAACTTCACACCAACTTGAATGGACATGATTTTTAAAACGTAAGATAAAAGCTGGTAAGGATGTAGAGAAATTGGAAACCCTGGAAATTGCTGGTAAGAATATAAAATGAGTCGGTAGATGTGGCAAACAGTTTGCCTGTTCCTAATAAAGTTAAATATAGCATAACCATAGAACACAGCAATTCCACTCTAGATATATACCCAAAAGAATTAAAAACAGATACTCAAACAAATACATTTACATGCCTTTTCATAGCAGCAAATAGCCAAAAGGTGCAAACATCTGAAATGTCCACCAATGGATGAAGATGAAAGAGTAAACAGATATATAATATGTATATTAGAATATTTATCTGTATAAAGGAACAAAGTATTGATACACGCTACAATGTGGAAGAACCTCAAAAACACTGTAGGTAAAAGAAGCCTAACACAAGGGGTCGCAAATTGTATGATTTCACTTATATGAAATATCCAGGTAAATAGATAAATCCATAGAGGCAGATGGTAGTCTATTTATTTCTAAGAGCTGGGTGAGAGAATTAGCAGTGGCTGCTGAATGGACACAGAGTTTCCTTTGGGGGTGATGAAAGTGCTTGGTACTCTACAAAGGTCGTAGTTGCACAATATTGTGAATGTACTAAATGTCACTGATTTTTTTTTGCTTTGAAATGGTTAATTTTGTGTTATATGAGTTTCACTTAAAAGAGGAAAGCGGCCAAGTGCAGTGGCTCACGCCTGTAATCCCAGCACTTTGAGAAGCTGGGGTGGGTGGATCATCTGTGGTCAGGAGTTCGAGCCCAGCCTGGCCAACATGGCAAAATCCTGTCTCTACTAAAAATACAAAAATTAGCCAGGTGTGGTGGTGGGCACCTGTAATCTCAGCTACTCAGGAGGCTGAGGCATGAGAATTGCTTGAACTTGGGAGGCAGATATTGCAGTGAGCCGAGATTGCACCACTGCACTGCAGCTTGGGCGATAGAACGAGACTCAGTCTCAAAAAAAAAAAAAAAAAAAAAGAAGAGGAAAGCAAAAAATATATTTTTCCACATATATTGATGGTTTGTTCTTTTTTTATTGTTGAGTAGTATTCTGCTGTACAGATGTATGGATGTTTGTAATTACAGTAATAGAGAACAGATCAATGGACATAAGAGGTTAGAGGTGGGAGAAAGACATGATTATAATGAGGTAGCATGGAGGTTTTTTTTGTGGTAATGGTTTTTGTAGTTCTCCTTAGTTGTGATAGTTACATCAATATGCATTACACATGTGATAAAATATCACAGAACTAATTAACAACAAATGAATGCACATGAAAACTAGTTATTTAGCTAATACTCAGTACCTACTAGTTCCAATTTCCTGATTTTGACAATTCTGACTGCATGGTCATCTGGCGTCCCATGTCCAAATGTCCATCTCTACCCAGACGCAGCAGCACTCCATGAGCTGTTCCATGAAATATATACATTTTTCTGTTAGAGTTGTTAAGGCTTTAATCTAGAACCTCAGGGACTGATGTAATTCTCCTATTGGTGTTCCCATAAACTCTACACAAAATCGTCTCCCACCATAGACACCTCTAATGATACAGAGTCTTATGGCTTCTATGACCTGAGTGGTAAGGAGGCTCATATCATACCCCAGGGCTGCTGACGCCCTAGCCTTAGTGTCATGTGGGGTATTGGTCAGAACGGAGTTCTCGAGTGTGGAAAATGCTGTCTTCAGGACCTGCAGCATGGTGCTGCCATCTTAATGGTGAGAATTGTGACCTGTATTCACTTATCCTTAATTCAGAGAAAGTGCCACAGTATGTCAAAGACTCCTAAACATTTCAGCCATATGGTCAGCCCTTTAATCTGTGTTATCTTTGAACTTCGGAACTGCCCATGTTCTACCAATGTACTTGCTACTTCTGTCCCAGTTGACATGAAGTCATCAACTTGGGGACACATGCGATGTTCTGTGTAATATCCAGATATTCCAGGTCTCTTTAAGCAAGTGAGTTAATAGGGATCTAGAGATGGGCTGCGAATTTACACTGTTGTGTGTTCCAAGTAATTGAGAATTATTTCTCATTTTCCTTTTTCAATAGGAATGGAACAGAATGCATTTCCCATATCAGTGATCGCCCACTCTGTGTCTGAGGCTACATTAATCTGCTTTAGTAAAGATGCCACAACTGGGGTAGAAACTGCTATTGGAGCTACTATTTATACGAGCTGGAAACAGCCCAGATTGGTGAATTAAATGGATATATGAGGGAGAACATCAGCACTGCGTTCCTTCTGTTTTTAAGGGTAGAACTAAATTCTACCATTCCTCTTGAGAGCCATCTTCACTATGACAGCTCTCATCCCACAGGAAGAACAACAAAGGGGTTCTGCCGGCTATGATGTGTATCCTAATTGCACACTCAGGGACCAAGCGAACAACCATTGATTGCATCCATGGACCCAGTGAAGATGCTGTGTACCAGTCTGGCCTCAGAACTCCATTTATTGTCTATATCCCTATACATGCCACCATCTATTTGTTGATGGGGAGGGTTGTGATGACACTTTATAAACCTGGGGCTCCCTGTCCAACAGCTCTCAAAACATGTAGGTATTCCCTTTCCTCAGGGTATGTTACCTACAAAAATGGCCACAGCCCCCTTTGGGAAAGGGCTGGGTGAATCATTGTTATACACAATGTTTATGGTGTTGTGAGATCCTTCTACCCAGGTACCTGACCTCCTCTTCAGTCAATGGGTTGTGGGTATGAAAAGTACTCAGGTCTAGAAACTGGGCCATGGATCATGATTTTTTATTAGAGTGACTTCCCTCATGCTCTGATCATTTATTCTTGATTTCAACATTAATAAACCCTCCTTGGCTATTCACCTATCTTGCCCTTACAGCTTCTGTATTCTATTAGCCACATCCACAGCTCTTTTGATATCAGAAACCTGATTGCCACTCTGACCTTGCTATTCATTAAATAATTGTCTCCACTTTGCTGCTGACGGTTAAGCATTATCAAATTGTTTCCATTATTTGGATTACAAGGATCGTATCATCTCCATTAATAATAATTCTCCCAAAGCATCTTCTACCCTCAGGTCTGGCTTACAGAGGATGACCACATCTGAGCTTCTGGTGCTGGTGTCCTTCTTATCATTCTATGCCGTATCAGTTGGCCCTGTGTGGTCATTTATGCATTCTAAAATAGCTTCTCTGAGTCTTTGATCTCTTCTTCCACCATCTGATGTGGAAGTTCTGGCATTGATGCTCAGTGGAGGCGATTACCTCTCTAAGGGTCTAAGAGCTGTCTTACCAGCATGTAAGCATCCACTCTAGCCACCAAGATGCTAAATCGCTGGTCACAGCTAAATGCTCCCATATAAATAAACTCTCATTGTCTAACTCCATATTCCAGATCCCTTGGCCCAGCACCCTCGGGTTCCTGTTTTATAATACTTTCCCAGTGCTTTGCAATCCCTACTGACTAATCGCTACCGCTCGTTCAAGGGACTGTCCCTTAGAAAACCCAGAACTTTTCCAGCCAGGTTTGGTTTTGCCCTATCCCTTGTTTTTGGTCTACTGGCCAGGATGGGGAGTGCATGTAAGCCAGGGATAGAGGTGGAGGTAACAGGCAGAGCATCGGTCATTTTGCAAGGCAAATCCTCTGCAGCACCTTAAGCAAGTCAAGAACACCAGCCTTAACTGGAAGGATTTGGCTCCTTCTACAGACCCAGAGGCTTTAGGGTCACGATTTCCTACTGTGTACTTCCAGACTCCCCTGTCCCCAGCCTCAGGGTCCTACTCTTCTCAATCACAGCTTTGATCTTGGCCAAGCATTGCTGCTGTGATTAAGAATTCATTCTTCTCTGCTGGGCGCGGTGGCTCACACCTGTAATCCCAGCACTTTGGGAGGCCGAGGCAGGCGGATCACCTGAGGTCAGGAGTTCGAGACCAGCCTGGCCAACATGGCCAAACCCCGTCTCTACTAAAAGTACAAAAGAATTAGCCAGGCATGGTGGTGCGTGCCTGTAATCCCAGCTACTCAGGAGGCTGAGGCAGGAGAATCGCTTGAACCCGGGAGGTGGAGGTTGCAGTGACCCGAGATTGCACCACTGCACTCCAGCCTGGGTGACAAGAGCGAGACTCCGTATCAAGAAAGAAAAAAAAAAGAGAGAATTCATTCTTCTCTAAAGCTCTGCTTATCTTAGAAATAATTTCTGGGCCTGATACACAGATTTTTTTTTTTAATTTTTTATCTTCTGCCCTTTGGCTGCAGAAGACAAGAGCCTTTTCATATACATGCCAAAGAAGTCCTTTGGTTTTCATACTGTGCCTTTAATTGATGATGAATAACCTCAGCCTTTTATTGTTTTTCTCTTAGGTGTCAATCATCTAATTTCATGACCCTTATGGTTATTATTTTCTCCATTACCTCTCCAACAACTGAAAAATGGCATATTACACCAGCCAGTGCATTTCCTCCTTTGCCATTTCACCCCATTTCACCACTGATGGAAGTTTTTGCAATTGTGTTGCTACTGCAGAAGAAGGACTCCCTGGTCTCTACCTATCAACAATGATGAGGTGCTTGTTGGCAGCCCACTGACAGGTGACCCAGCTCCAAAATTCCATTTTAGAGTCTGTTTCATCAGACCAATCCTGGCATTAAATGTCACATGGTAACTATATTTGCAAAACAGACTGTAAGAGGGCGATGTTTATACAGGTAATCTTGGGGGTTATACCCTTGAGATAAACACCCATGAGGTAGTGATGGATGTAGGGCTGGTACAGGAAGAAGTTGAACTATATTCCTGTTACAAAACAGCCTCAGCAGATTCTCTGGAGAGCTCTGGAGCAGAGATTGCTCTCTGGAATTGTCCAGAAGTAAGGATAGATATCCAATGACAGGTGTCATTGGATGTGAACTGTCCCCAGATCTGTCCCCTTAGAGAGAGATTCAACTAAGAGCTATCAGCAACCACATTTCCAGATCTGCATAAATTACTTCTTCTGTCCTAAAGGGGATGGGTGGAACCTGGGCCTTGTGCTACAGAATACAACATGGAATTTCAGGGAAAGGTCATCAAAAAGGTTCAATGAGTTCTAACCAGGTAGTCTTTATTCTAAGGGCTGATTAATTCCCAATTTGGGGAGCACTCCAGCCTCCAGCTTAATCATTGTGATTCAGACATAGTAGATCAGACTGCAGTATAAAAATGTTAAAGGAAATTATTTAGATGGAAGGAAACTGATCCTAGACGAGAAGGTGGGTTGATAAAGAAATGAAGAGCACCAGATACAGCCATATGCTAGTAAGTGTAAAAAATGTAAAAGCCCTTTTCATATCGTAAAAAGTTTTTAAATGATAACTGTGTTTAAAGGACAATGATAATAATGTTCTGTGTGATTTATCCTGAAGTAAAATGCATACAAAGACAGCACAAAAGATAAGTGGTAAAAATTTAAAGCATACTGTTATACGGTATTTACATTAAATGTCAAATGGTATATTAGTATCTGAAGGTAGACTTTGGTAAGTAAAAGGTGCATATTATAAACTGTAGAACAATTGCTAAAAAAGAGGTATAGTTAATAGGCCTACAGTGGTAATAAAATGACTTATAAAATATACTTAATCCAAAATTAGACAAGAAAAAGAGAAATATATGGACAGTGAGCAAATAGAAGGTGGTAGATTTAAATCCAACATTATTTGCATTGCAGTTAGATGGCCTAAACACTCTATTTAAAAGGCTGAGGCAGAGAACTTAGATTCATAAAGAAGTAAAACCAATTATGTATCATCTACAAGGCATAGTATATAAGTATATAGAGATAAGACAGAAGCGAAAATGAGAAAAGATGGGCAAAATACTATGCAAAGAGTAATTATAAGAAGGCTGAAGTGTTACTAATTATATCACACAAAGTAAACCTCAGAACAAAGGACATTATCGTGGGTAAAGAAGGACACAGCCTAATGATACAGGGGTAAACCCATTAAGAGGATATAGCCATCCTAAAGGTATATGCGTATAACAGAGCTTCAAAGTACACAAAGCAAAGGCTGAATGCCCTGAAAACAGAAATAACATATCTACAGTTGTAGTTGGGAATGCTAACACTTGTTTCTTAGCCATTGGTAGAACAAGTAGAGAGGAAATCAGTAAGAATATAGAACACATGAGCTGCACTACCTTCCAATCTGATTTAGTTTGATATTTATGGTACACTCTACCTAACAATGACAAAATACATATAATTCCAAAGGTACATTTATGGTACACTCTACCTAACAATGACAAAATACATATAATTCCAAAGGTACATGAAGTATTCAAAATAGACCCTATTCCAGGACATAAAATGTACTTCAATAATCTGTAAATGAATCAAATCATATAAAAACATATTATCTGAATCAAATGGAGTTAAAATAGAATAACAAGAATATATTTGGCAAATCCATCTATTATCTGGAAATTAAACAAGATACTTCTAAATAGCCTCTAGGAGAAAAAAATGCACAAGATAACGCAGAGAATAGTTTGCATTAAATGAAAAATACAACATACAGAAATTACAGGGATGCAGGTAACACAATGTGTAGAAGGAAATGTGTAACTTATAAATAGAAAAATCTAAAAATAAATGATTGAATATTTCAACTGTGGAAGGCAAAAAATAAAGACAATAAACTTAAGCAAAAGTAAGTAGAATGAAGAAGATAATGAATGATGCCTGGACAGTTGAAGACGATGGCCACACTCCAGGACCCCTTCCCCCAGTTTTTCTCTGGAAAATATGGAGAACAACAAGAAAGGAAAAGTAAACAAAACCACACCCTCAGAATAATTTGAAGACAGAAAATAACCAAAATTCAATATAAGGATAAATAAGGGTGGGACACCAAATTTCAGTATTCAACCTCTCTTGTGCTCCTCTGATCTGCCCCCTGACCCTGCCTCAAGGCTTTTTTTAGAAACAAAAAATATCAATAAAAAAAGGCAGGGAAGAGGAGAGAAAGGGGATATTCCTGGACCTAAGATTGATCTAAAATCATTACCAGAAACACTTAAACTATTCTTAACCTAAAAATACTAAAAAGTGTTTGAATTACCCACAAGGTATTTAAATGTATGTGTGAATTGAAGGGGCAGTCCTCAAAATGCACAGCTTCGGGGAGAGACATGACATTTGGTAATTTGGTGGAGAAAGGGAAGAGAGGAAAACGGAAAATTTGAAGGTCCTATTAAGACAAAAGAAAAGCACAAAATCAAAGGAAACACAATCTTTTTCACCCCCTGCAGACTCATGCTAAAATAAAATTTACTAAAGGATCTGAACGTTGCTCTATTAAAGAAACGGGCGATGTTAAGCCCCTCCAGTCCTTTAACTATGAAAAATCAAAGTTTAACAGAATAATTCTAAGAAAACGCTAAGATTAAATTCAGCATTTATCATTTGAGGAAAATCCCCACACCCTTGATAAATAGTCATGAAACAAAATAAAACTATAAATTAGCTCTCCAAGTGAAATTAAATGTATTTAGGCAAGTATTTAGGATATGAAAAAGAGCTTTTAATAAGAAATTCAATTCAGTAGCATTTCTAAACACTAAAAACAAACTACTGAAAATTGAAATTAAGAAAATGATCTCATTTACAATAGTGTCAAAAGGAGTAAATTATTCAAAAATAAATTTAACCAAGGAGGTGAGAAAGACTTGTACGCTGAAAACTGTAAAACATTAATGAAAGAAATTGAAGACACAAATAAATGAAAAGCTACCCTATGTTCATGGATTGGAAAAATTAATGTTGTGAGAATGTCCATACTACCTGATATGATTTGGATATTTGTCTCCTCCAAATCTCATGTTGAAATGTGACCCTCAGTGTTGGAAGTGAGGCCTATTTGGGAGGTGTTTCGGTCGGGGAGCTGATCCCTCCTGAATGGCTTGGTGATCATGAATTCATGTGAGATCTGGTTGTTTAAAAGAGCCTGGCCCCTCCTTCTCTCTCTCTTGCTCCCTCTCTTGCCATGTGACATGCCTGCTCTCCTTTCACCTTCTGCCGTGATTGGAAGTTTCCTGAGGCCCTCACCAGAAGCAGATGCTGGCAGTATGCTTCTTACACAGCCTGCAGAATTGTGAGCCAAAATAAATTTCTTTCCTTTATATGCTACCCAGCCTCAGTTATTCCTTTATAGCAATGCAAAATTGACTAACACGCTACATAAAGTCATCTACAGATTCATTGTACTTTCTATCAAAATCCCAATGTCATTTTTCACAGAAATAGAAGAAACAATTCTAAAATTCACATGGAATCACAAAAGACCCTGAATATCTGAAGCAGTTTTGAGCAAAAAGAGCATAGCTGGAGGCGTCACACAACCTGACTTCAAAATATACTACAAAGCGATGGTAATTAAAACAGCATGGTGCTGCATTAAAAAAAAAAACACATAAAAACAGACAAATAGGCCAATAAAATAGAATAGAGATCCCAGAAATAAATCAAACATTTATGGTCAATTGATTTTTGACAAAGATCCTAAGAATACACAATTTGGAAAAGACAATTTCTTCATAAATGGTGTTAAGAACACTGGATATTCACATGCCAAAGAATAAAATTGGACCATTATCCCACATCACATACAAAAATCAACTCAAAATGGAATAAAGACTCAAATGTAAGACCTGAATCTGTAAAGCTACAAGAAGAAAACATAGAGGAAAAGCTCCATGGCATTGGACTGAGCAACAATTTTTTTATATGACCCCAAAGGCAAAGGCAACAAAAGCTAAAATAGACAAATGGGATTGCATCTTACTAAAAAGCTTCTGAATAGCGAAGGAAATAAACAGCAGCATGAAAAGACAACCTATGGATGGGGAAAATGTATTTGCAAACCATACATCTCATAAGTTAATGTACAAAATATATAAGGAACTCAAACATCTGAATAGCAAGAACACAACCTGATTAAAAATGAGCAAAGGACCTGAAAAGACATTTCTCAAATGGAAACATGGAAGTGACCAAGAGGAATATGAAAAAATACTCAACATCACTAATCACCAGGATTATGCAAATTAAAACTACAATGAGATTTCACCTCACAATTGTTAGATAAACTGTTATCAAAAAGACCAAAAATAGCAAATGTTAGGATGTGGAGGAAAGAGAACCCTTGCAAACTGTTGGTGGGAATGTAAATTAGTACAACTACTACGAAAAACAGTATGGAAGTTCCTCAAAAAACTAAAAATAGAACGACCATATGATCTAGAAATCCCACTTCTGGGTATATATTCAAAGGAATTGAAATCAGCATGCCAAAGAGACACCTGCACTCTTATGTTCATTGCAACACTATTCACAATAGCCAAAACCTAAGTGTCCATCAATGGATAAATGGATAAAGAAAATGTGGTGTGTATACAGTACAATATATGAGTACAATGAAGTACTATTTAGCCTTAAAAAAGAAGGAAATTCTGTAATTTCTGACATGAATGAATCTGTATGACGTTATATTAATAAAATAAGCCAGGCACAGAAAGAAAAACACTGGCTGATCTCACATTTATGTGGAATCTACCAAAGTCAAACTCATAGAAGCAGAGAGCAGAACGGTAATTACCAAGGACTAGGGGTGGTGGTGGTTCAAAAAATGGTGTTCAAAAGATATAAAATTTCAGTTAGATAAGCAGAATAAGTTCAAGAGATCTATTATATTATATGGTGACTATAGTTAATAATAATGCAAAGTATATTTTAAAATTACTAAGAGAGTAGATCAATTTAAATGTTTGCACCAGAAAAAAAATGATAAGAATGTGAGATGATGGTTATGTTAGTAAGCTTTATTTAATCATTTCAAATTTATACATAAATCAAAACATCACATTATGCTCTACAAATGTATATAATTATTATTTGACAGTTAAAAATAAAATTAAAAAAATTGAAAAAGTAAGAATAGAAATGAACACCAGCAAAAAATTCAGGAAGAAACAAATAGAGTTACTGAATTTAGAAAAGAAATAAAAGAAAATGACAAAATTACCTCAAATTTTAGTAATAAATTACACCATTTAGACTCAAAAGAAAATTTGGTAAGAATCATTGAAGAAACATTAGAAAATAATCAAAATAATTTTTTTAATGAGGTAAAAAATAAAAGAATCGGAGAAAAAGTAGTGGAAATGGAAGATAGGAAAATAGGAATAACATTTATATTTTGGGGGTCCCCCAGAAAAAAAGAGAATAAGACTATTTTTTAAAACTATAACCCTAGGAAACGTTCTAGAAAAAAAAAGATTACTCAAGAGTACTATACTTTAAAAGGACTTATCAGGTGCCTGGCAACATTAATTCAGAATAATCAATTCTGAGACATATCCTAGTAAAACTTTTAGATTTCAAAGATGAAGAAAAAATTTTCAAGGCCTCCAGCAAAAGATCAAATAATTTATAAAGATAAAAGAACTAGACTGCCATCCAATTTTCAAAAGGAAACATACAGAGGAAGATAAAAATGAAGCAGCATTTAAAAAAAAAAGTATCAAGACTATCAGAAAACAGTTTTCAACATGTAGGAAGCAAGGGAATTTTGTATCCACAAGCTCTTCTTGAAGAATTTATTAGAGAATGAACTTAATGTATCACAGTGACCCAATCCGAAACAATTTGAACAAAAAAGTAATTAATGATAGAAATGGATAATACACTATATAATAAAATAAACACCTATGATGCCATATTAACATAAAGAAACACAGGGGAAAGACCAGCTTTTCCTTATATTATAATTCTAATTAATACACATAGAAGGAATGATGGAAAATGAAAGAAAAACATTAAGCAAACACTATAGTAAAAATTATTACAGGCAAGAGTGATGAATAGTGGACAAACTATTGGTGGACTGAAATTAGTGGACAAACATATGAAGACATACTGTATATTTACATAGAGTTAAAGCATTTTTCAAGATAGTTATTAATTAAAACAGGAAAAGGCCGGGTGCGGTGGCTCACGGCTGTAATCCCAGCACTTTGGGAGGCCGAGGCGGGCTGATCACGAAGTCAGGAGATCGAGACTATCCTGGCTAACATGGTGAAACCCCGTCTCTACTAAAAATACAAAAAAAATTAGCCGGGCATGGTGGCAGGCGCCTGTAGTCCCAGCTACTCAGGAGGCTGAGGCAGGAGAATGGCGTGAACCTGGGAGGTGGAGCTTGCAGTGAGCCGAGATCCCGCCACTGCACTCCAGCCTGGGCGACAGAGCGAGACTCCGTCTCAAAAAAAAAAATAAATAAAAAACAGGAAAAATCATAACTTTACTGTGGAGAAATCTAGAAATAAAACACATTAACCAAGGAATCAAATTTAACATCATCAGTAGTAAGACGTATTGATACCTCCTGATAATGATGCACTGAGCAACTGAAATTAAGAAAATAATTCCATTAACATTAGCACAAAAATGAAATGCTTAGAAATGTACTTAACAAAATAAGTGCATGACCTATACAACGAAAACTGCATAAGATTGTAAAGAAAAATTTAAGAATAAATTGTTACTGAATTGGAAGTTTCTGTATATTTAGATAGTAATTATCCACAAAATTGATATATGATTCAATGTGATCCTAATCTAAATTCTATTTGACTATTTTATAAATTTGATAACCTGCTTTTAAATTTATGCCAAAATGCAAAGAATCCTAAATAATTAAAACAATCTTGAAAAGGAGGAGGAAGATTGTAGTTATAATGACTGATTTGAAGACTACTGATTACTGTAATAAAGCTTCAGAAATCAACATAGTGTGGCTGTTGTAAGGATTGATCCATGGAAGAAAATAGGAAGACAGAAAATAACCAAACCTACATGGCAAGTGAATTTCAAAGAAGCTGCCAAGGCAATTAAATGCATTAAAAAAGAGACTTTTCAACACATAATGCTGGAACAACTGGATATCCAAGTAGAAAAGAAAAAATCTCATCTAGAAAACAAAACTGCAAAATTTAAAGAAGAAAATATTGATGGAATTCTTTGTGATGTTTAAGTGGGAGCTTTTTTTTATGTGGGGCAAAATGAAAAGCACGAACTGCATGGATAAGAAAGTTGATAAATTGTATTTCATTAAAATTAGATTCTTCTGATTCTTGAAGAACATCTTTATACGAAAGGGATAACTATGACCTGGGAGAAACTATCGCAATATATAAATACAGAAAACCCTTAAAACTCAATAATAATAAGCAAACAACTCTATTCAAAATGGTTAAAAGATGTATGCCAACACTTTGCAAAGGAATGTATATCCATATTTAGACAGTAAGGACATCAGGAAATGCTCAACGTTGTTAGATATCAGAAAAATCAAAATTAAAACTACGAAAATGGTCAGAATTTAAAAGACTAACAGTACCAAATAGTGGCAAAGATGTTAACCAAACAAAACAAAGATCCCCAGCAGCTGGTGGAAATATAAGATGGTACATCTATCATGGAAAACATTTTGACAGTTTCTCATAAATTTAAGTGTTTATTTACTAACTCTCCCAAAAATTCAACTCCTGGATACTTACTCAAGAGAAATAAAAACATGTGCTCACATAATGACATGTGCTCTATTCATAATAACAGAAAACTAGCAAGAACCAAATATCCACTGACAGGTGAATGGAGAACCAGACTGTGTTACATCCATACAATGAAAAATGGAAAATTACCACTCATCAATAGAAAGGAAGAAGCTGCTGACCCATATAACAACACAGATGATTTGCAAAAACATTGCACTGAACTTAAGGGGCTCGACACAAAAGAGTACATAGTGTATCATTCAGTTCCTTTGAAATTCTAAGAGAGGCAAAACTAACCTATAGTGACAGAAAGCGTTATCAATTTTTGCCCATTGTTAGGGGTCGGGAAAATTGACTAAAAGGGGACATGAGGGAATTTTTGGGGATAAGAATATTCTGCATTGGAAGTAGTGATGGTTGCATGGGTGTATACATTTGTCAAAACTCATTGAACTGTGCTCTTAAAATGAATGCTTTTTATTGGTGTGTAAATATACCTTGATAAAACTGATTTTAAAACAATCACACCTTAGAGGCAGGCTCAAAGCATAGCACTAGCTCTCATTCATATACATAGTTTGGCTACTTGAGAATAATACAGTCTGGAACAATTCTGCCAGTCCAACTGATCTTCCTATTTTCTGTCTCCTCAAAACTCAAAAGGGCAATGAAACGACTTTGAAAATTCTCTGACTTTCTAGTGCTAGGAGCACTTTTTAGAGATTCTGTGTAGCCAGTGGAGAGCACCTGAGAAGTCCATTTGCTCACAGCAAAGCTGCAACCTCAGACCTGAGGTCTGGGGCCAGATCTCCAACTGTGAGAGAGGAGAGGACGGCTCAGTTGCAGAGGGTCAGAGTAGCAGGAAACCTGAAAAGATATAACACAGGAGGATGCTAATCTTAGGGTGTGAGATTAGAGTTAGCCACAGCAAAGGTGTGGCACTGAGACCAGGCTTTCTCGTTGTTTCTGGGCTGCCTCCCAGTGCTGTGTTAAAGCTTCTTGGCTAAGACTTCTGGACACCAGCGTGGAGCCAGGCATTCATTCAGAGGTCAGGTCTTGCCTGCTGTGAGTTCCTCCTACAGGGCACCAGCAGGGGCTGACAGCATTGCTGTGGGGGAGAGCAGGCCCCTGCAAGTGCTTGATAATCAGCTCCTCTTTTGCCTCTAGTCCAGTCGACATTTTCTTCCCTCCACAGTCAGTGGGGGAGGACAATCAATTCTTCATACTGCCCTGGAAAGGGATCGCTATAGTGCAGCCATTTGCCTGACAGCTATGCTCACTCTGGGAGCTCAGCCTCTGAGGTCATTTGTTTGCCAACTGCACCTGCTTTTATGACTTTTCCTATGTCTTGCCACCCCTTCCTTAAATCTTCAAAACATATGGACCTTAGATTATTGACTAGGCATTTCTGAGTCTGAACTTCCATTTTCAGAAAGTTGCAAATAGCTTTCTTATAAAAGTTTTTAAAAATGCAGGTAAGCTTTCTTCAAAGTAATATATTCTTATAGATATTTCTAAAGGACAGAGAAGTAAAAAAGAGGACTGAAAAATCACCTTTAATACCCTCCCCTTAAAGTAAAATAATTGCCATTTACATTTTATTGAATTTCCTTCTGGTAGGGACTTAATTTATTTGTGCTCTGGCTTATTGCCAGAAGGATTCAGGATAGTTCACATGGCCAGTTGATGGCAGCTAAGGCCTTGCCTATTTTCATTTCCATTATATCATCTGTGCTTAACCCAGTACCTGGCTATACAAAGCACTTAGTAAATACTTTCCAAATAGATAGGTGAATAAACATCATTATAAGCCTGAGACATTTCATTCTAGACTTCCTTATCCTTTTCCAGCTTATCCTTACTCTGGCTGGATGGGACATATCCCAGAGGCAGGCCTTATTTGGAAAGAGAAGAATGGTTCCTTAAGTGATGAATGGCTCGCTGGACCAGGACTCCTGATAAATGATGCCATAGGAGTATTTTATTGTACAAACTACTCCTGAGTACATGGTTGGATAATAAGATCTAACAATTATGAATCTATAATATACTTGTTACAAATTATGTTGTTACTTGTTACAAACACAAATTACTAGTTACAAATTACGCATATTAATTCATTTCCTATGATCACTCCATGAAATGGTGGCTATTTTATGTCTAATTTATAAATGAGGAAAGTAAGGATCAGAGAGTTTACATAACATTTTTAATGTCACACAGCAGAGACAGATTTGAAGCTAGGCTGTCTGGTGCCAGGGCCTGAACTCTTTTATCCACCACACCATGATGTGTGGTCACCATGCTAGACAATGGTCATGATGTTACATAAGCAGTGGTCAGGAAAGTCCATACTCTTAAGTTAGACTTGTCTGGAAGTCCATTTCCCACTCTCCGCCTTGCCAGATGCAGTAAGACTGAGGGAGTAGCAAACTCCAGAAGGCAAACACGTGAGAAGGCCACCTGAAATGCGGTGGGTGGGGAGTTTGTTGCTCTGTGGGACACCTGAGACACACTCTTCTCCTGACCGAGCACTGATGGCCACTGAAGTTTCTTTTTCTTAATTAGGTTAAGTTCTGGGGTACATGTGCAGGATGTGCAGGTATCTCGCTACACAGGTGCACATGTGCCTCGGTGGTTTGCTGCACCTATCAGTCAATGAAGCCCAGCATGCATTAGTGATTTTTCCTGATGTTCTCCTCCTGCCATCCGCCCTCCCCAACAGACCCCAGTGTGTGTTGTTCCCCTTCCTGTGTCCATGTGTTCTCATTGTTCAGCTCCCATTTATAAGTGAAAACATGCAGTGTTTGGTTTTCTGTTCCTGCATTAGTCTGCTGAGGATAATGGCTTCCAACAGCAGTGATTCATAGTCACCTAACTTCAGAGAGGAAACCTGGTTCTATTGAACTCTCTCCTGACTCCTGATATGTTGAGAGGTAGTGAGCCTGGATTTCACCTCGTAATTCACATGGTACAGGTAGATATTCTCACCAAAATGACATCATTCATTCAAACACCGACAACTGTAGTTTAACCGCAAGATTGTAAGTAGTGGACAGAGAACAGGTGAACGCAGACTTCATGGCCTTGGGCCACACCTTCTAAACCAGGAGACACATAGGACACATCAAACTCATAGCAGGGAAATACTCCTGCTAACCTTTAGTAGGTGACTCATCTACTACATTCACTGTGGCAGAATCTCATAAACTAACTCAGGTCAAAACTGACTTAGTTTATGAAAAGACAGCATAGCCGCTACAGATTTCTAGATTCTATTCTTAGGTCTTATCTCTTGCACCGTCAATAACTCAATAACAGGTCAGTATTTATTTGAATGCCCCACAGCATGTGTGGAAGGCCCATTTCTTTAGCATGTTAAGAAATGACATTAGTAGGCCGGGCGCAGTGGCTCCCGCCTGTAATCCCAGCACTTTGGGAGGCCGAGGAGGGCAGATCACGAGGTCAGGAGTTTGAGACCAGCCTGAGCAGCATGGTGAAACCTCGTCTCTACTAAAAATACAAAAATTAGCGTGGTGGCGCACGCCTGTAGTCCCAGCTACTCAGGAGGCTGAGGCAGGAGAATCGCTTGAACCTGGGAGGTGGAGGTTGCAGTGAGCCGAGATCTCGCCACCACACTCCAGCCTGGGCGACAGAGTGAGACTTTGTCTCAAAAAAAAAAAAGAAAGAAATGACATTAGTAATCATGGCCATACATCATTCATATACCACCTCTTGAGTCTTTTAGTATGTGCTTGGCCCTGCAGTTAGTGTTTACACCCCTTAACAGGGTGATTTGGTAAAAGTTAGTAAGCTGTTGAGCTGCATAGCTGAATATGATTTTTAACTGTACTCTTAATCGTGGTGGCATTACAAGAAGGATGTATGATAGCACAGGGCTGGAGGGAGAACACCAATGGACTTCCTCTTAGCCCTGCACATTCGCTCTGCTCACCTTATCTAGGAGCTGAATGTCAGTTTGTTATCAGACCATCAGGTGATGCTGTGGATCTGCGTGGTGTGTGACATGTGGGGTGATGAACTTCACTTTACGCCATCCCTTGCTTTGTCTCAAGATCCACCCGTTTGTCCTATTCCCCAGGGGTCTGTGCAGTTATTCTGACAAATGTTGTCACTCAAAGAAAAAATTGCTGGCAACCCAATGTCATCTGTACCTATTGGTGGGGACTGAGCATGTTTGCAGAAACAGGATACCTAAATCCTAGCAAAGTGCAGTACGTGCTCAACAAATACAAGTTATAGCTCAGAGAAACACAGGTCCTCCCCGTGTGGGCCACACAATAGACTAGAGATTGCTTTTACAAAAACCTGCAATAAAGCAATATAGTAAGTAAAAAATAACACAGAACCAAAGTTCCATTGTGGGGCAGTAGCTGCTTTGATTGGGTCATGGTTGTGTCTAGAGTCTTGAAAAGCCTTCACTGTTCCTTCATGTCTTTCTTTAATATTCTCTCGCATACATATGTCTATTTTACAGGTGAGCCTATGACTGTTCATTCATGTCTTTCTTTAATATTCTCGCATACATATGTCTGTATTTTACAGGTGAGCCTATGACTATTCCTTCATGTCTTTCTTTAATATTCTCTTGCATACATATGTATGTATTTTACAGGTGAGCCTATGACTGCTTTGATTCTTACCAGATAGGATGTTATCCCTCAGCCTGGAAACATTTGGGTCATCTGTTGAATACATAGCTAATACCGACTGGTAATTTTCATGCAGAGTGTAGTATAATGCTTTCTCCAATACATGGTTTAGCAGCAATAAAGAAAATGTTACCATTTTCATCACTGTCATCCAGCAACAACTGAACTCCTTATCATGATCTTCTCCTGCCATGTGTGGAGATAGCCTGAGAAGATCAACAACTATCAAGGAGGCATTGGTGAGTATAAACGATCATTAATTAATCATGTTCCTGCTCTGCTAGACTCCTGACTGATACATTGAAACAAAGCTTCTTGCTGAAGAATAAGTAGTATGAATGACACTGTGTTATTTAATAATGGAAGACTCCATGAAAGCACAAGACATATACATGGTTGATGGGCATTCAGAGTTGCTAGTTTCAACCAGGGATCACATTTAAACTTCAGTGAATAATTTATTCTGGAAAACTCTCACAGAGCAGTAAATGGCCTCCGTATTTTGTAGAGATTTTCTTCTCTTAGAAGTTTATAAGAACACTCTGTGTGCTCAATATTTCAGAAGGGGATGGTTTTTGATTACTTTATGCCCTTTATACTTAGCAGCCCAGCAGTTGTCACCTACAGCCAGCATTGTTGGGATATCATTTTGTTTCCATGGCATTGCCCAGAGGAATTGTCTGGGCAATGCAGGAGTGGAAGTAAATTAACTATCAAGAGCAAATGGAAGATTCGCTTCATCACTTAACAGAGACAATATATCGTCAGCATTTTCTTCATTTAACGTTTGTCTGGGTCTTGTTTCTAATACATTTTTTAAAAATGAATATACAGTAACATACTATCTGCCTGGCATCATGAAGAAATGAGTGATATCATTGACAATAATAAATTATTTTTTCTAATTACGAGAATGATCTTATTTTGAAAATGAAATGTTCAAAAAAGACCAATTGTGAAAATAAAAATTATCTATAATAGTATAATTACAGCAATCGAGACAACAGCCTTAACCATCCTATTGCAAATTGTTTTAGCTTTTTTTTTCTATTCAGGCTACTTATATGCACGCATGTGCATATAATTTACATAGAGACTTAATGTACATTCTGTTTTATAACATTGTGATTTAATAAGCCATAATTACTTTTGTATGTCGTCCAATATTTTTCTACCTTAAACATTTTGAAGAATACATAGAATTTTGTCTTTGGAGCTATTCTAACTTATTTAGTCAATAACATAGTGTAAAATATTTATCGTTTTTAATTTTAAATTGTTTTAAATTGTACAATAATAAGCAATTACTGAGAACCACCTTGGTACATCTCTATACATAATCCGAATATTTCCTTAAATGAAATTCTTACAAGTGAGATTGCTGTCTTGACGATAAAGTACATTTTTAAGTCTTTTAATACATATTGCAAAATTACTTTCCAGAAAGATTGTAGTGATTTACATTCAAACTAGCAGTTCCATTTCCTCAAGTCCTCTCCAAAACTAGCTATGTAATTTATTATGTGTTTCTTGGCAAATTGTAAAATATTTTTGTATCTTAATGACATTATAAATTCTATTTTCTTTATTACTGGTGATGTTAATTTTACATCTAATGTATATTTTCTTTACCTTTTTATTATTTTGCGGGGAGTCTCTTTCCTTTTTTAAAATTAATTAATTTACTTTTATTATACTTTAAATTCTGGGATACACGTGCGTGCAGAACGTGCAGGTTTGTTACTTAGGTATACACATGCCATGGTGGTTTGCTGCACCCATCAACCCATCATCTACATTAGGTATTTCTCCTAATGCTATCCCTCCCCTAACCTCCCACTCCTGACAGGCCCTGGTGTGTGATATTCCTCTCCCTGTGTCCATGTGTTCTCATTGTTCAACTCCCACTCATGAGTGAGAACATGCAGTGTCTCGCTTTCTGTTCTTGTGCTAGTTTGCTGAGAATGATGGTTTCCAGCTTCATCCATGTCCCTGCAAAGGACATGAACTCCTCCTTTTTTATGACTGCATAGTATTCCATGGTGTATATGTGCCACATTTTCTTTATCCAGTCTATCATTGATGGGCATGTGGGTTGGTTCCAAGTCTTTCTAAAAGATGGTATACATGTATTAGTTACCCATTTTTATGTAACAAATTACCACAAACTTACAGGCTCAAAACAATACAAATTCATTTTACAGTTTCTGTAGGTCAGAACTCTAATGTGGCTTAGCTGGTCCCCCATGTCAGAGTCTCTCACAGGCCACCACCAAGGTGTCAGCCAGGCCTGGGGTCTCCTTTGATAGTTCAATAAGGAGGGATCGTCTTCTAACTCACCTACGTGGTTTGGACAGGATCTGCTTCCTTTGGGTCTGCCTTTTACTCACGTTTCCATTGTCACCTCTTGATATTGTCAGTTTTCTTGCCTCTTCTAGTAACTTCCTTTCTCTCTGGGAGAGAATGACCTGACTAACAAAGCTATTGAAATTTGGTTATGCAATAATTACAAGGCATCTTATTAATTATTTGACTTGGCATGTTTGCTAGATAGGTAATTACACTTTGTCTTGTTTCGTACTGCTATTAACATTCCAGAAATGTACCAACAGTAACTTCTCCCCTATCTCCTCCCTCTTCTACTCTCAGGAGGCAACCAGGCCTCAATTTCCAACATCTAAATCTCTTTGTTCCTGGGGAGGAGTTGAGTGTGTGTGTGTGTGTGTGTGTGTGTGTGTGTGTGTGTGTGTGTGTGTGGACTCTGTAAAAGAAGTTGCCAGGAGCCTACACAAATAATACCTAAGGGACCTTTCCAGTGGCAACTTTAGAACATCTTTATAAGGGAAGTCTCAGGGGTCAATCTTCTTGGAAAGGAGAAATAGAGTTTTTTTCTGAAGCCAGGTTTACCGAGGAAGTGCATTGTTTTTATTTACAGTGCATATTTATTTGCAGTAGGGGAAAGCTACAGACTCCTTTAATCATTGGTATCTATATTTTACAGCTACCAACTTTTACCATCACAAAGAATAAATGACAACATGGCCCCGATCACACTACTGGGTTGGAGACCTGGAGTGTGAAGCAGATCGTCTTCTATTAAACACATGATGCTCTCCAGTAGAACAGCTGAAAGAGAAGACACTTCATCCTTAAATCTTCGCTGCTTTATTCCAAATATATCCAATGAGGATTTTGATATTCCAGGATTCTCAATGTCTCTGTTGTCACAAAAAGAACTGTAATTTAAGAACCCTGAGTTTTTGTTACATTAACTGGTTCTATGGTAGAAAAAGTAATTATCTGCCTAATATCACATTTTTCATCTTTTTTAATTGACAAAAGTCTTGCTTTTGGGTTACTCTTAGTTTTGGTTTGTTTGTTTTGTGGTATGTGCGTGTGTGTGTGTGTGTGTGTGTGTGTGTGTGTGTGTGTTTAGGGCACCAACTGCATTGAGCTAAAATATAACATTTTTCATTGTAAGTTGAACTATAAATGGTCACATGACTGCTGTGGCCAGTGAGACACTCTTAGCCGGGAATTTGAGAAAGGCTTCTTCAACAAGGGACAGGGAGTCTGAAGGCACCTCTTCTGCTTCTTCAACAAGGGACAGGGAGGTTGAGGGCTCCCCTTCTGCACTTCCATCTCCCTGCTCCTTGCCACCTGGCATGTGGATGAAATACTGCAGCTCCTTCCTTGGATTCACGGGGGAAACCAAGCAAATGGGAACATGGGGCTGCTGTGCCAGTCCTGGGCTTCCCACCTTGGATTTATTTTCTGCGAAACAAAATATGTTCTTATATGTGGACGCCACTGTTAATTGTTTTTCTTCTTATATTCAGCCAACTCCTAACTAATAAATTGTGTAATTTGTGAATTCACACCTCTGTGCCTAAGATTTCATACCTGTAAAATGCATTCCTATGAGAGGTTG
Source organism: Gorilla gorilla gorilla (assembly GCF_029281585.2). Lineage (NCBI taxonomy): Eukaryota > Metazoa > Chordata > Mammalia > Primates > Hominidae > Gorilla > Gorilla gorilla. The sequence continues at coordinate 162,443,004 of NC_073230.2, forward strand.
GAGGAGGAATTGGCATGATGATTGGGTGATTTAAAGAGTCCTCCTAACCCTATTATCTTCTTGTTCTATTTAGATTCCAATTATCCTACCTATTCCAAAGCCTCAGAATATTGACTCATAAGTCTTTCACTAGCCTCAAAACGTCCAAGTTTTAGTATGAGTCACATCACTAAAAACACAGGAAGAGATCTAATCCTTGAAGGTATTTCCTCATTAGGTGTGTTATCATCTACCTACCTATCTATATATCTAGCTGTGTATATCTGTTTATATTTTGCCTTGCTGAATAAATTTAATTATTAGCATAATAAAGCCTCATTAAATTAGATTTTACTATAAAATTGTGTGGCAATTTGGATAGAGGCTAGATCAAAAATGGAATCAATTTTTTAATCAGAAAAAAACTTTCTGAACAAATTGAAACTATAAATAAGACAACTTATACCTGCTTTGGAGAGGAAACGGTTCTCAATTACTGTAGAAAATCTATTTACATAGAATTAATTAATATCTTAATTAAAAATCATTTTCACCAAGCTCATTAAGTTTTGCTCATTGGCAACATTTTGCTAGCTGTTCTTCACTTAATGTTGGAATAAAGCTGGAAGTACTGAAACCTCACAGCTTTTGAAGTCTTACGGAATTCATACAATATTACCTAGTTTATCTAAATCAATGAGATTTGCTCTTGGTTAATTTATATCTCTTTTAGATGTAGAAGCAGTAGAAAGATTAAATATACTACCTTGTTCTTAAATTATTAATATTTCAGAGTTTTTATTTCCTACAGGTTATGACACTTCAAGGCCCTCTTAGAAAACGGCTTGGGAGAAAGACACTAAGAATTTCACTGAAAGATAATAGAAGCACTAGCTCCTTAGGATAAATGATTTTCTTCCTCTTTTCCTATTGCAGACAGAAGGAAGTAAAAACTGATGGTAATACTGAAATGCCAAAGAGGACTCATGAGCTGTAAAAGTTTCATCTCAGTCATGGGAGTCATTTGTGACACAACAAAGACAGAGATTTTTCTGTTGTTCATAAGCTGATTTCCTAGGTATTTCATTTTTATTGTGGCATTTTAAGTGGGATTATAATCTTGATTTCACTCTCAGCCTGGACATTGTTGCTGTATAGAAATGCTACTGATTTTTGTATATTGATTTTGTATCCTAAAACTTTACTAAAGTCATTTATCAATTCTAGGAGCCTTTGGCAGAGTCTTTAGGGTTTTCTAGATATAGAATCATACTGTCGGTGAAGAGAGACAGTTTGACTTCTTTTTTCCTAGTTGGATGCGCTTTATGTTTTTCTCTTGCCTTATTGCTCCAGCTAGGACTTTCAGTACTATTTTGAATAGGAGTGATGAGATGAGCATCCTTGTCTTATTCCAGTTCTCAAAGGGAATGGTTTGAATACTTGCCCATTCAATATGATGTTGGCTGTCGGTTTGTCATAGATGGCTCTTATTATTTTGAGGCATGTTCCTTTGATGCCTAGTCTATTGACAGTTTTTATGAAGTCACGTTGGATTTTATCAAAAGCTTTTTCTACATCTATTGAATTTATCATATGGTTTTTGCTTCTCATTCTGTTCATGTGGTGAATCACATTTATCGATTTGCCTGTATTGAACTAGCCTTGCATCCCAGGCATAGCTGGACTTGCTTTGCTCATATTTTGTTGAGGATTTTTGTGTCTATGTTCATGAGGGATACTGGTCTGAAGTTTTTATTTTTTCTTTTTTCCATTGTGTGTCTGTGAGATTTTGGTATCAGGCTGATGCTGGCTTCATAGAAGGAGTTAGGGAGGAGCCTCTCCTCCTCGGGTTTTTGGAATGGTTTCAATAGGATAGGTATCAAGTTTTCTTTGTACATCTGGTAGAATTTGGCTATGAATCCTTCTGGTCCAGTGCTTTAATGGTTGGTAGGGTAGGTTCTTTATTACTAATTCAATTTCAGAATTTGATATTGGTCTATTCAGGATTTCAATGACTTCCTCATTCAATCTTGCGTGATTTTGTGCTTTCAGGAATTTATCCATTTCCTCTTGATTTTTTAATTTGTGTGCTTAGAGTTGTTCATAGTAGTCTCTGAGGATGTTTTGTATATCTGTGGGGTTCGTTGTAATAACATCATCTTTTTTGTTTCTGATTGTGATTATTTGGATCTTCTCTTTTTCGTTGTCATTCCAGCTAGAGGTCTATCAATCATATTTATTTTTTTGAAAAACAAACTGGTTTTCGTTGACCTTTTGTATGAATTTTTGCATCTTTAATTCATTAAGTTCTTCTCTAATTTTAGTTTTTTTTTTCTTCTGCTAGCTTTGGGATTGGTTTGTTCTTGTTTTTTTCTAGTTCCTTTTGGTGCAAAGTTAGATGGCTAATTTGAGACCTTTCTAACTTCTTACTGAAGGTGTTGAAGGTTATAAACTTTCCTTTTAACACTGGTTCTGTTGCATCCCGGAGATTTTGGTAAGTTGTGTCCCTATATTTATTAATTTCAAAATAAATTTACCTTCTGCCTGAATTTCTGTGTTCTCCCAGGAGTTATTCGGGAGGAAGTTGTTTCTTGGCTGTGCATGACTTTGGGCACATCCTCTGAGAGTGAGAAATAAGTTGTTTTCAAATTGTCTAAAAAGCACCACAAAAAATGTGGGTTACTTTTTTTCTTTAAGCTCTCTAAGCTGAATAGATTACATTCAATAAAGACTGATGGGGAAGTGGAAATTCTGCAAATTTATTTGATCCCATCTGCATGTTCTCCAGAGTACTCATCTGCCCTGACCCTTCGCCTCCTCACGCAGGGCTGTTACAGAAGTTCAGCTGTAGGAAAATCTGAAGACAGGGTAAAGCACAGGCAGATATGTCCCTTCCCATTTGAATTTGTGTTCTACATCTTTTGGGAAGTAAAGTCTTAAGGCCAAAAATTTGTTTCAATTTCTATTTACTTCTATAAGCGCATGAATTACAGCTTCATTTCCTGTCCTCTTTTTAACCTTCTAAGACTTTCTTGTGATTGATTAGTCTGCCCCTGAAGGTCACATGTAGGTTGAACCCTTTTTGTTGAAAAGGTGCAGCTGGATCCTTCCTCAGAAGAAAAAGGGACTCTGCCAGATATCAAAACAACAAATATCACCAACCCCTGCCACCAAAACATAGAAGCTATCAGCCCTCTGGTATTTATCATTATTTCAGTTTATAGCAGTCTCACAAGAGACACAGTTGCACTATTATTATTTATTTTTTTTTTTTTTGGAGACAGAGTCTCACTCTTGTCACCCAGGCTGGAGAGCAGTGGTGCGATCTCAGCTCACTGCAACTTCTGCTTCCCGGGTTCAAGCGATTCTCCTGCCTCAGCCTCCTGAGTAGCTGGGACTACAGACCCCCGCCACCACACCCAGCTAATTTTTGTACTTTTTTTTAGTAGAGACAGGGTTTCACCACAATTGCAAGTGTGTTGTGTCTGCACACATGCATATGCTACCACTCACTCCTACTCTCTGTGATATTCACAAGAGCTCACTGACTCCATTTGATCAGGGTGTGCATATGGTGGGCACCTTCTATACGATGTGCAGTATGTAGATGAGGTTTGGAGGGTTGTGGCCTGTCTTTCCTCAATTTGGGACGCCTCTGAAGGGTCTTCTGTGACCTAGGACTTCCATGGGTTTTATTGAGACTTCTGGGGCCAACATACCACCTTTCAAATTCTTTCTCTGCTCAATCTGTTTTTCTCTGTCCTCTTCCACAGGGGTTGATCCTGAGACCACACCCAAGAAACTTCCTGCAAGCAAAACTACATTTCAGAGTGTATCTCCTGGGGACCCAAACTGTGACCATTTTTAAACATTGCCTTACTCTGTACTCTCTGGAGTTTAATTCCTATCTAAACATCTAAACTTTCTCCTCTTACTACCAGGTCCCCAGCATCTGTCCCATTCTTGCAGGTTTGTTTTATGGTGTAGCCAACCATGCATCGCATGCCTGTGTGCAGCCGTGCTGTGCTTTATGGCATGCACGAGCAGCTGAATTTCTGAAAATCGTCCAACTTGGGAACTTTTGATCTATCAGTCCTCTTTGTGTGTTGAGTATGGGCTGTAATTTTGGGGGCATGCAAAATATATTGTATTGGTCAGTTTTGCTGTCATAATACCCACCGCCCCATCTTAGCATCTTGCTCAAGGACGTTTCCTGCTGATGTCTCATGTTGGTGGCAGCAGTGCTATTAGGTGTCTTCTCACTCTAGGATCCAGGCTGAAAAGCAGCTCTGAGCTAGAAGATGCCATCCTCATAAAAGAGAACAAAGAGTAAGCATCAGCTCCAAGTCACATGATTACCTTTAAAGCTTCAGCCTGGACAGGTGTATATCACACCTGCTCTCATTTCACTGCCAAAGACAACTCATGTGACCCAGGATTACTGTTGGGTGACAGGGAAGCATTGCAAGTAACAGGCAATGAGTAGTTTGCATCATCCTTGTACAGCTTGTATAATCCTTTTATTGCTTGGGAACAATAAAATGACATATCCAAAACACCTCTATCCAAAATACCACTCCCATATGTCTGTCACTGCCATTAAAATTCTCTGACTTTGAATTAAGGCACTGACTTTCCTGAAGGCTTCCATTAAAACACAAACATTTTATTCCTGAGAAGTAAGGCACTTGTCCACCATCTTCTTTACATTAATTATTTTAACCTCTTCATATTTTTGCTCCATAATGCAAAGCAGCAGTTCGAGTCTGGGAGGTTGACAGTGAGATGTAAAGAAGTATAAGTGAAATCACATTCTGTCTTCTTATGTGCCTAACCTGTTTATTCTGGTGACATCTGGTTAAAATGATCCTCATGAATTGCTTCCTAGAAAAAAATAAGAAATAAAACTTACATCATAAAAGTTTTATTATTAAAGTTCTCAGATTGTCTATATAATTACTAAAATTTATTGAATGTTTAGTACTTTTTTTTTTTTTTGAGTCGGAGTCTTGCTCTGTCACCCAGGCTGGAGTGCGGTGGTGCCATCTCGGCTCACTGCAACCTTCGCCTCCTGGGTTCAAGTGATTCTCTTGCCTCAGCCTCCCAAGTAGCTGGGACTATGGGCATGCACAACCATGCTTGGCTAATTTTTGTATTTTTAATAGAGATGGGATTTCGCCATGTTGGCCGGCTAGTCTTGAACTCCTGACCTCAAGTGATCCGCCTGCCTCAGTTTCCCAAAGTGCTGGGATTACAGGCATAAGCCACCATGTCTGGCCTGTTTAATACTATTTTATTCTGCCTCCTTATATTTGTCATAATATGCCTGTAAGATAGGCATTATGATTTTCATTAGTTATAAGAAGGATTTGTAAAAAATTTTAGCAACTATATAATTCGTATGCCTTATAATTGCTGTTGACTGGGTGGCAGTCACATTCCAGTGGTCACTGCACAGGGAATCAGGATGGAGTATTGTTTCCTAACACATTCATGACTGATGCTCTCAGGTATAGAGAAAACAGGAGCATTGATGAAAGAGAGTGAGAAAAGTTCAAACAGTCAAACTTTGGATGTGACAAAATTTTAATAATACACTAACCTAGTCATTTCATATATATATATATATATATATATTTAGTTTTGCACAGCAGTGACACACAATAAACACCACTATTTTATTATTTATGCCTAGTGTTCCATTATTGGAACGCTAAGCAAATGGGAGTTGCATCCTACTGCTTAAGGTCATCGGCAAGGTCTGACTGCAAAAATTCAAAAAACTGCAACCTCAGGCATAAGTGGGTTAAGCTTAAAAGAGCTTTTCAAAAGTTATAAAAATTCCGATAAGAGTATTTTGTCACAATCTAATTGCTAAGTTTATTTAATTAGTACATAAATGATAAGACTTACAATTGGTGGTAGCTTAGATTTGATGAGAAACACTTTTATTAAAGCCAATTTACAGCTGAGGAAACTAAGGTGCACAGAAGCTAAGTACCTTGCCTAAGGCCATAGAACTCAGGGTTTCTGCAATAGTCACTTTATTACTTGTCTTTCCTAAATAACTGGGCTCCAGTTCTTTTTAGCACCACCTTCTTTGAAATGAGACTAAGGGAGCTGTAAAAAGAGTGGAGTATTGATTTTGACACAATTCTCTGTGTCCTCCAAACACGTACTTTTCCACAAATTAATCAATGTGGTCTTCCGCAAGTTACTTAAAATACGTGAACCTATGATTCTCCATTAGTGTGATGACAATCACCACACCTGTGAGGATCAGGCGCTAACGTAATGCAACAACAGGAAATGTAAATAGAAACGTGACACGGACCCTGGCATCAAGTCCATGCTCCAGGAAGTCAGTTCCCTTCACCTTTCGTATCTGGAAACCTCAATGGGTCCTCATAGCCTGTCAATCAATATCTTTCATGGCTTACTCCTAGTCTGGCCAGGATCAGCCCTGCTTCGTACTGCATGGTTGAGAATGCTATGACAGCAGAGGCAGCTCTTATTTTTGATGACTGCAGGGCAAGTGTTACCTTAAGCTTCTGGCCAGAATGTCTCATTAGATGTTACCTGTAGAGTCACAGAGCCACTTTCTTGAAGATCTGAACAAAAGTATAAATTCTGAAAAGATATTAAACTGTGCATTTCTCTAGTCTAAAATTCCCAAGTCAAGGTGATTGCCATGAAGAGAGGGACTTTGGAGAATTTAGCATGATTAGCTGGTATAACTGTAGCTCTCAGTAGGGAAGCAATATCAGAGTGATCAAGGATACCCCAATAGAAATGCCATGGCCTAAGGCAGCACCAATAAATCTATCAACTAGCTGTTATTGAGTCTGTAATGTGTTCAGGATTTAAAATGAGCCCTGAAGAATCTCACTAATAAGAAAGAACAGACAAACTTATGAGGAAATTTATATTCAAATGTCTGTTGTCTTCTATTGGTTGCTGATTTGTTGAGTAAAGACCAAAAAGTATGTTAGTTACTCATAGCAGAGCTAATTAGCTAGCAAATGCTTCCCAGGGTATCTCAGAAGGGTAGAGATGATTTATTAAGGCTTAGGGCCTGAGAAAAGGCAGTGTTGGGAGATCGTCTGGTTCTTTCCTTTTTTTGAGACAGAGTCTCACTCTGTCTCCCAGGCTGGAGTGCAGTGGTATGAACTTGGTTCACTGCAACCTCCACCTCTGGGGTTCAAGTGATTCTCCTGCCTCAGCCTCCTGATTAGCTGGAATTACAGGTGTGTGCCACCATGTCCAGCTAAATTTTGTATTTTCAGTAGAGATGGGGTTTCACCATGTTGACCAGGCTGGTCTTGAACTCTTGACCTCAAGTGATCCACCCACCTCAGCCTCCCAAAGTGCTAGGATTACAGGCATGAGCCACCATGCCCAGTCTGGTTCTTTGCTTAGGTGGAGAACTCAGGCCCGGGGAACACAGAGGGCTCACAGAGTGTGAAGGCAGCATCATATGAGTGGGGCAAGTAGGGATCTGACATGGTTTTCTATTAAGTGTTTCTGTACGCCAACTTGTTTTTTAAAATCAGTTGACTCTCTCTGACAACATTGTTTGCTCATGTATTTAATCTGATGGGCAATTATTGAGCCACTGTCTACCTAAATACCTACTTAGTAATAGGATAAACTCAAAAGATTTGGAAGATCTATATTATGTCTTATTTCCCCAACGAAACCATGAGTTATTTTGTTCGTAAGGACTGGGCACCGTATGTGTGAAATACATTACAGATATACGATTAGATGTGATAACCTAAGGCAAATCACGACCCAGAGTGTATTTACAAGACTTGCCCCTCCCTTATTTCTTCCCTTTTGATGATTGGCGTCCTTTCCCTACGACGATTCCCACTTATGTCAGATAAAGCTTTAATTGCCTTTCTCAGACAACTCATTTATACTTAACAGAGTTCTCCAGTGCTGCAGAGGTCTCACTAATTATGAAGTTTTAGGCAAAATGGGGCAGTTGTTTCCTGGGGTGACAGCAGATGGGGGTATCTCTTTCTTTCTCAGTACTCACTTGCTTGATGCTTGTCTACACTTCTGCTTATTATCAGTAGTGACGATAGAGTAAAATTGTCAACGTGAATTTAGCATTAGTAGGTGTTGGGGCAAATAGGGACTTAGAGATAATTTAATTCACCGTGTTGACCAGGCTGGTCTTGAACTCCTGACCTCAAGTGATCCACCCACCTTGGCCTCCCGAGTAGCTGGAATTACAGGTGTGTGCCATCATGCCCAACTAATTTTTGTATTTTTAGTAGAAACGGGATTATGAAGTTTTAGGCAAACTGGGGCAGTTTTTCTACTTTTGAAATAAATAATTGGGGAGGAGAGATTGACCAGCTCCCATAAGCAGACGGCCCTCTGAGGACAACAGCCTCCTAGTCCCTTTCACTCCCTGCTCTTGCCCATCCTGTGACCTTTCCACTCTTGCAGAAAAGGTAATTCAGTTCCTCTTTTAATTTCTTCTTGCTGTATCGGAAAAAAAAACAACTATAAATAAAAAGTGGGCTGTCAATATTCACAAAATCTGGACACGATCCACTCTTTCAGGCCCAATTTATATCTCCCTTCCTCAAAGAACATCTTCTGATTTATCTGGGCTTCAATGAACTTTATCTCTCTGGAGCATCTTTAAAATGTATATAGTCACTTCCACATAGGAAACGACTTAAGAATTATAATGTGGTGGACTAATTGTTGGTTTTGTCTTACTGATTGGATTGTAAACTTCTTAGGGGTAGTGAACCCTGTCGTCTGTATTCTTCTCAGGGCATGGCTGCACTGAGCATAGCACGGCTGGGTGACCACATTGTATTCCAGAGGGCACCTGCTAGGGGTCATACTCTCCTCTAATACGAGTAGACATGTTTCTTGCCTTCATCATAAGTTCTCAAAATATAGCTGATTTGAATTTGTATTCTTCTACTATCCAGAGTTACTTGGTAGAAAAATGAGGACCCTCTAGGAATTGCTGGAGTAGAGAAATAAAGTAGGGGAACTATTTTCTGTAAGCGAGGCCCTAACGGCATTTAGAGAGGGGAGAAGAGGAAGCCAAAAAATCTTCCTCAAGCTCAATTTAGAGGCCTCGGGAGGCACATAGAAGTGTTGTAAGTTATTTCCATTACAGGAAGTAGGCTTAAAAAGCTAAATTAATAATTGACCATTTTAAATTATTTAAACCCGTAGTTCTTAGCCTCTTTTGAATACTGGACCCCTTTGAGAACGAGGAAAGCTACAGATCTTATCTTGAAACAAATGGATATATACACAGACGTTTGTAAATAAACTCAGGAGATTCATGGCCACCTAATGGCCATCCGAAAGCCCTGAGCTTTGATGGCAGCAAACAGGGGACTCATTTTCACTCTCAACAGCATTCCTGGCAGCAGATTTAGGATTAAACCACTGAAACCAACAGCCAGAGCTGATGCGTGAAAAGATACTCTATCTTAAAGCCTCATAAGTAGCTTCTCATATGAAAAATGTTATTATTCTTTAGTGAGGAGGAGGGCTGGAGGAAGTGGCCTGCATTTTCTAGGCATTAAAGCCTCATATGGTGATCTGGGAAAGGCACTAATTTCTCCAAAGGGCTCTAGCAAGTTAAAGAAAACAGATTTGGGCCAGGCGCAGTGCCTCATGCCTGCAATCCCAGCACTTTGGGAGGCCAAGGCGGGTGGATTACTTGAGGTCAGGAGTTCAAGATCAGCCTGGTCAACATGGTAAAACCCTGTCTCTACTAAAAATACAAAAATTAGCCAGGCATGGTGGCGCACACCTGTAATCCCAGCTACTGGGGAGTCTGAGGCAGGAGAATAGCTTCAACCCAGGAGTTGGAGGTTGCAGCGAGCTGAGATCGCGCTACTGCACTCCAGTCTGGGTGACAGAGCAAGACTCCGTCTCAAAATGAAATGAAATAAAATAAAATAAAATAAAATAAAACAAAACAAAACAAAACAAAATAAAATAAAACAGATTTAAGCCAACTAGGGATATATTTGGACCATTCATGCATTGACAGGTTTATTTCCCTTGGAGAATCAGATTCCATAAGAATAGTGCAAGTTCAACCCCAAAATCCCGTTACCCTCTTCTCTGCAGATTTCTGGTTTCCAGTTTACAAAGGAATAAAAGTTTACCTCTCATGCTGGGGAATGAGGAGGGCCTAGAAAATGAGGTCAAGAACATCATTGGGATGAGGATTGGGAGAGAGACAGAGACACCCTTTGTATCAAGTAAATGATCTGGAGCTCAATGGAAGCCTTCAGGGGAAAGGAGGAAGATGTCACTCCAGGAACGAGGACATCCAGTGCTAGAGCAAGAGTCTGCACCTCACAAGGAGCTGGAAAAACCCCTTCTCACTTCAAAATGCTTTGCTTGAACATTTTCAGTTGCAAGTGGAACTTCAATACAAGTGATTCTTTATCAAATATATCTGTCATCTCGGTAGGGCTGAAAGACCCCCATATGAAAATGTGTCTTTATCTGTAACCGTAATTTTTTTTCTTCTTAGCCTTGTATTATTTTTAATTGACACATGATCGTTGTACATGTCTATAGAGTACATCGTGATATTTTAATACATGCATACAAAATGCAATGATCAAATCAGGGTAATTAGCATATCTACCACCACAGACATTTATCACCTCTTTGTGTTGGGGACATTCAAAATCGGCTCTTCTAGCTATTTGAAAATATACAATAGATCATTATTAATTATACTGATGGTGCTATAGAACACTAGAACTGATTTCTCCTATCTAGCTGTAATTTTGTATCTGTTATTCAAACTCTCACCCTCCCTCTCTCCCCATTCCTCTTCCCAGCCTCTGGTAACCACTATTCTTCTTTTCTTTCTCCTTCCTTCCTTCCTTGCTTCTTTCCCTCTATCCCTCCCTCCCCCCTCCCTCCCTTCTTTCCTTCCTTCCTTCCTTCCTTCTTTCCTTTCTTTCCTTTCTTTTTGTTTTTTTCAGAGTCTTGCTTTGTCGCCCAGGCTGGAGTGCAGTGGCACAATCTCAGCTCACTGCAACCTCTGCCTCCCAAATGATTGTCCTGCCTCAGCCTCCCGAGTTGCTGGGATTACAGGCATGGGCCACCACACCTGGCTAATTTTTGTATTTTTAGTAGAGACAGGGTTTCACCATGTTGGCCAGGCTGGTCTCCAACTCCTGACCCCAGGTGATCCGCCCACCTTGGCCTCCCAAAGTGCTGGGATTACAGTTGTGAGCCACTGTGCCTAGCCAACTATTCTACTTTGTACTTCTATGAGATCAACTATGTTAGCTTCCACATATAAGTGAGATCATCTGGTATTCATCTTTCTGTGCCTGACTTATTTTACTTAATATAATGTCCTTTGAATTCATCCATGTTATTGGAAGTGACAGAATTTTATTCTTTTTTATGGCTGAATAATATTCTATCATATACATATACCACATTTTATTTATCCATTCATCTGCTGATGGACACTTAGGTTGATTTCAATTTTTGGCTATTGTGAATAGTGCTGCAATAAACATGGCACTGCAGGTACCTTTTTGATAGTATATACTAATTTTCTTTTCTGTGTCCGTATACCCAGTAGTGGGATTGCTGGATGATCTAGTATTTCCATGTTTAGTTCTTTGAGGAAACTTCATACTGTTTCCCATAGTAGTTGTACTGATTTCACATTCCTACTAACAATACTATAAAAGTTCCTCTGTCTCCACATCCTTGCCAGAATTTGTTATTTTTGTCTTTTTTTTTCTAATAACCATTCTAGCTGGGGTGAGATTATATCTTACGTAGTTTTGATTTGCATTTCTCTGATGATCAGTGATGTTGAGCATCTTTTCATATGCCTGTTTGCCATTTGTATTCTTCTTTTGAGAAATGTCTATTCAGATCTTTTTTTCCATTTTTTAATTGGATTATTGGATTTTTTTCCTGTAGAGTTGCTTGAGCTCCTTATATAGTTGGTTATTAATCCCTTGTCATTTCCTTAGTTAAATGTATTTTGAGGTATTTTTTGGGTAGCTATTATAAATGAGATTGCTTTCATGATTTCCTTTTCAGTGAGTTAGGTTTATAGAAATGCTACTGATTTTTGTTTGTTGAGTCTGTGTCCCTCAACTTTACTGAATTTGTTTATCAGTTCTAAAGGTTTTGTGCTGGAGCTTTTAGGGTTTTCTACTTATAAAATCATATTGTCTGCAAAGAGGGACAATTTTTACTTTCTCCTTTTCAAAGTAGAGAGTTTTTTAGTTTTTATTTTTATTTTAAGTTCTGGGATATGCGGGCAGGATGTGCAGGTTTGTTACATAGGTAAACGTGTGCCATGGCAGTCTGCTGCACCTGTCAACCCATCACCTAGGTATTAAGCCCAGCATGCAATAGCTGTTTTTCCTAATGCTCTCCCTTCCCCACCTCCCTGCCCCTTATTTCTTTCTTTTGTCTAATTACTCTAGCTAGAGCTTCCAGTATTATGTTGAATAAGAGTGTTAAGAGTCGGCATCCTTGCCTTGTTCCAGTTCAGTTTCATCACATTTCAGTATGATGTTAGCTGTGGGTTTGTCATACATGGCCTTTATCATGTTGAGGTACATTCCGCCTATGCCTAATTTGTTGAGAATTTTTATCATGAACGCTGTTGAATTTTATCAAATGCTCCTTCTGTCTATTGAGATGATCATCTTGTTTCTCTCCTTTATTCTGTTGATGTGATGTATCATGTTTATTGATTTGAGTATGTTGAACCATCCTTGCATCCCTAGGATAAGTCCCACCTGATCATGGCAAATGATCTTTTTTTAATATGCTGCTAGATTTTGTTTGCTAGTATTTTGTTGAGGATTTTTGTGTCTATATTCATCGGGAATATTGGCATATAGTTTTTGTTTTTCTCTTGTGTCCTTGTTTGGTTTTGGAATTAGAGAAATGCTGGCCTCATAAAATGAGAATTCCCTTCTCTTCAGTTTTCTGGAAAAGTTTGAGAAGAATTGGTATAAATTCTTTAAATGTTCAGTAGAATTCAGCAGTGATTTTATCTAGTCCTAGGCTTTCTGTTTTTGTTTGTTTGTTTGTTTGTTTGTTTGTTTTAACTTTTATTTAGGTTCATGGGGAAATGTTCAGGTTTGTTATATAGGTAAATTGTGTGCCATGGGGTTTGGTGTACAAATTATCTTCCCACTCAGCTAATACTGATTCAATCTTATTACTGTAATTGTTCTGTTCAGGTGTTTTATTTCTCGGTTCAATCTTGGTGGGCTGTATGTGTCCAGGAATTTATCCATTTCTGCTAGGTTTTCCAGTTTGTTGACATATAGTCGTTCATAATGTAATCTCTAATTGCATTCTGGGGGCGGGAGGTGGGGGAGGAGCTCAATATTTAAAATAATACAAAATGTTCAGTATCTAACAAGTTAAAATTCACAAAGTATGGCATTCAATTAAAGATTACTAAACATACAAAGAAGCAGAAAATTACAGCTCATAATAAGGATAATAATCCATTGAAACTAAACAGGAAAAAACAATAATGTTAGAATTAGCAGAAAGAGACATTATAATCATTGTGTAACTGCATTCCGTGTATTCAAAAAGCTAAATAGAAGCATGGAAGTTACTTTAAAAAGAAATACATCAGGCCAGGCACAGTGGCTCATGCCTGTAATCCCAGCACTTTGGGAGGTGGAGGCAGGCAGATCACGAGGCCAGGAGTTTGAGACCAGCCTGACCAACATGGTGAAACCCTGTCTCTACTAAAAATACAAAAATTAGCTGGGCGTGGTGGTGCATGCCTGTAATCCCAGCTACTCAGGAGGCTGAGGCAGGAGAATCACTTGAACCCACGAGGCAGAAAGTTGCAGTGAGCGGAGATCACGACACTGCACTTCAGCCTGGGCAACAGAGCCAGATTCTGTCTCAAAAAACAAACAAACAAATAAACAAAAAACAACAAAAAAAGGCATACATAACATTTCTAGAGACAAAGACTACAATATCTAAAATAAATACAGTGAATGGGATTAATGGCAGATTAAGCATTCTTAATTAACATTAGTGAAATTGAAAACACAACAATAGAAACCATCCAAAATAAAACTTAGACAAAGAAAAGATTCAACAGAAAAACCAATCAACAAATCATCAGTGAGCTTTGGGGCAATCTCAGCCTCCTATAGATGTGATCAGAGTGCCTAAAGGAAGGTAGGGGTAATAAAAGATAAATCTATGAAGAAGAAATGACTGACAAATTTCAACAAGGTAAAGGGATGAATTGGCCTTAAACAAAGTAGGACTCGGCAGAGAGCCTGGCAGGCCCTGGCTTCCACGAGGCCTGCACCATGGGCTCTGGATGCTTCTGGGCCAAGCATCCTCTCTTGTGTTAGTAGTTGGTTTTTCTCATCTCTACATTGCTATTTCCTAGGCACTCTGCCCAAGCCCCTGTGTCTTCAAGTTTATCAGGAAGGTGCCTGAGTGTCTCTCCTGCTGGTTTTCTCCCTGGGAACACTTTCTCAGAGTGGCGCCTCCACGGCGCCTGCTCCATCAGTCTGGCTGCCCTTGGACTCCTTGGCAGAGGGCCTCAGCTCCTCTGCGTGCTCCAGATCTGCCTTGGACTGCACCATCTCTGTGGCCACTTGCTGCTCCTTTCTCTGTGCTGCCTCTGCAGGGTGCCCCGCTGGTTCAGGGCCATGTTAAATAAGCATCAGAAGTGGCTCCTTCCCTCCATTCCTCTCTACCACCTCCAGGTTCACAGCTTGCTGACAGCCAGTCATCCCTGAGCACCGTCCAGCTCTGCATTGATAATTGGCCCTAACGCTCTAGGTGACTGCCTCAGCTTGAGCCCCATCCCTGCTCACTTGCTACCACCGCTTACTGTCCTAGATTTACTCCTGAAGAGCTCAGTTCTCAAGCCTCAGTTTCCCTGAGGTGATCACAGCACAAGACTCACAACCTTCCAGCTCCCACTCTGGCTATGGTCCCCACTGCTTGGGAATGCAGCAGCTCCTCCCCTGAATAATTAATTATTATTAGGAATAGATTATTGATAAGTTAGTATTAATAAGTAATCACTTAAGTACAATTACGATGTGTTAGAAGCAGCAGAGGATGTGGACAGAGTTTATAACCGAGAGATCTGACCTCGTCTGAGGAGTGGCAACGAATTCCCTTGGAAGTGATATGACTGATAAAACATTTAAGATATTGGAATAAGAAAATGAAAGGGAGGACTCAAAGAGGATAAATTACAGACAGAGGAAATTGAAGAGTGAGAAGCTTGGCTTTTCTGAGGACCTGAAGGAGGCTTGTGTTGCTGGAGCACAAAAGATAAAGGGGCAGTAATGAGAGGTCAGACCGTGCGGGTCTCATCGAGGCCAGACTTGAGTGCTTGGCTCTTGTCCTAAGAGCAATGGGATAAATCTTTGAAAAGCTTTAAGCAAGGCAATAAGATGATTAGGCCCGAATTGTAATAGGATGACTACGGAATGGACTAGAGGTGCTTAAAACCATTTAGAAGACTTGCAGGACTCTAGATGCCTTGGACTGGATTAGGGGCAATGGAAAAGAAAACAGGAAGACTAAATGCCGAAGCTAACTAGGGCACAACCAACAGGGAGTCCCACCGCTCAGTTCACCAAGCCTTGTGTCACTTCCATGTGAAATGACGGAGCTGAGACATCGGGTGAGGGTGGGCGGTGGGCACAGGGAGTGGGGGCACAAAAATGAAATCATTTCCAGAGCCTTTCTATCTGCGTGGAATTATTAAAGCACAAGAAAAATGGGAGAATCCAAAGGTCTGTACCATCAGGCGCCAAGTGGAAGGGTGTAGACCATAAGTTCCAGGAGAGATGGCCTTTCTTAGCAAGCAGGTGGAAGCTCTGGCTGTGGGAAGCTCTCCTGGAAGCAGTTGACTAGAGCCCAGCAAAGGCAGAAGAATTCGGTATCCTTTCTGACCGCTGCCTTCATCTAGTCCCAGAAAATCAGTGTTAGACAGAAGAGATTCTCAGTAAAATAAACAGAATTTCTCACCCATGAAGGGCGATTGCATTTTGGAGGCAGGGGAATAAAGAGCTTAGCGAAGCAGTGGGTGTTTAAACACTCATAAAACAACCATTTTCACTTCCCTCTTCACAGATGAGCTCTTCTGCTCACTTAACCAGTTGTACATGTGATGACCAGGCCCCAGGCAGGGTCTGAAAAACCACAGTTAACTTGGGTTTCCCCCTCCTACTCCCTGGGTTTTGCTGTGGGCATTGGAAGATGTTTTCCGGAGACATGATAACCTTTCTCACTTAATCATTAAGCAATAGGAATATTTAGTTTTCCATTTTTCCCCCCTGTGTAAAGTCTACAGGTAATCCTGGAAATTTTTAAATTAAACTCTCACTGTAAGGGGTTCACTTACCTAACTTTATATCAGAATGTACAGTCAAGACCCATAACCCAAAAGCGTCTGTAATGGTTAATTTTATGTGTCAACCTGACTAGGCCATGGGGGTCCCGATATTTGGTCAAACACTATTCTGAGTGCTTCTGTGAGATGACGAACATGTGAACTGGTAGAGAAAGCAAAGCAGATCATCCTCCCTCATGTGGGCAGGAGGGCCTGAAAAGAATAAAAAAAGACTGATTCTCCCTTCCTCTGAGTAAGAGAATTCTTGCTGCCTGTCTTCAAACTCGGATGTCAGCTTTATCCTGTCTCCAGACTCCAGCGGAAACATCTACTCTTTCTGGGCCTGGTGCCTGCTGGCCTTTGGAATGGAACTACACCATCGGCAATCCTGGGTCAGCTCACTTTGACACATCTTGAGACTTGTCAGCTGCCATAATCATGTGAGCCAATCCCCTATAATATATCTCTCCCTCTCTCTTTCCCTCTGTGTGTGTATGTGTATGTGTGTGTGTGTATGTGTGTGAATATATTTCTATATATGCATATATATAAATAAATATGGCATATATATATATGCCTCTGAAGTATCTAACAATGTGTTTTCCTCTCCATCACCATTCATTACATGTTTTTGATTTTTTAAAAATAAGATGCTTCTTTTGCCCCCAGATCACAAAGCAAGGCAGCTTTCTGTTAGTCCACAGTGAAACCAGCCTTGGCTTTAATGCAGCAGCCTGAGAGAGGGCTTGGCTAAGACCCCTTGCCATCCAGGGCTCGGGCACAGGAAACTGGTTCTGTGCGCAGTGGTGTTCAATTTCTATATCTCTCTTGCTTCTTTTCTTTTTAAATTATTGCCCTTGAAAGAGTTGTGGAACTAGTGTACTCTGTTGTCCAAAAAGCAATGATTTCTTTTTTAAGGGAATATGCTTGTGACAGAAAACGGGGGCTCATCCTTGTGAATAGCTGCCACAGAGTTACTGAAAAATTACACTTCTCAGGCTGGGCGCGGTGGCTCATGCCCGTAATCTGAGCACTTTGGGAGGCCGAGGCAGGTGGATCACCTGAGGTCAGAAGTTAGAAATCACCCTGGCCAACATGGTGAAGCCCCGTCTCTAGTAAAAAACAAAAATTAGCTGGGTGTGGTGGTGCCTGTTTGTAATACCAGCTACTCGGGAGGCTGAGGCAGGAGAATTGCATGAACTGGGGAGGTGCATGTTACAGTGAGCTGAGATCACATCATTGCACTCCGGCCTGGGCAACAAGAGTGAAACTCCATCTCAAAAAAAAAAAAAATTACATTTCTCAGTGATTATTTATAAACCCATGAACCTGCTGAAATTGAAAGCATCCAGAGAAGCTCATGGACCAGTCTGCTAAGGGTCTCATGCCTCATACCCAACCTGGATGCATGATACCTGAGAAGGACCATTGCCCTCACGCTTCCTTCGAGACACCAGCCTCACTCTCACGACTGTGCTTTCTCAGAGAAGGTCTCTGAGGGGCCAAAGCTTTTACCTGGACTTCCCCTGTTTCTCTGTCATTTCCACACTGATTACCTGGGCACCT
Organism: Gorilla gorilla gorilla; assembly: GCF_029281585.2. NCBI lineage: Eukaryota > Metazoa > Chordata > Mammalia > Primates > Hominidae > Gorilla > Gorilla gorilla. Next base: position 162,460,960 of record NC_073230.2, read on the forward strand.
TTGTTGAAAATCATTTGATCATGTACATGTGGCTCTATTTCCGGCCTCTCTGTTCCGTTTCATTAATCTATGTGTCTATCTTAACACCAATTCCATATGGTCTCAGTTACTAATCTTTCCAGCTAGCTTTTGGATTAATTAAATAATTTTTAATATTCCATTTGTGTTCTATAATGCCTTTTCAATTATTCTTCATTTTGTTACGAGTGGTTCTCCTAGTATTTAAATATTTCTCCATGAAACTCATTTACCACAAGCAATATGCAACACTGTACATCTCTTTCCCCTTCTTGCCCTTTATTGCATTGCTGACAGGCATGTAATTTCTACATATATTATAAATCCCCTGATACATTTAAAAGTAAATTATCTTTTAAACAAATTTAAAAAACAATAAACCAAATATATTTTAAATTTAGCTACGTATTGACAATACTTTTCTGTTCTTCACTTTAACATTTCTGTGTTAACATTTCTTGGAAGACAGGTCTGCTAACGCTAAATTCTACCAGTTTTTGTTTGCCTGAAAATATATTTGCCTTCTGTTTTGAGGGATATTTTTGCTGGGCATAAAATTCTGTATGACAGTTTTTTACTTTTAATGCTTTAGAGAGTTTGTTCAATGTATTCTATCTTTCATTGTTTCTGAGATGTCTTCATTCTATTTTATCTTTGTTTACCTACATATTATTTTATTTTTTCTCTCCTTTTAAGATTTCTCTTTTATCACTGATTCTCATCAGTTTTATTTTAATGTATCTGATTTGATTTTCTGAGTGTTTAATCCTCCTTGTGATTTGTTGAATGTCTTAGGCCTATAGGTTTACAGTTTTATAAATCAAATTTGTAGTACTTTTAGCTGAAGTTTATTCAATTCTTTTTCAGCCTCACTTATTTCTCTTAATTCAATTACATTTATAGTTGAATTTTTCCAAAGGCCACTAAATTTCTGTTCACTTTAATTTTCATTTTATGGTCCCTGAAATTTCATTTCATTTATTTAATCTATTTAATAGACTAAATTGCTGTATCTCAAGATTACTGATTTTTTTTCCTTCTGCTATTTCTAATTGGGTATTAATCTTCTGTAGTGAGTTTTAAATATTATTTAAAATTTTTCAATGACAAAATGAATTTTGTTTTTTAAATACCTTCTATTTCTATCATCTTTATTATTTTAAATTCTTGGACATATTTTAATTGATTTCTAAAAATATGTTTTTACAAATTTTATCATTTCTGTTATTTATGGTCCTATTTCTGTTTACTGGGGTTTTTTCCTGGTCATGAGCCACATTTTCTTATTTGCCTGTCTAATTTTTAAATTTTGTGTTAGGCAGTATGAATATTACCTTGTGACATTCTAGATTTTGTTGTTTTACTTTGAAGAGTTTTAAAGTTTATTCATTTTTATCATGAAAATAATTTACTTGTGACTCAAGCAGCTGGATCCTCTGGAGGGTTTTTGTGTATCTTTGTTCATGTGAGTCTAGGATAGTCTTTATTCTAGAATTAGTTTTGCCCTAATTCTATGCTTGAGCTTTTTGGGGTGTCTGCTGTGTACCCTGAGGCTCACCACAGTGTCTCCCTTCTCAAGAGCTTGCCCACCAAATTCCAAGGGCTCCCAAATCCCAATCTCAGCCTTCTCAATGTAGCAAGCCTGCTGTGCTCTGCCAGGTTGCCCCCCCATGCACTGTTGTTCAGAGTAATTCCAGATACAAAGGCAGGGGCACGATGCGGCTTATCTCATCTGTTTTTCTTCTCTCAGAAACTATATTCCTGCACTGTCTCTTGTTCAACATATGAAAAGAGTTCTTTTATATATTTATCCTGCTTTCTGATTATTACAGCAAGGGGTCAATCTGGTATTAGTCACTACTGGCCAGAAGCAGAAGTGATCGTACAATTTTGTCTACAAAGATATCGCTTTGAAACATTTCTTTCTAAGTCTTACTGAAAGATGTTTCTATCTTGGTGATGGCTTTATTATATGTATGTTTATTTTTGCTATTCAGCTACATAGAACACAAACGCACACATCACAAATTTTGCTTCCATCTCTCTCTTCTCAAAATGTTTTAAGCTACTGATAATAATAATCCTCTATATTTGCATGGTATTTCAGATTTCGAAAGTGCTTTCACATTCTTTAGCTCATCCAATTTTTAAAAATCTTTATGTAAATAAAAGATTCATTTGTCAAAGCTTAAACTTAGATATGTTGGGTGAATTTCCCACAGTTAAGCTACTAGTTGGTCAAGTCCCCGGCCAAGCCTTACCTAATGTCATATTTATTTTGGATGTTGCATGTACCAGTAACAAAGGGTAGCAATACGACTGCATTGTGATCTCATCGCAGACATATTAGGTTGTTTGAGATATTCTCAGGGTTGCATTAGACTTTTACCACCACTCCTACCAGGAAAATAGAGCTGAATGACTGGTATAAAAAACCAATCTTCTTCATAAATCAGTTTTTATTTTTGCACCACCATTGCAGTGAGGATATTATGAACTTTTACAAAATGGGTAGGAGTCGCTGAGCAACATGATTGGTCAATAAGAGCACTCAGCCTGATGTATAACTCTTTGTGCTCATACATGTAGACATCCATTAGCCACATTGCACTCCTTCATATTGTCACCCATAAAAAAGACAGAAAAGGTACTTGGGAAAAAGCTTCAACACTATTCTTATAACCTTTTTCCTGCTCTTGTAACTTAATGTAAATATACTACAGGCTTTCAGATCCCTATTGCCAAAAGAAGCTGAATGGACACTGCAGCTTCAGGGAAAATAAGGCACTGAATTTTAGACATTAATGTCGCCATCTTTTGGAGACGAAATCAGAAAAAGTAAACTGAAAATATTTAGTTTCAATTATGAATCAGAAATGAAATAATAGGTTATTAAGAACTTAATCTCTGAGCTCAAATATCTTGTATGTATGCAAAATGGTATGAAATTAGTATTGCATTGGCTGCAGGGAAGGAGGATAAGGGGGTCATTAGTGAAGAAGCAGAAAGCAAAGTCCCCTTAGTCCCCTTAAGAAGCTCACATTCACTCTAAAGCTATAATTTTCTCGTGTGAACGTCACAGAAACAATGCAAGACAATGTACACTTGTTAGTGTAGAATATACAATGTATTCAATATAATTCAGAGAATTGAGAAATGCATGAGAATCATTTGAACAAAACTCACTACACAGAATTGAGTTTTGAACTGGAACTTATTTATAAGACAAGAGAATTTAGGATAAGAGAGCCTGACATCCATTTAGGAAAAGAAAGCCTGAAATGTAATAGGTAGGTGAAGAAGAAAAGGCAGAAACCAAACTCTGTCACTTACTAGCTAGGTAATCATGGGGAAATAAGATTTTACATCTCAGTTTCTTTTTTTCTTTTTTTTTTTTTTTTTTGAGATGGAGTCTCACTGTCGCCCAGGCTGGAGTGCAGTAGCGTGATCCCAGCTCACTGCAACCTCCACCTCCCTGGTTCAAGCTATTCTCCTGCCTCAGCCTCCTGAGTAGCTGGGATTACAGGCACGTGTCAACACACCTGGCTAATTTTTGTATTTTTAGTAGAGACGGGGCATCATCATGTTGGTCAGGCGGATCTCAAACTCCTGACCTCGTGATCCGCCCGCCTCAGCCTCCCAAAGTGCTGGGATTACAGGCGGGAGCCACTGCACCCGGCCAAATCTCAGTTTCTTTATCTGTAAAATAAGTGGAGGTCATAGTACACTGCAGTGAAGTAGTGTTTCTGTCAGGATAGGCTAAGAACACTTCAGAAAAAAAAATCAAAATTCTCATTAAGTCAAAACATAGTTTTATTCCTTATTCATGCTACATGTCCACTGTGGGTGAGCACAGAATGTTACTCATTGTCCTCCCTCAGGGGCCCAGGCTGACGCTGCAGCCATCATCTTAAATGCATTTAATCTTTGGGTCAGATAGAAAAGAGAGACTTGGAGGAAGATTTCAAGTCAGCAATTAAATGTTCAGCCTGGAAGTGACATACTCACAATTCATTGGCCAGAACTTGCCACACCCACCACAATGGGGCCAGGAGTAGAATCCTATCACATGTCTGGAATATGAAAAAATAAAAAACATTTTGTTTACAATATTAGTGTTTACTGCAAATAGGTTCTTTGAGGATTGTGTGAACCAGTACATATCAAGGTCTTAGCACCCTGAATGAACCATATTGACTTCCCAGTAAATAGCAGCTTTTATAGTTATGAAGGCATGATCCTGTGACATTTTAGTAAATACAAAATCACATGCTGTCTAATAATTATTTTACCATGTTATATGCAATATGTATGACTTTAAGATAAATTTTATTATAACTATTTTATAAATAAGAAAACAGAACAATTAAGCAATTTCCCTCATGTTACAGCTATTAGCCAGCTAAGTATGAACTGTTACCCATGGAAGTCTGACTGTAAATGCTATTTCCATTATGCAGCATTGTCTTTATAAAACTTCCTTTTCAATTCTATGATCTGTATTAAATATGTGTTTTAGAGTTGTGCAAGTGCATTCACTTCATATAAAAATAATATTTAAAAGTACATTTTACTAAATATATGTTCTACTTTGCTAGACATTCTTATAGGTTCTATGGATTAAGAAATAAAAGATCCCTGCCTTCACGTTGTCCAAAGATCAATGGGGAAGATAAAAAAATAAACAGAACCTGGCAATACTGTGTAGTAAGTACCATATCAGAAGATGTTACTGAATGCCATGGAAACACAGAGGAGAAACAATTAGCCCAGAATAAATGTGTCAGGGAAAGCAGTGTAAGACAGATAATACCAGGCTGAGTCTGCAAAGTTTAGTGGAAGATAGTTGAGAAAAAGAGAATGGGGTGGAGGTATGTGTTCCAGGCTCAGAAAGCAATATGTACAACAGCATGAGAAGTAGAAAGCAGGGCACAAACCAGGAAACCCAGCAATTGATTATGGCTGTAATATAGAGTGGGGGTGTTGATGAGGGAATTGCAAGAGCTAAATCTATGTAGAAGACATTGTAGACCTTGAAGGGCTTTCTGTGCTGTCCTGAGAGTTTTGGATTCTATTCTGAAGGCAATGAAGATCCATTGAATACTGTCAAGCAAAAAGCTGACATGATTAGACTAGCATTTTAGAAAAGATCATTCTAGCAGATGAGATGAATTTGAATTAGAAGGGGTTGGACCTGAGATGAGGAAATGAGGAAGGAGGCTTTTTAATTAATCATGGCAAAAGCTGTTTAAAGGTTGAACTAACATAGTAGAAGCAAAGATGGAATAAAGGAAATGTATACATGAAACACATTAAGCTTTTTTTTTCCTCCAGAGTCCCTGTGTTTGTTGTTCTCTTTGATGGGTCCACTCTTACCCGAGATATTTTCATGTATAACTCATGCTCATCATTCAAGTTCTATATCAAAGTCACCTTCTCAGAGTCCTTCCCTTACCATCCCTCTAATGTCAACCCTTTATTGTCCTTCCTCTAGCCACTGGTCCATCTGTAACTCTCTCTCCACTATATTGACTAAAGGACAGCCTTTTGCAGTGTGTATCCTCATCTGAAATAACATTAGGCATTTGTCGATTGTTGTCTTCTTTTGTTTAGTTTGCTGGCATATTATCTAGAATAGTTGCCAGCATAGAAAAAGTACTCAAAAATTCATTCTAGAAATTCAATAAAGTGTATTTATTAAATGGACAGTTAACAGACACATCAAAGTAGAATTCTCCAATATTTTACATACAGACCAAGGCTTCAGGATAGAAGCTTGATCTGAAGATATTTATTTGTAAGTCATTATCCCACAGAGAGGATGAAAAGCTCGTGTATCAGTTAAGATGCCTTAAGCTTCAACTATGAGAATACCCAAATAAAATTAGCACAAATGATAGGGAATTTATACTATTTTGCATAAGAATAAGTTCAGACAGAGGTAGATAGGTACAGGGTTGGTTAATTTATCTACAGTAAAGTCAGGGGGTCTAAATCAACTTCTCTGTGATTGACAGACAGTTTCCAAAGATAGCTGCCTTTAATTCCTTCCTTCCGTCTGTGTACATAGTTGCTCACATGAACATGTGTAGCCTATTTCTCTTTCCCTTCTCTCATAATTGTTTGTATTTTTGAAAACATAGAGAATGCATCATTAATATTTACATGTTACTATATGTACACTTTACCTCGCTGGGAAAAAATAAACAAATACTGAATTCTAGTTAGTGATAAGTATGTTGAAGTGTTTAGGGGGAAGTATACTCATATCTGCAGTTTATTTAAAATGTATCAATAAAATAAGACTAATGGATGAGGAACGATTACATAGCTATATGGTAAGACAAGCTAACACCACGTTAATGGTAGAATCTAAGTGGTGGGGAAATGAATGTTCAATGTAGGATTCTCTCAACTTTACTGTAGGTTTTATTTTGTTATAATAAAATGTTGGAGAAAATAACTGGCTTAGGTACCCAAATGCTCAATTTTGTAAGACTTCTCTGGGTAAAATGTGTTCCCAGTAAAGCCACCAGCATCATCTTTTAACAGTCTGCATATAACAATACTGAGCGTACACTGATTGTCTCTTCAGTGCTGCTCTATCAGTCTGGTATGTGGTACATAAAATTCTGGAATAAATGGGGCATAGATCCTGGCCTTGAGCAGCTTACAGTTTGGCATATCATTAATAACAGTGAAATGCTAGAGTTTCTCTTATAGAAGCATCGATAGGGCACGAGGGTAATAAAGAGGTGACATTGTAACCAAACCAACGAATTTACTTTGGGGATGAGGTTTGACACACAAAGAAAAATTAAACCAGATAGGGAAGCGAGGAGGAGGTGAGCAGGAAGGAAAAGTCATGCCAAAGGAGTAGCATATGAGGGAGGATGGTTTGGGTAACTAAAATATTGACTGTTGCTAGAACAAAAGAAGATTGAGATGAGTGCTGAGGGATGGGATTTGAAGGGTAGAGAATGACCACCTTGTTCAGGACTGATGGACAAACAGTGGCATTTGCATGTCAGGAAAATGCAGATTGATAAATGTTGAGAAAGATCACATGTAAATGATCATTAGCTTGCCAATTATGCAGAACGGCAAGGTAGATTAACTCTTTCTTTAATAACAGATAAGGAAAAACCTTAGATATGTGGGAAGAAAAAAGAACTAAAAAGCCAATGAATTCTTCCCACACATAAAGTTTATTTCCATGAATGTTGAGACATGGCATTGGTTGTGCCAGAGACTTAAGGTATCACTTGGATGTAAGTATGGTGATTCATTCATTCGCCTTCAGGTAGGGAATCATTGCTTCAAAGACGAGAAATATTAGCCTGAGCAATATTAGCAAATTGAGGTTGTATTTCCGAAGTCCTACAGGTTCCAGACCTCCCATCTAAAGAAGAGCTATTTGTTGCAGTAATCTGAAATTCTGTCAGATTTGCAGAGTTAAGCAACTGGAAGTTTAAATTGAATGAACATTCTGGTAATGAATAGATGATCAATTTTAAATAAATCAGAGACCAAATATAAACACTTAACACTAAGATTGTGGGGAAATTTGTTCCTCCTCCAATCATTCTAGTTATGAACATCAAGGTTCATAATGAGGCAAACTGTGAAACCCAGGCTTTATTTCTGTTTTGTTTTTTTGGTGGTGCAGGTACCATAGAAACACTAAACTACCAGCAAAGGGGCTTCAAATGCAAATAAACATTTGATAGAATGCCCCATAAACTAGGGTTTACTGTATTTGGAAAACATGAATAAAATCACCACAAATAAGTTTTATGTTATGGAATTTAAATATCTTTTTAATGTTTCTGAGAAAGAATGAGGTAATTTTAGATGCATCTGCCCCTCCCTGCCTCAGGCTTTTACTTCTTTAATGCAAAAATAGAAAACATTCTGAACAAATATATGAATGGCTGTGTTTTTCTACATATTTAAAAGGAAATTGCTTAATCCATCAAGGTATTTTCCCTAGGAAAATCGCTTGGAAGGGATTGTCCATGTCTTTTGTTTTTGAGAGATGCCAGCATGGTTTTGCAAATTGACACATATTTTCCCAGTCATCTCTGGAAGGACGTTTTGACCGCTGCTCTTTGAGACATGCAGCGACTTTCCATTCTACAGAGTTCTTCCCCTTTCCCTACCACACAGCGCTTTTTACTCTACTTGTCGGCTTATGTCCAAATATAATCTCACCAGTGTGGAAAGGTTTGACTGGTGTTCCTTTCCAAATACTCTTCCTATTTTCCTCCCTGAGGCATTCTTACCCCTCCATCACTGCCATTTCAGTCACGAAATTCTACCACTAGAGTTAACTTAGGGTGATCTACCGCTGATTCCCCTTTCCCCCTCTCCACCTGGAGAATTAAAAACCTCCATTTTGAAATTAAACCTCCAATTGAAAACACCAAGAAGACGAAAGTGGGGGGCATTTTACACTCTTTATACCATTTTATTTGCTATGATCTGGAATGTAATATCCCCCCAAGACATGGAATTGAGGACGTGACCCTCAATATCCAATCAGATATCAACTTTAAAATGTCTACTTAAAAATTAGAAGTTGGTCCTGAAATTTTTTGCAAAGTCAGAAAGTAAGAAAGTGAAAAGAAAATAAAAGGGATAAGAGCTTGTCAAAAGGTGATAGTACCCAACTTGAAAGAGTTCCCAATGACCAAACCAGGAACAATCAGAGAAAGAAAATAAATACTGAAATTATCTGAATATAATTCAAAGTACAAATCATAACTTGTGAATCTATACGGACAAGAATAAATAATCGAATAAATAAATGAATGAGGAATAAAGAAAAATTGTTCCTTAAAGAAGATTTCCAAGGAAGAAATGTGGGAAATAGAAAATCATCATTAGAACACTAGAACAATAATTGTTTCAAGCAAGATCCTCTGATGAATGCTAAAATTAGTAAGCAGAAATTTAAGGTGAAAAACTTTGTGTAGCTTCAATGCATCTCCCACAAAATATGTATTAATTACAAAAAGAAAAGTAATGCCTTCACAGTTGAGCAGTCTTGAAGATAACACCTTAACCAAGTGATCACTTTGATTACTTACTAATAAAATATATTAATATCATATTAATATAATGTGCCCCTAATATAATACACAAATTAAGCAAATCACAATAATGGCACATCATCCTTGTGAAATTTCCCCCTAACATCTGTAACTTCAATTTAATCATGAAAACAAATCAGACGAATCCAAATTGAAGGATATTTTATAAAATACTTGACCATTATTCCTTAAACGTGTCAAGGATATGAAGGACAGACAAGGAAAAGCTGAGGAATGACCACAGATTGGAGAAGATGATGGAGACATGCAGCCAATTACAACATTGTATTAATTCATTTTCACACTGCTGATAAAGACATACCTGAGATTGGGCAATTTATAAACAAAAACAGTTTTAATGGACTCACAGTTCCACATGGCTGAGGTGGCCTCACGATCATGGTGTAAAGTGAAAGACACATCTTACATGGCAGCAGACGAGAGAATTTGTGCAAGGAAACTCTTATAAAACCATCAGATCTTGTGAGACTTATTCCCTATCACAAGGACAGCATGGGAAAGACCTGCCTCCATGATTCAAGTACCTCCCACTGGATTCCTCCCATGGCATGTGGTAATTGTGGAAACTATTCAAGATGAGATTTGGGTGGGGACATAGCCAAACCATAACAAACATAAAATTCTGGATTGCATTTTGGATTCAAATAAAAACATTAGCAGAAAAACTGGTAATATCTGAATAAAGTTCATCATTTACCTAATATATACCAATGTTGATTTCCCTGTTTTGACAATTGCACCATGGATATGGGAGATATTAACAACAGGGGAAGCTGAGTGAAGGGAATACCAAAAATCTGTAATATCTTTGCACATTTTCTAAAAGTTTGGCATTATTTCAAAACAATAAGCTTTTTTTAAAAAAAATGTAGGGTATTCCAGAGATTAGAATGCTCTTTTAACATTCAGGTAACATGGAGGGGTTATATTAAGCTTAAAATTAGCCATATCAGCTAGGTCTTTGTCACATAAACTAAAGGTTCTGACTCTATTTTTGTGCAATTGAATTTCTGTGAACTTAATTGCAAGAGCTTCAATTTATCATTATTAAAAAATCTCTAGTGGGGGAAAGAGTGATGAATAGGTGAAAAATGCTCCATTCCCCACCTATTTTTAGGGCAGTGAAGCTATTCTAATACTATAATAGTGGCACATGACATTATGGATTTGTCAAAACCCATGGTACATGCAATACCAAGAGGGAACTCTAAGGTAAACTATGAACTTTGGGTGGTAATGATGTGCCAGGGTAGGTTCATTCATTGTAACAAATGTACCACTCTGGTGGGAGTGTGAATGGTGGCAGGGTGGGGGGGCTGTGCATGTGTGGGGGCAGGGAATATACAGGAAATCTCTGCACTTTTCACTCCATTTTTCTGTGACTCTAAAACCGATCTTTAAAAAAAAGTCTAGCAATATAAAAAAATTATAATCGTTATGGCTTTAACTATTTTAGCCAAATGAGCTCTTTTTAAGTGCTGAGTCTGTTACTCAACATATGTATTACTATTCTTAGGAGGCAAAATTATGAAAATTTTAAATTACACAACTGAATTTTATAATATAAATAAAATATATATCATTTATAATCATATAATATATTTATATTATTGTATAACTACCACATTCATATTTTCAAACTTGGCACTTTCAGGGGGTTGTTTTTGGAAGATAGGGCTAATGTTCATCTTGCAAGCCATTACATCTATGAAGCACTTAGTGATTTACTGTGTTTTCACAAATACTATGCCATTTGGCATTCACAGCTGCAAGCAAACTGCTGCACCGTGCTTTTAGAATACAGAATTATGATATTGTAAGAGAAGCATGATGGGATCTATGGCATAGGATCATCCACCAAGTAACTGTGTTGACTGGAGATTGCGATGGACCACCACATGCCTCTCCAGATCACTCCCTTACATTTGCTACCCAGGAGAGCCTTTAGAAGAAATGCTGACAGGGAGGGAGGAATTTCACACTTTTGTTTACACATAGAAAGGGCAGACCCCTAATTATTAAAACAGTACACAAATTGGAGGATTGGAAGGGGACTTAATGTAGGATTGAATTTCTCAATCAAGAAGAAAATAAAAAGAATCTCCCTTCCAATATTGCCAATGGGCAGGCACTGAGCTTTGGAAAGAACATTTCCACTCATGGGTAGTTCTCTCTGCTCTACAAGGGAGTCCAGTCCTTTCTTAACACGTTTAGCCGTTGATCCAAAATGTGACGTCCTATTAATAGTACCCATTGTTTTCATTTTCCTTTCTGGAGCTCTACAGTATGTTTAATCCATATTCCATGTTCAGCCTTTAAAGAGACGAAAGCTGATAATATTTCTTCCCTCGTTTCCGTATTTTTCTTTAGTAGATTAAAAATCTCCAGACTCTTCAACTATACCTGATGTGATATGGTCTTTTAATCTGTGCTAATTTACCCTCTCCAAAATTCCCAAAAGTATGGAAAACTTCTGGTCATTTTCACTGTATAAGCCAGCCTGTAACAGCTCACCTCTGCTTTAAAAAACTTTCAGTTTTGAAGTATTCTGGATTGCAATTTGTACTTACTCTTTTATGCTACAATAAATGTTAAAATTTTCTTTGCTGATTTGACTTGATTGTTGACAGTTTCTGGTGTCAGAAGTGGAAGCCCAAGGAGCTCCCTGGTGACCCTCAATCCCTCAAACCCTCAAGACCCTCAAGATCCATAAGCAGGTGCCAACACCCAGAGAGCCTGTTGTGCTTACTCCTTCCTTGCCAACCACAGAGCTCATCTGATGAGGCCCTCTTGGATCTGAGCTCAGCTCTCTTGGTGCTTGACCTCTCCACCTGTAATATATAAAAGTGTTATTTTCAGTTTGCTTGGGTTAGCTTAGGAAAGTCACCTTTTTCTGTTCAAAGTGGGAGGATCCATGTTTCCCTGGATGCCAGAACGGTAGCTGCTCTGGATAGACTTCCCATTGCTTATTTGGCATTGCAAGAAAACAAAAAGGCAGAATGGCATCTTCCCAGTCCAAAGCACCCCAAAATTCTCCATCTAAAACTCTGGCTGGTTATGTGGTTAAAATCTATGGACTCAGCAAGGCACAGTGGCTTGCGCCTGTAATCCCAGCACTTTGGGAGGCTGAGGCGGGTGGATCACTTGAGGTCAGGAGTTCGAGACCAGCCTCACTAACATGGTGAAACCCCATCTCTACTAAAAATACAAAAATTAGCCAGGCAAGCAACTGTAATCCCAGCTACTTGGGAAGGTGAGGCAGGAGAATTGCTTGAATCTGGGAGGTGAAGTTTACAGTGAGCCGAGATCATGCCACTGCACTCCAGCCTGAGTGACAGAGTGAGACTCCATTTCCAGAAAAAAAAAAAAAAAGCCTATGGACTAGGCTCTTTTACCTTTCTAGAGAAGTGAGTGAACTTTACTAAGGATAATCTGGAATTGCAATGGCTACTTTGGGGAAACTTTAACTTGGATAAAAAGATAGCTCATCTTAAAGATGTCCTTGAAAAGGGGGGATATAAAAGCTCTCAAAAACAATGGAATACTTCTTTTATTTGGACGGAGAGGATTCTAAAAGACAAAGTGGTTCTAAGATAGCTTCTTCACAGGATTCTTGCAGCACGCTAATGAGAAATTAAACCCTTAATTCAGATGGATCTGATGGAACTGACAGAATCACACCTTGCCAAACCCTCTGCTCCTTTCTACCCTCCATTGCCTGATTAAGCCAAACCTACTAATCCACTTGATCCTGTCCTTACCTCCCAAACTCCCCCAACATCAGATGCCTTCTAAAGTAGGATAATCAAGTAAGCCAGAGATCCCACTCTCAGAGGAATGTAGTCTGGTTTGGAGCTGAGCTTCAACCCATTATAAAAGATTTTCTGGAGCCCAAAAGGACTAAACTAAATTTACAGGAAAATTTGAAATTCTCCTTGGTGCCTATGATTCTGCATCTTCTGATTTATATAAAATTATCCATACAATAGCAAATCCAGGAGATACTCAAAATGGCTTCAAATAATAGGTTGGAGAAAGTCTACCAAAGATTTTGAGGACCCTACTAAAGATACCTGCAGAGACGAAATAAAAAGAGGCAAAAAATTAATCCAACCGCCTCTTGAAGCAGTTCTCAAAATTTTTCTTGTGAGAATAGACTGTGCTATAACACAATCTTTTAAACAGAAAAGGGGTAAACTGGTGGCAGATTTCCAGACTTCCACATTAGTTTAGAAGAGGTATTCAGACAATGCTCTGGCCTCAAAGATCCTGGGACTGGTATTGCCGCATCTGCTCATTTATTTAGCTAGCTTTGCCCAGAACTCTGTAATTTACCAGAGAAACATAAGTCAGAACGGAAAATCACCCCCTCCCAGAGCTTCCCTGTCTTGCTAAATATTTCAAAAAAAGCAATAGAGCAGGGAAAAAGCTATCAAGCAAATAAACTCATGGCCTTCCAATTATAACAATCACAGGGAGCTTGGTTCAACTTCAAAAGATCCACCCCCACTTACAATTTTACCTCTATTGATTGAGATGTCTACAGAAACTGTCAACAAAAGAGACATTGGGGAAAAAAAAATTCCCCTTTTAAATCATGGGCCGATTAAACATCTTAGTTGCCCTGTAAGACAGAATCATGAAGCTAATCAGATTCTCGTGTTGACTGTCAATATTGACAAAGCTCCAAGGAATCACCTAGTTAATTTCAATAATTTATTTCAATCAGTAGGGAGAAACTAAACTTGAAGTAAATGGGGGAAATGTGTATTGTTTTGGTAGATATCAAGGCAACTCTACATTAAATCCTACAAGAATACATCAAAATCTTCCACAGAGTAATAAAAATATCTCAATGGTGGGCATTTCCTGTCAAGTTCAAAGAGTTTATTGAAACCCATAACTGTCACCCTTGGCATCTTCCCTTAAAGTTACACCTTTCTCTTATGTGATACTGCCCCTGTAAATTTCCTCAGTAGAGAAAGAAATTTATTTTGATTTCTTACTTGCTTTTCAAAGTAAGAGGTCAAATTAAATTTTCTTCAGGAAATATAACCTTAGTTACACCAGATTGATCAGACATTGAAATGTTGTATGTTCCCGGGTCCAAATTGATTGTCCTGAGGAGACTGTTAAAGTCCGTAAAAATATAAATATTATAGATGTCTCTGAAATTTCTGTTAGCTATGGACCTCTTCTTCTACAAATATAGAAAAAAAAATTAAAAGTGCCAGACATATTAAAATCCAGAATGATCTTTCAAAACCATGTCCTAGGTTACCTTGGTATCCCTTAAGACTTGAAGAAATACAAGGACTCACTCCTATAATAGATGTAATTACACAGAACCTGTGTCCTCAGACAGTGTTTTCAGCATCCAGAGATGGACACTCAAAGCAAAGGCTGCTGCACACCTGACAACCCCTCCCACCCACACTCCTCATGTCAGGTAGAGCCCTTCCTCACAAGGCAGGTTAGATCCCCTTGTCACAGCTCATCATCTCACTCTTTTGAATTTAAATAAAAAATGCCAGCTCCCTATCCCCGATCTCTCCCACTGTTCCATGACCAGTTGAGGTTCACAGGCCTTAGTCAGAACCTGGCCCCCCGCTGAGACCCCATTCTCAGGCCTCCTGCAAGAGCCCGTCTCAGCTAGGTTTCTGCATCCCTCCGGATCCTACTCGGAGTCACAGGCAGATGTATGGGCTGGTGCAAAGTGGAGACAGGACCTTTAGTGGAGGCTTTGTGAGTTAATTTTGAGTGTATGAAGCTCACCTCCTCCTCCCCAGAGGCCGGTTACAGCTCTCTTCCCACTCTTGCCTTCTCTGCTTGTCACAGGACAAGAGTCTGGCAGATTGCCCACCGGCTAACGACTGGAGACAGCTCTGCAATGCACTGGGCTTAAAGTACAGTAATTGCTTAATAAATACTTGTGGATGGCTGTCTGCACAGTGATCAGAAACCCATTCTTTAAGACTATTTTTGACAACAGAAATTTCAAAGGCTTTGTTAATTCAAAATTTCTACTATTCTCTAAAATAGAAGGAGATCAGGAGAAGAAAAGGAGGGAGAAAGCATGGGTTAGTAATCAGCACTTGCTGTTTCTGTTTCTCGGTGTTCGCGGCAGACACCGTGTCACCTGGCTGGAGTGTCACTGAATTGAGTGCAGTCTGGACGTCATGGATCAGGCTCTAAGGTCCACTGTGGATCTTCAACCTGTCCTCCTGGCCCAGCAGACGGGCCTGTCCCTCCCTTCTCCCTGTAGTTAGCCTCTCTGCACACATCCCCTCACACCCCGGCCCCAAAGGGTTCCTCAAAAATGGGTAGCCATGTTGGGTTTAATAAGAAAATGTGGAAAATAAGTGTCGGTAAAAAGGTGGAAAATTGGAGCCCCTGTCCACTGCCAGTGGGAATATAAAATGGTGCAGCCATTGCAGAAAATAATTTGGTGGCACCGAAAAAGGTCCACGTAAACTTGTCATGAGACCCAGCCATTCTGCTTCAAGGTATACACCCACAAGAACTGAAAACTGAGACTCAGATACTTGTACAGCAAGGTTCATTGCAGCATTAAAAACTGGGACTCAGGTACTCGTATGCCGAGGTTCATTGCAGCATTAAAAACTGGGACTCAGGCTCAGGTACTCGTATGGCGAGGTTCATTGCAGCATTAAAAGCTGGGACTCAGGTACTCGTATGCCAAGGTTCTTTGCAGCATTAAAAGCTGGGACTGAGGTACTCGTACGCCAAGTTTCATTGCAGCATTAAAAGCTGGGACTCAGGTACTCATACGCCAAGGTTCATTGCAGCATTAAAAGAGTAATTACTATCTAAATATACAGAAACTTCCAATTCAGTAACAATGTATTCTTAAATTTTTCTGTATCTTCAAATAATAGATACAGAAACACAATTACCACAGATTTCTTGACCTCCAGAGTTTCTGATGCTAGGATGAAGTCCAAAGTTTTGCATTTCTAACAAGTTCTCAGGTGATGCTGATGCTTAAGACCCAGGTACCACACTTTTATAAACAGGCTTTCAATAATGAGAATTCAGAAATGGCAGCGTACAGCATGCTGGGATTTGAAGGGAATGTGAAGCAAATCTGTGAACTGGATAGGATCAGGTCATAAAACCACACGATTCTAAGTGCTGGGCATTTACTGTTCTTTTCCATGCTACGTGCTGGTCTGTCTTCCAAACCGAGGCATCGCTCTCCCATAAAACACATCCGAATGGAGAGTGGGGGATCCTGGCTCCTCCACTGTTTCTCTTGGCCGGGAACAAGCTCTGCCCTGGGCTTGCCCTGCCCGCCCTGGGCTTGGTTTGCACAGGCAGCTTCCCACAAACAACTTCTCTCCACAGGTGGACTCATGTCCAGCTGAAGGTTCAGAAGACAGAAACCAGTGGGCTACTCCCCTTACCTTCAAGGCTGTGAAAGCTAAGGATCAAACCTGACCGAGAAGGTCAAGGCGGCCACATGCTCACTGTGGTCCCTGTCCTCGGATAAAGCTTGCTGAATGCCTGGATTCCAAGATGGGAATAGGGCAATGGCCAGACCGAAGGGCAAGACCAAATGTGGGCTGTCGCCTGCTGCCTTTTCACTGTAGTCTCCCCAGTGGAGTAAATATTGAAGACACAGAGCGAATGCTATGTACAGGAGACAAAGTCTTCCTCTTCAGGGAAGGAGGAGAGCGAGGGGAGGTTGGTAACCACCCTTACCCTCAACACACACAGGCTCACTCACGTGCACAACTCTCGGAGCTCCTGAGGGTGACTGCCTGTTATTACACATTACATTTGACGAGCACATTCTCAATCTGCGTCAGTTCAGGATCATGTGAAAGAAATTATGTTTTTACTCTCATCAAAACAAAGGAATTAATTTCAATTACCGTGTCCCTTCTAAAGATCTGGAAACAACCTTGATTTTTTTTCCCAGGAAGTTACAGAGAAACAATAATAATCTGATTTACACGTCAAAGTATTTTTTGGGGGGATATCATTGTTACTTTGTTTTGTTTTAATTAATCTCTTCAAAGGACTATGGAGGAGAAATGGTGAAGCCTGAGTTGAGGACTGAAACCGAAAAGGCACCTTTTTTTCCCCCTCTCTTTGATATCATAAAGTATTTACAGCTATTAAAATTAATTTCTTACGTATTCATTTAATTATCTGTATCAAGTGTCTACTATGTGCTGAAGCTACGCTAAGAACTATGGTTACAAAAGTGGGGAAAATCAAGCCCGCCCGTGCTATCAGCTTACAGCCTGATTGTACAATGAGCGTAAAGTCAAACTGAAGGAAAGTGTGAAGCAAATTTGAGAACTAAAGATGATCAGATGATAAAACTTCACAATTCTAAGTACTGGCCATTCACTGTCCTTTTTCATGTGGTATACTGGGCTGTTGTCCAATACCAAGGTATCATTCTCCCATAAAGCACACCTGTTTTGCTCTATGAGAATGTATTAAAAGAAGATGTAAAAATAAACAAATAGGCCTGGTGCGGTGGCTCACTCCTGTAATCCCAGCACTTTGGGAGGCCGAGGCGGGCGGATCACGAGGTCAGGAGATCGAGACCATCCTGGCTAACACGGTGAAACCCCATCTCTACTAAAAAAAAAAAAAAAAAAAAAAGCTGGGCATGGTGGCGGGCGCCTGTAGTCCCAGCTACTTGGGAGGCTGAGTCAGGAGAATGGTGCGAACCCAGGAGGCAGAGCTTTCAGTGAGCCGAGATCGCGCCACTACACTCCAGCCTGGGTGACAGAGGGAGACTCTGCCTCAAAAAAAAAATAAAAATAAAAGTAAAAAATAAACAAATAAATAAAACATGTTTATAAAAAAGGATTTAACCTTGACAGAAATTGCAGAAAACACATTCCTGAGGAAATAAGCTGGAACCCTGAAGGTGTGTGTTTGTGTCTGTGCAGGTGTTTGCATGAGGGTGTCACCTGCATGGGTATGTGTGCTCATAGACCATGACAGTATTGAAAGGAACACCTTAGAAAGAGACAGCAGCATCAGCAAAGACCCATCATAAAGGAGAGGATGCAGATTCTGCACATGTATCCCAGAATTTAAAGTAAAATAAAAAATAAATAAAAAATATTCTGGTTAAGTGTATCTTTCTCTGTGTGTATATATAGTTTCATATTTTGGTCACCAGGGAACCATATGCACAGTGATATGCATAGATATATGTGAGTTTCACTTAACACGTTTCTTTATGAAACTGAAGACTCCTATATATATATATATGCACCATTATAAATCATACACAGATAGTGATATATAAAATATAGTAAAATGTGTTTAATACCAGAAGTATAATAAAAATAACACAATGTTTTCTTGCTAAAGCACTTGAGGATCTATATTTTGAGCCCACCATTATAGATGTCAATTTTCTTTGCAGGCTCCTGTACATAGGCGAGGTTTGGAAATGGAAATAATGTATTACATAATAGAAAATATCTAAAAAACCAAAATAAACTTTACTGTTAGGATGCGGCATGGCTCAACAAAAGAAAGAAGAAAAGGATGACCTCCAGGGACTGAACAAGGACAGTATTGAGAATATGGGCATGAGAAAACCGGAGACGGACCTTTCCATATGGGTCTCCATGTTCAGTGTCTTTGTTCTTATTTTATATATTGAAAGAGGAAAGCCACTGCCTTTCTGTTCGTTCCTTATCTTCTCAGCCTCTAAAAGCTGACATTAGTAGTAGTGGCATAAAGCATCAATTCTCAAAAGTGTGGCATAGGAACCCCTGGGGTTCCTAGAGACATTGGTTTATGAGAGTCCATGATGTCAACATTATTTTTATAAAAATACTATAATGTCACTATTTTTTTCTCATTGTCTCATGAGTATACAGTTAAAAGTTTGTGAATATATTTTTTGTTTCCCCATTGCAACTAACCTTTAAGAAATTACCATCTGTTTCTTATTGGTGGAAAATCAAGGAAGAAGGGGCCGGGTGCGGTGGCTCACGCCTGTAATCCCAACACTTTGGGAGGCCAAGGCGGACAGATCACGAGGTCAGGAGATCGAGACCATCCTGGCTAACATGGTGAAAACCCGTTTCTGTTAAAAATACAAAATTAGCCAGGCATGGTGGCGCACACTTGTTAGTCCCAGATACTCCAGAGGTTGAGGCAGGAGAATTGCTTGAACCTGGGAGGCAGAGTTTGCAGTGAGCCAAGATAGCGCTGCTGCACTCCAGCCTGGGTGACAGAGCAAGACTCTGTCTCAAAAAAAAAAAAAAGAAAAAGAAAAAAATCAAGGAAGAATATCTGCAGTTTTCTTAAAAGCTTATTAAAATAACCTCCTTTCTCTAATTTGATATCTGTGTGAAGCCAAGTTTGTTTTTTTTTTCATATTCTTCAGCCGAAATAAGGTATTGCAAGAGACTGAATGCAGAAGCAGGTGTGATAATCCAGGTGTCTTCCCTTGGGCCAGATGTTCAAGGATAACTACAAACCACTGCTCAAGGAAATAAAAGAGGATACAAACAAATGGAAGAACATTCCATGCTCATGGGTAGCAAGAATCAATATCGTGAAAATGGCCATACTGCCCAAGGTCATTTACAGATTCAATGCCATCCCCATCAAGCTACCAATGACTTTCTTCACAGAATTGGAAAAAACTACTTTAAAGTTCATATGGAACCAAAAAAGAGCCCGCATCGCCAAGTCAATCCTAAGCCAAAAGAACAAAGCTGGAGGCATCACACTACCTGACTTCAAACTATACTACAAGGCTACAGTAACCAAAACAGCATGGTACTGGTACCAAAACAGAGATATAGATCAATGGAACAGAACAGAGCCCTCAGAAATAACGCCGCATACCTACAACTATCTGATCTTTGACAAACCTGAGAAAAACAAGCAATGGGGAAAGGATTCCCTATTTAATCAATGGTGCTGGGAAAACTGGCTAGCCATATGTAGAAAGCTGAAACTGGATCCCTTCCTTACACCTTATACAAAAATCAATTCAAGATGGATTAAAGATTTAAACGTTAGACCTAAAACCATAAAAACCCTAGAAGAAAACCTAGGCATTACCATTCAGGACATAGGCGTGGGCAAGGACTTCATGTCCAAAACACCAAAAGCAATGGCAACAAAAGACAAAATTGACAAATGGGATCAAATTAAACTAAAGAGCTTCTGCACAGCAAAAGAAACTACCATCAGAGTGAACAGGCAACCTACAACATGGGAGAAAATTTTCGCAACCTACTCATCTGACAAAGGGCTAATATCCAGAATCTACAATGAACTCAAACAAATTTACAAGAAAAAAACAAACAACCCCATCAAAAAGTGGGCGAAGGACATGAACAGACACTTCTCAAAAGAAGACATTTATGCAGCCAAAAAACACATGAAAAAATGCTCATCATCACTGGCCATCAGAGAAATGCAAATCAAAACCACTATAAGATATCATCTCACACCAGTTAGAATGGCAATCATTAAAAAGTCAGGAAACAACAGGTGCTGGAGAGGATGTGGAGAAATAGGAACACTTTTACACTGTTGGTGGGACTGTAAACTAGTTCAACCATTGTGGAAGTCAGTGTGGCGATTCCTCAGGGATCTAGAACTAGAAATACCATTTGACCCAGCCATCCCATTACTGGGTATATACCCAAAGGACTATAAATCATGCTGCTATAAAGACACATGCACACGTATGTTTATTGAGGCATTATTCACAATAGCAAAGACTTGGAACCAACCCAAATGTCCAACAACGATAGACTGGATTAAGAAAATGTGGCACATATACACCATGGAATACTATGCAGCCATAAAAAATGATGAGTTCATGTCCTTTGTAGGGACATGGATGAAATTGGAAACCATCATTCTCAGTAAACTATCGCAAGAACAAAAAACCAAACACCGCATATTCTCACTCATAGGTGGGAACTGAACAATGAGATCACATGGACACAGGAAGGGGAATATCACACTCTGGGGACTGTTGTGGGGTGGGGGGAGGGGGGAGGGATAGCATTGGGAGATATACCTAATGCTAGATGACGAGTTAGTGGGTGCAGCGCACCAGCATGGCACATGTATACATATGTAACTAACCTGCTCAATGTGCACAGGTACCCTAAAACTTAAAGTATAATAAAAAAAAAAAAGAAATAAAAGAGTTAAAAAACTAAAAAAAAAAAAAAAAAAGAAAAAAGTATAAAACAATGCCAATCCTCTCACTATTTTCTTTTGAAAAATATAATTTGTTTGTTTCTGTTTTTTTGAGATGGTGTCTCGCTCTGTCGCCCAGGCTGGAGTGCAGTGGGGCAATCTCAGCTCATGTAAAACAGTGATGCACTTATCTAGCCACGTGTAGGTTAAGACAGCCAAAGTCATTTTTTAAGTGAGTGGGCATAATAAACACCAAGTTTAGAATGGTGGTGAGCTCTGGGCAGGGAGGGAGGAAAAAGCAAGTAGATCGAAGTGAGCAGGATTTGTGACTTTTTAAAAATTTTTTAATTTTTTGAGATGGAGTCTTGCTCTGTCACCCAGGCTGGAGTTCAGTGGCTCAATCTCGGCTCACTGCAACCTCCGTCTCCCAAATTCAAGTGATTCTACTGCCTCAGCCTCCAGAGTAGCTGGGATTACAGGCTTGGGCCACCACATCTGGCTAATTTTTGTATTTTTAGTAGAGACAGGGTTTCACCATATTGGCCAGGCTGGTCTCGAACTCCTGACCTCAGATGATCTTCCCGCCTCGGCCTCCCAAAGTGCTGGAATTACAGGCATGAGCCACTGCACCCGGCCAAAAAATATAGTTTTTAAATAACACAATTTATTTGTATTAACATAGAATGATATTATTATCATTTTAAATGAATTAATAAAGAAATATTTTTAAATATTCTTAATTTTAATTCTAATGTGTTAAATATCAATTTGCTATAATCCACATAAGAAAAAGATCTTTGTTGTCCTCAGTACATTTTAAGAGTATAAAGGGCTCATAAAACCAAAAAGTTTGAGAACCATGATGTAAAGAGAAATGCAAAGCAATGTTGCTTCTCTTTGGACCTAGATGAAGTAAGAGCCATCTAATGTTACATAATATGGGGATGCTTTGAAAGAGTTTCCACCAAACTACCTTCTGGATGGACTTGTTTTGAACCCACATCCCTTGATCATCAATGCACTCACTAAGAATGACTTCCTTTGTTAAGATTCACATCCCACCAGGTCAGTGGCATATTCTCATCCTTCAGTGTATATGACTGCATAGAACCTACACTAAAAGGAAAATTATCTGTGAGTTCTTCTTTACAGCAAGTTAGAGAGAGATTCAAATGGTCTGTCCACAAGAAGAGTGACAGCTGGGGGAGTGAAGGGCAGGAAGGTAAGCAGAGGTAAGGGTTCTCGTTAGCCTTTATGCCACTCGATAGCATTGTCTGCTTAGATAGCTCCCAGATCACACAGTACACTCATTTTAATTCAAATTTCACATAAACAACATGTATTTTATTTTGTATAAATATGTCCCAAATCTTGCATGGGCCATACTTATACTAAAATATAATTGGCTGTTTTTATGAAATTCAGTAATAACTGAGTGTCTTGTATTTTCATTCACTAAACCTGCTAACACTAGCTGCTTAGGAATAGATACTCTGCAGCTTAAATGTTTGCTTCATTCATTGCTTTTTAAAATATCACTTCTGTTAAGTGCTTCATACCCTGTAAGAAGATAAAGAAACCAGTTTAGTTTTTAAGAGACTGAGCAAAAGACTTCTTTGTACTGGAATTGGTGGCATTTGATGCATACTTGTATAAGTATGTCATGGATGAAGAATTTTTGAAATTTTTTTATTCTAGTAGAATTTGTTGTCAGGTGACTTGTCCCATATATTTAGTTGCTCTGCCCTTAAGTACATAGATAGCAGTCTTACTTTCTTACTTGTACATTTGCCTCTCTATCTCTTTTATTTTTTTGCAATGTTTTCACATTCCTTCAGTGAAAATTAAGCAAATAGAAAGCACTATTTTCTAACTCATTCTTTTATTCAGTTCAATTCAATGATTATGGAATAAGCACCAACTCTCTGCCAAGTGCTCTCCAAGGTGCTGGAAACAGCAGCATTAACCTAACATAAAAACTCTCAGAGTGGACATAACATTGCAGTATGGGGAGACAGACTCTATAAATATCATACAGGTGGTGGTGTAAATAGTACTGAGAAATTAAGTCTGGTAAAGTGCTAGGTAGTGCCAGGGTGTAAGTGGATTTGATATTATAGATATGGCAAGTGGGGAAAGTCTCATTTATAAGATGATATTTCAATAACAACCTAATGGAAGTATGGGGATGAGCAATGAGACCATCTCAGGGAACAGCATTGTAGGTAGAGGGACAAGAAAGTGTGAGGGGCTCAGATAGGAAAGTGATTTGTCAGTTTGAGAAATGGCAAGGAGGCCAGGGTGGCTGAATCATGATGAGAAAGAAGGAGAGTGGTAGGAAATGAAGTCAGTTGGTAGTGAAGAGAGGGTACAGTGTGGGCAGAATACATATAGTCTGATAAACCATAATAAAGACTTGCAGGTAGGATGTGGTGGCTTCTACCTGTAATCCCAGCACTTTGGGAGGCTGAGGCGGGTGGATCACCTGATATTAGGAGATCAAGACCAGCCTGACCAACATGGTGAAACCCCGTCTTTATTAAAAATACAAATATTAGCTGGGCATGGTGGTAGGCACCTTTAATCTCAGCTACTCTGGACGCTGAGGCAGGAGAATTGCCTGAACCCAGGAGGCGGAGGTTGCAGTGAGCCGAGATCATGCCATTGCACTGCAGCCTGGATGACATAGCAAGACTCTGTCTCAAAACAAACAAACAAACAAAAACACTTGGGCTTTTGCTCTCAGCCAGATAGGAAGCTACCTGTGGTTCTGACTTGTGTTTATACAAGTTCATTCGCAGTGTTATAAAGAAGATGCTGTGAGGTACTAAGAAAGGAAACAAGGAGAGAATAGAAAGGGTGGTTTCAATATGAGATAATAGGAGAGAATGAAGGTTTAATCTGGGAAGGAAGCAGTGATGGAGGAGAAGCTGTCTGACTTTGGATAATATTTATAATGTAGAATCAGAATTTGCTGCTGCATTGGACATAGGCTGTAAGAGAAAGGGAGGAGTAAAAAATGACTCTAGCGTGTTTGCCCTGAACAGCTAGAAGGATAGAGTTGTCATTTACCAACAAGAGGAACGTGAAATAAAGAATGAGTTGTTCTGTTTTGGGAGGGAAGGGGTATCAGAAGTTGAGGTTTATACATAAATTAGAGACGCCCACTAGATTGCCAAGTAGAGATGCTGGTGATGCTCAGTGCTCAGTTGGGTAAACAAGTCACAAACGACAGGGGCAGATCAGGATTGGAGAGAACCAGAAGCAGCAGCTACAGAAGGAGAAAGAAAAGAAAAGGCTAAGTAGCGTGTACACAGGGACACAGCGTGTGGAATGACAGACACTGGAGGCTCGGAAGGAGCCGGGTGAGAAGGAGATGGATGATGAAATATTACTGAATGGGTACAGTGTTCATTACTTGGGTGATGACTATACTAAAAGCTCAGGCTTCACCATTATTCCATATATTCATGTAACAAAATTACACTTATGCCCCTTACATTTATACAAATAAAAAGATAGTAATCTCAGCTTCAAACGAAGGGTTTCAAGAAAGAGACGGTGATCACATGATGCTTTGTGATATGCAGATGTTGGATAAAATGAGGACTAGATTAACCCCTGAGTTTGACAATAGAAGACACGATGTCTCTGACAAGAGCAGTGTCAGGTGTGTGGTGGACAGGTTGGGGCAAATTAAAGGGAAAATGAAAAGGAAAGGAGTGGGAACCAAGAGCAGGAGACAGATGTTTCAGGGTTCCCCTCTTAAAGGAGACCACAGAAATGGGACAGTAGCTAGAAGGTAGTGTGGGTGTCAGAAGGACTTTTTCCCTTAGCATAGGAGACTTTAGAGCATGCTTATATGCTGGTGGAAATGATCTGACATATTAGATAAATAGATGATGCAGGACAGTAAAATGACAATTCCTGAAGCAATATACTTAGGCACATGTCTCTAACAAATGGAACAACCTCGTTATTTGGAGATATGGAGTTATTCAATCTTAGGAAAATTATAAATTTAGATAATTGGCTAGCGATGTTTTTTAGCAAAAGGGCCAAATTAGCCAATTAAGAATGTGTACAAGCTGCTTTTCTCCTTCAAAATGAAAATAGCATATTGAGCTGGAAATGAAAAATGCAGGCTGTAATAATTTAATTTAAATATTTTATTGATTAGGAAAACATGAATGAGAAAATGCCTTTTTTAAAACAATTACATTGCTAGTGTCTGAGTATCTAAGCACATGGAAGTATCATTCTAATATTTTATAACTTTGAATGTAAATGCATTTTGAGTGTTTCAGAGCATGGCAGGTGTGTGCTGGGACAGGCATAGGCATAGGAACTTGCTCACAGACCATTTAAGATCAAAGGCCCCAGCTGCTGCAACCTGAAATCCATTTTTGAGGTCACGCTTCCTGGAGGCTGCTTTTGGACAATGACTGAACATGCGGGGATACAGAGGCAGGCCCATTCCTGGGACACATGGGGCTTTGATGGGTGTCTCCGGTGAGTATTCCCTCATGGTCTGGCCAAACCTTCCATCAACTGCACGGTGGTCTGGGACGCGTTCCCTCTTCCTTTCTTCCTCTTCTCACCTGGGGGCCTGACTTGCATTGAGGTTGTTGCCTCTCCCAGCTTCTTCTAGCTCCCTCCCTATTTTATGTCATTGGTGTTTCCTCTAATAAAATATTTACGACATTATTCACATCTGCGCATCTGCCTCTTGGAGGATCCAGACTAACGTAAGTGGTACCAGGAGTGGCCTAGGAAGGTAAGACAGGACTTGGGAGGGGCTCCCCCCACTCACAGCAGGTAAAGAGTGCCATCGAGGTTTGTGGATGGGACATGGATAGCCTTGGCACAAGATTGCAGACCAAGTTCTAAACATGTAATTGATGGTGAACCAGGAAAATATCCTGGTGGAGAGAAATGCTGTGGCAGGTGCAGGGATGCAGGCATTTGAAAAATACGGGGATGGGGTGGAAGAGTGTCTGTAAGACAGAAGAGTTGGCAGGATGCTGGTAAGTTGTATGACTTGCAGAAGGATAATAAGAGACTGAGGCTATTAACAAGAAGTTAATGGCTCAGTGAAAATCCAGAGAACCTCTGTGGTCATTTACCAAGAGAAGGACAGGCACAAGTAAACAGCAGACTGGAGATTGTAGGAGTCTCTAAAGCTGTGAGGCATAGGCAGGGCAGGTTGCTTATGGAAGGTTAGAACTCTGGTGGGAGAAATCTGGAGTCCAGTAACCTGGGGCAGGGCTATCTGGGTGGACGCTGGTGATGTTGACCCTGCAACTACTCAAGGATCTGCTGGGCTTGCAGAAGTGGCCCACAGCCCCCTACCAAGTGCCAACCCTCCTGCTATGCTGAGAGGGCTGCAGAAACTCCTCTCACTTGAGTCAATGGGAGTCTCACTCAGCAAGTTCCCTGAGTCCTCTCCAAGCTGCCAAGACAACAGACAGGTCAAATACTAGTACAGCTTAGCTGGAGACATTCTGTGCCTGATAAGAGAAAAATGGACTCTGTTCTTACAGGTTTGCAAAATGTAGTAGTCATATACCCCTAGGATTGGATTTGATGATGGATGATCAAAAGGACCAGAATATATATAATCCCTCAAATCAATGAATTATTATTTATGCATATGTATGGACATAAATAATATATATGCATATATATTCATATATATACATATATATGCATAAATAATAATTCATTGATTTGAAGGTACTTTATCAGGACACAGGACTTAACAAGGACCCCAAGAGATGGGGCAAATTGATGCTGGGGTGGCTCTTAGAAGTCTGGAGATAATGATGGCTAGCTCTTGGGGAAGTAGAAATGACACAGCTATTGTGGAGTTGGCAGAGAACGGAACAAAGAGATTGAGGGAGGAGGTCATGCCAAAATGCATGGCTATGTGAAACCAGAAGGTTCACTGGAAGAGTGTGTTCCAAGAGAGGGCTCAGATGACTCAGTGTCACCCAAACCCATCAGGGATGTGATGATGAGAGGGGCACAGCCTCCTCAGGAAATTTGTTGGTGGCTCTCCTTTGCAGGCAGGCCAGGAATGAATGTAGAAGTGGCAGGCACAGGGCTGGGCTCCTTGACATTGATGGGGTGATGGGGTGCTGAAGTAATAGTGTCCCAGGGGTGGTGCTTAACACTGGAAGGCAGGAAGCAGAAAATACTGTAATGACCAGCAAGACTGATCCACTGGAGATTGGGGGCTTCCCATTCCCTCCACTCTGGACTCTGCAAGGTGTAAGTCTTGGTCCCCAAATGGAGCACAGACTTACCAGCGGCCATAGCAAGAGTCCCATTGAATTGCAAGTGATGGCTGCCTCTAGGGCATTTGGGGCTCCTTGTGCCCAGAGACCAGAGGACAGGAAGTCACCATAGTGATCATAAGTGACCCTAACTAGTAGAAGTATGTGGGACTGTTTTTACAAAATGCAGACAGAGAGAAACAGAAGAGGAACCCAGGTGACCCTTTGGCTCCTCCCCATATGTCCTTGTACCATTGTGACAATGGATGGACACGGGATGTGATCCTGGACTGGGAAGGACAAAACTATGAGGTATTAGGGACCCTCAAAATGAAACTTTGGATTACAAAATCCAGACAAAGAAAGCCAACAAGATGTGCTGAGGTGATATCTGAGGGTGAGGATAATTCATAGACTCAGGAGGCCGGGGCAGGAACGATGAATGTCATGCGGCCCTGAGATCCACTGCAACTGTGGTCCCTCCCACTAATCTCCTTCTGAGTTTCTCAGGGAGAAAAGCCCATGGGAAACAGAGGAACTGTTTCTCAAAGCTGCACAGAGAAGTAAATCAGCTCAGTGCAAGAGGTGGCTTGCGGTGGCCGTCAGAACGCACCTGACAGACCTCCAGCTGCAGGGAGTGTAACTGACCCGGGACTTAAGTTGCTTGATCTGAGTTCCATGTGGCATCATACAGAGGACACCCCTGTCCCACAGGCTGCTCCAACCCAGTGACTGACTATGGTAGGTTTACTAAGGCTGGACCATTCCTGGGAGGCACGGGGTTCCCCCGGTGATGACTCAGCCCAAGGACTCCCTGAGGGCCTTGCACAGTGGTCCTGGACACTTTGCACCACCCTTTCTTTCCTCTTTCCCTCACCTGTGATCAAATTTGCATTGAGGTCTGATGGCTCCCCGAGGGTCACTCACAGGAGTTTCCACTGTGAAAATCCTTGTGTGCTTACTCTTGTCTCAGCAGCAGTTTCTCAGAGGGCCCAAACTCACACAGGCAGCACTCATTTAACTCAGTGTGACTTGCGCTATAAAGTGAAGCAAAGGCAGCTTCAGCAACTCATCCAGGATCATAAAAGCACTTAGCTACAGAGTTGGGGCTAGTTTGCTCTAGTCATGGCAACATGTACTGCCCACACCATATTGTGCCAAGTACGATGCCAGGCTGTGGGAATGTAGAGATTAACTGTAATTTTCCTTCTTCTCCAAAGGAGATGACTCTCTCCCGGGGTTGTAGCATGGCTTCTCTGTTTAGTATGGCCGGAAGGGATGAGCCGTGGAGCCCAGGTTAAGTCTAATGCCCTCAGATCCAGAGAAGAATTAGCTACTCCAGCATTCCGATTGTGTGTGCTATCCTTAGTTGGACAGAGGTTCTGCTCAGTGCCCAGCAGACCCAGCCAGGTCTCAGCGATGAATGCAGCACCCGCAGGAACTGCACTCTTGGCAATTTCCAGTGGCTGTGCTGTCACAGCACACAGCAGCTCCCACAAGATCCCTCTCCTTGCCCATAGCAGGGATGGACACCCTTCTCTGTATGAGCCATGTCCTGATTAGGATTGGAAGCTAGTGGAGGACGGTGCAGCAGCAATGTGAGAAGATGCTGCCATCCGCTTTTTACCACCCTTTTATCTTCCTATCACATCTGCCATCCTTTGGCATATCTAGGGAAGATCCAGCTTTCTTTAGGCACAAAGAAAGTTCAAGGGAATCAGTACTTTGAACTTGAGTGGTGCTCAGATCTGTATATCAATGTGTGATGATGGATGGAATCTTATCTGCATTCATACCTATGAATAGGTATGCATGCATACCTATGCATTAGTTGGAGACAAATTGGTAACAATGGCATAATTGCATTATACTAGCAGAGAATAGCAAGAGCTTAATTAACAGGAATGTCCAGAACCCTCAGATAACTTGCATCAGTTATCCAAGGCATCTGTAATGAAATACTACAGATGTAGCTAAAACAAAAGAAATTTATTTTTCACCAGTTCAAGATCAGGGTTGGTCTCTCCTGAGGCCCCTCTCTTTGGCTTAAAGTTGCCATCTTCTTCTTGTGTCCTTACATGGCCTTTTCTCTGTGTGTCTGTGCCCTTATCTCCTCTTCTTATAAGAGCACCAGTCCTATTGGATTAGGACCAACCCTAATTAAAATATTTTAACTTAGTAATCTCTCTGAAGACCCTCTCTCCAAATACAGTCACATTCTGAAGTATTGGAGGTTAGGACTTCAACATCAAAATTTTGAGGGCATACAGTTCTGTCCATCATACCTTTTTTTGTCATTGACTTTTAGGAGAAATAAGCCAAATTTATTTGTTTTATTTTGTTTTTAAGTGTACATCAAAAATTTAATTTTTAAAAACTGTTACAATGTATATTATTGTGTCAAGACAAAATAAACTCAGTATTTCACCCTACATGGCTTGCAAAGTTTCTGTAACCCACCTGAACCTGAAGGAAGATTATGGTGGCATGTCCTGCAGATCAGCTTTTGTGAGCAGTGGAAGAATGAGCGGCACATGCTTTCCTGAGTAGAGGGCGTCTTGCTATATCTAGGGAGTGTCCCACCATATCTTGATAAGGAGCAGCTCCTTGAGAAACAGCCACTTAGGGAGTGGGGTGGTGATATGGTATAGGTCTGTGTCCCCATCCAAATCTCACCTTGAATTTAATAATCCCCACCTGTCAAGGGCAGGACCAGGTGGAGATAATTGAATCATGGGGGATAGTTTCTCCCATGCCGTTCTCCTGAGAGTGAATTCTCACGAGATTGGATGGTTTTACAAGGGGGTTCCCCCTTCATTTGGGACTCATTCTCTCTCCTGCTGCCCCGTGAAGAGTTGCCTTCCACCATGATTGTAAGTCTCCTGAGGTCTCCCTAGCCATGTGGAACTGTGAGTCAACTGAACCTCTTTTCTTCAACCATTACCCACTCTTGAGTCTGTCTTTATTAGTGGCGTGAAAACCGACTAATACAGGTGGGGACAGGATGCAGCCCCTTCCCCACATGCCCTGCGAGCTGCCAGATCCCCCGCTACACGTTCTTGTTCCATGTTTGTGCCATAGTCACAAATGTCCTAAACGGCAGCCATCCGTCTCCGCCCACCTCCATGTCTATAAAACGTGGAGGACATTTGTTGAGTTATTAAATCAGGAAAACAAACTTTAAAAATTCAAGGTTTTTAACAACATAAGCCGTTTTGTTTTTTCACAAAGTCAGGGCCACATCATAGCATTTCAAGTCTTATAATAAATCTGTGTCCTGTGTTTAGTGCTCAGCTAAATTCTCTAGAGAATTAGCCCATCTCTAAGCCATAGCAGTAGGATGGTCATATGATTTAGGTAAGAAAATTAGGCCACATTGTAGAAAGCAGATTTTTCTCAAGGACAACTAAGATATTGGCTCTGAAACTGGCTGAAAGCAAGCCTGGTACCTGCTTGGTGATGGTATCACAGGTGTTTGCATATGTCCAAACCCATCAAGTTTTACGCATTAAATATGTGCAGTTATTTGCATACCAATTGTACCTCAAAAACGCTGCTGAAAAGGAAAATTTAAAATATGGTTCGAGAGGACACACAGACAAACACACACAGACAAACACACAGTTACACACAGAGACACAAACGCAGTTACACAGAGACACACACACAGGCACACACACCTATCATATTTTGTATAATAATCTGTTTCTAACACCTTTGCAAATAAATCACAATACAAATACTTTGGAGGCACCAGAAGATGTAGGCTGCTGCCAGGTGACTCTGAAATCGAACACTGCTCCACCTGGATGATGAGAAGGACTTCTTTGAGATGCTTTTCTGGGAAGGGTTCTCAGGGTAGGGGTGCCCTAGGTTGGGGGGTTTCTCCATGGAAAACTGGCTCCCAGTTCTGGACTTCCTAGCTGGTCCTGACTCCTTCATTTAACCTCTGTCAGGAAACAGAGACAGCCTATCTGGAAACAAAGAAGTTTCTACATGGTGATTTTTTTTTTTTTTTTTTTTTTTTTTTGAGACGGAGTCTCGTTCTGTCACCCAGGCTAGAGTGCAGCAGCGTGATCTCGGCTCACTGCAAGCTCCGCCTCCCGGGTTCACGCCATTCTCCTGCCTCAGCCTCCCGAGTAGCTGGGACTACAGATGCCTGCCACCATGCCCCAGCTAATTTTTTTGTATTTTTAGTAGAGACGGAGTTTCACCTTGTTAGCCAGGATGGTCTTGATCTCCTGACCTCGTGATCCGCCTGCCTCGGCCTCCCAAAGTGCTGGGATTACAGGCGTGAGCCACCACCACTGGCCCTACATGCTGATGCTTTTCAAGTCTTACCTTTGGGAAAGAAATGGAAACAATTTTCATTATGCCTTGGTCAAGGTACGAATACAGTGGTTTGGATTTTGTGGTTAAAAAAAAAATGAAGACAGAATCAAACTGGAGAGGAGGAGGAAAGAAACAAAAAGGAATGGAAAAGGATGTAACGTGTCTTGCATTTTGAACTGCAGGGACAGCCTTAGACGGTTTCCAAAATGAGACCCCAGTGACTGCCTGTGGTTTGATGACATTTTTTTCAATCTCCATGGGTCATAAGAGATCAAGAAGGTTTCGATACATTAATGAATGTCACAGAAGACTCTAAAGTCCATAGTGGACATGGGCCAGCCCCGTGAGGCTCGGCCCTGGTTTTCTATCTTTGACTACAGCACTAAGGACAACAATAATAATAAAAAAAAAGACACAATCATCTTTCTTGTTTTTAAAAACTTACGTAAGAAATTTCTTCTCATTTGTGAAGAGACCTTTGAATGACGTTGTTGACAGCTGATGTGATATCTCGATTCTTATCTTCTTGGTTTAAAAGAATTTAAACAAGAGACACACAGCAAAGGAGGTGTAGCATAGAGTAATTTAGTTCAAAAGAAAAAGAATATTCTGAAAGTTAGATGCAGAAGAGACAGGACGTCTTGAGTGAGGATTCAGGGCTGGCTGCCTGTGAGGATGAGACAGCAGAGGCTGGCTCTAGAGAGACTCCCTTTACAGAAGTCTTACCTCATTCTTCCTAAGTGGGTGGGAAAGGGCATTGCCAGGAAGCATGTTCTGAGTGGTCTTCTGGGTGCACATACACAGTAGCTGTACACACTTTTTCATATGTCACATGTCTGATTAGCATCTTTTTTTTTTTTTTTTTTGAGATGGAGTTTTGCTCTAATTGCCCATGCTAGACTGTAATGGCATGATCTTGGCTCACTGCAACCTCTGCCTCCCAGATTCAAGCAATTTTCCCGCCTCAGCCTCCCAAGTAGCTGAGATTACAGGCATGCACCACCACGTCCTACTAATTTTGTATTTTTAGTAGAGACGAGGGTTCACCATGTTGGCCAGGCTGGTCTCGAACTCCTGACCTCAGGTGATCCACCTACCCAAAGTGCTGGGACTACAGGTGTGACACTGTGCCTGGCCTCATTAGTGTCTTAAATCTCCAAACGGGGGTGTGTTTTTTGCTATTATAATGATCAAAGGGTCTGTTTGAGGACAGGTAAAATCAAAGTGCACCTGCTCTCCAGAGGGGGCAGTCCTTACTGAAGATAGCTTCCCTTGAATGAGCTCAATTACAATGCGAATGCTGAGGCTTATTGTGTTGATTGTAGGGTCACCACGATTGCTGTGTCCCGAAAACACGGTCACTTCCCTGATACCTATCCTGCATCAACATCAGAGAGACTTTTGGGAGACACTTGGCTTGTCCCCTCTGCCACTGTTCCTCTCGGGCTCTCTGGGCTTCTCAGGCTCCATGAGTTTCCGTGTTCTTCCCTAATGTCCACAAGCCTCATGCAGAACGTCACCCACAGCTGTGCCTCCTTGGTAGGATTCGGTTTCCAGACACCTTCTCTTCCTAATGTCACATTAAACCTCTGAGAAACACACAGAACACCACTGGCTAGATGCCCAAACTGGGAATTTCAGCAAACTAAAACTTGGATAGCAAGGAGAATCCACATGGTCATCCCTAATTAGAATACTGGGGATGCAACAATGACAAGGACTAGCTTATCACACAGCATTTACCCCACGCCAGGCACAGGGCTGCGGGCTGCGTATTTACCATCCTCTCACCCACAGAAGCCTGGCTGAGGTAGGGATCGTGTTTATTTGTTTTTCACCGGTGGAGGGGACTGAGACATAATTCAATACCGAAGTGAATATTCTGTCTCAATCATGTACTTCAACTTCAAACATGTTTCACCAGGGAGATATCTCCTCATTAGAGAGACCTGAAAGCGAGCTAAATGAAGAGATTAAATGCATCTTCCTGGAAGGGGAAGGAAAAGCCCTCCTCTTGTCCCTAATCAGAAGTTCCCTGTTAGATGGCTGCTGCAAGCTGTTTAAATGATTCACGTAAGAATTGCCATGAATGACGTGAAATTCAAGGGCATGTATTATCCGGGAAAATAACACTTCAAAAGAGACCACAAAAGACTATTTCATTATGTGACTGTTGGTATGCATTTTAGGCCTTGGTCAGAGCTAGTTTTGAATACAATCTTTATTCACTCCTGAATCATACCCCAGACCCCCTGTTCACACAGCAACAGCTTTGGAAAAGAGCATGGGACACCAGAGGATCCAGGGGAGAGTACAAAGGCACCATGGATATTCTTTCAAAACCTGACTCAGGAATCCCATTCCCCCTCTCACCCACCCACTCAGCAAACTGAAGGGAGCCTTTCAGATATTTCCACTGCATTCGGATTTCTCTCCCCTTTCATTAGAATTGAGAAAATGGAAGCCAAATTGCAAAGGGATGCAGGCATGTTTGACGCAAAGGCATAATTTAGGTTTCAAAATAACTTTAAGAAGGTCACAGGAAAAGACTTTGGTTCCAGCAAGGGTAATCTGAGAATTAGTAAGCTCTCACAAATAATCACTCAATTTGCCTAGTTTAAGTATGATTGAGTTAAATGACAAGAAACTAACAAATACCGCTGGGGTTCTGCGATTGCCAGGTGATTCATATGAGTTAGTAGGACCTAATAGCTGGTTGCAGGTCTATGTCAGATAAAAAAAGAATGACTTTGCTTTTCATCTAGAGCAGTATTCTACAAACATCATTAATAGTGTTCTCCCACAGTAAGAAATGCTTGAGCGTATAGCCTTCATTCATGTTTGCACATGTGTTGAAAAAAATGTGTACATATGTTCCTGTATGTGAAACAGCTGGTGACATAAATTCTGACGAATACTCTCTGGGCTTGAATCCCAGTTCAGCCACTTATTTGTTGTAGGCCTTGGTGGTTCACTAACCTAATCGTGCTTTAGTTTCCTCAACTATAAAATGAGAATGATAATTATTAGTACACTAATAGTTGTTATGAGAATTAAACTACTTAATACATATAAATCACTTTGAGCAGTGCCTGGCATATAATGGGTTCTATAGAATGTTAGCAGTTATTGTAACTGTATTAATATATAACATTGATATATTATAATTAGCTATATATAATTATATATGATATTATAATCATTAAATGTAATATCTATATAATCATAATTAATATATAACATAGATGATATATGTTAATATAGTTTCAATCATTGCTAACATTCTGTAGCATTTGTTATATGCCACTTCTCCAAGTGAGATATAGGTGTATATTTTATATATATAAAATATATGTATATTTTAAGATATTATATATAAATTCTATATTTTATATATAAAATTCTATATTATATATATCCATCCCCTCTGTGGTGGAAGAGGTTCCATGTAATCAATCTTTCACCAGGTGACTGACTCAACGGTCCTCCTGGGGAAAGTTGGCCTGTAACAGGTGCAGTGTTGGTCTCTGCCGTTGACAAGAGTAGACAAGTCAGCCTTCATAAGTGGAAGACTATGTTGTTGAGCTTTGCATAGGCTTCATCCCTGCTACTGCAAATATTTTATCAGTGGGCCCATTGAGCAAGAAGTGGGGTTGCTGGAGAGAGAGGCTGACTGATGTTTACAGAGTGTCTCATTTTGTATACCGGATTATGAAGAGCCTCCCCCTCCTCAGTCCATGCCTGTGAGTGAACATTCACATGCCTCGCCAGCATCTTCACGGCCTGGGCCTGTTCTTAAAGCTCATTCTATATTCCTCTCTCCCAGCCTTCCTTTTCACTAACCTTCCAAGTCCCATCTCTTCCAAATCCCTGACTGTCAAGTCAAACCAGCATCAGTCACCCATGCATCCGTGTAGATCTCTACTTCTGGCCCTCTGTCATGGCAAAGATAAAAGTGGACAATCTGACACATCACTTGAAGTTCTGCCCCTTGGGGGGATTGTTTTCCTCACCATTGTCATTCAGGTTTGCCCCTGAGGGCCCTGTAATGGGGCAGCTGTCTAGGTTCAGGTGACATCAGCATGTAATGCAGGCCTGTCTGTAAGCTAGGCTGGGTTTTTTTCCCTAGATCAATAGGCGATAAAGGATGCCACAGGAGGGCATGGCCATGACTGAAGGGAAGTCAGCAATGCTGAAGGAGCTGGTGCTAGAGGAGTCTAAAACTCTTGCTCAGGTAATGTATTTATCTATGCTGGGTCTGTCCGAGTCAGCTCTTATTCACCATTCCCCCTTGATAAGGGATTACTGCTGTGCATACCCAACCTTGGCTTATGGGTCACATAGCACCAATTGGTGATGGGACATTTAGGCTTAATGTCCCACAGTTAGGCATTCAGTCTCTATCAATGGCCCTGAGGATGTCTATCTTAAGAAGGATATATATTTCCAGAAGTGGGAACAGATTTCATCCTAACCCTGGAGGTTCTCCCTGTGACTCTCCTATTGGTGCTTGCCAGTAACACCATACAACATCCCTATGTTCCACAGACACCTCAGGGAAACACCAGATCATGAGCCCATGTGAGGGAGCAGCTCGCACTGCAGCCTGGGCGTACGACAGAGACTTCACTCACTCTCCTCACCAGGCAAAACTAGCAGATTTATAGGAGACTGTGCAAATAGGCCTAAGTAACACACCCAACTGTGAAAAATACTGCCTTTAAAACAAAAGAGGTCTGCAAAGAGCCATGTTTTTGTTCCTCTCTGGTGATAGGTGCGAGGAGGAGCAGCAACTGGTCTTTCTACTTAGAGGTCATTAAGACCTCAGAAACATCGCCGAGGTGGCAGGCCCCTGGTTTGATATGGGACGTATCGCCCGAGCTCCAGGTCACATATGTCATATGGAAGTACACGCCACTCATCAGATCTGAGCTGGCTAATTTGTGGACTAGTGTGATGTTTCATGAAATGTAAAGTCAAGTAAGATTTTAGAAACTGCATGTTACCAGAGAGCAGGATAATTGGTACTGCCCTAAGCAAGATTGTGAAGTTGTATTATTGGCCCTGATGGATGAAAGCAAACTGCTTCTGGTTTGTCCTTCTAAAATAATATGAAGGAAATAAAACATTCTGCATTCCGAATGCCAGGCACTGTGTTGACTTCCTTCAGGAAAGATGCTACCTCTGAAACAGCACCTGGAATTGGAATCACCACCTAATTGTGTTTATGATAATCTGCAGAAACTCCCCATGATTCATCCAACTGCTGTACAGGCTGAACAGGTGAGTTAAATGGAGGTGTGATAGGGATCACCACACTGCATCTTTGATGGTAACACTCAACCCAGCAATCCCCCCCGCAGGAATTGCTTCTGGTGTACTAGCTTGGTAGGGAAAGAAAATTCCAGTGTCTTCTACTTAGTGTTTCCTATAATGGGCCTCACCCTTTTGGCTAGAGAACTAATGTGGAGACTCTGACAGTTGCCAGATATGTCTGTCCCAGTTACATGTTCAGGAACTGGGGAAATAACCGTACGTGTGTCTGTGGATTATCTGGGCCCACTGCAGGTTGAATTTCTGCTAATCCTCCATCTCTCACCTGACCACCATAAGTACCACTCTGACTGGTGAACCACTGTAGTTATTCAGAATTCTGCCAACCATGCTGAAGCTCAAAATGCTGCTCTCATAAACAGCTTGCAAGCTGGAGGACCACCTCCTATCAGTATTTTACTTGCTGTCTTTCAAACTGACATTAGCAAGACTCTAGCATATAAAGCAACAGCAGGATAGAACCACCAAAAGGGATCTTAGTCCTTCACATATTACCCTTTAATTTTTTTTGAAAAAAAAATGGACACTTCCTTTTGGCTCTTCAAGTCACCTCTTGGTACAAAAAAAAAACAAACAAAAAAAACACAACTCTTTGTTTGAGTCTTAATTTTGTAGTTCAGGACGGGGGAAAAAGAATAGATCGATTTACCTGAAAATCAATGTCCTTTGGCATCCTGTCCCACCTATAATCCTATCTTTTGCAGATATAGAAGCAAAAATTGCTGTTAGTGTCCCACCAGAGGTCTGTTGAGAGGTCATGATGGTTTCCCGGGACCGGCCAGTGCACCACGGGGTATGTTCTCATCAGGCCGTGAGCTTGATGGTCCCTTCTGCACAACAGGCTGTGAATGCCACTCCAATTTCCACAGGTAATTCTAAATGAAGATCCAAGGCTTCAACAGTGACATTTCAATTTGTCCTCTCTTGTCCACCTTTCTCTCAATAGGTGTCTGAGATGTGCATATATTCATATATTCTATGGCAGCCTTCCCATTTCTCGCTTTGCCTAATAGAGAAAACATTTCCTTTCTTCACAGCTTCAACACAAAGCTCTTCCTCCCTCGGTACCACCTAGACAGGCCCACACACTCTCTCCTTGCTGTCAGCTTTGGCTCTCTTGCCTTCTGTCAGCATTTGGCCCTTGGAGGAAGGGAACCAGTGCTTGTCTCCAAAGATGTAACCATGACAACAAGATCGTGGGGTTTATCTCTCCAGCTCCTCATAAAGGCTTTCCTAATTTCTCTGGATCTTGACATCTAGGAGTTGTCCCATTTGGTCTGAGGAATTTTTAGGCTGTCTCAATGGTACATGAAGAGTGCCCTTCATGATACAGTGGCATTTTCTGAACTACAAACACTGGGTACCATTCAAGCCACATATATCTTCTCTTCTCCAACCTCCACCTCAAATATAACTATCAAGAAATACAGTGTTTAATTCCTTTGCAGTTTTTAGATGCTGCACAGGCTGTGAGCATTGACTAGGTAAATTGTTCCCCTTCTGATTATAAACTTTTATGTTGTTGAGACAAAGTAAAAAGACAACACCGATGTCCTTTGGTAAATATTAACCACCAAAATTCCATTTCACCTGCCATTGAAAGCATTATTTGCAATTTATGAATGGCCAAATGTCTGCCAGACATTCATTATTTTTTGTCTGCCCAGTAATATTTCAGAGAATGTGTTTCAATCTTTGATTTACTGATGAGGAAATTGAGGTTTAGGATATTAAGTGAGTTCTCCAAGGTTACACGTCTGGTCAAGGGCACAGCTGCAATTTTTACTATTATGGCCTAAAAGCTCTCTCTTATTAAATCTGCAATTCTGGGAGAAGGAAGAAACAGCCAACAAGAAGGGCAGAAGTGAGGTAGGCAGAGGAAATCTATTTGCTAGGATGTGGGAGTAAAGGCATCGTGGTGAGATGTGAAAAAATGTTCTTCTTTCTTCATCTAACCTTGCTGTGAATTGCTGAGCACAATGTCTCCCTGTAGTAAACAAATGGTGATGCCCAAGATTGACTGTCTGATTTAAATCTCACAACT
Source organism: Gorilla gorilla gorilla (assembly GCF_029281585.2). Taxonomy (NCBI): domain Eukaryota; kingdom Metazoa; phylum Chordata; class Mammalia; order Primates; family Hominidae; genus Gorilla; species Gorilla gorilla. The sequence goes on from NC_073230.2 coordinate 162,500,262, forward strand.
GTTTCTGTCCCCATTTTTACCATGAAGTAACCAGTTTTAAAGAGATTAAGTAATGTTCCCAAACTGGTAACACTTCTCTATCATGAAGACAGGATTAGAAACTGCTGCTATAACATAGGCAACCTCGATGCGTCTCAACTGCTTATTCATGTCCATATCAAATGGATCAAGTAGTGTCTCATGCTGACATCTGCTGGCACCAACCACAAGCTGGCTTCCTGTTTAGAGATGTCAGTCTCACTATGGTGCCACACGAGTCTGTATTGACTGTGCAATGGCCTTGCTGACTTTCCTTGTGGTCTCTGCTACCCTGCCTTTGACCTTCATCTTCTTATGACTTGTTTGCCTACTCCTTCTGCCACACCCACCAGGCCAGCCCTCCCAAATCCACTTAATTATCGTCCCACCACTTACCATCTGCACGTATGGTCCTTCACTCTCTCTTGCGTATCTCCTGTCATCTCCTGGGTTCCTCCAGTGGCTGCAGTACCCCCAGGTCTGCCATCTCACAGCAGCTTTGTGGAGCCTCTCAATTACACAACCCAATTACACAGCCCAGCGGTGCTTTCCCATGCCCGCAGGCTGGCCCATGTGGGTTTCAACACTTTTTCCAGCATTAGAATTCATGATCCCAGATCAAACACATTTATATCTTGCAGGTTTATTTTGTTTCAGTTTTTGGAAAGTAATCATCATGGACCATTTTTCGGTAGTGGTTATCGCCCATTGTATCTATGTGGCGTCATTTCCTGCCCCGCCATCTGGGTGAGGCAAGCACAAAGAACAGATATGACAAATAGTCAGAGCTAGGAGAAAATTTAGATGAATTTTTTGTTCCTATTTTTATAGATGAGAAAATACAAATGACTTGTCCAAATGCATGCAACTGATTTTTAGGAAGCTTAACTTGAACCTTGATAGCCTGCATTTTGGTCTGGCATGAAGTTTGGTACCATTTATTGATCAGTCTTTGGAGAAAAGAAAATGAATTCTAGAAGCTTCATTTCAATAACTAGTGTGATTTCATGAAGAACGGGTTATGCTTCACCAGCTTGTTAAGAATTCTACTGTCACTTAATGCAACTGCAATGAAATTGTACATAATACAGCAGCAGGGCATTCGTACTGTTTTGTAACAAAGTTTCTTGGTGTCAAATTAAACTTTATTCAAAGGGCAGAGGAATGAAGTATTAGCCAAATGCAAGAAAGTCAAGTAATCCTGAAAACAAGCATGGAGTTATAGAACCTAGAAGCAGAGATTCTTGGTTCTGGAAAAGATATTCAAAGTCTTATTCCCAGCCCCCACATTTTACAGTTACGTGTCTTCAGGATTCACACCCAGGACTAGAAAAGGTGCCTACTCCAAGGGCTTTTTTGATCCAAAGGTTTTTTTGTTTTGTTTTGTTTTCTTTAAACACATTTCTCATAGGCTCGGCAGAAGTCTTTGTACAGGATGTCCTACCGTCATCGTTAATATTAAAGAAGTGAATAATGATACCGAGAGCAAGCTTTTTTGGGTCAGTAAATTATACTAAACAGTGTAACTTCAGCAAACAATGATAGCAAGACTAGAAAGGGACCTGGTAGCATCACTCCAGGGTAGCAGAAGTGATTAAGTATCGATAGGAGGGAACAACTTCCTACTGAACAAAGAACAAAAATAAAATGCAAAGGAATCCACCAATGTCTTGTGGTTTACCCAGAAAAAAAATACTTGATCAAAATCTCTTATTTTACAGATGAAAGCAGGGGCCTCAGCTGGCTGTGATTCACCCAAGTTCTCATGGCTATTATAAAGTATTGCTGAGCAGGCGACAATTTTAGATTTGACAGAGATACGGATAAATAGACTCAGAAATGGACTTTTCTGACAATCACCTGCTTCTCAAGGGCTAGGCTTGTGTAACTAGCTCTAATAAATCCCAGGCTGCTATCTCATGGGAATCTGTCATTATACCACCCAACTGGCTGGTCTTTACCCAGCTCTCAATCCCCCAATACCTGCTCCCTCATGTTTTAAACAGCCAGTACTAACAGTGTTAGTCTTTCTATAACGTCAGAAAGATCTCTCCAGTGAGAAGCATAAGATATTATTTCTTCTGAAACCAGCCCAGCACTCTTTGTACCATGACAAACGCTCTTCTGCCATATGCCTCTTCACACCTGCATTAGTATGCCAGGGCCGACACGACAAATGACCACATACTGAGTGGCTGAAAACAACAGGATTTTTTTTTGTCTCAAAGTCCTGAAGGCTAGAAGTATGAAATCAAGGTCTTGGCAGGGCCTTACTCTCTGTAAAGCATGTAGGGGAGCATCCGTTTTTGCCTCTTCCAGCTCCTGGTGCTGCTGGCAATCCATGGTGTTTCTCGGCTTGTAGATGCGTCACTCCAATTTTGCGTCTATCATCACATGAAACTCCATGAGTCGACCTCCTCTTCTTATAAGGATACCAGTCATATTGGATTAAGGGCTCGTCTTACTCTAAGATGATCTGATCTTAATGCAGTCACCCTATTTCTAAATGAGGTGGCATTCTAAGACACTGGAGATTAGTTAGGACTTTGTGTATATGTTGGGGGACATGATTCAACCCATAGCAATGCCCCAAGTCTCTGGGGACTCCTTCACCCATAGCTGGGTCTGGCTATGCTGAACTGCTCCTTCTCCATGCATCCGTGTCTTCTTAAGATATTTAGTTTACCAATCCCATTAAAAAAGTGGGCAAAGGATATGAACAGACACTTCTCAAAAGAACACATTTATGCGGCCCACAAACATATGAGGGAAAAGCTCAGCGTCACTGATCATTAGAGAAATGCAAATCAAAACCACAATGAGATACCATCTCACGCCAGTCAGAATGGCGATTATTAAAAAGTCAAGAAACAACAGATGCTGGCAAAATTGTGGAGAAACAGTAACACTTTTACACTGTTGGTGGGAATGTAAATTAGTTCAACCATTGTGGAAGAGAGTGTGGACATTTGTGAAAGACCTAGAACAGAAATACCATTTGACCCAGTCATCCCATTACTGGTTATATACCCAAAGGAATATAAATCATTCTATTATAAAGATACATGCATGTGTATGTTCATTACAGCACTATTCACAATAGCAAAGACATGGAATAAACCCAAACGCCCATCAATGATAGACTGGATAAAGAAAATGTGGTACATACACACCATGGAATACTATGCAGTCATAAAAAGGAATGCGATCATGTCCTTTACAGGGACATGGATGGAGCTGGAAGCCATTCTCCTCAGAAAACTACTGCAGGAACAGAAAACCAAACACCACATGTTCTCACTTATACGTGGGGGCTGGACAATGAGAACACATGGACACAGGGAGGGGAACAACACATACTGGGGCCTGTCAGGGGGTCAGGTTGCAGGAGAACATCAGGATAAATAGCTAATGCATGCTGGGCTTAATACCTAGGTGATGGGTTGGTAGGTGCAGCAAACCACCATGGCACACATTTACCTATGGAACAAACCTGCACGTCCTGCACATGTATCCCGGAATTTAAATTGAATTAAATTAAATTTTTAAAAAATATGTTCACTTTACTGTCTCATCTCATCTAACAGTTTTTGTTGTTGTTGTTGCTGCTGTTGTTATTGTTGTTTGAGACAGGGTGTAGCTCTGTCTCCCAGGCTGGAGTGCAGTGGTGCAATCTCAGCTCACTGCAACCTCTGCCTCCCAAGTTCAAGCGATTCTCCTGCCTTAGCCTCCCAAGTAGCTGGGACTACAGGTGTGCGATACCATGCCTGGCTAATTTTTGCATTTTTAGTAGAGATGGGGTTTTGCCATGTTGGCCTGGCTGATCTTGAACTCCTGACCTCAGGTTATCCACCTGCCTCCGCCTTCCAAAGTGCTAGGATTAGAGACATGAGCCACTGCACCCAGTCAACAGTTTTTAATGATCCTTTGGTCATAACCCTTTTGACTTGAAAAATTGGTATAGTCCAGAACCTTTTGGGTTGAAAAACTGGTATATTCCAGAAGTATCTTTTCTACAGGGCAGCACAGAGAAGGGTCCAGATAGTTTTAATAGATAAACTTATGCAAATTTGTAGCACATGAAGCTATTGCTCTTTCCAGAAATATGTTCAAGTCTCCTGAAGTTCCATTAAAGAGGCAACAGCTATGGAGCTGCAGTTATCCTTGCTTATTGGTTCCTTCTCACTGTGCAGGACATCTGCCCCCTGACTCCTTTCATTTCAGCTCCCCACAGCACAGCTTACATTCTTAGGCCAGGTACTGTGTGCCAGGAACTGTGGTAAGGGATGGAAATTGAAAGATAATTTCAACTCCACCATAACTTTCAGGGAGCTCACAATCTAGAAGAAAAGTTACCTAACTATATGCAATGTGATACAGTTATAATACCACGGGCATAGCGTTTACAAACGAAGTACTAGAGGACGCAGGGTATTGAAGGATTGATTGTGCATTCAGAGATAAGAAAGAAAAAGTAGACAAAGGCCATTTTATTTGGATCTTAAAGAGTAGACAGGAGGAGTGGGAGGAGGAACATTCAGTTTCAGTCATGAGGGCATAGCCAGTGTCTGATCTACTCTTTTTCCATAAATGATTATAAAAGCTGGATTAAATATGTAAAACAGCTGTTTTCAGGACTTGGTCAACACCCAACACAGGGCTACAATTCTTGAGAGAAAGCAAGCACAAGAAATAAGCCCCATATTGACTCCAGCTTCCAGGTTCAGGAGAACAGTGCCCGAAGAGGAAAGGGCAGATCACCAGGTAGGAGAAGCATCAGTGTTCAATGCTGCTAAGAGGGCTGAACTTGGCAGGCAGGTGACTGGCAAGGAGGGAACTGCAGAGGGAATCCCAAACACCTGCAAACATATTCCCTGAGATCCTTGGTGATTCTCAAGCTACGAATTCACAAGAAGACTCAGAAAGAATAGCAAAGAACAATTGCATAGAACCTAAGAGGTGAGCAGAGATGAGACATCCCAATGTTGGGGAGAAGTTGGAATCTGTAACTAGCCAGAGACTAGAGACACTGGTGAATTATTTGATTGTGACCCTAGAAATGTCAATCCTTAAGGAAAGGTGTAAAACTAAGCTGAACACATTTTTTAAAGCCAAAACCCAAGCCTCTATAGGATAAAAGTTATATGCTTTTAAGTATTTTAACTGCCTTCCAAAATAAAATTCAATACTCTTCAGAGGAAGATAACTTCATACAGACCCTCCACAAAATAGAATCCACCATCTACAGCTACCAATAAAAAATTACTGGGTATGAAAATTAGCAGAAAAAAAGGTGGCTTATAATAAAGAGATAATAGAGTTACTTAAATAGACCAAGATTCGATAGTTTGTATAGTTTTTGTTGGCCTGACTTTGATTCTCTCATCTTTTCTTCTGATGTTAAACCCATCCAATTAATTTGTCATTTCAGATATTTTTTACTATTCAATTTTAGATTTTACATTTGGTAGTTTCCTTTATCTTGTCTTTTTGTGTGTGTGTCTTGCTGAAATGTGCCATCTTTTTGCCTTAATTGATCATCTTACATTAAATTTTTCAACATATTAATATTTAAAATAATTGTTACAAGTCCTTGTCTGCTAATTCCAAAACCTGGGCCATCGCCGCTTCTATTGCCATATATGTTCTTTTGATCATGGGTCACATTTTTTGGCTTCTTCATATTGCATACATATTTTTATTGCATGCAGGATATTGGGCAAAAAAAAAAAAGAACAGCAGAAATTGAAGTGCAGAATATTTTCCCCTAGTAAAAGCTCACTTTTTCTTCTGTTAGACAATTAGACTAAGGCTCTGTTTTCTCCAAGCTAGTGACTAGTTGAGGTGGGCTGGGTCTGGGTAGTCTTTAATGACTTCCACCACAAGTGGGTTCAGACATAGACTCTTGAGACGTAGACTCCTTGAGCACTTCTGTACCTACACTCCTCATGATCATGCGATCACCCAGGCCCCAGCTTCCTGCTCTACAACTTATTCAGCAAAAACTTGCGGTGTCAAATTGTCAAGTCATAGACACTTTTCTGTATTTGGAGCTCCCTCCCATGTAGAGAATGAGGCTTCTTTCTTCTTTTTCCAGCAACAGTCCACTGCCTAATTAATGCTCCTCCATGGCTGCGCTTCCAGGATTGGCAAATGCCCACAGGGATGAAAGTGGTTCCTAGGGCCTTCCTAGGAAGGCTTTGTTCCTGTCTGGAAGTTAGGATTTTTCTGTTTCTCTGCATCCAGTGCTCTTTATATAAAATTTGCGAACTTACCTATGTTTTCTTTCTTTTTTTTTTTTTTTTTTTTGAGACAGAGTTTTCTTCTGTCACCCAGGCTGGAATGCAGTGGCACGATCTCTGCTTACTGCAACTTCCACCTCCCAGGTTCAAGTAACTCTTCTGCCTCAGCCCCTTGAGTAGCTGGGATTACAGGTGTGTGCCACCATGCCGGCTAATTCTTGTATTTTTAGTAGAGATGGGGTTTCATCATGTTGGCCAGGCTAGTCTCAAACTCCTGACCTCAAGTGATCTGCCTGCCTCGGCCTCCCAACATGCTGGGATTACAGGTATGAGCCACCGTGCCCAGCCTGTTTTCTTGATGTTATAGCAAGACCTGTGATCTTCTATGATTTTCCACATACTCATTAGATGTAAGACTTACCTGGTAGTGTATTAACTTAAGAATATTGAGATTCTCAAATTCTTCTTCAATTTTCCCCAGTAAATAGAATGGCTATATATGGAAGATTAGCTAAAATTGTATACTCAGAAATTTTACCCCTCTGCCTACACATATGTGTGTATATATTTATCTAGTATGTTTGTGTGCATGTGAATTTTGATTGAAAACATGATTAGAACATATAAGCTTTTCCCAGCCTCATCCACCTCTAGTCCCCTCTGCTGCTTGCCTTACCAATTAGCATTGAGCCACCATTATATCATGGCTCATGAGGAAGTCAAACCCCATTCACTTCCTACTCATCTTCTTCTAGTAGTTTCTCCTAGTGCAGGTTAGAAGACTAGAAAACCTGCTTTTTTCTATCTCCCTGGAGGTAAGCAGGAAGGTCCTGATGGGCCCATACAGTTTTACTGCATGAGATTAACCCACAAAATGCCCAGAAATTCAAAACATAGATACGGATTTGCTGAGTAGCTGCTGAAATGGTGAGGTTATGCAACCTGGAAATATGGGGCTGTTAACTTGTTGGGATTCACTCAGGATGGTGGCAGAAATATCAAAGGGAAATATTAGGGCAAGTTATAGGGAATAGTCATGAACCTTTTGGAAGGCCGAAAGGTTACATAGCTTGTAATAATTGAACAGGCTAAAGGCAGCCAGTTCTTACCTTAGAGTATTAGGTCACAGGGTAAATACGAAGGACAATAGAGGCTTCCCCAGTTAAGTCTGTTTACCCTGCCTCCATTAACTAATCTTTGAGCCAGATGAACCTCTTACAGGGAGGTCGACTAGGGATATTGCCCCCTAATGGTATTTACCTTAGACCTCGGTACCTGAGCTTTAATCATTCCTAGAACTACTCTCTGAACCATGTTAATTATCCACAAGTGTGTTGACTCAGAGCTTCTGTTGTTAATTGTATACCAAATAAATGCCTGGAGTGCGAGCTGCTCAGGGCCAGTGCAGTGACAAACCTCTCTTGGTGTGCAGGTGGTCGGACACTCAGCTGGACTGGCAAAGCAGAATATCTGTGTGTCAGTGTACAATTTATTCATCCGTCATTTGGGTCAGGGTCTGCAGGCAGCCCCCCCACAGCTAATGTCCTCTTGTGAGGAGCAATACCTCATTAATTCATGTGGAGAAAAGCTTCAATCAATGGCAGGGAGAAAGTAGACACATACCTTCACCTTCGTTTTGATGGACTTTCCAAAGCATGGTTCTGCATAAACTCTGTTGGCAGATATGGCTGACTGCTGAGGGGGTCCACCTGTAGAACAACTGACAGTATCTCTTTATGGAATTGTCATGAAGCTGTGATAAGCATGGTATTTGTATTAGTCTGTTTTCACACTGCTGATAAAGACATACCTGAGACTGGGCAATTTACAAAAGAAAGAGGTTTAATGGACTTACAGTTCCACATGGCTGGGTAGGCCTCATAATCATGGTGGAAGGCAAGGAGGAGCAAGTCACATATTATATGGATGGCAGCAGGCAAAGAGTGAGCTTGTGCAGGGAAACTCCCCATATAAAACCATCAGATCTCATGAGACTAATTTACTATCATGAGAACAGCACAGCAAAGAGCTGCCCCCATGATTCAATTACCTCCCACTGGGCCCCTCCCACAACACGTGGGAATTCAAGGTGAGATTTGGGTGGGAGCACAGCCAAACCATATCAGTACTGCATTACTTGCATTGCTTTCCATCATTTCTTCACAACCTCCCTTTTCTCTCACTCTTAGATTGCTCCTTCGAAACAAAACTTTGCTGGTTAATTTTTTTTGTCTGGGTCTGGTCTCTGGGGAAGCTGAGTTAAGACAATCTGAATCATGCATCTCAAACTCATGCAATGGGAGGAAAGGGAGTACAAACAAATTGAATTACTCTTGATATTAGTAGAAAATATCTGTGTTTATAAGTAAGGTGCAGTTTGCTTGCCTAGAGTTGTTTCAACCTTTTCATATGGAAAGAGCACCTCCCATCCCTAGGAGAACAAGAAACCATTCCACTTACAATCTCTACACTTTTAAGGTTCTGAATGATAACGGTATCTGAATATCCAAACATGACATTTCATCAGAAAGTAGAATTTGCTTTTTTTTTTACTTATTATTATTTTTATTTTCTGATCCACTGACTTTCTGAATATCAACCACCATTCATCAACAAGTAGGTGAAGATATCCCAACAACAGATTCCCAAGGAAAGGCTTTGAATCAAGAAACTGCCATTAAATAGCTGTATGGCTGCACAATTTAAGTAACCTTTCTGAACCTCAACTTTCTCATCAGATAAAATAAAGACTAAATGAGATGAGCATGGGCACGCACCTCACTCTGAGCCGGGCACTTACTAGGCACACAGCAATGTTCATCTAATCTGAAACTTTGTGTTATTTCAAACAAATTCCTTTGCTTGATATTGCTTTTAGAAGAATGTCCTATTCCACCTCTGGATGCTAATTGCCTTTTCAGATTATGTATCTCATTAAGCTGTGTATATCTTCATGTTTTAGCTTCAGTAGTAATTGAGTGCTTAGTCATTGCTATATTCACTATCCTGACAACATTTATTAAAATGAAGCAATTAACTATTGTCTTAAATGGAGTTTAGAGGTAAGTTCATTAGACTTAGGCTCATTACAATTAACTTAAGTGTTAAATGCAAAATTATGTTATCTCAACTTTACCCTGAAAATGCATTCAAATGGATTTCTCTAGAGCTGGCATTCCTTCGTCACATAAGCGCAAAACTAGTTAGAAATATTTCAGTGAAACACAATCTTCATTAAAAAGATATTATTAAAAATGTAAAGCCCCAAATTGGCTCACAGGGGTTCCTGCTCTGTTAACGTCTGACCCAGGCACACCTTGCTTCACGGGCTGCCACATAATTGGACTCAGAGGCTCACTAAAGTTGAGGTAAAGAAGGAAGCAGGCCTGGTTTTAAATGGCTCAATCCTTTATTTGTATTCAGTTTCACAGGAGATGAGCCCCCTTTGCCTACACAATGGTAAGAATGACAATGCAGAAGAGAGGCTCCTCTTCCTATGGATTTGCTTCAGGGAGGTCAGGGCTGTCAGTGGTAAGTGATTTTCTACTGGGTTCATCAGTTATTGTACAAAAGTGTGGCTTTCCTAGCTCTCTTGACAGACTACAGACATTAGACAGAAGGTTTAGAAATTTTATTTTATTTTTCCAACAGTTTTGTGAAAAGAAAATAGAAGCGAAGAAGAATCCTGTCTAGCTGCATCCAAACCCCTTTTCCCAACATAATGCAACAGATACGAATTTTGTGGAAAGCACCATTTCAGGGGCTGTGCCAAGGGGTGGCGTGGGAGTCAGGCAGGACTGTGTTTCACTCCTGGTTGCACCAGTGATTACCTGTGGGATCTTCCAGACATATATAGCCTCACAAAATCTCATTTTGTGATTTAAAAAATAAAATCATGCCTTTTTTTTTTTTTTCAGATGGAGTCTTACTCTGTCACCCAGGCTGGAGTGCAGTGGTGCAATCTCAGCTCACTGCAACCTCCGTCTCCCGGGTTCAAGCAATTCTCCCACCTCAGCCTCCCGAGTAGCTGGGACTACAGGTGCCCACCACCACGCCGGGCTAATTTTTGTATTTTTAGTGGAGATGGGTTGTCACCATGTTGGCCAGTCTGGTCTCAAACTCCTGACCTCAAGCGATCCACCCGCCTTGGCTTCCCAAGGTGCTGGGATTACAGGTGTGAGCCACTCCACCTGGCCTGCTTATTCTTTCCAAGTGTGGAAATAGGAGAGATAATATTGAAACCCTTAACACAATCTTAGTCACATCATGCACGATGGATAAATGTTCCTTTTACACTTGGCTTCTGTGGGTTCATCAGCCATATGGTATAATTTGGAAGGTAAAACATGGATATCAAACCCTATACTAGAATGTCTGGCATATGTCAGTAGCACCTAGAATATTTTGTTTGCCTCTCTCATGTGGATAATTAAGTGTTCCAGTTTTCAATACAGAGGATAAGGCCTCTTCAGCATAATCTCTAAAATCTCTCCAATAATTAAATGGCAACTTGAAATATGTAATAAAAGAGTTTTCTAAATTACTATGATTTGATTTTGACCTAAAGGAAGTAATGTAAGAAAAAAGAAAAAACATTTTAACCACAAAGCTGAACATGAAACAGGCTGCGGAGGCAGCTTTTTGTGGGCGTGGGAAATGAGCATGGGGGAAGTCATGGTCATAGGTACTATTCTACCTATTACAGCACCCAAGAGAATTTAAAATGTATATTGACACAAAAAACCTGTACAACTCTTCATAGCAGAGTTATCCATAGTAGCAAATAGGTGGAAACAATCTGTCTGTATTTGTCCGGGTTCTCTAGAGGGACAGGACTAATAGGATAGATGTATATATGAAATGGAGTTTATTAAGGAGAACTGACTCACACGATCACAAGGTGAAGTGTCACGATAGGCCGTCTGCGAGGTGAGGAGCAAGGAAGCCAGTGGTGGATCAGTCTGAGTCCCAAAACCTCAAAAGTAGGGAAGCCGACAGCGCAGCCTTCAGTCTGTGGCCAAAGGCCCGACAGCCCCAGGCAAACCCTGGTGTAAGTCCAAGAGTCCAAAAGCTGAAGAACCTGGAGTCTGACCTTTGAGGACAGGAAGCATCCAGCACAGGAGACAGATGAAGGCCAGAAGACTCAGCAAGTTCAGTCCTTCCAACTTCTGTCTGCTTTATTCTGGCCACACTGGCAGTGATTAGATGGTGCCCACCTAGACTGAGGGTTGGTCTGCTTCTCCCAGTCCATTGACTCAAATGCTGATCTCCTTTGGCAACACCCTCACAGACACACCAGGATCAATATTTTTCATCCTTCAATCCAATCAAGTTGACACTCAATATTAACCAACACAATGTCTGTCAGCTGACAGAGGGATACTCATTAGTTATTTTTCCTGATCCTGTCACTCCTCCCACCCTCCACCCTCTGATGGAACCCAGTTTGTGTTGTTCAACCCAGGAACAATACTTTGCATCCTTCAATCCAATCAAGTTAACACTCAATATTAAGTAAGTAAATATTGAGTATTTAAATAAAAGAAGCCAGTCAAAAAAGGCCATATGTTGTACAATTTTATTTCTATGCACTGTTTAGGCCACTGTCCTGATAGGGGAAAGATATTAGTGGTAGCCAAGTATTGAGGGGAAGGAGATCCTGGATAGTGACTACTACTGAATATGGAGTTTTATTGGAGGGGGAATGAAAATGTCCTGAAATTAGTGATGATGGTTGCATGACTCTGAATATACTAAAAACCACTAAATTATACACTTTATGTTGTGTAGATTGTATCTGAATAAAGCTGTTATTTAAGAAAATATGTCCCGGGTGCAATGACTCACGCCTGTAATCCCGGCACTTTGGGAGGCCAAGGCGGGTGGATCACCTAAGGTCGGGAGTTCAAGACCAGCCTGACTAACATGGAGAAACCCTTTCTGTACTAAAAAAAAAAAAAAAAAAAAAAAAATATCTGGGCGTGGTGGCACATGCCTGTAATGCCAGCTACTCTGGAGACTGAAGCAGACGAATTGCTTGAATCCAGGAGGCGGAGGTTGTGGTGAGCCAAGAGTGCGCCATTGCACCATTGCACTCTAGCCTGGGCAAAAAGAGTGAAACTCCATCTCAAAAAAAAAAAAATATGAAAACTTTGAGAGAACTTGCAGACTAAATTCTGATTGAATACCCCAGACACATTCTCAGAGAACCACTGAAAATGCTCATTAAAGATTCATTTTTCATCAGTCTATTGAGATTTGTCATTTGTAGTTTGTTTCTTGAGTCAAGGAGAGACCATGTTGCAGAATTCAGGAACATATATTTTTTAAGTCAAGCAAGCCTCAGTTCAAATTCCAGCTCAGCTCTTACTAACCAAGTACCTCTGGGCAAGTTATTTTGCATTTGCAGTCTGTTTCCTCATTCTAATGTGAAAATAACTGTAAAAAGAAAAGAAAAAAAAAACCTCCTTCATGAAGGTGTTGTGAGGATTAAATAAAAACATATTTGGAACATATGCTGTCATTACGGATGACACTGTACTGTCCCCAACAGGGTGAGAATTGGCTCTTGGAGGGGGCAAAAATTTCTCAGTTATTATGTGTTTTGTCCCTCCAAAACTAGCCCCACTGACAAAATCTTATTCCTTAGTATTTAATGTGATGAAGTTGGAGAAACAATTAGGAAAAAATTATCTAAAAAGACTCCTTAGGGAGGCGATTTTTTAAAAAAGGTTGAGAAACCCCTTTAGCGCTTCTTTCCTCATTAGTTGATTGGCTCAATAGAAACCCTTAAAATCACTATTTTTCATCACAGCGGTGTTTTCTTCTTTGTTCTTAAGTTGAAACAAATCTCTGTCCAAAGTTACTAGCTGCTGGCCTGTTTGAGGAATAGGAGCATTCTGCTAGCAACCCAAATCCTGTATTTCCAGCAAAGTGACATTTGACTCAAAAAGGGGTCAAAGCAACAAAGAAAGCAAATCCATATAATTTGTATGGCTCTTCTAATTTTCTATCAGGTCCGTGAGCCCTCTGGTTTCTTCAGCTGAAAGGTTCACTGTGCCACGTCTATGGCCTCTAAACTGCCCTGCCCCAGCTTGAACTGGCCCAGGTAAGTGACTGCTGAGGGAGATACTATTCAGCCCGATTGCAACATGCAGCCTGGACCTGAAGCAGAAGCAGGTGTGCTTGTGACATGAGAGGGGGGCAGGGAAGTGCTAAATAGAGAAGGGCGGGGTCCCTGGCGAGAGCTCCACCTGGGGCCTGGGCCCACAGACCTAAGTGAGGCCAGGCACTCCTGTTTCCACACCCAAATGTTGCATTTTCCAAGACCACTCTGGCCTGCCATGTCCCCATCCTGTGCCTATAGAAACCCCAAGATCCTAGCAGACACACACACACACACAGGCGCTGGACGTTGAGAGGAGCAGAGGAGTGGAAAAGCACACCGACAGGCACCAGCAGACTCTGGCAGGTCATCGATGACAGGAGGGCATGGAATTCAGCCAGGGGCGGTTAGAGGAGTGTCCAGCCACTAGGCAGCCCAACTCCAGGGGAAGACCCCTTTCCAACACCATCCCCCTTCTGGCTTCTGCATTTACCCTTGTGAGCTACTTCCACTCAATAAGACCTTGTACTCATTCTCCAAGCCCACATGTGATCTTATTTTTCCGGTACACTAGGGCAAGAACCCGGGATACAGAGAGCCCTCTGTCCTTGCGATTAGGCAGAGGGTCTAATTGAGCTGATGAACGCAAGCCACCTGCAGACGGCTAAGCTGAAAGAGCACACATGCCCACTGGGGCTTCGGGAGCTGTAAACACTCAATCCTAGACGCTGCCATGGGGTTCCAGCCCAAAGACTCTCCCCATGATCTGCCCGTCTGTATGCTTCCCCTACAGATTTGAGCAGCTGGGCACCAAAGAAGGGAGCCACACCTCCTATGGTATGCCCTATGAGGGGAATAAGGGAAAACTCCTCCCGTTTCACTTAGTGCCCTAATTTCCCTTCCTGCTGCCTCTGTCCATATTCGGGGTCTTCAGGGCACTAGCTCTTTCCCACCAGTCCCCCAATTAGCCTTTATTCCTACCTCAGCAAAGTTTATGCTTAGGATGGTAAATTCTAAGGATGGAATACATGCATCAAACGCTAAGAAAGTGAAGCCTGTTGGCAGGGATTGGATTCTTATCTAGTAAGTATTCACTTGTGTAAATCTAAACCTCGTGGACATTTTCAGAATCAACATCTTTTTTTTTTTTTTTTTTTTTCCTGAGATGTAGTTTCACTCTTGTTGCCCAGGCTGGAGTGCAATGGTAAATCTTGGTTCACAGCAACCTCCGCCTCCCAAGTTCAAGCTATTCTCGTGCCTCAGCCTCCCAAGTAGCTGGGATTACAGGCATACGCCACCATGTCCAGCTAATTTTTGTTTTTTTTAGTAGATACAGGGTTTTACTATGTTGGTCAGGCTGGTCTCGAACTCCTGACCACAGGTAATCCACCCATCTCAGCCAGAATAAAAATCTTAATGATCACTAATCAATTCATTGCCTTAACAACTTACCTCTAAGAACAACATAAATTTGCTTTGAACATGGACTGTAGTAAAGATGTTTGCATCTTCTGATTAAGCTGTGTTTCATTCAGCAAATCTGTTTTGAGCCGTAGCTGCGTGTCAGCTTTATTCCAGGCACTAGGGATACAGAGATGTCAAGGACAAGACAAATACGTCGTTGGCTTTATGGGACTTACATTTCAGTGTGTTGTGGGGTAGGGCTATGTGGGTGTGGGTGTGTGATTTGCACTCTCAGCTATGCCCTAGTTATTCTTACCCCTTCAGGAAAAGGACCGCACATTTTATGGAATAAATAACAATAAAATATGTCAATTATGGAGTGTATATAAAGTGCAATGATCTATGCTAGTTGCTTTAAATCTGTTATTTTGTTAATTATTGTAACAATTCAAATCTTTGGCATAAATTTTGTATCACTAACACATTAGGCAACAGTTGCCGAAATGTTCACTAAACTTTCCAAGGTCAGCACCAAGTGAGTGGCTGAGTGAGATGGTGAATGATCATCTCTGTTCCACTTCCATGAACCTCTGAACAATGGACACGTGAAGTTTCTGTGGGGCTTGAAGAAACAAAGTGAGTGAAGACGAGTTTCACCTCTTTCACAATCCAACACCCCACCCCCAACTCCCCGCCACTGACAACCAGAGGCTGGCAATTTTTGAGTTGGGCATTTTCTCAACAGTTGAGCAGGAGTGTGATATTCCCAGAGAGATGGAAATGGGGGCTGTGCACACCGCAGCTGCGGGCCCCAGGAAGGACAGATGGTCCATGCCGTACGCTGTCTGCTTGTACAGCTCAGCAAATACATTTTCCTTGACTTTAATTGCATCCGGCAGACAGGGACAAATACATTTGCTTTGCTTTTAACAATACTTTGGTGGTATCTGGAGCGTGCATGAGCATGGCAGTTAAATGTTCCTCTATTCGCTGCTCTGAAAAGGGAGCCTACGGCTTGGTTGCTTTCTCAGTCTCTTCTCTCTCTCTCCCCCCTTCATATATATATTCTTTATATATATTATATATGTATAAAATATATATATTCTTTATATATATTATATATATTCTTTATATATATAATATATATATTCTTTATATATATAAAAATATATGTATTCTTTATATATATAATATATATATTCTTTATATATAATATATATTCTTTATATATAATATATATATTCTTTATATATATTATATATAGTATATATATAATATATATATAAAATATATATAATATATATATAAAATATATATAATATATATATAACATATATATGTGTGCATGTCCTGTATATATAATTTAGCTTCTCTTCCTCTCTGAGATTGGTATTTTTTTATTTTTCTAATTTTTATTCCGGTATAATTAAAATAGAGCAGATATTACATTTAAGAGTTCTATGTGATTTGCAGATGTCCATCTAATCACCATCAAAACAACACGTAAAGCATTTCCATGACCCCAGGGAATTTCTCCATCACCCTTTCCGGCCAATTCTTCTCAACTCCTAAAAGCAACCACTTTTTGATTTCCATCATCATAAATAGCTTTTGCTCTTGGAATTCAATATAAATAGAATCATACAACTTTGTGTCTGGCTTTCTTGGGTCCGTAAAATATTTTGGAGATTCGCCACCGATGGTGCTTAAATTGATAGTTCGTTCCCTTTATTGGCTGTGATATATTTCAGTGTATAAATAGTCAACATTTTAAATCTATTTTCCTGTTAATGGGCATTTGGGTTGTTTTCTGTTTGGGGCTCTTTTGACGAAAACTACAACACCCATTTGTATACAAGTGATACTTGAGGACACTCATTTTTGATGAATTTATGGAGAAGCAATTGACATACAATACAATGAAATATTTCAGATGTATAATTAGACCAAATTTGACAAATAAAACCATCACAGCAATCCAAATAATGAACTTATCCACCACTCCACCCGAAGTTTCCTGTGGTTCCTTGCAGTCTCGCACCATCCACAGTCAACCACTGAATGGCTTTGTGCCACCGTAGATTCACGTAAATATTCTGGAATACAAAAAGGAATCATAGGCCAGTTGTGGTGGCTCACTCCTGTAATCTCAGCATTTTGGGAGGGCAAGGCAGGCAGATTGCTTGAGCTCAGGAGGTCAAGACCAGCCTGGGCAACATGGCGAAACCTCATCTCTACAAAAAATTCAAAAACTAGCTGGGTGTGGTCACTCATGCCTGTGGTCCCACCACCTCAGGAGGCTGAGGTGGGAGGATCATTTGAGCCCAGGAGGTCGAGGATACAGTGAGCTGAGATCACATCACTGCACTCCAGCCTTAGTGACACAGCTAGACCCTGTCTCAAAAAAAGGGGGGCAGAGGGTGAATTATAGACTATTGTTTTATCAGCCTTCTTTTATTGAGCCTGATAATGTTGAGACTCAAAAAGGTTATTGTGTCCATAAATTGTCCTTTCTTTTTCCTTGTGAAGCAGTATTCTACTGTGGGATTATAATGTTTCTGTTTTTCTTTTTAAAACTTTTTAAACTTTTTTTGTTAAGGAAATGCTGGTGTTATTTTTACTTCAAAGATAATCACAATGAACACAAACATTTTAGTGGATGATGTTTTCTTCCTGTGCTGCTTCTACATGTACATTCCTTTATGAATAGGAGCCATGGAGCACATGGGTTTTTGTTTGTTTCTTCTTCTTCAACTTTTATTTTAAGTTCTGGGGTACATCTGATGGTTAGTGGTGAAGAACATGTTTTCATATATTGGTTGTCCACCTGCAGGTTTTGACTTCTTTAAACAAGTTATTTTTTTTCCCTGTAGTTGAGTTTTGAGTGTTCTTATATACTGTAGAAAAATGTCCAGTCTTAGATATGTAATTGCAAATATGTTTCCCCAGTCTGAGGATTGCTGTTTCATTCTCTCAACGATATCTTGAAAGGAGAAGATTTTTGAAAATGTTAATGCAGTCTTACATATTTTTTAATTTTATGAATTGTGATCTTGATGTTGTATCTAAGATAACTTTATCTAACCCAAGGCCACAGAGATGATCTCCTATTACTTTTAGGTTTTTAAAAAATACATTTATGTTTTATTTAGGACAATGATATAATTTAAATTACTTTGATATGTGATGTGAGATATGAATTGAAGCTCATTTTTTGCATTGTATATCCAATTGTTCTAGGACAATTTTTTTCTTTTAAGACAAAGTTTTTCTCTTATTGCCCAGGCTGGAGCACAGTGGCACGATCTTGGCTCACTGCAACTTCCGCCTCCTGGGTTCAAGTGATTCTCCTGCTTCAGCCTCCTGAGTAGCTGGCATTATAGGCGACCACCACCATGCCCAGCTAATTTTTGTATATCTAGTAGAGACAGGGTTTCACCGTGTAGACCAAGCTGGTCTTGAACTTCTGAACTCAGGTGATCCACCCACCTCGGCCTCCCAAAGTTCTGGGATTGCAGGTGTGAGCCACCACACCGGGCCCTGTTCTAGGACAATTTGCTGAGAACATTATATCCACTAAATTTGTTTTGCACCTTTGCAAAGATTAATTGACCACATATGAGCAAGTCTATTTTTTACTCTATTTTTTTTGTTCCATTTTATAAACTTCCTTTTTAAAACTTCTAGAGTGTCTTGATTACAATAGCTTTATAATCTAGAAATCAGGTACTTTTACTCTAAAAACTGTTTTTGAAGTTGCTTTAGACACTGTAAGTCATTTATATTTCTGTATACATTTTAAAAGCCTCTTGTCAGTTTGTACAAAAATTCTGTTGAAATACTGATTGAGATTGCCATGAATCGCTAAAACAATTTGAGGATGACTGGTATCTAAATCATATTGAATTGTTTCATCTATGAACATGGTATAACTCAATTTATTAGCTCTTCTTTAATTCCCCTCAGTACAGATTTATAGTTGTCAGTGTCGTGTTTTGTACTTCCCAGAGGGTGTGAATGTCTTTTGGGAGATTTAAATACCTACGTAGTTTATCTTTTTCTGACATTGTAAATAGTACTTTTTAAATAAACTTTTTCTTTAGAACAGTTTTAGATTTATAGAAAAAAATGAGATGCTGGAATGGAGGATTCCCCTATACTTAACATCTTCTGTTAGTATGGTACATTTGTTCTCATTAGTAAACCAATGGTAATACATTATTACTATTATTAAAGTTTACACTTTATTTAGATTTCCTTAGTTTATTCCTAACATTACCTTTCTGTTTCAGGATCCCATCCAGGATAACATATTACACTTAGTAGCCATGTCTCCTTATGATCCTCTTGGCTGTGACAATTTTCTCAGATTTTCCTTGTGATAACCTTGAGAGTTTGAGGAATATTGATTAGGTATTTTATAGAATGCTCCTCTATTAGGATTTGTCTGGTATTTTTCTCATGATTAGACTTTTTTAATGCGTTTGGGGGAGGAAAATCACAGAGGCAAAATGCCATTCTCATCATATCATATCAAGGGCCCATACAGTCAATATGACTTATCGTTGTTTATTTAAGCCTTAATCACTTGGCTTGAGATGGTGTTTGTCAGGTTTCTCCACTATTCACTTACTCTTCTTTTCTCTTCTTTTCATATTTTCACTCTTTCAAAGGAAGTCAGTAGGTGTAGCCTGCACCTAAGGGATGGGAGTTAGGCTCTGTGTCCTTCAGGGTGGAATGTCTTCATAAATTCTTTGGAATTCTTCTGCATGGTAGATTTGTCTACTCTTCCCCGTTTATTCATTTACTCAAATATCTATATCAGTATGAATACTGATATAGATGGATACTTATTTTATGCTTTGGGTTACCATTCAATATTACTTTGTGTATATTTTGCTCACATTGTTCTAGCTTTGGCCACCGGGATGCCTTTCGGTTGGTTCCTGTGTCCCTTCAACATACTCCTAGCATTGTGGCATTGTTGTTGTCATTTGTTTCACCTTCTTACTTTCTGTCACTACAAGACACTTCAGTTTCATGTAGTATATGTCCTGCTCAGTCTTTAGCCATTTCTCCAAGAATCCTTGTTTCTTTTATTGGAGAATGGAATTAGAAGCCAAAATCTGAGTATCAGGGGTACTTGTTGGTACTGGAGGAGCAGAAATTGCTTCAGGCCCTCTCAGCTTACAGAGCAAGGAGTGCTCTGTGTGTATATACTCACCCATGTGTGTGTATACTAGCCCATGCATAGGCACACACTGAGATATTTCCATATGAAACATCTGTTCTATATTAAGCTAAACATAGGCTCATATTGATGTTTCCAACTCTAAACCATTACCTTAGGAGAAGGTTTTAAAATGAGATAGAGAGATAAAGGCTCTCTGTGACCCAAATACATCATTTTCTCATGGTTACAAAGCACAGTTAGTCTATAACACAAATCTCTCAACATCCAGAATAATTTATTGTTCTCTAGGTTATACCAGTTTGTCTTGGTCAGCAAAGGCTAGGTTATATTGTACAAAACCAATCTAAAAATCTCAATGCTTCATAGAGCACATATTTATTTATCCCTTATGTTGCATGCCCAGTGAGAGTCTGGAGGAAGGCTCTGCCCACAGGAGGAGATGCATCTTGACATGTGCCTCCACGGTTAGGGGGAAGAACATGGCAATGTAAGCACTAGCACTAGACCATACAACCAGGAGTGAGTAACGTGTTCCTCCCGCCAAGATGTTATTGGACAAAACAATCAAAATAGCCTTGCCTAACTTCCAGAGAGCTGGGAAATACAATTCTATTCTAACACCCAGAAAGATTTACCAGAGATTTAGTAAACAGTCTTAATAATTACTAGTAAAGGTCAAGGCTGCCTCTCTCTCTTTTTAATTCTACATCTACTTATTCAAGAGTGTTAGAATTCTTTTTTTAAAAAAAGAAAACACTTATTGTGGTATGGCTGACATACAAAAAGCTGTGCATATGTAATGTATACCACTTGAAGAGTCTGAGGATGAGTATACACTTGTGAATCCATTACCACAACCTATGCAATAAGCCTGTCCATCACCTCCAAAAGTTTCCTTCCATCCTTTTTATGTATTTATTTATCAGGATAATGATAAGAAAATTTAACGTAAGATCTACCCTCTTAGAAAACTTTAAAACCAGAATCTTGGAAAGATATCTGCACTCTCGTGGTCCTTGCAGCATCATTCTAATGGCCAAGATACGGAAACGACTTGTGTCCATAGACTAGTGTGTGGAAATGAGGTATGTACACACAATAGAATATTATTCAGACCCTGACAACAGGAAAATCCTGCCATTTGTGACAGCACGGATGAGTCTGGAGGACATTATGCAAAGTTAAATAAGCCAGATACAAAAGGGAAAAATACTACGTGATCTCGCTTATGCGATGAACCTAAAATAGTCAAATTCATAGAAGCAGAGAGGTGCATGGTGTGTTCAAGGGCTGAGGAAACAAGGAGGTGAAAGGGGTAGACTTTCAACTATTCTAAGGGGTGGGCCTCCCTGTCATTGCACTGAGCATGGTCTTGGATGGACCTAGGCACGGAGACGTTTAATCTTACTGACTTGTCTGACTAGGAAAAAAGAAAATAAAACAAATGTTTGTTCTTGCTTTCTTGATACTTCCTGGGCAAACATTAAAAATGCAAGGTGAAATCACTATAGTCATATTATTCCCTTACACATTACTTACTAAATGGATTTTAGAATGAGATGACATTATATATTTATCTCCTGGCAATTGTTTGAAAATACTTCCTCCCTCTTCACTCCCTCCCTTTCTATTGTAAGAGAGTTGTAGCTTGAGGGCACCTCTGCCTTTCACACCACACAAACTCTGTGGTCATTCCATAGACATTTAGAACACAGCATCGTGTCTTGACATAGCAGATGGTGACCGGAGTGTGAAGAAGGGAGAAATATAAAGAAGGACACTGTATTTGAGGCTTCCCACTCTGCTTTTCACTAGTGCTCCACTCTTCAGCCCCCTCCAAACAGGGTCTAAGGTTCCTCTAATTCAGTTGTCAAGTAGCCCTTGGTAATCTATTATCTACTGATTATTTAATGCCCAGAAATGTTTGCACACTGAAAGAGAGCACTCATGGAACTAAGGTAAGACAATGATTCCCTAACCATTTCAGGCTTCCATGGCTTGTGTAGACAACTAGCGCTATCTACCACAGCAGGCAGTAACATAAGAGGCTGAGCTCAGGGAAGGGGCTGGCTGGCTTTGCAGAGGGCCCTCTCAGAGTCAAACATAGAAGGATGATGACAAGGCAATGGTGAGATTGTGAACCCTACGATTCTAAAATTAAATTCTATTATATTATATACTCAGAGGTTGTAGGATTGCAGATAACTGACCAATATTAAGTGAACTCCAAAAAGATGAGCATAGAAAACTTAGAAGAGTAACTAATTAGGTTACAATGGGTCAAGCAGACTTGGATTTCCACCTTCATATGCTAGAGCTTTGTGCCTTGTTTGCAAATCTACATGGGAGGTGAAACTGTAGCTCACTCAGGAGGCGTGAAGAGAAATGTTGACAGCTGGTGTCATCTCACGGACAGTTGTAGAGGAGGGTACATCTGGCAGCCTTACCTGTGTGCAGGAGTCAGGGCAAACTATCTGCCCAGGGCAGTGTCTGGAGGGACCCTTGAATGGCTTCCTTGGACACAATAGTTTTATATTTGCATTAATGATTTCTTTGTAAATATAGTTATTAACTTAAGAAAAAATGTGCTGGTTGCCATAAAAATAATAGTAGATAAGAGACTGTATTTATTGAGCATTTATTATGGGTCAGGTACTGCTCTGAGTGCTTTACATGTATTAACTCATGTAATTCCCGCAACAACCTCTTAGGGAAACAGGTGTAGGAAAACGTAAGTTTCTCATGTTTGTACAAGAGCTAGGATTGAAACCCAGGAAGCCTGTCCAGAGCCCACATGCAAACTCACCATTCATCTGTCAGATTATAGTTCAAATCTCAGCCTGGAGGCCTTTTAAGGTAACACCGCACTTCTCTAATTGATTGCAAATTGATTTTCTAGTTTAGCTCCCAGGAGCTGTTCCTAGCTCTACTGGAGGTATTTATATGCCATCGTTTATTCCCAGACCCTGTATGTGGTTTTCATATTGAAAAAGATTAACCCTAAATTGATTCTGAACTTATTGTATAGCAGCCTTTCTAGCTTTTAGTCATTTTCCTTTTTTCCTTTTAGATTTTATTCTCACTTCTACTTAACCACCGAGGATTTCATCACTCTTCAATTTCTTTTGCAAAGCAAGAGATCCCGGGAATATTTCAAAAACGGTTGGAGGCATAGCTGGACAAATAAAGTACCCTTCCGCAGGACCCAGGAGCAAGAGCTTACTAAGATTCAGCCCATGAAGATGTTTCAAAATAGGATGGCGGTTTTCAGGCAAGTAGATCACCCTTCTTCAAGAAAGGTTTATAGATCCTTGTACCAATGTTTTGAGAAGTTCAGGAGCTTCCCCAGGAGAAAATTGTGTAAGAGGAAATGCTTATCCTTGTTCGCTGGAAAGTGACTTCAAAAAGACCCCATCAAGACCTAACTTCTTTCTAAAGTAGCTCTACTGTTCTCAGGTGGGAACATTATACAATTGACAATAGGAAGGCAGCATCTGACCCACATAAAATTATCTCCCACGGTAGTCTTGTTGCATTGTCTGAAATGTTCTCATTTAGACATTTAGTTCTTAACCTTTCTAGGGTGATGAATCCCCTTAAGAATCTGGTGAAAGTTACAGACTATCTCCGTATAAAAGGCTAATGGGCACACACCTAAACCCACTGGGCTTTGTATACAAAATCCAGGGACTTCCACCCCACATTGGGATCAACCTCTTTCCTCTTGGATGGAAGCTTTACTGTTTCTAGAAGCAGGCTTTTAATATGTAACCTTCCTGCATTAAGCAGTGCACAAAAGACCATACTTTGTCTACATGACTTTATCAGAAATTAGCAAACCAGGCACACCTTCATTCTTATGGAGCAAAAGTCACATTTTGAGGGAGAAAGAGGCCTTTTAGGGGGAGGAATAGATCATAGAAAAGAGGGTGCAACTTCAAGTCAGACCCAGGTTGTTTTTTTGTGATGGAGGTCAGGATAACGGTCAGAGTAGGGGGCATCTAATCTATCTCACTTCATTTCCTATTGTCTTTCCTACTCACCTTCAAACTCACAGAGGCTAGAAGCTGTGTTTCATACTGCTTAAAACCACAGCCTGATTTTGTGTCCTGAGCACTATCACTTTTCAACAATTCCATGAGATATAATTCTCCTTATATACATTAATAATCTAAGGCCCCAAAAGTTCAAATGGCTAGTGCAAGGTCACATAACTAGTAAATTGTGAAGCTCCAATTCAACTATGGTCCTTCATATAATCAACCTGCTGGTGCACTCTGCAGATATGAAAGACTCAAGAACTGTTAACATGACATGACCCGCGTGACATAGCCAAACACAATATACACGTTCTGCTCTTTTTAGCAATAATTCTATTATTCCCTCATGTGAAACACCTAAGAAATAAAACATACAGCATATTTCCCCCAAATTTATTTTCAATCGAGTTACAAAGACAAGATTAACTCACATGAAGTTGGAGCTGTGGTTTTCAGGTGATCTGTGGGTTCTATATGGATCCTGCAATTTTTCAAAACGATGCAAATATTATCTAGAATTACTGTAAAAGATATGTAACTAATGCACTTTCAGTTTTACATATGACTAAAAGCCTTTTATGCATTACCCAATAAGTGAATTGTGAAGAATTACTTAAATTAACATGCAAACATGGAAATATGCACAGTAGCAGAGCTTCCTGAGATGTTTATTCCATATTCTATGCGCAAGTCTGGTGACTATGAACTGTCCAGCATTATGAAAGCTTCTAGAAGGCATGCATGCCTATAGATAATCGCATTTTTCTATTTTCAGAAAGGACTCAGTAATCACTGCAACATCAGTGTTGAGTTAATTTTAGTTAATATTCAATTGGTGTTATTTTGCTTTTCAGTTATAAATTCCTATTTGTTTACATTTATTATTACCAGTTTTGTTTTTGAGTAGTGTTTGGCTAATCTAAAATGAATGAAGATGTATACTTACACCAGGAGTATTTGTGCCTATGGTTTCACAATAAATAGATCTTAAGCATGCCCATATTATAACGCAAACATTAGTCACCATCCCAGACAGCCAATGATAAATAACCTATTGAAATATTTAGGTTCAGTGGCTTGTCATTATCTTTATATATTTTTTTCCCACATAGACTTGGATTTGGCCTGTTTAGTCATCTGTAAGGGTCTCCTTGTACCCACTAAACTGCAATGGGGCCACGAGTAAAAACTGCCTGGTTAACTATTGCATGAGAAAATATAAGAACACATTTGTACATCTTAAATGGTAGAGTTAAATGTGTATAGAGTGATGAGATCAGTGTCGATTATATCAAACTAAGATCATTTCATTGAGGCAGTAAAATTTGAGTGTTCTGCATTCAGAAGTAGACTGATTGATTGGCTTGAGCTGGACTTAGCTAGAGGGTTAGAAATGGCTTAAGTTCAGTGGAGAGAGAAAAAGCATTTTAAGCTAAGGCAGTAGCATGAGCAAAGGATTTGAGTGTAACATGCGAGGCTCCTGCAGAAGGAGAGAGGATGAGCCCATCAGGAGCAGGACCTGGATATCAGAGGGTCCTGGAGACAAAATCATTTGTGTAGGAAGGGACCATGATATAGAGCATGAAGGCTGGAAAGAGCAATCTGGAAGGGCTGTAGTACCAGCCAGGGATGTCTCCTTTAAACACGACTTTCATCCTTCCGGACCTGTCACAGCCATTCCCATACCTGTTTCTATGAAGGGGGAGCCCTGTCTGCCAGGTTCGTTGTCTCCCTGCATCCCAGGTTCAGTTGGGAAGGAAATGATCTGGATGAAGTGAGCAGGCACATCACAGCGAATGCAGGAGCTCAGCAGAAGCTCGGTAGTCCTCCTAGCACTGCTGCGCGAGAGGCTTAGCCCAGGCTAAGCTCTGCAATGTTTCTTTCTTCCAGTGCGCCAAGCTCGATCAGAAAAGAATCACTCTGCTGAAGTAACTGCCTGATTTCCGGTTTTTCACTGGAATCAGGCTTTGAAAATTACTTTCTCTGTGGACTCCACATTTCCAATGTGGATGTTACTGTGCCATGTTTAATTAATTGGAACGAACAAGTTGTTAAGAAGGCTGCTAATCATTTCTTATCAATTACTTTGGAAATTTTATAAAAATAACATAATATGAGATATAAAAAAAAGAGTCTTTGCATAAACCACTGATCCCAAGAAATAAAAAACAGTATTAACAAAATTAATGAACCATCATTTGAGCCCCTCCCCAATTACCTCTTTCCCCTATAAAATTAAGCATGATTATAAAATCTGTGCTTATTATTTATTTTTTTGCAGTTTTACTACATGTATATGGATCTCTAAAATACATTAGCATTGTTTGTTTTATTTTACTTTATTTTTTATTTTTTTTGAGATGGAGTTTTGCTCTTGTTGCCCAGGCTGGAGTGCAGTGGTGCAATCTTGGCTCACTGCAGCCTCCACCTCCTGGGTTCAAGCAGTTCTCCTTCCTCAGTCTCCCAAATAGTTGGGATTACAGGTGCCTGCCACCACACCTGGCTAATTTTTGTATTTTTAGTAGCGATGGGGTTTCATCAGTTTGGCCAGGCTGGTCTCGAACTCCTGAGCTCAGGTGACCCGCCTGCCTCAGCCTCCCAAAGTGCTGGGATTACAGGGGCATTATTTGTTTTAGAGCTTTAAAAATAATTTCAAACCATATGATTTCTTTTGTGACTTACTTTTATTCCTCCAATAATTTATATGTAAAGGAATAACCATGTTGATCTATATTGCTTAAGTTTATTTATTTTTGCTTTTTATATTATCCTTCTGCATGAATATAAACATATCACGATCTATTTATTCATTTTCTTGTGGGTAGGCATCTGGATTTTTCCAGTGCGGGGGGTTTGTTGCTGCTGTTGTTTTCACCATTACATCCCATGCTGTGCATCTCCAGGCAGTGGGCAAGACCCTTTCTAGTGTATGTGACTGAGAAACCCACTGTTCAGGGCCCACCTGTGCCCTTCTTCTAAGAACAGCCTCCCGCGTCTCGTCACTCACCAGGGAAACCACGACTTAGAAGGGTCAAGGTGAATATTTCAGGATGTACACATATACCATCAAATTATCAAGCTGCACACCTTAAGTATGTGCAATATCTAATTGTCAGTTATACCTCAATAAAGTTGTGGGCAGAAAAAAAGAAGCGCCTGGCTGCAAATGACAAGCAGTAGCCTCACTTTCAGAGATGTTAAAATAGGAGGCTGAGATGATAGCCTTTGAGGGTCAGCAGCAGGGGCAGGTGCTGTCTAACTGGGATTCCACTTGGAAAGGTCTATTCCTGTGCATTAGGCAGCCCCACCTCCACTGCTTTTCCTCTGAGAATGGTGGCGCCTTATGCCCATCTGAACTGGATGAGTGCTGAGTGACAGACGTCACCGCCACACAGAGGAGTTTCAAATTCCAGGAAAGGAAGGGGAAGAAAAGGAAAGAGAAACATGGGAGGAAGGTTTCAGAATGACAACACATTTCAGCTGTATTTTAAATGACTACTGGGAGTTTGTCACTAAGGGAAGATTATCATTGATAGATAGAATCTTGCCAGCAAAGATTCAGACATTTAAGAACATTTGAGGCTAGAGTACAAGGTGAAAGGAGAGACTCAACCTTCAACAATGGCAATTCAGTTTCCATTATGAGCCACGCAGTGCTCACTTGCAAAGACTATTTTTAAATTAAGGAGAAGAGAGATGAAAAAGACTGGGAATGCACTAAAAGGGAGTTTGGACTTGAAGGCCTCTCAAAGTTTTAAATTCGGAAGTGATATGACTGGTTCTGTTTTAGAAGGAAATTTCTGTGATCCTGGTTCCAGAATATATAATAAACGAAATATCTTAAAATTTAAAACCTCCCAATAGAAACAATACATGTGTATGTGTGTGTGATATATACATACACTAAATAAAAGATAATAAACATCCTTTAAAGTGTTTCGCTAAGTTTATAAATAAATACAAGAAAAAGAATCTACATTGGCCTGAAGAAAGAGAGAACTGAAAATCCAAGTGAAAAGCTATTGCTGTTGCAAAGCTGATTTGGAGACATCTGGAAATCTCTATAAATAAGGGGCTTTTGGTTGAAAGACCTCCTAGGCCAGGAGATAAGGTAATTCCAAGAAAGGACTTGGAACCAAGCGCTCTGCCTGCTGTTGGCCTGGACCTAGAGCACTAACTCAGCAGTGAAGAGACTGTAAGCAAAAGCTCCCGTGCTGGACTGAGCTCTGAGGGGAAGTCTGCTACTGGTAATTCGGATTAATTCCTACTCCACGTCTGGGTTTTCATTGCAAGTTTGTGCTATCTGCATGGTTCTGGAAATCCCAAGATGAGAAATTAAAATAAAATCATCCAAGACAAGTTGTGTCTCTGGTCTCTTTTATAAGAAAATACAAAGGAACACAGCCTTAAGCCAGTTCTCAAATTGCATCTTATGGGATTCCCACAATAATACCTACCGAACGAACATGAGCTCGTGGCCCTCTAACCAAATTCACAAGACAGAAAACCACCTTGAGTGAGAGTAGGCAGACATACTAGGGGCATGGATTAGACTGAAAAGATCAGAGGCAGACTGTGAAAGAAGTAGATTTAACATATTCTTAAAAATTAAAGATAAAATTCAGTTTGCTGTTCATATTATAACTTCTTTAAATGAATGTTATCTTTTTAGTATTTCTTCTTTTGAAATATATGCAAATAAGCCATAAATTTTTCTCAAAGAACAAAGCACAATTTTATCTCTATTCCCCAAGTTTCGACATGTAGTTTTTTTTTTTAGAGACAAAGTCCAGCTCTATTGCCCAAGCTAGAATGCAGTGGCACAATCCTAGCTCCCTGCAGCCTCAAACTCCTGGGCTCAAGTGATCAATCGTCCTGCCTCAGCCTCCCACGTTACTAGGACTACAGGCGTGTGCCATCATGTTTGGTTAATTTAAAACAATTTTTTTTTTAGAGATGGGGTATCTCTAAAAAAGATGGGGCTGGTCTTGAACTCCTAGCCTCAAATGATCCTCCTACCTCAGTCTCCTGAGTAGCTGGAATTACAGGCATGTACAGCCACACCTGGCTTCATTTAAAATGGTTTTTTTTTTCTTTTTTTTGAGACAGAGTCTCTGTTGCCAGGCTGGAGTGCAATGGCATGATCTTGGCTCACTGCAACCTCTGACTCCCAGGTTCAAGCGATTCTCCTGCCTCAGCCTCCGTAGTAGCTGGGATTACTGGCATGTGCCATCACACCTGGCTAATTTTTGTATTTTTAGTAGAGACAGGGTTTCACCATGTTGGCCAGGATGGCCTCGATCTCCTGACCTCATGATCCACCCGCCTCGGCCTCCCAAAGTGCTGGGATTACAGGCGTGAGCCACCGCGCCCGGCCATTTAAAGTGTTTTTAACCTGCATAATGATTTCTGCTTTTACCCATGGGTCATTTTTGAAATGTATAATTTCATTTTAAACATTTGTCAATATTTAAATTTTATTTTTATGATTAATTTCTAGCTTGAAGGTGCTCTGTTTTCAAGCAAATTTGAATTTTTAAATTTGTTAAGACTAACTTTTTGGCCAAGTATATAGGATTTTTGATAAATAGTTCATGTGCATTTAGAAAAAAATGCGTATTCTCTACTTGTTGCTTTCTTATATTAGGTCCAGTTTATCAAATTTATAAAAAATTATAGATCCTTATTAAGTTTTTGCTTACTATCAATTTTTGGGAAAGATTATTAAAATCTTCCAGTATAGCTATGATTTGTTTATTACTCCATGTTGTTCTGTTAGCTTTTCTTTTGAAGCTATATTTTTAGGGTATGCACTTTTATATTGTTTTCATATAAATGCTTGGTACATTTACTCTTTTTATAAAATGTTCCTCTTCCTTATTCATACTTCTTGTCTTAATGTTTACCTTATCCATTTAGTAAGGCTATGCCTTTTTTGGGAGATGGTAGACATTTTCTATTTTTTTACTTTCAAACTTTCTATTTAAGGTGTATCTCCAGTGAGCAACATATTACTCAACTGTTAAAAATTCAGCTTGTTTTCAACTTTTAATATGAGTATTTAACCTGCTTATATTTAATCTAATTTCTGAGACATTTGGGTAAAAATATGCAATCTCACTATTTGTTTTACATTTGTTTTATCTCTTCTACTTTATTGACTTCTTTAGGTTTCATCAAGTATTTCTTAATAGTACATTTTCCATATTATGTTGTTGCCAGTTCCATGTTTTTAGTGACTATCTCAGAGACTACAGCTTCCATCATTTACTTATTAGACAATAATATAAATAACATTTTACCACTTTTCTTTATTTTCAAGGGCCCTTTAGAAAGCTCTACTTCAATTCATCCTCATGTTGTTTTATTCCTTCATTGTCTCATATTTTACTTTACAAATATGTTTACATATTTGTAAAACCCCACAACACATCGTTAAGATTCAGTTAGACTTACCCACACATTTATCCTTCCTCATGTTTTTATTCCCTTGGTAGTTCCATGTTTCCCTCTGATATCATCTTTTTTTCTGCCTGAAGAACCTTCTTCGTTATCGTATTTGGTCTGAAACATCTTTTTTTTGCCCATCTTTGAAGGGTATTTTTTTCTGGCTATGGTGCATTGCTGTGGAGAAATCAATTACCAGACTGATTTTTGTTCTCTTGAAGGAAATTCTTTTTTGTCTGTGTTGTTTGTTAGTTTTACTATGATCTGCTTAGGTTTGGTTTTCTGTGTAATTCATTGTGGAATCTCATGGTCGTTCTTGAAACTGTGGGCTCGTGTCTTTCACTGGTTTGGGAAAATTACCAGCCACTATCTCTCCAGTTATCGGTACTGTTCATTCCCTCTCCTCATGTTCTGTGACTCCCAGCCATGTAGGTTAGATATTTTCATCAGGTGCCTGTGTCTCTTCGACTCCTATCTGTGTTTTTTTAATCTTCTTTTTATTTCTGCACTTCTGCCTGGATAGTTTTTACAGACCTTTAATCCAGGACACTAACAATCTCTTCTGTGTCTCATCAGCTGTTTAATCCATCCATTAAGCAATTAATCTCAGTAATTTCATGCTTATGTTCTAATATTTGATTTTGTTTCATAGATTATGAAACTCGGTTGAAAGTCTCTATCTTGACATCTATTTTGCTTAATACGGCAATATGGTTACTTCAAGTTCTGTGCCTGATAATTTCAATATCTGGATCACTGCAAGTCCATTTCTACTGCCTGTTCTTTCCCTCTCTCGCTGGCTAAAATTGGTCTTATCTACTGGTTAGTATTCCTGAATGCAACATCTTTTTAGGGAAGATTCTAGATGATCTTATTTTTATTAAGAGGAGATTTACTTTTTCTTCTGGCAGGAATTTAGATCAGATCATCTTGATCCAGTAATATATTTAGAATATCTGGGCTTTATTTGGGACTTTTGAGGGCTAATCTGACTTGTTCTCACTCCCATGTCCTCATCCTAATTAGGTCAATGCAAAGTCTGGGTGTTGGATAGGACCTGAGTTTGGTTTTCTCTCACCAAAAGTTGTAAGCTATGCCGTTGTATTAGTCTGTTCTCATGCTGCTGATAAAGATATACCCAAGACTCGGAAATTTATAAAGGAAAGAGGTTTAATTGACTCACAGTTTAGCATGGCTGGGGAGGCCTCAGGAAACTTACAATCATGGTGGAAGAGGAAGCAATCATGTCCTTC
This sequence comes from Gorilla gorilla gorilla, assembly GCF_029281585.2. Classification (NCBI taxonomy): domain Eukaryota; kingdom Metazoa; phylum Chordata; class Mammalia; order Primates; family Hominidae; genus Gorilla; species Gorilla gorilla. Next base: position 162,531,965 of record NC_073230.2, read on the forward strand.
TTCATATGGCGGCAGCAAGAAGACAAGGAGAAGTGCAGAGTGAAGTGGGGGAAAGCCTCTTATAAAACCATCAGATCTCATGAGAACAGCATGGAGGTAACCACCCCCGTGATTCAATTACCTCCCACTGGGTCCCTCCCCAAACCACAATTCAAAGTGAGATTTGGGTGGGAACACAGCCAAACCGTTATCAGCCATGTAGGAATCAGTAATTGCCTTAATGCAAAATGAGGTAAAGAATGTTGGTCTCACCTCAGGAAACTTTCCTTCTGTCTTATATTCAATGCTTAGGACCTCGCTGCCGCAAGTGATCTCTAATATCTCTCAACAGTTGGGGACTTCCTTTGCATTTTATCTAGATATTATGAATATTCTTGTTCAGAGATTCAGTTTGAGACAACTACTGTATCATGGCCACATATGAAAGTTTCTTCTTTTTTATGTCCCTGTGGGGATTTCTTGTCAGCTTATTTTAATTTCTTAGGGATATCCCTTATTTTCTTATAAGCCCAGATACATTTCAATGAATTTTTTAATATATTTTGTGTAATATTATTTGTGTTTTACATTGGAAAAATATCTTAAGGATAGATAGATTACCAGATTGCCTATTTCTGGAAACAGGTATGTGTAATTTTTGTGTATTTTATGTGTATTATATATTTCATAATTTAAAAAATTATTTATGATGGTAATTAGAGTTTACAGTGTAAAGAAACTTCAACCAGGAAGATTATAACAAGGCTTTTTGCAGTGATTCAGACAAGTTTAAAAGGATCTGAGTGAGGATCATAGTAATTGAATTGAAAAGAAGAGTTTTAAATAATTCAGACTTCAGGGCATATGTTAAAATAAAATTAGTGATTGGACTACTTAGGATCTGTTGAGAAAGAAGGATATTTGCTAGTTGTGTCAATTGCAATGGTAATGTCTTTTTCTGAGATAAGGAGCAACTTCAGTAGGAGTAAAGATATTAGTATGGAGGAGGGAGTCAAGGATATGAGCTCACATTAAACTGGAAACACCGACAGTGTATCTAGTTAATGTTCAGTAACTGATAACACATATTTGTCTGGAATACAAGTTTACATAATTCTCCAACTTTTACTGGATATTGAGTTATATATACAAGGAACAGAAAAAAATATGTTCAGAGGTTTGGGGAGTAGGGGACCCAAGAGGAGGAAAAAGAAAGAATGTGATTTAAGTAACAATTTACCCAATATCTTTAGGCCAATTGAAGATATGTGAGATTATTGTCTATTATATATTAAGATGTCCTGATATCTGAATAGGAATAATGTATTTAAAACTTTCTGGTCACTACATATTTTGTGTAACATGTATTAATTGAAGAAAAAATAATTTCAATCTTGCAATCTCTAGTTTTGCGTGAATGATCCCTTCTCAGCCTTTAGGTCCCAGGTTAAACGCCATCTCCTCCTCAGCAATACCTCCTCTAATCACCTAACCCTGCTGCACCATGCTGACCGATGGTGATCTCCTCACCCAGCTTATTCCCTTCACAGGGTTTCCTGCTGTCTGCAATTATCTCCCTAAGTTAGTATTTCCTTGTCCATTGTCTCTTTCCTTCACTTTCCTGTTGCCTCACTGTAGAAAGTTTTGCTACATTGCTTTCTTTCCTACCTTCTGCACTTCCACATGTCAGGTACTCAATAAATATGTGTTGAATAAATGAATGAATTTTTAAACTTTGGCTGTAGAGGGACTCACGGATAGGGGACCTCTATTTTAAAATAATGGTCAAACTGCATCCTGGGGCCACAGGACATATCTACAGTATACAAATCAAACTGTGTGGCTTTACCTAAACATGGAAATTAGATTAGAATGCTGAAAAGTGGTAGATAGCAGGGTAGTTTTTATTTTTAAGGAAAGTGTAGATGATGATTTAACATGTTACATAGAGCTGTATTTTGTATTATTTTTAGCCTAAGCTCTTAAAACATACTGATAAAGTTGGCATCATGTCAATAAAAATAATTCTAGTTGCTTCCAATTACTTGGAAAAGATTTAGATACTAATGGACAAAAGCAAAGTTGCAAGTAAGTACACAAAGTATACTGCCAAGAGAGGTTCAGGCCTAAGGACATTAGCAATATTTTTAAGAAACCTGCTTAAATATTTATGCAGTTTCTTACTTTCAAATGAGGCAAAATAATTCATGAGCAAGACCACTTTCTGTTTTTCATGTGAATATATTTGAGGGTTCCCATATTAGAATAACATAAAAACCCTTTTATGAATAGTTTATTCATGCAACTTTTGTGTTTATTCATATTTGTCCAGGTTCTAGAAATTATTATACTGTGTGAGTCCTTTGAATGGTTTGGTTTTTAAGAATACCATGAGCTCTGATTTGGCCTCACCTCATGCACAGAGATTTTTCTAGAACCAGCCTTATGAATGAAGAAAATAGATGACTACCTATGTGGTTCTAAACACATGGGGCCCAAAATATCATTTTACCAGAAGAGAATCTTTCCTTAGCTCTTCACGGTTTCCAATTTGTGATATATGACAGGTAACTTCAATGCTAAAATAATTCTGGGTATCTATTACAGGCCGATAATGTTTAAGAAATAAAAAGGAGATGAAACTAGAGAGATGGGTTGGAACAATATTTTGAAGGATTTTCCAAGTTATACTACAGAGTTCATGTTTCATCATGTAGATCGTTCTGATTCACTTGAAAGTTTGCTATTTTCTGTTTTGCAGAAAGGTAAATCTTCTAGCGATATGGAGAATAGACATACCTACAGAGATCATCGCAGAAAAAGGAGACACAAGGAAAGAGATGGTGAACTCCAAGCCGAGGCAGAAAGAGTGAAAACTGAGTGGAAGTGATCGACCCGAGAGACATTTAGGAATCAATAGGACTATATTAGGATGAGGAAGTTGTGGGGAACGACCTTGCTTTTCCTAACTAAGGGAAATGAGTTGGTGGTTATGCCATCCATGGAGGTGGATAAGAAGATGGAGAATATAGGAACAGGGGGTTGTTACATGTAGAATTCCTGGTGGTACTAGTGAGAAAAATCCTGATACTCTCTATATTAACAATTTTTAGATTTATATTTTTAAAAATTGTAGTAGCTTTATTGATGTATGATTGACATACAACACATAATTAATGTGTACTCTTTGACAAGTCTTGGCGTATGAGTATACCTGTGATGCTGTCACTACAAGCAAGGTAATGAACACACCTCACTCCCAAACCCTCTTCCTGCCCTTTGAAATTCTTCTCTCCCTCTTCTCCTTGCCCATCCCCAACTAAACCGCCACCCATCTGCTCTTTGTCACTGTACCTTAGTTTTCATTTTTCCAAAATTTCATGTAAGTGGAATCACAGGGTATGCACTCCTTTTCCCTGCCTTTCTTCACTCTGAATTATGATTTTAAGTTTCTTCCATGTTGCAGTATGCAACAATAATCCATTCATTTTTATTGCTGAGCAGTATGCCACTGCATGGATATACTAGTTTGTTTTACCATTCAGCTATTTGTGACATTTGCATATTTCCAAGTTTTAGTTATTACACATACAGCTACTATGCACTTTCTTGAACATCTGCATATGAACATACGCTGTCTTTTAGCTTGGGTGAACACCTAGGAGGGAAATGGCTGGGTTAGATGGTAGGTAGATGCTTAATTTTGTTGTGAAACTACCAAAGTTTGTACAAAAGTATTTGCTCCATTTTACACATTCCTCATCCATGTACATGAGTTTCATTGGGTCCATATCCCACCAACATTCAGTCCAGTCAGGCCCTTTAATTTTAACCATTCTAGTAAATACATAGTGATAACACATTATCATCTTAATTTGGATTTCCCCAAGGAGTAATGATGATAAACATCCTTTCATGTTTATTGCCATCTCTGTACCTTTTTACAAGTGTTTCTACAAATTCTTAACCAATTTTATTGGATTGTTTATTTTCTTTATTGAGTTGTTAGGTTTCCATATATATTCTAGATTGAAGTTGTTTATTTATTAGCTGCTTCAGCTGCAAATATTTTCTCCCGTTGTTTCATTTCTTCATTCTCTTGAGTGCCTTTCGAACAGCAGAAGATCTTAATTATAATGAATTCCAATTTATCAGTGTTGTCTTATGTAGATTATATTTCTAGTGTTGCATCTAAGTTATTTCTGCCTAACCTAGATCAAAAAGATTTTCTTCTAATGTCTTCTAGAAATTTTATAGGTTTAATAATTATGCTTGTGATCTATTTCTAGTTATATTTTTAAATATGCTTTGAGATATGGATAAGAGGTTTTTGTTTTGAGGTTTATTGGAGTATGAATATTCAACTGTTCCATTATAATTTATTTAAAAGGTTAGATTAAACCACTGATTAGATTCTGTAATGAATTACCCTTGCCCTTTTGTCAAAAGTAAATTGACAAAGTATTCGTAAATCTGTTTCTGAATTCTTCATTCTTTTCCATTGAGCTATTTCTTTATATTTAAGTCAATCCCATAGTCACTTGATTAGAATACCTTTTCAAGTCATGGGGTAAGGGAGGAGATGTAATTAAACAATCTTTTTTCAAAGTCATTATATATGAATTGCATAATCACTTTGTTACTACAAAAACAAAGGACTGCTAAGATTTTGATTGGAATTGTGTTCAATCTGTAGATCAGTTTTGGGAAAGTTAACATCTTAACAATATTAGGAAAGTTCTAATTCATGAATCCATTATATCTCTCCGTTTAGGGCTTCATCTTTTCTCAGCATTGATTTGTCCTTTTCATTGTACATGTATATGAGTTTCCTATGACTGCCATGATAAAGTACCTAAACTAAGTGGCTTAAACAATAGAAATGTACTGTCTCACAGCTCTGGAGTCCATACACCCAAGACTAAGGTGCCATCAGGGTTGATTCCTGCAATGTTGGAGAGTCAGTCCCAGGCCTCTCCTACTGCAGACCTCCAGTGTTCCTTGGCTTACGGATGCAATGCCTTCATCTCTGACTTCATGTTCACAGGGTGTTCTCTCTATGAGTATTTCTGTCTCTGTGTCCAGATTTATCCATTTTATAAAGAATAAGTCAATTGGACGGAGGCCTACCTGAAGGACTTCATTTTAGCTTGATGACATCTTTAAAGACTCTATTTTCAAATAGGGGCACATTGTGAGGTATTGGGGATTAGGGTTTCACCATAACTTTTGAAAGGAAAGTGATTCAACTCATAACAACAGGTATTATGCATTCTTTTCAGATTTATCCAAAACAGTGTAAAAAAGTATTTATAACTTTGACACTATTTTAAATGGTGTTTTTTAGATTCCAATTTCTAATGATTCATTAATAATTATGGAACAAAAACTAATTTTTGTGTAATGATTTTGCCTTAAGAAACCTTACTAAACTTAGATATTAGTGCTAGTAGATTTCCTGTGGATTCCACAAGATTTTCTATACAGAGATCAGGCTATCTGTGAACAAAGGCAATTTTAATTTTTTCTTTTCAATGTGGGTGTGTTTTATTTCTTTTTATTCACTTATTACAATGCCTGAACCTTCAGGGTAATGTTGGATACAAGTAGCAAGAGAAGACATTAACAAAAATAATTTCAACTTTTATTTTAGATTTGGGGGTACATGTGCAGGTTTGTTACATGGGTATACTGCATAATGCTGAGGTTTGGGGTGTGATTGATTCCGTCACCCAGCTAGTGAGTATAGTACGCAGGAGTTAGCTTTTCAATCCTTGTTTCCCTCCCTCCTTACCCCTCTAGTAATCCCTAGTGTCTATTGTTGCCATCTTTATAGCCATGAGTACCCAATGTCTATCTCCCACTTATAAGTGAAAACACGCAGTATTTGGTTTCCTGTTCCTCTGTTAATTTGCTTATGGTAATGGCCTCCAGATGTATTCTATGTTGCTGCAAAGGACATGATTTCATTCTTTTTTATGATTACATACTATTCAATGGTATATATGTACCACATTTTCTTTATCCTATCCATTGTTGATAGGCATGTAGGTTGATTCCATGTCATTGCTATTGTGAATACTGCTGCAATGAACATACAAGTGCATGTGTATTTTTGGTGGAATGAATCATTTTCTTTTGGATATATATTAAGTAATAGGATTACTGGAAGGAATGGTAGTTCTCTTCTAAGTTCTTTGAGAAATCTCCAAACTGCTTTCCACAGTGGCTGAACTAATTTATATTCCTACCAACAGCGTGTAACTGTTTTCTCCACAGCTTCCCCAACATCTGTTTTGTTGTTGTTGTTGTTGTTTTGTAATTAGAGCCATTCTGACTGGTGTGAGATGGTATCTCCTTGTGGTTTTGATTTGCATTCCCCTGATGACCAGTGAGGATGAGCATTTTTTCATGTTTGTTGGCCACTTGCATGTCTTCTTTTGAGAAGAGTTTGCTCATGTCTTTTGCCCAATTTTTAATGGGGATATTTGTTTTTTGATTGTTGAATTATTTAAGTTCCTTATAGATTCTGTATATTAGACTTTTGTCAGATGTGTAGTGGGCTAATATTTTCTCCCTTTCTGTGGGTTGTCTGTTTGTTCTGTCGGTAATTTCTTTTGCTGTGCAGAAGCTCTTTGGTTTAATTAGGTCCCACTTGGCAATTTTTGTTTTTATTACAATTGCTCTTGAGGACTTAGTCATAAATTCTTTCCCAAGGCCGACGTCCAGAATGGTGTTTCCTAGGTTTTCTTCTAGGATCCTTTTAGTTTGAGGTCTTACATTTAAGTCTTTAATCCATCTAGAGTTAATTTTTGTATATGGTGAAAGGAGGCAGGGGCCCAATTTCATTGTTTTGAATATGGTTAGCCCACTATTCCAGGACCATTTATTGAATAGGGAGTCTTTCCTCTGTTGCCTATTTTTGTCATCTTTGTTGAAGGTCAGATAGCTGTAGGTGTTTGGTTTTATTTCTGGGTAAGAGAAGGCATTTTAAAATTATTTCTGATCTTAGGAGAAAAGTATTTTTCTCTCATTATTAACTATGCTTGTCTTAGTTCCAGCTGCTTTAACAAAATACCATAGACTGGATAGCTTATAAAGAACAGACATTGGCCAGGCATGGTGGCTCATGCCTGTAATTCCAGCACTTTGGGAGGCCGAGGTGGGCAGATCACTTGAGGTCACAAGTTGAAGACCAGCCTGGCCAACATGGTGAAACCCTGTCTCTCCTAAAAATACAAAAATTAGCAAGGCATGGTGGCAGGGACATGTAGTCCCAGCTACTCAGGAGGCTGAGGCATGAGAATCACTTGAACCTGAGAGGGAGAGGTTGCAGTGAGCCGAGATCTCACCACTGTGCTCCAGCCTGGACGACGGAACAAGACTCCGTCTCAAAACAAAACAAAACAAAAAACACAGAAATTTATTTCTTACAGATGGGGAGCCTGGAAGTCCAAGATCAGGGTGCCAACATGGTCAGGTTCTGGTGAGTTCTACCTTCCAGATTGTGGCCTGTCAACTTCCCTTGTATCTTCATATGGCAGGAAGAGAGCTAGAGAACTCTCTGAGGTCCCTATTATAAGAGCACTAATCCCATTCATGAGGGCTCCACCCTAATTACCTCCCAAAGGCCCCACCTCCTAACACCATCACAGTGGGGGTTAGAATTTCAACATATCAATTTTGAAGAGACACAAATATTCAGTCCATTAAAACGCTACTAGCTGTAGGTTCTCCACAGATGCTAATGTTAGGTTGAGGAAGTTGCCTTCTGCTCCCAGTTTGCTACACATTCTTTCCTCCTGTTGGGAATAGATGTTGAATTTTTTCAAATACTTTTTTAGATTGATTGGCATTATTATTAGTTTTGTTCATTAATTTGGTGAACTACATTAGTTGATTTTTGAATGTTAAATTATCCTTGGATTCCTGGGATAAGCCTCACTTGGTCATAATGTACTACCCTTTTTATATATTGTTGGGTTTGCTTTGCCAAACTTTAGTTAGAAGGTTTGCATCTATATTTGTGAGGGATGTTGACCAGTACTTTTCTTATTTTGCAATATCTTTGCAAAATAAGTTTCAGTATTTTAGTTCAATTTTCCATAAGCATTTGTGTAAATTTGGTGGTATATTTCTTTAAATGTTTGAAATAATTTTTGAAGCAATCTGTGTCTGTGGCTTTTTCTTTGTGAAAAGGTTTTCTAAAACTGCAAATTCAATTTCTTGAATTGATTTGGAGTAATTCAGGTCATCTATTCTTCTTAAGTGATCTTTGGCGGTCTGTGCCATTCATGTTATTTATCCATTACAGGTATGTTGTTCAATTTATTGGCATGAAGTTAGTCATAATATGCTCTTATTATCCTTCTAATGACTATATAATCTACCAGTAGGCCTGTTTTATTCCTGACATTCACACTTTGCATCTTTTATCTCTCTCTTTTTCCCCATTTAGTCTGTCTAGAGATTTATCAATTTTATAGATCTTTCAAAGAATCAGCTTTTGATTTCATTGATTTTCTCTATTATTTTTCTCTTACCTACTTCCTTGATTTCCACTCTGATACTTATCTCTTTTCTTCCACTTACTCTATGTTTCTGTTGCTCCTTTTACTCTAATTGCTGAAGTTATTGAATTGAAACCTATTTTATTTTAATATAGATATTTGCCCGTATAAATTCCTAAGTACTTTCACTGTAGTTAATACATTTTCATATATTCTGTTTTCCTTTTTATTCAGTTCAAAATATTTTCCAATAAACCTTTTGATTTTTTTCTTTGACTCATTGGTTATTTAGGAATGTGCTATCTAATTTTCACATATTGTTGAATTTCTTAAAGTTTATTTCTTATGAATTTCTAATTTAACTCTATGTGGTCATAGAATACACATTGCATGATTTGAATCCTTCTGTATTCATTGAGAATTGAATTATGACTCATAATAGGATCTAACTTGGTAAATGTTCCATGTACACTAGAAAGTAATATATATTCTGCAGTTGTTAGGTGGAAAATCCTATGTTAATTAGGTCACCTTGTTTACTAGCATGGTTAAAATCTTCTATATCCTTACTAATTTAGTGACTATATTTTCTTTCTGTTATTTAGGGACAAATGTTAAAATTTTGAACTATATTTGTGGACAAGGCTATTTTTCTCCTTGCATTGTATTAGTTTTTGCTTCATGTATTTTCTTGCTACATTATTAGGTACAGATATGTTTAGAATTCTTATGTCTTCTTCTTTGCGTGTGTGTGTGTGTGTGTGTGTGTGTGTGTGTGTGTGTGTGTGTGATGGAGTCTCACTCTGTTGCCCAGGCTGGAGTGCAGTGGCACAATCTCGGCTCACTACAACCTCTGCCCCCGGGTTCAAGAGATTCTCCTGCCTGTGCCTCCCGAGTGGCTGGGACCACAGGCTCACACTGCCATGCCCAGCTACTTTTTGTGTTTTTAGTAGAGATGGGGTTTCACCGTGTTGGCCAGGCCGACTTCAAACTCCTGACTTCAAGTGATTTTCCCACCTCTACCTCCAAAAGTGCTGGGATTACAGGCATGAGCCACTGTGCCCAAGAATTTTTATGTCTTCTTGATATCAACATGAAATGACCCACCTTATCCCTCATAATATTCTGTGTTCTGAAATCTATTTGGTCTGATATTAACGTCACTACTTCAGCTTTCTTTTGATTACATTAGGTTTAGCATGGTATATATTTTCCATCTATTTACTTTTAATCAATTTTTATCTTTATATTTACTGTAGGTTTACTATAAACAGCATATAATTGGGTCTTGCTTTTGTATCTAATTTGATAATCTTTCTCTTGTAGTTGGATTTTTGTAACATACATTTAATTAGATAATTTATACAATTAAATCTAAATATATCATTTTACTATAGATGGTCCCTGACTTACAATGGCTTGACTTAGGATTTTTTCCTTTTTTTTTTTTTTAACTTTACAATGGTCTGAAAGCAATTAACATTCAGTAAAAACTGTACATCAAAATTTGAATTTTCCCAGGCTAGCAATATCTCTCTCATGATGACGGGCAGTTATCACACATGATACTCTTTATTTCTGTACATGGATACAGATTTCCATCCAGTTTCTTCCTGAACTTCCTTTATTATTTCTTATAGTTCAGTTCTATTGGTAACAGATTGCTTCAGCTTTTCTATGTCTGAAAATATTTATTTCACCTTGATTTTGAAACATATTTTTAATATGTATAGAATTCTAGGTTGACAGTGTTTTTTAAAATTCTAAAGTTGTTGTTCTACTGTCTTCTGACTTGCATTGCTTGTGAGGAGATTATTGTCTTCATCCTTATCTTTGTTCTGTACATAATGTGACTTGTTTCATCTTCACACTTTAAGGAATTTCTTTTTATTTATTGTTTTAATAAAATTGATTTTTCTGGGCCTTGGTATAGTTCTCTTATGTTACTCGTGCTTGGGTTTCACTGAAAATCTTGGAGCTATTGTTTCACAGTTTTTAAAATCAAATTTTGATAACTTTCAACCATTAATTATTTAGTCTTGATTTTTTCGTTGTCTTTACTCTTCCAGATATTTTAATTATACATATGTTAGGCTTATTGAAGTTGTTCCACAGCTCTTTGATCATCTGTTCATTGATTTTTCTGTCTTTTTTCTTCTCTGTGCTTTATTTTGGATAGTAAGGTTGCTGCCTTTCAATTCACTTACATTTTCTTCTGTACTGTTTGATCCGTCATTAATCCTGTCTAGTGTATATTTTATATCAAGCATTGTAATTTTTATTGTGAGAAGTTTAATTTAGTTCTTTTGCATGTCTTTCACTTACCTACTTAAGTTGTCCAGTTTTTTTTTCTTTTTCTTGGATATATGGAATGCAGTCATACTAACTGCTTAATGTACTTGTCTGCTAATTCTATTATCTGTTACATTTGTGAGTTCACTTCCATTCTATATGTATAAATATGATCTCACAGAATCACCGAAGATAAGTGTATTAGGTCTCAAGCCTCTCAGATTTCCATTGAAGATTACATTTCCCTGAGGGGAAGGTGGGTATGACAAGTCCTAAGGAAATCACTTTTTATTCCTCCATGTACCCTTCCTTAAAGCCTACTTGCCTAAAAACGTTTGTATTCTATGAGTTCTTTTCCAACTTACCTTTCACCTTGCTTTTGTCCCTTGGTTTACAAGTAAGGCATACTCCTTACTCCTTCTGAATCTTCCTCTTGTGTATTGCCCTCGGGTATAAAAACATCCAGGGCATGAAAGGAACAACTCAAGCACACATCACTCAACAGCCAGCGTCCCCTGAGAGCAAAGGCAGATCTTCAGTAGGGAAAGTGGAAAGGACAGCATCTTATTGCACCCAGTCTACTAGCCTCGCATCTGCCTTAGAATTAGAACTGAGACGTGAGGTTTTCCCAGGGACTTGTTTTTTTGTTTTTTTTTTTTGCGGGGGAGGTGCGGACGGAGTCTCGCTCTGTCGCGCCCAGGCTGGAGTGCAGTGGTGCGATCTCGGCTCACTGTAACGTCCGCCTCCTGGGTTCAAGCGATTCTCCTGCCTCAGCCTCCTGAGTAGCTGGGATTACAGGCGCCCGCCACCATGCCCGACTAATTTTTTTTTTTTTTTTTGGTAGAGATAGAGTTTTACCATGTTGGTCAAGCTGGTCTTGAACTCCTGACCTCAGATAATCTGCCCGCCTCGGTCTCCCAAAGTGCTGGGATTACAGACGCGAGCCACCATGCTAGGCCTTGTTTTTTTTTTGAAACAGAGTCTCACTCTGTTGCCTAGGCTGGAGTGCAGTGGCAAGATCTTGGCTCACTGCTACCTCCGCCTCCCGAGTTCAAGCGATTCTCCTACCTCAGCCTCCCCAGTGGCTGGGACTACAGGAACATGCCACCATGTCCAGCTAATTTTTGTATTTTTAGTAGGGACAGGGTTTCATCGTGTTGGCCAGGCTGGTCTCGAAATCCTGACCTCAGGTGATCCGCCCAACTTGGCTTCCCAAAGTGCTGGGATTACAGGCATAAGCCACCATGCCTGGCCCCCCAGGGACTTGTTTATCACATTTATTCAGTTTAAGACGTACAGTCAGGACTTTCTGACAATAAATAAATCTGATTTGGCTAATCAGTCTAACAATAAGAAATGGCTTTAAAATTAAATTACAAGAAAGATATTTTCTATAACTTGCATGAGTTAAATCTGCAGCTCTCATATTTGAATATCTATACCATTTGAATATCTATAATATTCAATGAGTTTATGCAACGAAACTTACAATAAAAATATTTTGATATCAAATTTAAAGTACATCGTTTTTAAGGTGTATGAGTGGGAAGATCATTACTCAGTCATGAGGGTCCAAAGTCTAGACTTTAATTGTTCATAATAAGTATCAATTTTTATCAGAACATATTTTTTAAAATATATACATTAGTTGACATCCAGCTAATAGACCTGTAGAAGGAAACAGTATAATCCTTTAGAGGTAAAATAGAAGGATGCAATGGGAGATGCTAATAAGTGAGATTAGAGTGACAGAGTGAGCCTTCCTTGACTATGAGGGCGCCTATGACTATCTTATCTTCAGAACATGATTAGGGCATTCCTTGGGAGAGGAATGTGTTCTAGAAAAGCTTCCTACAGGCCGGGTGTGGTGGCTCACACCTGTGATCCCAGCACTTTGGGAGGCCGAGGCAGGAGGATCATGAGGTCAGGAGTTCGAGACCAGCCTGACCAACATGGTGAAACACCGTCTCTACTACAAATACAAAAATTACCCAGGCAAAGTGGTGGCACCTGTAATCCCAGCTACTCCTGAAGCAGGAGAATCACTTGAACCCAGGAGGCGGAGGCTGCAGTGAGCCGAGATCGTGCCACTGCTCTCCACCCTGTGTGACAGAGTGAGACTCTGTCTCAAAAAATTAATTAATTAAATAAAACATAGAAATATACCAACTAATTACAAAGTGGAAATGAAGATGCAAAGAAACTGGGATAGCCAAAGCAATTTTAAAAAGGAAGAACAGAGTTGAACTTACATTTCCTAATTTTAAGACTTATTCTACATCTACAGCAAACAAGTCAAGGTGGTAGTTGCATAAAGGTAGTCATATATATATATATATATACACACACACACACACACACACACACATATACATATATATATGTGTGTAACAATGCAACTCGGGTATTCATCCAAAAGAAATGAAAACATGTCTACACAAACATACATACATATTAGCCGTTTTATTCATCTTAGCCCCAAATTTAACACAACTCCAAATCCCTCAACTGACAAGTTGATAAATAATTGTGGTATATTCATAAAATGCAATACTTGTCAATGAAACTAAATGAATTATTGATAAATAAAACAACATGAATAAATACCTAAAGCATTATATTAAGAAGCCAGAACAAGTATGTACACTACATATATATATGGAACATTTCTGGGCTAGGCGCAGTGTCTCACACCTGTAATCCCAGCACTTTGGGAGGCCAAGGCCGGTGGATCACCTGAGGTCTGGAGTTTGAGACCTGCCCAGCCAACTGACCAACACAGTGAAACCTTGTCTCTATTAAAAACACAAAAATTAGCCAGGCGTGGTGGCGGGAGCCTGTAATCCCAGATACTCAGGAGGCTGAGGTAAGAGAATCACCTCCTGAACCCGGGAGGCAGAGGTTGCAGTGAGCCGAGATTGCACCACTGCACTCCAGCCTGGGCAACAGCAGCAAAACTCCATTTCAAAACAAACAAAAAAAATGATGATGTTTTTAGCCATGATTGTGATAATGGTCATGTGAGCATGAAAGTGTGTATTTGCCCAAGCTCATCAAATTGTTCACTTAAAATCTGTAAGTTTTATTTTGTTTATATTTTAACTTAGAAAGTCTTATTTCTAAAAATTAAATACACTGGTTTGGCTAAGGATCCCATTAAATAAAACTAATTATTGAACTTGTACTTATACAAGGCACTTCACTAATGTCTGCAAGGAAAGGAAAGAGGAAAGCTGCCCTTGTGCTGTACAATATATTAGAACCGCAATGCAATGGATCTATTCAATGGATAAAACTCTAGGCTTCACCTGCCTATGTCCCTTCCAGCTCTGCACCGCAGTCCCACACCATGGTCATTGTGGAGCTGCCCGGCTCAGCCCTCCCTTCAAGAAAGAAAGAAGCTGCCTTTCTGCTAGGAGTGCAGACACCCGCAGAGGCAGCGCCTCCCACGAGGCTTCTCAGCCAGGCCACACTATTGCGGGCAGTGGCCATACGATGAGTTAGCCCTGCAGGGTAGGAGGACCAGGCCTCCTCTGCCCACTCCTTAGGCAGTGCTCCCCTGAAGCTCAGTCTGTGCTCCAGGGCTGCCCATGTCGGGTGGCTGAGACTTTGTTGGGTCTTGTTACTATTCTCGAAGGTTCCCAGTGCCCTGTTCACACACATTGCATACCTGATGTGATCATTACGCATTGCATACCTGTATCAAAATATCTCGTATACCCCATAAATATATACACCTACTATGCACCCACAAAAATTAAAAGTAAATAATAAAAATTATAAATTCCTGTTATTAAGTTGTGAAAAGGAGATGAATATTTTCTTATTTGTGGAGGTAGGTGGTCTCTAAATGTACAGATGAAATAAGATGGAGTTTACTGTTAGCAAGGGGTGAAATATAGATATTTAGATATAACTCTTGGCTGTGATGTTTTTGGTAGTTATGTGATTGCTATAAAGAAATTGTGCAGCTAGCATAGTGAGAAGAAGTAAATTTGTCAGAATGTGTATTGGGTTTATGCAAATAGTAAGTAAATATTATGTTAGAACTCAAGAGACCTTAGTTTGGTAAGCAATTATATAATGGATTCTAGGCTGCATAAATTCATTTGTTTTTACTTTCTGGAACATTTATAAAGGTTACAAAATGATCTAAAATATTATTATGACACTACCTCTGATGAACATTAGAAATTAACACATAAAACCTGGAGAAGTCATTCAAAACACTTATACTCTGTCAACTCTACAGAAATGTAAGAACAATATGTCTTCTGAAGTCAACTCCGCTTTTATTTTTTGACCACTCATGAGAAACAGATGTATTTATTTGGGACCTAGGAAGATACTCATCATCAGGAACTATCAAAAGCCAAACCACCATATAATGTTATATATCAGCATTGTGTGCATATGCACACATGCACACACACACACACACACACACACACATTTGACGGCAGTGACAAGAAGTCGATGGAGGAGGTCTGGGAACTAGTTCCCTATAGTCTGTTACACATTTCTGTCATTCTTTGTCAGACCGTTGACATGTTCTCAATCTTATGTAAAGTTCCATCTATACTGAGACCTCCACACCTAGGATGTCCTCAGGTCACTTTGAAGCCAATCCTTTAGAAGTGATTCTTAGATCTGTGCACCCTTGAGATCATGTCATATTGGACAGAATGACTGCTGAACTCATTTATCCAAACTTCAAGTACTTGAACCCAATAGCTCAGCAGCACACCAGATGTTTAGACAATATTGACGTGAGAACTGCATGATCATTGGGAAGGCTATACCAAATGTGAATCGTAAAACAGGAAGCACCACAACAGAAACAAGGGAAAAAATGTTTTGCCCAGATCATTCAAGAAAAAAAGATCTAAGATAATGAAACCCATCTCTCATTTATTTAGTTTTGTTATTTCCATTGGGAAAATTTCCCAGGCAGTTAAATGTGCACCTACGGCTAAGAAAGCTAAGATGGCCTCATTATATTTAGACACAGTTCTCTCTCATGTAGGTGAAAACAAAATTTTCATATGGAATAGAGAAACAGGGAGGCTATTAAATTGTACATACTCTGTAATCACAAGCAATATTATTGAGAAATGGGAAAGGGTTATGAGGCAGTTTACATGACTGTCATTAAAATGACTTCATGATGTTTCAGTGAATAGACATACCATTCCCATTCAATTCTGTTATTGTATATCTCTAAATTGATTTTTAATTAGTTTAGCTGTCACAAATTTCCTAAATTAAATGTATTTAGCACATTCCATTTATGCTCCATAATATGCCTGTCTGTAGTATGCCATATTTCCATACCTGCACACCTGTGATTTTTCATCAATATTAAAGTTAGCAGAAATTTAACGCTATCAGAAAATTATCAAATAATTTGCTTTTCCAATATTGGCCATATCACTTCTATCTTTATTTTCTATACCTCTGCAGTCATTACTACTTTCCTAAAAAAAAAAAATGAAATAAATTCCATTAATCTTTGACTTCAAGTCTATTTTTTTAACTCCTTTAATTTTTTTCATCCCTCTCCCACCCACACATGCTCTCCAAAGGCACCCAGAATTTGTTTGATCCCATCCTGTATTAGTTCATTCTCACACTGCTCTAAAGAACTCCCTGACACTGGGTGGTTTGTAAAGAAAACAGGTTGAATTGACTCACAGTTCCACAGGCTGTACAGGAAGCACGGCTGGGAGGCCCCAGGAAACTTACAATCATGCCAGAAGGCGAAGGGGAAGGAAACATGTCTTACCATGGCGGATCAGGAGAAAGACAGTGAAGGGGAAAGTGCTACACACTTTTAAACAACCAGATCTCCTGAGTACTCACTCACTATCACGAGAACAGCAAGGGGAAATCCATCCCCATGATCCAATCACCCCTCACTAGGCCCCTCCCCCAACATTGGAAATTACAATTCGACATGAGATTTGGGCGGGGATACAGAGACAAACCATATCACATACTTCCCCTGATTAATTGCAAATGGTAATTAACTGATATGTACTTCTCCCAGTAACAACCTGCATTTTAAAAGGATATCAACCAAGAAATATTGAGCAGTTATTATTGGAAGATACTTCATTCAAGAACAAACACACAGGAATCATAATGCATTTTCTCTTTGCTTATTGGGCTGCTGACTGAGCAGGATCCAACAGAGGACCCTGAGTTCAAGGATCCAGGGCATCACAAGAGGGAAGGACCCCAGCTCTGTGATTCCTTATTTTGAGGAGAAGTATAAAAGAGGATTGTCTGACTGAAAATATCTGCACTAGAATTTGCATGAACGAGAAATACGCTTTTATTATAGTAAGCCACTGAAATTTAAGATCATTGCTTACAACATTTATCCTATCCTGATTAACATAGAAATTTGAACCAGGAGTGGGGTTTGGCAGAAAGAAATGAAGAGAGACAGACAGAATCTACAATAACTTCATAATTGGGCAGCATGAAGGGAAAACACTGATACAATAGGTGTTGTGCAGTAACAAGCGCTTATTAATTAAAACTGTTGTGCTTGCAATAGTTTGGGAAGCAGACAATGTGTCTACTAAGTCAGAAGCCTTAGGGTGAATTATTGTGGAGAACTAGAACCCTGATGTGTGTGAGTGGGGGGCATTCATTGCACACCCTTATCCAGGCATTACTAGAAAAAGCTAGGTTCAAGAAAAAAAAAGAATAGCAAGGGTCCAGTACATTGAGACCTAAAAGGATTTTACTGCTTCTAAACCCAAACAGTAAGAAATGGGATAGAGAAAGTCTTTGAGTGTCACCAAAAGTGGAGTCCAGCCCTTCATCAGAGATCAGATTAGGGTGTGGCCTTCTCCTTTAAGCCCAGTTTCTCAAGGGAGTGGTCTTTAACGCAGGAGAAACAACAGAGGAGCCATGGAGCAGAGAAATTTGGAAACCTTGAAAATGAGGTCTAGGAGATCATGGGTGCGGTTTCCCATCCAAGGAGCTGACCAGAGCACGTAGATCCGAAATCTAACTAAGCATAATTCAACCTTAGTGTAAAGGAGGTGGAACAGTAGAAGGTTTGACAGACATGAACAAGCACTGCTTTTGCATCTTTGTAGAAGCAGAAGGCAAGATGAGAAGGTTATTCAGCATCTTACAAGGTCACAACCCATTACAGCAGCTTCAGATGCAGCTAAGATCGATAAAGGAAGAGAAAGAAATCTCTGAAGGATAGAGAAAGACCATGGAGAACAATCATGGGTTTCTCTGGAGGAAAGCAAGTCAGCAGTAAATCAAAGAAGGTTCCTGCCTTCAGGACTGGTGACCTTCCTAGTGCCAGCACTAGGCAGTGCCTCAATATCCCAAGCTTGACCAGTGATTAGTGACTACTGTGTGTCTCATCTTTCACCCTCCCCTCAATAACCATTAAGAATGCCTGAAGAGGGCAGTATTTAACTCAAAATAAAGAATTATGAAATTTCAGATCCTTTGTGACCTGTGTTAAAAGCATCAACTTTCACTTGCTTATATTTATGGATGACCAGATGCCCAACTTGAGACTTTGCTGTATAGCAGCAATATTGCGTATTCATCTCTAAAAGAGAGCCACAGATTTGGAAAATATCCACCCGCATGCAGAGAAATTCCCCATGGAAGGACATTGCTGGCTCAAGAGCCTAGAATTCCAATGCACAAGTTGCTTGAACAACTAAGGGATAGTCAATATTAGGGATGTCAAATGGAGGTAAAAAGATATAAAGCTTAAGCTTTGGCATTCCCAGAAATAATTTCCAATTCAATACGAGACTCCTCCCTTCCTTGGCCTTGCCTCCGTCTGGCAATAGAAAGTCTGCTCTCTGATCTAACTCATTTCTCTCTTGCTTAGTAGCAAGTATGATATTATTCCCAGAAGGTCTAGATATGGTTTCCTATTTTCATGTTGTCATGTATTTAAAATATTTCAATATGAAAGTCAACATATATATGTGAAAGTTAATTCTAATGTGTACCTAGAAGACGTTGCTTGGCACTTGAAATGTCCTAATTAGGAATCTCCTCTCCAGGGGTGTGTTTTTTTAGTGGCTGATGCTTGTTTACAACATGACTTCCCTCTGCGCTATAGCTTTAGTTGATAGAAACGTCAGTGGTTATTTTGCCAGGCAGGGGCCCTTGACATGACAAAAACAGAGCTTTGTAGTTTTGAATTAACTTCTCTTTCTCTCTCCATAAAATCTGGCTTTCAAAGCTCTTTTCTCACTATGAATAATGCAAGTCAGCTTTGAGACTCTAAAATCCCATCCTGGATGTCAAAAGCTGAACACTATATTTTTATTTGTCTTTGTATTTTGGACATAACAATCTTAAATCTACTTCGGGCAAATGAATTCCTCTGGCCAAAGAGAAGAGGCTATAAACAAGGAAACGCAAAAAAGAAAGCACACAAAATTATTTCAGGAATATCATCCTTATTACACTTATGGTAAGATAAAGTACAGGTAATTTATCTGGTAGGAAAATATTAAACATGACAAAGAGCTATGAAATCAGTGCAAAAGTAATTGCAGTTTTGCCATTAAAAGTGAGGTGAAAACCACAGTTACTTTTGCACCAACCTAATATATGAGAGATTTGCACAAATGCAGTAGAGAGTTACTAGTTTAGCTAAGCACAGTAGTTTATTATTAAGAAATGTATGTGAGGAAGTAACAGTAGCTTAGGAGATAAGATTCTCACCTGGATTTCTCTGGAGTCAGGACAGATCCCTCCCCTACTTTTGATCCTGAAGACAGCGCGGGGCAAAATATGTGGGATAAATGTTTATTTTTTCCCTCTCCCACCGTAATTTTGTCCTTCAATTTGCATTCCCAGCTGAGTCAGGCCAGGGGAAATCCAAGCCGCTGTCTGTCCGGCTGACAACTTACTTAGCATCCCCGTTCTCAGTGTGCGGTGTAGGAAGTCACAATTTCACCTTCAAGTGTGGTTTGTGTATTTCCGTCCTGCACCCTGGACTTGTTCTCCATGGTGCGCTTGCTCTCATTCATCACCTCCTTCCCTTTGCTTCCTTTCCAGCACAGGGCCAAGTGCTGGCCCCACAGGCACAGTGAGCACAGCACACACCGACAATGATTACTGTTGAAGACACCATGGATAGGGCATGTGGTACTTTAAGAATCATGGTGGAATCTAATATCCAGGAAAACGAACACTCATATGGGATGGAATTGCAAATAAAGAAACTGTTTTTAAAAATGGGAATTTACATATATATATATGAAGTGTCATCTTGTTAAAGGCATCAGCCTGAGCATGTGAACACATGTAGACACTGACTCCAACATCCCTGCCTGCAACCCACTCAGAGATCAGTGTGAAAATAACTGTGAAACCACACAGGGAAATCTTGTCAAAGGGGATGATACTGTCAAAGTACTTATGTCTTTCAAAGAACTCGGTAATACTAATTTTTAGTCACACCTCCTCCTTTTTATTTTGCAATGGGACCATGAAACAAAGGCAGAAGGCAGGACTGAGGGTGAATCATTCTGCACCTCACCTTCTCTTAGGCTCTAAACATTACTTCTCAGCTTTTCATGTGTGTTACTGAATGATGACAGAAAGAAAAAGAGGAAGGAAGGAAGCAACGAAGGAAGGAAGGAAGGAAAAGAGGACGAGAGGGAGGGAGGAAGAAAGGAGGGAGGGAGAGATGAAAGAAGGGAGGAAGGAAAAAAGGAAGGAAGGAAAAGAAAGAGGAGGAAATGGAAGTAGTAGGGGGGAGGGAGAAAGAGAAAGACAAAAACAAAAATAGTGTTCCAAGGAAGCTATCTTTTTTGTGTTTTAATGCACTTAGAATTAATAAACAAGATAAAAATATTCCTTTTCCTGCAAAAATTGGTGGGATTATAAATAAAAAATCAAAACCCAGATCAAAGTACCAAAAATATACAGAAGTCAAATCAAATGTTATTTAGAATGTAAAATTTTCATCATTGAACTAGAAATGTCTTCTTAGAAAAGCAGAATCTGGCAAGTAAAGGGTTTGGCGGTGCAGAAGTGTATCCTAAGGATGAAAATGAGCCTCCTGAGAGAGTCGTTTGCTGCAATCGTTGCGCCCTCAACGTGGTCTTGAGGCACCAAGCCCGCAGTGGGCCAGAGGAACTGAAGAGGAACTGAGGAGGAAACCATTTGTTTCCTAATGAAAAACACCATTTGACACCTTTGAATCAGTTCTAGAATGTTCTCGCTCCACTTTCCAGAAAGACTATTTTGCACCTTTCTTTCTTCTCAGTTCCTGTCCTCCTCCCACCCCATCACCTCCCTGGGGAGAGCTCAGCCTCACAGTCAGTGGGGGACCCAGTCTGTCGTCCAGTCTCACAAAGCTGCACTCTCCATTGCCTGCCTGCCAAGATCAGCTCAGACTGGCACACCTAGGATAGAGTCCAACACGTGGGAGAATGATGTCGGGTGAGGCCTTAAGCAGAAAGCCTCATCTCAGCCCATGACATGGCGGCCAGAGGGTCCCATAGCTCCAGCCTACACGCCAAGGGCTAGGACGGGCAGCTCAGCCGTGCCCAGGAAGAAGGGCAGAAATGGAGGGATCTCCGAGTGCCCGCCGTGCACAGCCACCATCGCTTTATGGCCTGTGCTCCTTGCCCTCCTCGCAGCCCTTTGGCTCTGTTGACACTTCTCTACTCCTTGACACGCTCTCTGGTTTCTGCCTCCTCTCTCTCTTAGGCCACTCTTAGGTGCTTCCTCGTGGCTCAGTCTGTAAATGCTGCCAGTACTCAGGTCTCCTTTGTTCTCTCTCTCCCTGGGCAACCACACCTGTGCACATGGAATGGGTCGCTATCCTGGAAAGGTGTCTCAATAATGTATACCCAGCCCAGGCCTCTTTCTGAAGCTGCAGACCCGTCTATTCAATTGCCTGGTGAGCATCTGCACAACGTTCAAACACTCATCATACTGTCCAAAATCCTCTTCCAGTCATAATATCAAATCAAGAAAGCAAGGCGAAGGAAAGTGAAAAAGATGGGAGGAATATCCATCTACATGCATATTATTTATATTATATTAACATTATTTAAACCATGCACAGACAAATCATGAGAGTAAAAATGGTTACCCACAGGAGAAAGGAAGGAATTCTGTGTACAAGAAGTAGGTATACAGGGAAAAAGCGTGACTTCTTTGAATATACCTTGGTTTTGTGAAAGGAAAATGTCTTGGAGCCCCGAAATCACTAAGCTAAAGAGAAAAGTCAAGCTGGGAACAGCTTAGGGCAAACCTGCCTCCCATTCTATTCAAGGTCACCCCTCTGCTCACTGAGATAAATAGGTATCTGATTGCCTCCTTTGGAGAGGCTCATCAGAAACTCAAAAGGAAGCAACCATTTGTCTCTGACCTACCGGTGACCTGGAATCCCCCTCCCCGCTTCCAGTTGTCCCACCTTTCCAGACTGAACCAATGTTCATCTTACATATGTTGATTGATGTTACTGAGGCCCCGCCTTTCCAGACCCAGCCAATGTTCATCTTACATATGTTGATTGATGTCACCGAGGCCCCGCCTTTCCAGACCAAGCCAATGTTCATCTTACATATGTTGATTGATATCTCGTGTCTCCCTAAAACGTATAAAACCAAGCTGTGCCCTGATCACCTTCGGCACATGTCATCAGGACCTCCTGAGGCTGTCACAGACGTGTGTCCTCAACCTTGGCAAAGCTTTCTGAATTAACTGAGAACTGTCAGATTTTTGGGGTTCACAGTTTGTAGAGATGACTTTGGAATCATGCTAATATTTTATATAATTATAAAAACAAAACGTAAATTACATTTTAGATTTAAAAAGTAATACTTACAAACCAAAAGTAAAGAGCAACACATGAATGTAAGCGTGTGTCTGACGGAGAGCATAACCTCACAGGCGAGAACTGTGCCAAGCAGCTTTAAAACACAAGAATACCTAAGGACAAAACAAACTGAGGAAAAAAATACGAAACTGCTTTCAGGAATCACACTGTTGGCAGTCGGTGGTGGGAATGGTCTTGTCATTCTGCAATGGGCTGAGTGTGTTGTGGGATAAAGCTAAGAATTATTTTGTTGGTGTCGCTTAGAACCAGAATTTCCACTATGGGAAACAAGAGACAAAGATATAAAATTAGGCAGGTTATGTAAACAAAACAAAATGAAAACAAAACCACCTGCAGCCCTGAATTTGAACGGGAAGTACCAATGTGAACTCATGATGTTTTTTATCTTTAAAATTTTCTCCTAGTTCTGTCCACATAAAATGCCAGACACGATAGCACATGGGGGAGCAATGACCCTCCCAGCTCCCAGAATGTGGTCTCCAAGTAACAATTTCCCACAAAAGGGAACCAAGTCTTTTTGGAGAAAATCAGATTCCAGATGTGGAATGTAGAAAATACACAAGAAAAGCCTGCAATATCATGGAATAGGGGAAAGCAACGGAGATGGCCAAGACTGAGGTCACCTCCCAGGACTCAGAGCCATCTGAAGGGGCTCCGACCCGCCCAAGATGGCTTAATTTGAGCACCCATGGGAATAATGATTGTAATGTACTAAACCCATAAAACATGTGTAAACTTACAAATTCATACTGATACTGCTCACAACAGTATATTAATTTTAAAATTATTACTTATCGTAAGCCACCTTTGAAGGATGTAAAGGAATTAGTTCAGTATTTTGAAAACTGGCAAATACAGGGCGAGGATCAAACAGTGGCCCTGCCTTTCCTCTCTGATCCACAGCCTAGGAACAATCCCTGCGGTCCCTGGAGAGAATTTAAGCATTCCAGTTAACCAGTGAGGACGGGCTGCAGGGTGGAGCGCTTCAGCTTGTCAATCCCTAATAAATGAATGAACCTAACAGCGTGAATGCCACACTCGTGGAGACACTCACACATTTTGTGCCACAAAGGAAGTCATCTTGCCAGGAAAAAAACCCAAACCTGAATCTCACCAAACCTCTCAACATGACTGCCCATCCACAGGAAATCCAGGAGACACAGGGCTCACCACGACACGGTGGCGTACAGGCCTCCCGCAATCCCCGCACTGTGGGGACTCTGCAGGACAAGTGGCCCCGTTTCTTCATAAATAACAGCAAGGAGAAAAGGGAGAGAGGCAGAGAGGGAACCTGTAGATTACAAGAGACTTGGAAGACATATGGACCAATTACAAGACCTCGCTCTTCTGTAGACCTGATTTAAACTAACAATTTGTGGAGAAAATTGGGAAAAGGCTGAATCTTATCTGGATAGCTGATAGTATAAAGGAATCATTGCTGTTTTGTTTGAATGCGATAGTGTGATTTTTTAATAATGCAGTTTTTTTAAAAAAGAATCTTATCTTTTAGAGATATGTCTTCATTTATTTATGGATGAAATAATATATGTCTGAGAGCTGCTTTAAAATAGTCTTGGAGCAGGGGTGGTAACATTGAAATAAAATTAACTGTTGATCAATAAAAAATGAAAGATCCTAAAGGCATCCCAAATTTGTCTCACCCACACCTAAGCTCTCACCTTCCTTGTGTCCTTCTTACTCAGTGACAGGCCTCAGGGACTATGCAATACCCAAGTCATTTCTGATCCTCTTTTCTTCTTCACTCTGCTCCTACTTTCTAAATCCTGATGATTCATTTTGCCATTTAAAATTTTCTCTAATTAATTTTTGTTAGCATACTGACGTCCCTCAGGATCCTGGCTCAGAAAACCATCATCATTCACGTGAATTCAATTCACCCCCAGCAGCTCTTCACCTCCAACCCTCTCCTCCTCCAGTGACCCTCACACTGGAGACAGATCCTCTCATGCTGCTTCTGTATTCAAAACACACAAGCATCCCCCAGCCCAGTCCACTGCTCTCAGGATAAAATCCCACATACTAACTGGGTTCTGCCTTGCTCCAACTTCATGTCTGCAGAATTCTCCTTCGGATCTCCAGGTCGATTGAGTAGAATTATTCTTCAGCTACTATATTCCCTCTCTTTACCAGACCTTAGCTGGCATGCCTAGTGGCCATCCTCTTCCCACTGTCATTTTCTCTGACTGATTCTTATTCCTACTTCAGGAAGCTGTCCCTGACCTCCCAGGACCTGATCATATGCCCCTCTTAGGTGCCCACATAGCTTTTTATTCTTACTATAGTTTGTAAGAACACCATCCTACATGCCCCAAGAATATGGCAGATGCATAGCAGTACTCAATATCATTTAATTGCTAAGTGAAAAAATCTCAGGATTTGTTCCAGAGGGAAGGAGGGAGGAAAGAAGGAAGGAAGGAAGGGAAGACGGAAGGAAGGAAGGAAGGAAGGAAGGAAGGAAGGAAGGAAGGAAGGAAGGAAAGGGGAGGGAGGAAGCGAGGCAGGGAAGGAGGGAGGGAGGGAAGGAGGTAGGGAGGGATGGAGGAGGGTAAGGAAGGAAAGAAGAAAGAGAAGGAAGGAAGGAAAGAAGGAAGGGAGAGAAGAAGGAGGGAGAAAAGAAGGAAGGGAGAGAAGAAGGAGGGAGGGAGGAAGGAAGGAAGGAAGCAAAGAAGATGGGAGGGAGGAAGGGAAGGAGGGAGGAAGGAAGTAAGGAACGGAGGAAGGGAGGGAAGAGGGAGGGAGAGAGAGGGAGGGAGGGAGGAAGGAAGGAAAAGGAAAAGGAAGGAAGGAAGAAAGGAAGGAGGGAGGGGGAGGGGGAAAGGAAGAAAGGAAGGAGGGAGGGAGGGAGACATGAAAGGAAGGAAGGAAGAAGGGAGGGAGGAAAGAAGAAAGGAAGGAATGGAGGAAAGGACAGAGAGAGAGAGGAAGAATTCAAGAATTCAATCATCTGGGACAAATACTGATATAGTAAATTCTGTTTATACTAAAAATCAACATAATGCCGAACTACAAATCCTTCAGTAAGTAAATTTACAAATAAATTATGTGTAATTTGCATTAAGGAGCTTTGCTGTATAATCATGGGAATATTCTTAAAGTGTATCTAAGCCCTAAATTCATTATTTCTGGATTATCTTTAAATGAAGAGGCCCTCAAAAATTTAGGAATAAAACCCTATAATAATAGCTGCACCAAACTGGCATCTCAATCTTCCATCGGAGCTGTTTTTCTAACACATGATTATCTATTTCACTTGTATTTGGACAGTATATGTTCTTTATCCTAACGGTGACTACCATAAGCAAATTTTGTTTTACATCTTAAAAAAATAATCTAGACTGAAAACAAACTTAAAAACTCATTTTCCTTTTTTCTTTAAATGAGCTCAGTGGTAACAATCTGGCTTTTATATCTGAACTTATTCTGTTTGGAATGCCTGCCTAGAGAAAGACCAGCAGTGCAGGCTTCATTTTAATCACCAAATACATCAATATTGGCAAAAGAAAGCTTTTAGATTGCTAAATTATTCTTCCTTGCATGGTCAACTGGAAGCTAGGGTTCTTTCTGGTGAATCAAATGAATAGTATCACCATTATCATCCTCATTGATCCTCACCCACGATGTGGGCCGTGATGAAGCCAAGCTCAAGGGGCAGCTAGCATTCAGTATCGGAAGAGCAGAGGCCCCACAGCTGGAATCATTTCAGGATCTGAGACATGCTCAATAGGTGAAGCCTCAGACAAATGCTGGGGTCAGGAGAGGAGACGCCAGGAGACTAGTGGGTTGAATGCAGAGTTGGAGTTGTGGTGTGAAGATAGTCAGAGGATATGTGTGTCTGTGTCTGTGTGTATGCGAGAGAGAGTGTGTGTTTGTCTTAGGAAGCGTGTGCTCCTTTGCCTTGTGTATGATCTTACCTGGCTCCGTGATATTCCTACAAAGCCTTTCGCAGGGACTGCATTTGTCTCACACCTCACAGGCTGCAAGGCCTTATCCCAGGTGAAATTTAATTTGACTCTATAAAGACTTAAAAAGAGCTATGATTGTTAGCACCATTTTTACAGATGAGAAAACTAAGAAATATGGGAAGATATTAATAAAAATCATCTATTTATTTGAAGATATTCACAGTGAAGACTAGAGCCCAGGGATTTGGGCATCTTGTCTGGAGCTTTTCTCCCTTTTCCCTACAGCACTGTCCTCCATACAATGGTGTGAGGCTTAAGCACACCCAGAAAGACCCAGTGGTCATCTACAGGGTATGATTTTAGAGAAGTATAGGAAAGCCTCCATCACCCATCTCGTACAAGCTCTGCTACTTAAGAACTGTCATATAAAGTGAAAAGAGGACCACTGGGTATAGTGGTTAAATATACCCACAATCTGTTCATTAGCCAGTTTTGTCTTCCTAGATTTGCAAAGGGAGAAGGTAGAAACCGCAAAATGCTCTTTTATCCTCCTCCTTTCCCAAAATGAGTGGCATAATCACAAGGAAGCCCCTGTACACAGAAATATATATGCCAGAATGCTCAGGACTCAGATATATGACTCTATGAATGGATGGATGGATGGATGGATGGATGGATGGATGGATGGATGGATGGATGAATGGATGGAGATATGGTTCGGCTGTGTCCCCACTCAAATTTCACTTTGAATTGTAATAATCTGCATGTGTCAAGGGCGGGGCCAGATGGAGATAATTGAATCATATGGGTGGTTTTCCCCATACTGTTCTCATGGTTGTGAATAAGTCTCATGAGATCTGATGGTTTTATAAATGGGAATTCCTTTGCACAAGTTCTCTTGCCTGTCACCATGTAAGATGTGGCTTTGTTCTTCATTTGCTTTCTGCCATGATTGTGAGGCCTCCCCAAGCATGTAGAACTGTGAGTCAATTAAACCTCTTTCCTTTCTAAATTGCCTGGTCTCAGGTAGGTCTTTATTAGCAGCATGAGAACAGGCTAATACAGATAGGTATGTAGGTAGGTAGGTAGACAGATAGACAGATGATAGACAAATAGATAACAGATAGATGATAAATAGATAGATGATAAATAATAGATAAATAGATAGTTAATAGATTGACAGAAAAATAGGTAGACAGACAGATGATAGATGGATAGATGATAGGTAGTTTGATAATAGATAATAATACATAGATTAGGTAGATAGACAGATAGATGATAGACAGATAAACAGATAATAGATGGATAGATAGATGATAAATAGGTGATAAATAATGAATAGATAGCTAATAGGTTGATAGAAAAATAGGTAGACAGACTGATAGGTGATGGATAGATAGATGATAGATAGATTTATAATAGATAATACATAGATTAGATAGATAGATGGATAGATAGATAGATAGATAGATAGATAGATAAATAGAGATAGACAGACAGATGTTGGTGTGGATTCAGCTGGTTCTGGGGTGAAGGGTTCTGGACCAGCTGTTTGCTGCTAACCCAAAGGTCATGACTAGAGCTATGTCTAAGCTAACAAGTGCTTGGGTATCTGTGGACACAAGGGAAACATGAGGACATAAGCACCTGGGAACAGCTAAGAGAAGGCAGTGGATATTGAAATGACTTTATCATATTTATGGAGAGCTCTTTTGCTGAAGTATGCTCTCAATTCTATTCCTCCAGGAGTCTTCATTTTAAACAAGATTTCAAGGTAGTTGGGATGTTATTATTGTTCCACATGTCAACAACTCTTGACGGGTTCATTTATATTTTACCATAGAGATATCTGTGAAGCCCTATTAGGCTGCAGCTAAAAGACATTTTTCTTACCGTTTTTTTCCTCCATTCACTGAACTGACATATTGCGTTTTGTTCTGTATTATCTTTTGGTGCTTTATGGAAAAATGTCCACATTTCTCATGCAGCTACCCCAAGGTATTTCTTGTGAGAAAAAGAAAAATGTGACTCTTTTTATGAGAAGAGAAATGGTTTCCCCACTCTTTCCAATTCTGTATTCATTTCAATAAGCCTGGATCACTTGACAGAAGGGACTTCAAAGTTGATTATGATGATGAATTACAAAACTAAATAAGAAGTTTGGAAGAACAGGGACAAATCTACTTTTGGCCATGCATGGTGGTTTATGCCTAT
Organism: Gorilla gorilla gorilla; assembly: GCF_029281585.2. Lineage (NCBI taxonomy): Eukaryota > Metazoa > Chordata > Mammalia > Primates > Hominidae > Gorilla > Gorilla gorilla. Next base: position 162,560,749 of record NC_073230.2, read on the forward strand.
ATTCCCAGCACTTTGGGACACTGAGGTGGGCAGGATCATTTGAGCCCAGGAGTTCAAGACCAGCCTGGGCAAAATGTCAAAACCCCATTGCTACCAAAAATACAAAAATTAGCTGGATATGGTGGTGTGCACCTGTAGTCTCAGCTACCTGGAGAGGCTGACATGGGAAGATCACCTGAGTCCATGGAGGTAGAGGCTGCAGTGAGCCCTGATGGTGCCTCTGCACTCCAGCCTGGGCAACAGAGTAAGAGCCTGTCTCAAAACAAAACAAAATAAAACAAAAAAATCTATTCTCACGAAGTTTGTAATGGCTGTGACCTGGTAGAAATGCATAAATAGACTATCTATTTTCACAAAGACCATATTACCATATAACTTAGCAGGTATATTGGAGTTTAAGAAATAGCTAGAATTAAATTATTTCAAAATCAATTTCAAAATTCACCTTTGTGAAATTTAGAAACTTTGTCATAAAATCATTGCATTTCTAAGCTAAAAGAATCCAAGACAAGTGATATAATTCATGTAGGTGTCTCCATCAATCCAACACTGGATCATTTGAGCAGCATTTTCCCTGTGTATGATACAAGCAAATTAATAAGCATCATCCCTGCCCTGCAACTTGTACCCAAGGCTCAAGCTTAGGAAACCAAGGAGGGAGACCATAACACGGTACCTGCATGTAAATGGCATCCAGTTTCAGAAAAGGAAGGAATCTGAGCTGGAGGGCTGCATGGAAGGGGTGGAATTGAACGCTGGCTTTGAAAATCACATAACATTTGAAAAGGTAGAACCAAATGTGAAGATTTGAGGCACTGGGGCTTCTGTGAGCAAGCCACAGAGGCAGGAATAAGCACAGTTCACAGCCAGGGGAGAATGTAGGGCAACCACATAGGAGATGGAGCCGACTCTTGACTTCAGTTTTCTGATCCAGGAGTGTAATATACCTCAAGTAGTCAAAGATTGGAAAAATATTTGACTCCTTCAAGACAGAATCCAATGGGGAAAACACATCTATAAACAGCTTATCGCATATGAGGTAACCCCGGTGGCTATGTATGGCTCCCAGATGTTGAGAGCAGTGCGTGCGTGAGTTTTCTCCTGCTCCTTTCCTCTCTCCTGAGGCTGAGAGCTGCACACCCTCTGTGTGATTCCCCTCAGCAAGTGTGCTCATTCATGCCAGTCTGTGGATGTCTGAGAATGTCTTGATACACAACCATCTTTAGAGGTAACTGAAATTAACTGGGCATGTTGCTCTTAAAAGTCAGATAAGGAGTACAACAGTATAGGTCAGAAACTTTGGAGATATAGAGGCTAACTTCCCAAGGCCTGCTGTGCCTAGACACAGGATAACCATTCTCAGAGAAGAAACCCTAAAATGACAGGAACGAGGCTTTTGTGTCTGCACCTCAAGTTCTCTATTCTTCTTTTCTTAGACTGGAAATCCCAACTGCTTCTTTTTTCTTTACTGCTGTTACTTTCCCCATATTTCATCTCTCCCGAGATGTTTTATGCATTGTGGGAAACGTGCACAGCTGCTGCACCTGCACATTTGGCTCTTCCCTTCATCTATACTTCACCAACCATCCAGGTCTCCGTCTAATGGTAGATTTGCCATTGATCCCTTGTGAAACATTATATCTGTACATATTTATGTGTTCTATATTTTGAGTTACAGAATTAGGTGGATACCTTTAAAATTGCTATTTCTTCTTAGGGAAGCAACCTACTAACCTATAATCATTATTTTTGTTTTTAAAATGCTTCCCTTCTTGTATTTTCTCTGGTGGTACTGTAGTTTATGGCCTCTCCAGTCATATATATTACTATGTTAATAGCATTGCCTAAGTAAAAACAAAACAGTATTTGTCTGATATCTTTTTAAAATGTTTCATTAATTTCTCCAACTTTATTGAGGCATAATTGCCAAAAAATTTTGTTTATATGTACAGTGTACAACATATACTGTGATGTTTTTCCATCCTTTGACTTTCAAGTTTTCTGTGTTCTTATGATTTATGTCTTTTAACTGAAGAATTTTGGCCAGCATTCTGGTCACTGATATGATTGAATTCATTTCTTCTGTACTAATTTTTCTTTGTATTTGTGCCCTTTTTTCTCCTGTTTTTTTTTTTTCTTCCTGTTTTGGAATGATTAAGGTCTGTTTTTCTTGCGGGCATTCTTTTAGTTCCATTTTCCCCTCTACTAGTTTGGATGTTACTCTTTCTATATCTTTCCCTATCTCTAAGAATTTTAACATGTAGACCTTTAAAAAGTGCAAAGGATGACCAGTGTTTACAACTTAGACACATTATAATGCTTTAACTTGGGTCACTCATTCCTAACTATCCTAACCCTTGTATTATTGTTTCTAACCTCCAAGGACACATTTTTTTAAAAACACACTTACTGCTTTTTTTAGATTTCTGTGTGCCATTTTCTTTCCTTACTATTATTTTCACATCTCAACTCTGTCACTGTTTTCTTTATTTCTGAAACACATCTTTTTGAACACTGATATTTAATGTGTGGTCTGTATATTAGCACTGGTCTGTAAATTGTTACTTACTGCTCCGAATCTAATAAGCAGATTGATCCAAATGCAAATTAGCTACCTCATTAAGAATGCTTTATTGCAGGGGACATGTTTTTCACAGCTAGACTTTCTCAATGAAAGAGGCAGTCTGTTGATTTGCATTCCCTCAGGGTTTTGTTGTTGTTTTTAAATGTTTTTATTTTGTCTTCATTCTGGAAAAATGGTTTTGTGGGATAATAATCAGTTAAGAAATCTTCCCTTTCTATTTGCTGGTTATGTTGCTGAGAAAGTAGCTCTTAAGCTAATGATCATTTCTTTACAGATATTCTGTCTTTTTCCCTCTGAAAGGCAAAGACTGTCCACGTTGTTCTTCGTTTTCAGTCTCATATTTCTAGGTATAGATTTCTTTTTATTTCTCCTGCATAGGATTCACTGGGATTTCTGAATCCGAAGATTGGCTTTTGAACAATCATAGACAATTCCCTTTCATAGTCTCTTCAAATAGTGTCTCTTTTCCACATCCTGTGTTGTCTCTTTCTGATACGTCAAAGGGATTAATTTGAGACTTCTTACTTAATCCTCTCTGTTTCTTTACCTGTCTTAAACTTGGTAGTTCTCTAAGCGGCAACATTGTACTTTCTCCAGATCTATTTTCCAGGCCAACAATTCTCTTAATAGCATCATGGCTAGAAAGAAGTATAGATAAAATAGAAAGATAGACAGAAACGATGATTAGATAGACAGACAGATGGATTCTTACAGGAAATATGAGGTCTCCAGATAAGAGAACAGTCTTTATTACTCACAGAACATCTTGGCCACAGATCGCCACTGGACTATACATATGTTTCTGCTTCAAATTGTACAGGTGAATATATGGGGGACATATGTTCACCTGTACAATTTGTGGACTCCTGTGGCCATATTAAATTATCATCATTTCTTGAATGTGCTCATCTCTTCCGACTTCCTACTGTTTTCTCTAAATAGGAAGCCTCCATACCTCTCTTCATTTAGACAGAGCCTTCTAGTTCGTTACATCTCATCTTACTTCAAGTACCACACCCACTAGGAAGTCTTCTTTGAACATCTTTGCTGCTCTAGCAACCTGTACTTATCTCTCTCAAGGCATTCATCACACAGTTTTTTAATGAACAGATTATTGTTTGTCTCTTTTATTTCACTTTCAAGCCCTTGGGGGCGAGATATCTTTTTTATTCTTATTTTGCAATACCTATCTGAAATCCTGGTACATAGTAATTTTCAGTGTTTTCCTACTACTCTAGTCAAATAATCATTGCTCTCCAGTTTTCCATTTATTATTATTATTTTGTAAGATTATATTAGAATCATAAAATGTTAGATGTAGATGGAAGCCTAGGGGACATCTATTTTACATGATATAAAATTGCTATCAGTATTTTTTCTTTGTTTTAACGACTGACATCAGTTGGGAAACTCTTAGCCCCACCTTATGTCACATCTCCTGGATCAGCATAAGTTTATGTGCCTAAAATCTCATTTCATGGGAGAAAGGAAAATGGATATCTTGCAGCAAGAATGTAAGGGGTGGACAATGTCACTGGGTAAGCAAAACAGAGTTTGTAAATTTATCAGTACTTCTTCCCACCCAGAAAAGGTTCGGTTTAAAGAAAAAAAATGTTACAGACATTTCTTTCTATTTTCAAAATTTTCCCTAACATCCATTACTGAGTTCCACCAGCTATGTCTAAGTTGACAAGGCAGCAACTTCAGATCATTTGTTCAAGTGTACTTTGATTTGCATAGTTTCATAACCTGTTAGCATCTCCTCATTGATAATTCTGAGCTTGTGCTTTCCTGACGATTTTTTACTGCAGAGGTGGAAAAGTACTAAATGGCAATTTGTTTCTTTAATTTTCCTGTGCAAACAAAGTCAGGGAACAAAGAAAGATGCATGGTGACTGCAAAATATCATTATTATTTTATCAACAATAATAATACAATACTCCATGAGTACAACTTCTTAGTAATAAATGCACGTAAAAGCAAGATAGCCAGGCAGTGCAAAAGACAAATTCCCATAATGCTACATGAATTGTTTTGCATAGGGCCAACTGTAGCCTCCTGCTGCCTAATAGATAAATTGAAAATTTTGCAACTCTACATCTATCTCACCAGCTTTCAGACTGTGCACTAGCTATGCCAAATTGACTAATGTGTATCGAGACTAATTATAAACATTAGAATTCCTAGTACACCTGTGCTAAGATTTCAGGAGCTAGTACTTCAGTATATGACATTAGGGGCCACTGTCAGCAATTTCTTTAGAAGGAAAATAAGATCTCACTGGGAATCTAAAGGTACAGTTTATTTATTTATTTATTTATTTATTTATTTATGAGATGGAGTCTTGCTCTGTTGCCCAGGCTGGAGTGTAATGGCGTGATCTCTGCTCACTGCAACCTCTGCCTCCCCGGTTCAAGCAATTCTGCTGCCTCAGCCTCCCAAGTAGCTGGGATTATAGGCATGTGCCACCACGCCCTGCTAATTTTTTGTATTTTTAGTAGAGACGGGGTTTCACCATGTTGGCCAGGCTGATCTCCAACTCCTGATAAAGGTACAGTTTAAAAGGTACCTCTTTTGGAGTAATAAAAAATGTATGGACTCAAATTTGTCAGAATGTTAAATGGGCAAAAGGTGGAGAATACTTTCTGAGGAAGAAACAGGCTAGAGAGTGCACAAGTAAATTTAACGCTTAAAGTAGAAAAAGAGTTAGAAAGAATACAAGGGAAAAATTACATCTGATTTCCTTTTCTGCTAACTGAAATTTAGCCTCTACTTCCATTATGCATCCAGGCAGCAACCACAGTTGCATTAGCAATACCTGTGACGGTCTCACCAGTAGAAATTATTACTTTCAGTATTTTAATATCACATTCACAGTGGCTGCAAATATCTTGAAATGTTTACTCTCAGCATGACTTCGAAATTATAATTGTTATTATATCCACCACATTAAATACAGAATCACAGAAGTTATTATATCAAATATTTGTTGCTTTTAAAGTTTTGCTTAAAAACTTCAATTTCTAGTACTACAATTTCAATATAATTTATTGCCTTTGTCATCTCATGGCTTTCTCCTTCTTCTTCCTTTAGCATTTATAAACTTTATTTTGAGAAGTGTCTACAAAGTTTGTCAGACTGCAAAGAAGTCCATATCTCATAAAAGATCAAGCTTTAAAGGTGGAAGAAGAAAGGAAAAGTCAGGGTTCTGTTAATAAAATTCTGTTTTGCTTCTAGCAAAAAAAGCATATGCTCCCTTATGAATACGCTAATGGACAATTTAAAAATCAATGTCAGCGTAATGATGGTAAGCACAGCTTCCAAACAGCATCCCTTCTAGATTGCCAGAAGATGATCACGCAGACCCCGAAGCTTAGGGGGCAGCCAGAGGCCTGAACCCCTGTCCTAGGTTAATTCACCTTTTGCATGGTAACAATTGAACACCATTTACAAAGTAGGGAGAATTATTTTGATTGATATTAATTGAAATTTGCAAACAAGCACAAAAATTAAGTGAGCAACAAAAGGATTAGGAAGTGAAACCTCCCTTTTACTAATCATTTCCCTTTCCCTCTACAAAACAAACAAAAAAAGATATGAAGGTAAAGAAACTATCTACTCCAATTACTTTAATTCATTTGGATGAACATTTTACTCTATGAATTTCTAGGGATTTGATTCTCTGATCTGGCCATACTCACTTGTAATCAAACAAAACATAAAATTGACCATTTTTGTGTGCTAATGTTGTGTGCTAATACAAATGTAACATGTTTAAGTTTTAAGACTGGGAAGGTCAATTTTTATGTTTATTTAAAAGAAACAATAAACATCAGTTCTATAGGACAATTGGGAGGCTTTTTTATATCTCAAAGAACTACAAATGTTATGATAAGCAATTTATACTTGATTCTTCCATGTGTCTGTCTTTCTTATTATAATATAGGATCAGGGTTCCAATGTTGAAATGAACAAAAGCCATCATTCCAAACACCCCACTGGTTCTCCAAGCCATGCTCAAGCACATCACTCTCATCAATATGGGGTATCTCTAAAGAGGGGTAAATCATTTCTCTCTCTCTAGCACTCAACACCCAACATGTATACTCAAGTTTGCAGGTGGGTACAGGAAAGGACAGTTCTTCATCACAAAACACTAGTTACCCTTGGCTTCGCTATGACACATTTAAGTGGAGAACATTAGGGGACAGTCAAAGGTGTGTTGAAATTAATTCTCAAGTTTTCAAGCTCAGACTGCTAGGTACCCTACTGACTGAGTCTATACCCAATGATACCAGTGAAAATGCTGGGGGAAAAAAAAAAACTGTACTTAGCAACCCTGCAACAGCAAGTCAGGGTACACTATACTGTAACTTCTTCCATCTGGCAGATGTATGCTTCATTACATCTGCACAGTTAGAGGGGATCGCATGGCATATTGTTTCAATTATTATCAATAGCCCATACCGATGGGCCGCTTGCCACTAAAAAGGATCAACATGTAATTTAGAAAAACGGCATAAACTATAAGTACAAATTGTACTATTTATTACTATCCCGTTATTAATTTGTACTTCTGGATATTATGATTAGTATTTGGTAATTTCCAGCTACTTGGACATAAGAACATCCTCTGAGAGCTAAACAATAAAATCAATCCACAAAAAACCAAAGACGCGTGATGCAATGTCACCAGGGAGAGAAAAGGGATCTCAGGTTACAGCAAGACTTTAATACAATCAGATTAAAGGTATTAATTTAGTTAAAGAAGTCAGGATGCTAGAGCTCTGCATGGATCACAGAAAAAAATATTAAAATCGGGTAAAAACAAAAACCCCAAACAGCTTCAGTGGACATCAGGAGACTTGAGGGCCATTTGCACCTGAGACTGGAAAGCTATGCAGACTTAGGCAACTTGAAATTAAATTCTAGAGGATAAAGAGGTGTAAGATAATTTGCTCTGTCCCTGAAAAATGGCAGCCTTTATATATTTCAGAACCAGCCAGAGGACATTACCCATGCATGACTTTATCTTCTTGTGTAGACTCCAAGGGTGCTGTTGGGCCCGCTCTGCCGCCATCTTTACACGGCGTGGGCAGAGGCACATCCACCACCCTCTGCAGGCCTTGAAGTACACGTCATTCAGCGGCGTGATATCCTGTAAGCAGCCAGTATACGTAAAAACAGCCCAGCCATGGGGCAGCTCTCTCATCCACAACCTGCAGAAAAGAGTCAAGAAGGGCTTACCGCTGCAGAATCTGCAGAGTTGTCATCTGCTTAAAGTTTGCTCTTATATAAATATCATCCACAATTGAGACAGCTGTTGGGCCCAGATATCACACAATATATCATATTCATAAAAACAATAAACACACAGGCATTCTTTCACCTTAACGCCATTGAAAAGCAATTTAATTTGAGGACACGTCCTATTCCCAGTATGTTATTTTTAATACTATTAAATGGTCAGAGAAGTTTTAATAGAAAGGTACTTCAAATCAAATATTAGTTCTGAAGATACTGGATATTGTTTTATGCAAAGCTTTTAAATCACAATAAAATAGTTATGACACAGCAGTAACTTAGCAGTCTTTTCCCATTAGCTGTAAATTGCATCATATTACTCTAAAATATTTCATATAGTATAAATCTACTCTTTATTTACTTTCCGTAATGTCTATGGTATGCTTAGTATCATGTATTCTTCCTGAAATAAACAGCCCTTTCTCTGACCTGCCCTAATGCTTACCATTTTCAGCCTCTGCATCCTCCAAGCAGCCCCTTCATTAGCCCACTTTAGTCTTTAGAGTAGGGACAGGCCAGTAAGCTCCTGTAGCCCTTATTAGTTACAATAAGATATTCCTTATAAATTTGTTTGCAATGTATGCTGCATTAAATTGCACATTTTGGAGCCAGGGCAATGAATACTTTATATGTCCATGTTCTCCAAAGAACTTAAGAAAATGCTGATGAAAGTAAGAACTTCAGAAATACATGTTGATTAAGTCACCCATAGGAATTTTGGAGAATTAGTGTATGTATTTTCTTTCATCGCAAACACACACACACACACATGCACACACACACACACACACACAGAGACACATACACAAACACACACGGAGGGATTAAAATTTTAAACCAAATTGAAATGTCGAAGTTAAAGCGCTTAAAAAGAGGTGGTGTCGATTCTCATTATTCATGGTAGCTGTGTTCTATGAAGTTGCCGGGAACAGAGCAAACGCTGGACTATGGTTTCTATGGAAAACACAGGGTTAGGTTTCTTAGAGCCTATGGCCATAAAAATTATAACCTTGCTTTATATTTATTTCTGTTTTTAAAAATTAATATATATTGTTGATTCAAGTGATAATTGCTTCTCACTTATATGGAGAAAAGTCAGAAAAAGGATAATAAACAAAAACCTAATAGCTTTTATATCTTAGTAATATTGAGTATACACAGTAATTTTCTGTGTATGGAAGAAATTATTCCTCTAAGCTAGTGCTAATAGAATGATTCATTTGGAATTAATACAATCCTAAATCTAATTTAGCCTATACTTAAGAAAATGTACATTCTATTATCAATACATTCCCTATACCTATTTTCCTTATTATTTTAAAACTTGTCAGACACAAACCATCATCAATCTTTAGGTTTTTAGGCTTTTAATATCTAATATAGCATTGAATTCCTTGTGATGTAGAGAAAATCTATAGCAACCACGTTTTAAAAGGGTTGAATATTGTTAGAATTCTGTAAAATGGGTAAAGAGCATTTTTATTAAATTAAAAAAATCTTACTCTCTTTCAAATTTGATTTATCACAAAATTAGCCTGTCTTCATTTTTTCCTAAAATAGGAAAAAAACGCAGTTAATTTTAGTTTTAAAGACATCATAAGTTTAAAAATAACTTATGAAAAATAACAACCAATAAAGTAATCAGAATTTAGTGTTGAACATGAGTAAGATATTGAGAATTAAATTTGGCAGGAGAGTTAGGGACAATAAACGACCATTGAATTAGAAATGAGAAGATTTCCCCTGTTGCTCTAGATTTGATGCTGATCTGGTCATAGTGGACAGGTCACGGTGGACAGGTCACACGTGTCACTGTTCATTCAGTAAATATTATCAAGTGACTACTATATGCCAGGTGCTATAGGGAGAATTGGGGTACACCAGCAAAAAATAGAGAGGCCCCTCATTCTTGTTTGCTGATGTTATAGATATTCCGTCCAGATTTACATTTTTATGGTTCCATGAGTAAAGTTGACACCTGCTCCCTAGGTGACCGCATCCAATCTCATCCTTTTAAGCACTCTCCACATAGTAACTACATCCAATTTTTTATCCCAAGTCTGTAGCTCTCTTCTGAAATCTAGGTTTACATATCCAGCTGCTTGGATGCTTAATCGGCATCTGAACCCTAGCCAGACTTCTGATCTTCCACCCCACCTGCTCTCCCGCAGTCTTCTTCACCTCAATTAGTGGCCACTGAAGCCAGACTTCCGGGAGCCATCCTAAAGATCCCTCTTTTCCACCACCAAGATTTCCTTTGGCTCTGTATTGAAACTACCATCCTCCCAGAACCCACTGGCTTCTCCCCTCCACTCGCAATGGCCTTGCCTGGATTCCTGAAATAGCCTCCTAATCCGTCGTACTGCACCTGCCCTTAACCCTCACGCTGAAATCTCAACACAGTAGCTAAGGTGATATTTTAAAAATTCAAGTCGGCCGGGCGCGGTGGCTCAAGCCTGTAATCCCAGCACTTTGCGAGGCCGAGGCGGGCGGATCACGAGGTCAGGAGATCGAGACCATCCTGGCTAACACGGTGAAACCCCGTCTCTAGTAAAAATACAAAAAATTAGCCGGGTGTAGTGGTGGGCGCCTGTGGTCCCAGCTACTCGGGAGGCTGAGGCAGGAGAGTGGCGTGAACCCGGGAGGCAGAGCTTGCAGTGAGCCGAGATCGCGCCACTGCACTCCAGCCTGGGCGACAGAGCGAGACTCCGTCTCAAAAAAAAAAAAAAAAAAAAAAAAAAAAAAAAAAAAAAAATCAAGTCAGATTCTGTCACTTCTGCTCATTTATTCTAATAACTAAATACCTACATTTAGAAAAACATCCAGTCACTTTACAGTGGCCTCAATGTAACCGACAGCCCCACATAATCTACCCCATTTCCTCTGCGAAGCTCCGGCCACCCCTCATCCGCTCCAGGGCAGCCCTGCAGCTCCCTGGCCCCATTGCACATGCGACATGCAGAGCACTGCGAGTTCGGTGTCAATGGATCCACCATGTACCCTAACCCATCACAGTCCCCGGAAGTGAGGCCTTATCACGTGGAGTAAAGTGGAGGATCACCCTTCCTTTAGGTGTCTTTCCACTTCCCATCTTTTAAATATCCATGTTTCAGGTATTTCTTCTACATGCATTGAGCATCCCATCAGATGGCATAGTAACTTTTGCTTCAAACATCAAATATCGCTTTTAAAAACTCATGAGGTATGGCCAGGCACAGTGGCTCACACCTGTAATCCCAGCACAATGGGAGGCCGAGGTGGGAGGATCACCTGAGGTCAGGAGTTCGAGACGAGCCTGGCCAACATGGCGAAACCCCATCTCTACTAAAAACACAGAAAATTAGCTGGGTGTTATGTCCGGCGCCTGTAATCCCAGCTACTTGGGAGGCTGAGACAGGAGAATGGCTTGAACCCAGGAGCCACAGGTTGCAGTGAGCCCAGATCGTGCCACCGCACTCCAGCCTGGTCGACAGAATGAGACTCCATCTCAAAAACAACAATAATAAAATAAATAAAAAACAAAAATAAAAAAATGCTTCCGTCAGCCCTTCTGTAAGGGTAGGTTTGTTATGCAACAAATTTCTCTTGTTTTCTTTTGTCTAGAAAACCTCTTTATTTCCCTTTCATTCTGGAAGGATAATTTCTGTGGGTATAGAACTGGCAGGTGACTATTATTTTCTTTCAGCACTTGGAAAAGCACTTCATTCATTTCTGGTCTCCATGGTTTCAGATGAGAAATCTGCTACCATTTGAATTGGTGTTCTCCTTTAAGCAACATTTCATTTCTCCCTGGCTGCTTTAAACATTTTTCTGTTTTATCTTGGACTCCCAAGTATACAAATGTGAGCTCTTTTGTTATTGACCCATGAGACTCTGCTGCCCTATAACTCTTTTCTCTGTTTTTCAGATGGAACAAATTCCACTGAGCTATCCTCAAGGTCACGGATTCCATCCTCTGTCACCTCCATTTCATTGAGATGACATATTGAGCCCATGCATAGCCTTTTATTAGAGGTATTCTTATGATTTTCATTTTTAATTCTAGGCTCTACTTTTGCTGAAATTTTCTATTTTTTTCATTTGTTTCAAGAGAACCCATAATTGCTTATTGAGGCATTTTTATGACAATTATTCTAAAATTCTTTGCAGGTAATCCCAGCACCTGAGTCATCTTTATGTTGGAGTCTCAATTGACTCTTCATTCATTTGTGATTTTTCTGGTTCTTGCTATGATGAGTGGCTTTTTATTGTATTCTGGACATTTTGATAAGATTGTGAATCCTGTTTACTTTTTTTTTTTTTTTTTTTTTTGAGACGGAGTCTAGCTCTGTCTCCAGGCTGGAGTGCAGTGGTGCGATCTCAGCTCACTGTAACCTCCGCCTCCTGGGTTCATTCGATTCTCCTGCCACAGCCTCCCAAGTAGCTGGGATTGCAAGCATGCACCACCACGCCCCGCTCATTTTTTGTATTTTTAGTAGAGATGGGGTTTCACCATTTTGGCCAGGATGTTCTCGATCTCCTGATCTCGTGATCTGCCCACCTCGGCCTCCCAAAGTGTTGGGATCACAGGTGTGAACCACCACACCTGGCCTACTCTATTTTTTTTTTTTTTTTAATAGCCAGCTTCTCTGTTGAGATGTAGCATCAGGGCTGTGTATCTGTTCAGTCTCCTTTGGGCCCAGGGCCAGTACGGGAGGGAAGGGAGAGCAGAACGTGGACCACTCTACCTTGCGTTGCCTCATTCTGTATCATCGATGCCTGGTGGAAGTGGGCTTACTCTGCATCCTGCTGACACCGCAGAGAAACTGGAGCCCATGGCCTGCTTCCCTGGGACAGGAGCTAGGGTGGAAAATCAGCTTCCAGCTTGGCCCTGCTGAAACCCTGGCAGGGGCAGGTTCCATTGTAGTTTGGCTGGAATCGAGTAGCTATTGCCAACAGCATTTTCTATTGTTGGAGTACCTTTGCCCCAGATCCTGAGATGGGGTAATTTTTAAAGAAAAGAGGTTCAATTGGCTCACAAGCCTGAAGGCTGTACAAGCATGGTGCCCAGCTTCTGGGGAGGCCTCAGGGAGCTTTTACTCACAGAGGAAGGTGAAGTGGGAGCAGGCACTTCACATGGCAAAAGCAAGAGCAAAAGAGTGGGAGGCAGGTGCCACACACTTCTACATGACCAGATCTCTTGTGAACTCAGAGCTCACTCATCACCCAGGAGATGGCCCACGCCATCCATGAGGAATGCACTCCCATGATATAAACACCCCCACCAGGCCCCGCCTCCAAGAGTGGGGATTACAATTCAACATGAGATTTGGTGGGGGCATATCAAAACCACATTAACCTTAAATTATGAAGATGGTAAACTAAATAATCTGCTTTCTTTCCTTTCCTGTTTTGTGTCTGTTTTTCAGATTTCCAAGGCCAGCAATGTTCTCTTCCTCTCCCTTTTCTTTGTATAAAAATTCATTCTCAAGAAAAACTCTCATATCAATTGTTTACATGTCACTATGGCTAAGACAATAAAAGCCCTCTCCCTGCAAAACTGGTGGCAAAGCTCTCTAGAGAACCACAAACTGTTGCATCCTTACTACGTGGGGCAGCAGCAAGCCCAGGTGAAGATGTGCATGTTCTTGGAGAAAGTATTAATAACATACCGACACTTACATCTGGGTGAATAATTTCATCAAATCTCTTAACTCACACTTGCACAAACTTCACCTGGAGAGAGAGAGGGAAAGCTGTGCCAGAAAATAATGGTTATTGAGGTCACTGTTTGTTTGTTTTTCTCAGGAGTGGAAGGAGATTAACCAGGGTGGCAATAAACAAAATTACTTGCTGTTTGAAAACTTAATGACAACCCTATAGGTTATTAACAATGCCAAAGTTGCAGGGCGCGGTGGCTCACGCCTGTAATCCCAGCACTTTGGGAGGCCGAGGCGGGCGGATCATCTGAGGTCGGGAGTTCGAGACCAGCCTGACTAACATGGAGAAACCCCATCTTTACTAAAAATACAAAAAAAATTAGCCGGGTATGGTGGTGCATACCTGTAACCGCAGCTACTCAGGAAGCTGAGGCGGGAGAATTGCTTGAACAGAGGAGGCGGAGGTTGCGATGAGCCGAGATCACGCCATTGTACTCCAGCCTGGGCAGCAAGAGTGAAACTCAGTCTCAAAAAATACAAAACAAAACAAAACAAAAAGCCAAAGTGGAAAAGCAAAAATTTTGTGGTATTTGCATTCAATTATTATGCTTTAATTCAACCATTCACAATTTCTAGGGAACATTAATTTTATTGCAATCCCAGGTAAATTTAGGATAATTTAGCAATAATCATTGGTGTTCTACTCATCTACTTGTCTTTAAAATCCACATATATTTTTTAAAAGATGACATCCTTTAAAAATATTATATTCAGTGAATATTCAATATTATTTTAAATATTATCATGGACAGTTGTTATTGGAAATGACAGTTCACCATGCAAATCAATGCAGTGGCTACAAGTCCCTCATGTCACACAAAAATAGACGGGGTAGCTCTGACAGCATGCATCCTTATGCCCTGTTCTATTAATGATGCACTGCGCCCCATCAGGGTCTGCAGCTGTATCATTACTCACAGAGACGGTTCTGCCTTTGGCTTTCCCTGGTCCTCCATGGCTAGGAACATCATTTAACAGGGTTTTGCAGAATTCACTGGGTGGTTAGTCTTAGAAAACCCAAGGCAGAAACACACAGCCAACTATCCCCCAAGTGCTTGTGCTTGAACTTTCAGAACATAAGAAAATTGTGTTGAAGCTGGATCTGCAAGTACAAATGGAGAGTGAAATGGGTTCTATAGAATCCAAATGACACACTCTTTCCTCCTGCTAAGAATTACTGGCTATTGAACCAATTCCTGCCTATTAACTGTGAGGTGAAGTCCAAGATCCACTGTCAAGCATTCAAAGATCCAACCTGATTTTTCTCTGCATAACTGTTTTACTAGGAGTAAGACTGACTTGCCTGGTTTACCAAGACGGCTGTGAGAATTCTTCCCGCTTACCTTTACTGAGTCAATGTGGACAGTTTAAAATAACTTAAACCATTCTTCTTACATTTTTAAATCCCACACAAGCCTCAGAACAAAATCCAAGTCACTTTTCCTCTGTGGGGTCTTCACTGAGCCCCCCAGCAGGCATTCCTCTTGCTATCTCCTGTGCGAATAGCTCCGAAGGTCTGTATTGCAAATATGACAGTCAACACACCGGCTAAGGTAGAACAAAAAGTGGCATTATTAAGCTGAAAAAAGCCCGGACCAAAATGAAAGATTCTTATTGTGGGAGCAATTGCTCACACTCACCAATAGATGCTTGTTTCCTTCTTGCGCACACAGAAATTACAATTCCCAACTTTCCTGCAGTTGGATAGAGCCATGTGAGTAATTCCAGCCTGGGGACTCTGACTAGAGATGAAAATCCCCTCCACGGTGGAGCAAAATCCCATGAGTGGCCCTCCGGCCTTCTGTTCTCCAGCTGTGCTAACCTGGAAGCCACACATTGAGATGACAGAGCAGCAAAGTGGAGACAGACCATGTCTCTGAGTCACCATGTGACCCACAGGAGATTTTGAGTAAATTAAAATACAAATCTTTGTCGTAATAAACCACAGATATTTCAGCAATGATTTGCAACCATAGCGTAAGATAACCTATCATGGCTAATGCTTCTAGGTTCTCAACCTGTATCCACCAGTAACTAGGTAGCTTGGGCAAATTATCTTCTGTGCAACCTCTGGTTGATAATGAATTCCTTTTATAAGTAAGAGAATGAGCTGGAACCCAAATGCGTACAGAGGAAATCTGAATGAAGTGGGAAGGGTAAGACGCAGAGTGAGTGGAGACTTCACTCATTGTTGAAAGAGGGCAATTGCTACTCGGTTATTACTGATGCTTACATGAAGAAATCCAGTTTTAATATAACCACATCTTGCCATTTCTCAAGGGAAGTCATGTACTATCTGTGTATCTGTCCTTCATATAGCTCCATCAATATTCCCCTCTTAAATCTTGGAGACTGTGCTGGATGTTTTCCAAATGTCTCTCCTGATCCAGCCTGCAGTCTTCTCTACCCTGGTTTGGGTATCCGGAGCCAGACCTGTATGTACTGCATCAGCAGGTTCTCTTCCCTTCGCTTTCTGCATGGGTTCCACCACCATGAGGTCCTGGTGGGAGATCAGAGGCTGGGAAGAGCAGAGGCTGGGAAGAGCAGAGGCAGGAGAGGCACTGCATAACTCCTCTCAGGCAGCCCTCTCTCTCTGGCTCTCTGTAGGTTTGGGCAACTGCTCCTTCCATCCATATATTCAGGCCAAGTTGTGGAAAACGCTCCCAAATGGCATTAGCTCCAGAGTGATGCACCGTCCATATCCTTTTATTTTCATTATTTCTCCTCCTTTGAAGAAGTTGAGTATTTTTGCAAGAACATTGACTAACAGGAACTAATCAATTATTCTTAAATTAAAAAAATTGAATGAATCAAATGTTCAACAAAGGATACACACACAGACTGAATGACAACTAAGTTATTTTACAGTTCCACAAACCTAGGGAGATCTATCAATGAATGGGGTATTACATTCTAATATTTCTAAGACTATATTGAATATTGAATATTCAATATTCTAGGACTATATTGAATATTCAATATTCTAAGGCTATATTGAATACTGAATGACTATATCACCTACAAGAATACAATGAGAGTACTAAACTAACACTCAGTACTAAACATTTGTCCTACACTCAGAGGCAGGCACCAGGTTCTGGTGTCAATGTATGATATGCCTGTCTCTAAATAAACATTTTATCAGATAACAGTCTTTGAAAGTCCCAGTGCAATAGTAAGTATAGTCTGGCCTGTGTATCCATGGGTTCTGAATTCATGGATTCAAACAACCACAGATCAAACAATATTTTAAAAAACAAGTATGGTTGTATCTGTACTGAATGTGTACAGACTTTTTTTGTATTTCCCTAAACAATCCGGTGTAACAACTATTTCCATAGCATTTACATTTTATTAGATATTATAGGTAATCTATGATGATTTAAAGTATATGGGAGGGTTGTGTAGGTTATACATGAATACTACAGCACTTTATAGAAGGAACTTGAGCATTTGTGGATTTCGGTATCTGCAGGAGGGTCCTGGAACCAATTCCCCATGGATACCAAGGGACAACGGTATATACACAAAGTTTTACACCTGATTATAAAAGTATGTGTATGATATTTAAAAGTAACTTCAATCTTTGCTCTATAACAAATGAGAATTAACCATAATTTCCACCCAAAATAATATTTAGAAAACTATACACTAGATTACTCTTAGTTTTTGTGGCTGTGTACTACCGTTATCCTAAAATTTGATAAAATCATTTTAAATGCCTTTTAAAATATTTTTTACCTTGGAGATTACCACCAAGAAATGAAAAAGAATTCTGAACCAAATCAGAAGTTTGAGATTTGAAATCTGGCTTTGCTACTAACAAACCCTGTAAACTTAGAAAGTATAGTGCAATCAATTCACAATAGGCTTTAGAATAGGCCATATGAGTTTGAATTCTGATACCACGTTTACTAATCACGAAACTTGATCATAAAGCTATTGTGAGAAGTAACCAAGATAACACACACAAGGGGCTTAGCGTGGTACAGAGCACACAGTACATGTAATAACTCTCATACAGTAAGTGTTAACTATTATTAAGAATTTTAAAAATAATTTGTAATGCAAGTGTCACTGTCAAGTTGCACAGGACCCAGAAAGAGGATAATAACATATTTACAGCTTTTCTTTTATTATTTTTAAAAAAATCAAATTCTTGCTGAAAAAACTAAAGGCAGAGGGAGGCAATAAGCAGTATTTGGAATGAAAACAAAACAAAAAGGTATTTCCTCTTCACACATTTCTCAAATTCCAAATCCCCTCCCTACCACCACCACTGCTGATACTCCTTCCCTCCACAAAAGGAAATCACTCTTTAGGCTTAGGAAAAGACTGGCAAAAAGTATCTTGGAATTTTCACAAATGCGCATCCACAACACACATACATACTCCTTTTCTAAATACATCAGATCGTACTACACATCTTTTTCTGTGTCTTGGACTTAACCATTCAAATTATTATAGGTATCATTTGATGCCAGTAACTGGAGTTCTACCTCATTTCTAATTCATTTTATTGTAGTGTAATTTATATACAATAGAATGCGGATATTTTAGTTATAGGTTTTGATGCAATTTTATACATGTATAGGCCTGAGTAGCCTACCTTGATCAAGATGTAGATTTTCCCAACTTCGAAAAGCTCCCTGTGTCCCTTTGCAGACAGTCTGGACTGCCCCATGCTCAGCAGTGACTGACCTGCTTTTTCTACTGTAGATTGTACAGTTCATGCAAATGGAACAATACAGTGGTGTCCTCTGTTGTCCTCTGTTTTTCAGTCAATGAGTAGTACTTCCATTTATGAATATATTCTTCCCCCACCCCCACTTTTTTTTTTTTTTTTGAGACAAAGTCTCACTGTGTCGCCCAGGCTGGAGTGCAGTGGTGCGATCTCGTCTCACTGCAGCCTCCACCTCCCAGGGTCAAGCGATTCTCCTGCCTCAGCCTCCTGAGTAGCTGGGATTACAGGTGCTTGCCACCACACCAGGCTAATTTTTGTATTTTTAATAGAGACTGGGTTTCACCATGTTGGTCAGTCTGGTTTTGAACTCCTGAACTTGTGATCTGCCCGCTTCGGCCTCCCAAAGTGCTGGGATTACAGGTGTGAGCCACCGCGCCTGGCCACGAAGTGGTATCTTAATACAGTTTTAATTCTCACTGTTCTGATGGCTAATAATGTTGATCATTGTCTTATGTGCTCATTGGCCATTCATATATTTTCATTTGAAAAGTGTCTGCTGAGTCCTTTGACTATTTTCTATTGATAGCTTGTCTTTTGATTATTTAGTTATAAGACTTCTTTATAAATCTTGGGCAGACATATATATTGGGAATATCTGGTTGCAATCTGTACCTAGCCTTTCCATTTTTTCAATACTGTCTTCTTGAAGAGCAGACTGTTTTAAGTTTGATGAAGTTCAATTTTGCATTTTTTCTTTTATAGTTAATACCACTGTATTCTGTTTTAAATTTTTTGGCGGTCTCATGTTTGCCAAGTTATTCTTCTAGAAATTTTATGGTTTTGTTTAAGCCCATGATCTATTTCTAATGAAATTTTGTATATGATCTATTTTATGAATGAAGGCTTAGTGTTTTCTTCACGTGGATATCGAGTTGTCCCAGCAAATTTGTTATATGCTTTCCTTTCCTCATGGACTAGCTCTCGTGTCTCTGTTGAAAATCAATTGATGACGACAAATCTCTTGAAAATGAGTTGATGATATATGTGTGAGTCAAATTTACCCCATCAATCTCTTTTTCTCTTCCTATACCAATACCACAGGGTCTTTATTCCTATGGCTTTATAGTAAATCTTGGAATCAGATAGTGTAAGCCCTTAAACTTTATACTTTTTCAAAATCATTTTGTATTTTATATGTTCTTTGCATTTCCAGATAAATTTTATGTTCAGGTATCAATTTATATGACAATTTATATGGCAAATAATGAATATCATACAGTATTGAGTTTTCTGATTCATAAACTATATCTCTCCATTTAATTAGCTTTCTTTAATTTCTCTCAGTAATATTTTGCTATTTTTCATGTAGCAGATTTACACAACTTTTACTACATTTATTACCAATAGTTTTATGCTATTTTGATGCTTTTGTATGTGGTACTTTTAAATTTTTTATTTTCAAATTTTCATTGCTAGCGTATAGACAAAAATTGATTTTTGTGTATTGATGATGCTCAGTTCATCATCAATTATTAGATCTGGTCCTTTATTTGTAAACCTCGTAGTGTTTTCTTCATGTCATATCTTCTGCAAATAACAACAGTGTTACTTCGTTTATATCTTTTTGTCTTTTAATTATTTTGCTTGCTTTAGTGTCCTGGCTAGGACATCTAGCATCATGTTAAGTAGAAATAGTGATAGCCAATAAGGCTTTTTTGTTGTTGTTTATCTGTTAATTTTTTTTTTTTTTTTTTTTTTTTTTTTTTTTTTTTTTTGAGACGGAGTCTCGCTCTGTCGCCCAGGCTGGAGTGCAGTGGTGCAATCTCGGCTCACTGCAAGCTCCGCCTCCCGGGTTCACGCCATTCTCCTGCCTCAGCCTCCCGAGTAGCTGGGACTACAGGCGCCCGCCACTGCGCCCGGCTAATTTTTTTTTGTATTTTTAGTAGAGATGGGGTTTCACCGTGGTCTCGATCTCCTGACCTCGTGATCCGCCCACCTCGGCCTCCCAAAGTGCTGGGATTACAGGCGTGAGCCACCGCGCCCGGCCCTATCTGTTAATTTTTTAATACACATATCACATTTCCACTCTTTTCCCCCCTCTATAGATAATTTTTTCTTTTCTTTTTTTTTTTTTTAAAAAGTCTGGGATACATGTGCAGAATGTGCAGGTTTGTTACATAGGTATACATGTGCCGTGGTGGTTTGCTGCACCCATCAACCTGTCATCTAGGTTTTAAGCCCTACAAGCATTAGGTATTTGTCCCAGTGCTCTCCCGGTAAAGAATATTTAGGTTGTTTCCAACTTCCAACTTCTCATCAGCATTACAATTGCTTGTAATGAGCATTCTTGTAGACTTCAAATGAGGATATTTCCAATTAGAAAGACGAGGTTTCCATTCGGTATCATTAAAAAGCTAGGGAACAAGATAGCAGTGATGTTTACCCAACATTGTGAGTGCACTTAACACTACTGAATTCTACACTTTAAAATGGTATATTGTATGTCATGTATGTTTAACATGACAAGAAAGATAACTGATATGCTAAATGTGTGAAAATAATTTTTTCTCTTAAGTAGTTCAGTTTTGTTTACATTATTGATTTGCTTAGTCAAACTCATCCTCATAGAGAATACAAAAGTAATCTTGCCCAGGCCAGGCATGGTGGCTCACGCCTATAATCCCAGCACTTTGGGAGGCTGAGGTGGGTGGATCACCTGAGCTTAGGAGTTTGAGACCAGCCTGGCCAACATGGCAAAAACCCATCTCTAATAAAAATTCAAAAAAAATTAACCAGGTGTGGTGGTGCCTGCCTGTGATCTCAGCTACTCAGGAGGCTGAGGTGGGAGGATCACTTGAGCCTGGGAAATGGAGGTTGCAGTGAGCTGGGATCACACCACTGCACTCCAAAATGGGTGACAGAGTGAGACCCCGTTTCAAAAAACAGAAAGTAAACCAGCCCAGATTTTTGCTAAATTCATAAGGTTCTACTAATGAAGCTGTAGAATGTAATTGAAGAATCATTAAGGAGACTGAGTCTAGCCAGTTCCACCCATGTCAATAAAAAGAGCCTCAATGACTTTTTTCAAACTGTAATAACTCATTTATTTTTCTTTATATATTTATATATCAAACTATAATAAATTATATATATATATATAGAGAGAGAGAGAGAGAGCAACTTTTATGTTTCTGCATTGAAATATTTTAGTGCTTCAATGTGTGGAGTGGAAAATTGCCTTCAGAGAAACAGGCTCTAAATTTGAAGAGTCACATTTGACCTATATTTTATATAGGTGTGATGGTGTGTATATTGACCATCAATATCATACTTTGACATAAATTCCTGAGGAATTAATGCATTTGAGTCAGTAGAGCTGTCTGTGCTAAAGTGTGCAGGTCTCACTGAGGAACTGAGAACGCATCTGAGTTTCAAAGAAAGAGGTGTTTGAATACATTTGAGTTTTCAAAGAAAAGAGTGTTTGCCAGAATGGATGAAGGAGGTTGCTCCAAACGTGGGAAGCAGCGTGCCTGAAACAGAATCAGGGAAAGAGAAGTGTGTGGGGAAGTCAGAAGGAATATACGGTTAGTATATATAAGGGACATACAACGATGGTAGATAAAAATAAACCAGTAAGGAAAAAACAAGTGGAATATTGATGTCAGTTTGCTGAATTCAATCAGCATGATTTTAACATTTAATTAATATAGTAAGACCTAGACAATGAATGGGGTTTGTCATATGAATGTTATACAGTTTTAGAAATAACAGTTTGGTACATTGAATTAACTTACACAATCAATTCAAAAAGCACATGTATATCTTCAGGAGTGCCATATAATCAGACAAATACAACTTAATTAAGATTTGTGATTTTATGAGTCAAAGAAAAAAACATTAGGGAAGGATTCACCTAATCCCAATTGCATGGTTTATTTAGAGTAGGTAAATGGAACAGATCTTTATTTTCCAAAATTTCCTAGTATGAAATCCACTCTGCAAATGTCACAACAATCCATATGACTTTACCAGAGAGTAGCTGAAATAGTGGTACATACTGGCTGATAAAATTAGATACTGGATTAAAATAGATATTTTTATTAATAAAATCCTAATTCCCTTAACAATGTTATTCATAGTAGCCTCTAAGTACATTTTGAAAATAGTTGTGTATAGGTGAATTAACTACTTTACATATCCAGAATCTAGACTTTTGTAACCTATTGCAAGGAATCTACAAATTCATAGCTCTTGTACTCCTGGGATTTACAACCTACTGGTGTAAAAATCCTGCTGTAAGGGAGGTGCATATTCAAACAGTTTTGTATTAATTGTTTGGAATGATTGCTTTGATAGGTAGGTCATCAATCTACAATACTTAAGCTCACAATAATTATCCGAAGTTATCTCCTACTGCTGCCTGGATCTCAACTGAGAGATGAACTAATTTCTCTTCATTCTTTATATGAAACACGAGTATGCTGAGCTATATCTCATCTGAGGCCCCTTCTAGTTCTAATTATTATATAATTTTATGCAATGAAAAGTTAAACTAAAGTTATGGTTGTTAGCATATGTCTCATAATATGCCTTGGTTCAGGGTTCTTCCTAGAAATAACCTCTAAATCAAGGATTATCACATTCAAGAAGTTCAGTGGGAAGGTGAGGCCAAGAACACTATGCGGGGAGTGGGAATTAAAATGTATTAGTCCTTGTTCTTCAAGAAACAGACACCATGTTGGGAATAAACATGAAAGGACTTGATTAGGGAAAATACCTGTGGGGGAAAAAAAAAACAGAGTGCCTGGGATGTTAGCAGATTAAAACTTTAAGTCTGCTCCCAGTGGAAGGAAATATGCTTGGGTGACTTCTAGGGTATGAAAAAGTTCTTCAGGAAGTCCTTGAACCAGAGCTGGCTACCAGCAAGTTCCCACACGTGCCAGGGCGAGGCCTGCGCTAGTATCCCTGCCATACTCCCGTTATTGGCTAGGAGTAGGAAGGTGTGATTGCACGCAAATGCTGCCATGGCTTCCAAAGCACAGCAGCAGAGGCCTTCATTGTTCCTCTCTAGGTACTTGGAGTTCTTCCAGGGCGTTACCATGACTACCCTATGAGATATGGAAGGTAAGGGAAGCCAATACAGGGTGTGCCATTAATCAAGTGACCAGTGTGGGCCCTGGGAAATCAGAAAGACAGGGTGGAACATGTGCCTCAAAGTTATCCTATTTTAGGGTTGAGGGCTGGGGTATTTATCTGCCAAGTCCCACTGGTGAGTTCTCTAGGGCTGTGGGTGGGGACAAAAATTCCATGAAACCCCCAGGCTGCCATGCACCCAGATAGGCTGCAGCAAAAGCCCTCAGGCAGCCAACATAGGTGCTTGCAATTGAAAGTCAGGCTGGTGGGCACAGATACAGCCAATGCCAAGAGGATATGGGCAGGGTCCCAACAGAGTCTGCTGCAATGCATGGGAAAGACGGTGGCAATGTCAATGGAGGTCCATATGGTCCCTCTCCGCAGTTCTTCCTCCAGCATCAATGCCATTTGGAATAATCTTCCAAAGACAGAGCACAGTCAGGTTTAGTTATGTGTAGATGTTTTAGCAGTAAAAATACTATGGGCTTCACCTACCCCTGGCTGTTGACTTTTTCAAAGTAGTGCAGAAACCTTAGGACAGCCTCCTGCCAAAGAGTTACATTTATTCCTATCACTGCCCACTGCAAGGCTTTAGTAGCCCTTTTCTCTTTCTTTATGAGATGCATTGAAAAGACTATCTAAAAGCTAAATAATTAGGAAAGAATATCAACAGGAAAGACCTAATAGACTGGAAGGTAGGAAACAAAGCACAGGACGATTAAATTTTTAAGAAACAACAGAGCTAGCATTCCAATAAGCCCTAGGAAGCCTAGCGAGCTTTCACGGGGTACATACTCCAGGGGCAGATAGTGGGTATGATGGTATAGTTCTCCACAGAAGAAAATATGTAGAACAGTCTTCTGATTGGTGGGAATTGTTTGCCAAAGGCAATCTTGAACTATTTCACAGCTAGCCTGGGGTTATGTAATCAATGGTCTTTCATCACGGCAGAAAGTGCCAAAGCAACCAAAATTCCAAGTTCAACTGGATTTACTTGCATTTACTTACTTTACATGATGTGCCTACAAATATACAACTATCAATCATAGGTCCTAGGAATGTAGAGCTTTTGCAGTATGTATCTAGAGTTACTGGCAATTGGTTCATGACATTATTGGGTTCAGGACATTCCAGAATTGCCCTAGATGCCAAGGTGTCAATTATGTACTTGGTATGAGTGTTGGGCAGAAACATCACCTCTATTGAAAGCTCAAAAGGCATTCAGAAAATATTGATGAATGCTAATACTAACTTAATTGTGGAAGTGTTAGGTGTTCATCATAGGAAAACCTTCATTACCATGAATAGTTTTCTCTCAGTCCTGCCTCTAGATTGATGAGAAAGAATGATCTACAATAAATTCAATTCATGCTTCCCCCAGATACAGGGCTAAAGGTGAGACAGCAGCATTTTAGTCACATTAAAAATGTCCCTGGTTTGCTTCTGCCTCCCTCTGCTGTAAAGGCTAGATATGAGTTTGCATAGCAAGTAGCTAAACTAAAACTCTCCCATTCTTCCGAAAGATGGATAGAAAGTTTAACCAGTAAAAATATAATGCACAAAAGGTAAGTTCATTCTTAGTGCCTTTCAGCCTGCTTAGTTGGTGTAAAGAATGCACTACTGAAAGACAGTAAGGGCAGGGAACTTAAAATCTTACTATCAGAAACATGAAATTGTCACCGAAATTTGATTTAAAAGCTCACAGAATTGTTGGCGTAACAGTGACTTACAGCTTATTCATCAGAGCAAGTTAGCAGAAACCCAAATGCTATTCTCAGATATCCATTCTTTTCTCAGATATTGACTTGTGTGTTTTTACATTCCTAATGAAATTTTTTAAAAGCAACATATGTAGTTGTCAAGCAAGCTAAATTGGTAGCCAAATGAACCCAATGACGTGAGGCTGCATTACATTTTGTAAATCCTAAGTCATATTCAACTTGTTCTATATACTGATTTCCTTATTCCTGTTAGGAAAGGAAGTTGAAAGTTTAGACTTGTCCAGATTTCAGCTTTGAGGATTCCTCTGTCACATGAGGCCTGGGGTGGTCTGTGTTTGTTCCATAGCAAAGATGCTTGGGGGTGTTGAAAGCAACAGCTACACTGCAGAGAAGCAAGGACAGAACTCGCAGGTGTCCAGAAGGAGAGTGAGCTGTGGGAGAGAGTCTGGGAACAGGCAGCGATGGAGGAAAGGAGAAATGTTGAGGACCCCTCACCTCCCTTGTACTTTGTTTCTTCAAGCCTAACGTTGTGTAATCTATTGTGTTGTCTTGCTCATCCAGGATGAAAAATGGATCTCTAATGAATACAATCATATCTGTAAGCTACAGATTTTACCATCAAAAATATGATTTATTAGTAAAGCTGGCCACATGACACTGAATTTACTGGCCTTCGTATTAATCATATAAAATAGTGATGGGAGTTATAGTAGGCTGATTCTGAGATGGCTCCCTGTGATCTCATTGGAAGAGAGATGTTTATTATGATATGGCAAAAGCCTAGTGCTAATGTGGTCTGCAGTTATGCTGAAAACAGAAGATATACCTGATAGACTTGGCTACATGGCTAAGGAGATTTCTGGGCAGTGGGGAAGATACTATTTTTCTCTTGCTGCTTATAGCATGATAGAAGAGCCATAAAGTGAGGGAAGAATAAAACAGGAGAGCATAAGGTCAAAAAAAGATACATTAAGAGACATCTGGCTTTAACTCCAATGTGTAAAGTTCTTAAAAGTCATTGCTTCCACTCTTACCACAAGAAGAACCTGAGTGAACTGAAAATCAGTGACAATTCGTGTATCCAAATGAGAATGAAGTTCCTACAGCAAACAGCCACCCAGAAATCTGCAAAGATAGATGAATTAGGGGAGTCACAGCTGAGATCTGTTTACCTGGTGCAGAAACCACTAGAAACAAACTCTTGGTAGCACTTCAGTGGTAATGCTGATGATTTTCCGGAGCGCTAGTGTGGAGTCGCGTGAGAGTGATAAACTCCTGGGGTCACACTCTTGGAATCCCACACAGTTGTGGATTTTACCTCCAGAAGCCCCACCAAGCTCTCACAGTAAAGAGTTGAGAAAATGCCATCATGGTCATGTGGGGCGCATGGAAGAGAAGTTATTGTGAAATATACCCAGAATATTCTCCATAACAAAGACCTACCCTCCAGCGAGGGATAAAACCTTTAGCAGAGACTTATCCCACTTGAGGTAAGGTCACTTTTCACACTCTGGACACCAATATCCTTCCTGTTCCTTGTAAGGGGAGAAGCAAAGCTAAGAAATGCTTGTAAGGGACATAGACCCCCTAAAAGACTGATGTAATCATAAGAGTATAGAATACTTCCCCTATGCCAACCTTCTCACCACACTAACAGGGCTCTAATGTAACTGTGGATTACACCTAAAAGAGCCAGAAAACACAGATTCTCTGTGGAAGAGTATATAAGGATGCCCAAAGTCAAGAGTGGAGACAAAATAAGGATACTAGAGGAATTTGAAGCTACCGCTACCTACATCTACAGCAAACATTATATATAGCTTGATTCTCAGCCAGATTAATAATAACAACAAAAAATGCTCACTAAAGGCCTGTTTGCCTCACTGATTACTATTCAATACATTATGTATGGGTTTTAATGGAAAATTTTAAGGTATCCCAAAAGGCAAGAAAAAACAAGTCAGAAAGACAAAGCAAGCATCAGAACCAGACTCAGATTTGACACAAATTTGGAAATTATCAGATAGAGAATTTAAAATAACTATGTTTTAGATTTTAAAGACCCTAATGGAGGAAATAGTCAACATGCAAAAATAGATGTGTAATGTAAGAAGAGTGATGGCAACTCTAGGAAACAATCAAAAGGAAATGCTAGAAATAATAAAAACCACTGACATAAATAAAGAATGTCTTCAATAGGTTCATCAACAGAACAAGTTTGAGGAAAGAATGAGTAAGCTTGAAGATAAGTCAACAGAAATAATTTCGAAAGTATAATATACATCTATTTGGAATACCAGAAGGAGAAGAACAAGAACAAGAAACTAAAGAAATATTTGAAGTAATGCTGTCAGAGGATTTTCCCAAATTAACCACAGCAAATCACAAGTCAAGAAGTAGAGAACAGTAAACAGGAGAAATACCAAAACAATTATACACAAACTTCAGAAAACCAAAGACAAAAAGAAAATCTTCAAAGGAGTCAGAGAAAAAGTAACCTGATTTACAGCAAAACAGGACAAGAATTAAATTAGACTTCCCATCAGAAACACAGAAGCGAGAAGACTGGAGTGAAGTATTTAAATGCTAAAATAAAGAAAAAAAATACAAACTTGAGAAATAAAGACTTCCTCAGACAAATGCTGAGGGAAATAATCACCATCAGACCTTCCCTGTAAGAAAATATTAAAAGAAGTTCCTCACGGAAAAGGAAGGTGATAAAGGTCAGAAACTCAAATCTGCATAACAAAGGAAGAGTGCCAAAGAAGGAATAAATAAAGGTAAAAGAAAATCTTTTTTTCTTTTCTTATTCTTAATTGATCTAAAAATAACTATTTAAAGTAATAATACGATGATGGTATCATATGATTAGTGAAGTGAATGACAGCAATGATGGTGGCATAGTGTCATTTAAAGGTGGAGTTAGATTACTTAAAATGTATGTTGGAAACTCAGGCTACCATTAAAATATTTTTATTTTTATATTTTTTTTGAGTTGTAGTCTCACTCTGTCACCCAGGCTGGAGTGCAGTGATGTGATCATGGCTCACTGCAAGCTCCTCCTCCTGGGTTCAAGTGATTCTCCTGCCCCAGCCTCCCATGTAGCTGGGATTACAGGCACCTGCCATCATGCCTGGCTAATTTTTGTATTTTTACAGAGATGGGGTTTCACCATGTTGGCTAGGCTGGCCTTGAACTCCTGACCTCAGGTGATCCGCCTGCCTCAGGCTCCCAAAGTGCTGCGATTATAGGCATGAGTCACTGTGCCTGGCCTTAAAATATTTTTTAAATATGTATAATTAATATGCTAAAAAAGAAGATAAAATTGTGCAAAATGTCCTATTAAAATCAGAAAAGGCAGAAAAGTAGGAAAAGTAAAAAATAAAGAACAAATATAGCAAATAGAAAACAGTTTAAATATGGTGGATATTAACCTAATAATATCAATAGTCATTTTAAATCCAAACGGTGTAAAGAAGCCAATTTGAAGACAAAGGTGTTCATAGTGGTAAAAAAATCCAACTATATTTAATCTACAGGAAACTCATTAGAAATATAGAGACATAGGTCAAAAGTAAAGGTTTTAATAAATATAAATCTTGTTAATGCTAATTTTTAAAATTGCATAGAACTTTATTAGTTGTGAACAAAGAAGATAGCAGAGCAAGAAAAATTATAAGGGAAAAGAGGTGCATTACATAACGATGAAGGGATCAATTCTCAAAAAAGACAACAATCTTAAACATTTATTCACCTAACAACAGAGCAAAAACACCTAAAAATGATGCAAAGGCTGATGGAACTAAAGGGAGAAATATACAAATTCACCACTGCAGTTGGAGACTTCAAACTTCTTTTTTAGTAATTCATAGCTCAGCAGGTAGAAAATCAGTGAATACAGTTGACTTGAGGAACACTATCAATCAATATGATATAATTGACATTTATATAATAAAATACTACCTACAAACAGCATAACATATGTTCTTCCCAAGCTTCTATAGAACATACAGCAAGATAGGTCACATTCTGGGCCATAAAACACACAGGAACAAATGTAGAACAATAAAAATTATAGGAAATATATTATCAGGTCACAGTGGAATTAAACTAGAAATCGGGAACAGAAAAGTAGCTAGACAATCCCAAATATTTGGAGATTGTCTTAACTGGTTTAGTGTAGCTATAAAGGAATACATGAAGCTGGATAATTTATGAAGAAAAGAGGTTTATTTGGCTCACAGTTCTATAGGCTATACGAGATGTATCGTGCCACCATTTTCCTGGAGCCCTTCAGGAAGCTTCCACTCATGGCAGAAGGTGAAGGGCAGCCAGCATGTTCAGTGATCACGTGGTGAGAGAGAAGGCAAGAGAGAGAAGAGGGAGGGGTCAGGCTCTATTTAACAACCAGCTTTTGTGGGAACCAATGGAGTGAGAACGTGCTCATCCACCCACCAAGGGAGGGCATTACTCTATTCAGGAGAGATCCACCTCCAAGACCCAAATGCCTCCCATGAAGCCCCATCTCCAACACTGGGATCAAATTTAACATGAGATTTTGAGGCGACAATCATTTAACCTATAGCAGAGATTAAATAACACAATTCTAAATATCGCACGATCTAAATAAGTAGGCTCAAGAGAAATATAAATATTTTGAATTAAAGAAAAATGAAAATGCAATTTATCAAAATTTGTAGGATGCAATGAAAGCAGTGCTTAGACAGAAATTAATAGTATTACTGAATATATAAGAGAAGAAGAAAGATCCAAAGTTGATCATTTGAAGTTATAGAAGAAAAGCATAAAAAAATTAGAGCAGAAATTGATAATATCTAAAACAGGAAAACAATTGAGAAAATCAAAGAAATGAAATGCTGTTCTTTAAAAAATCAATAAAATTGATAAATTTCTAGTTAAGGTAACCAAGAAAAAAATAAATGTACTACAAATTGACAATATCAGAAATGAAAACAGGGTCATAGCTACTGATGCTATGGACATAAAAAGAAATATGCAAAAATACTAAAACAACTCTGCATGCCCACAAATTTGATGGCTAAGATCAGTGGTCCCCAGCATTTTTGACACTAGGGACTGGTTTTGTGGAAGATAATTTTTCCCTGCACAGGAGGGTGGTGCGGTGGGAAGGTTTTGGGATGAAACTGTTCCACCTCAGATCATCATGCATTGGTTAGGTTCTTATAAGGAGCATGCAACCTAGATCCCTTGCATGCAGGCAGTTCACAATAGGGCTTGCGCTCCTATGAGAATTTGATGGGAGGGGGAGCTCAGGCGGTAATGCTCACTCACCCACTACTCACCTCCTGCTGTGTGGCCCTTTTACTAACAGTCCATGGATTGGTACCTGTCCATTGCCCAAGGGTTGAGGACCTCTGGCTTAGATGAAATGCACCAATTCCATGAAATAGACCGACTTGTACAAGAAGAAATGGATTATTTTGACAGGCGTATTTGTATTAAAGACACTGAACATAACTAATAACCTTCCAAAAAGAAAACAGCAGGCCCAAATGGTTTCATTAGAAATTTTGTTTTTGTTTCTTTTTTTTTTTTTTTTTTGAGATGGAGTCTTGCCCTGTGACCCAGACTGGAGTGCAATGGTGCAATCACAGCTCACTGCAAGCTCCACCTCCCAGGTTCAAGTGATTCTTCTGCCTCAGCCTCCCGAGTAGCTGAGATTATAGGCACCCACCATCACTCCTGGCTTATTTTTGTATTTTTAGTAGAGACCAGGTTTTGCCATGTTGGTCAGGCTGGTCTCGAACTCCTGACCTCAAGTGATCCACCCGCCTCAGCCTCCCAAAGTGCTGGGATTATAGGCGTCAGCCACCATGCCCAGCCTCATTAGAAAATTCTGCCAAGTATTTTAAAAAGACTGAACGAAATCCTCTAAAATATCTTCCAGATAATAAAAACAGAAAGAGCAGCAAGTGGAATTTATTCTAGGAATGTATGACTGGTTTAACATTTAAAAATTAATCACTCTAAGGCTGGGCATAGTGGCTCACGCCTGTTATCCCAGCACTTTGGGAGGCTGAGGCAGGTGGATTACCTGAGGTTGGAGTTTGAGACCAGTCTGGCCAACATGGTGAAACCCTGTCTCTACTAAAAATACAAAAAAAAAAAAAAAAAAATTAGCTGTGTGTGGTGGTGCACGCCTGTAGTCCCAGCTACTCAGGAGGCTGAGTCAGGAGAATTGTTTGAACGTGGCAGGCAGAGGTTGCAGTGAGCTGAGATCTCACCACTGCACTCCAGCCTGGGTGACAGAGTGAAACTCAATCTCAAAAATAAAAAAAGATTCACTCTAATACGCTACATCAACAAGTTAGAGAAAACAAAATATATCATCATACCAATAGATGTGGAGAAAGCATTTGATAAAAACCAGCACCCATTAATGATAAAAACTTTCAGAAAATTAGGAATAGAGGGGGACTTCCACAACTTGGTAAAGAACATCTACAAAAACCTACAGCTAACATGACAGCTAATGGCCAGACACTGGATGCTTTCCCTTTAAGACAAAGAGCAAGACAAGTTGCTTCTTCTCACCACTCCTATTCAACATCATACAGGAATTTCTAGCTTGTGCAATAAAACAGGAAAATGGACAAATATATAACAGATTGGAAGGAAGAATAAAAACTGTCTTTTTTTTAAGCAAATAACATGACTGTCTATCAAGAAAGTTCCAAAGATTCTGCTTTGAAAAAGTCAACAAAATGGGCATTCTGAAAATAATTTGTATTATAACAAATTTACAGGATACACAATCATGTATATATAGTATTATATAAATACATAGTTTGTATTGTTACTATATGCATAATTTGCACCATTACTATATATATAGTAGTATAGCAAAGTTACAGGATACACACTGTCTCTCTCTCTATATATATACAAATATATATATTTGTATTGTTACTATATATAGTATTATACATAAATTTTGTATGTGTTTGCATAATTTGTATGTTACTATGTATTTTTAAATTTTTTTATTGTTGCTGTAGTAAACTACCATAGGACTAGTGTTTTAAAACAGAATGAATTCATTGTTACAGTTACAGAAGTCAGAAGCCCAAATACAGTCTGCCTGAACCAAAGCCAGGGTCAGCAAGGTTCCTTTCCACTGCTTTTGCCAACTTCTAGAGGCCACCTGTATTCCTTGGTTCATGGCCCCTCTCTTCATCATCAAATGATCAGCATAGCTTTATGACATCGGCAGCTCTGATTTTGCTCTCTTGCCTTCCTCTTATGTAGACCCTTGTAATTACATTGGGTACACCCAGATAACCCCAAATAATCTCCCTATCTCAAGATTCTTAATGTAATTATATCGGGAAAGTCCCTTTTGTCATATAAGATAACATAGCAATGGATTCCAAGGATTAGTATGTGAGTTTCTTTTGAGGGGCTATAATTAACCCTACCACAATATGGAAATGTCTATTGTTTTTCTATATACCAGAAATAAGACATTAGGATGTGAAATTAATAACGTAACACCACTTATGGTATCACCAAAAATAAAATAACTAGGCATACATATGGAAAAATGTGAACAGGAACTATGTGCAGAAAACTATAAAACTCAGGTGAAAGAAATCAAAGTAAAGCTCAATATCGAGAATGATAGTCCATGTTCATGAATGGGAACACTCAATAATATTAAGATGTCAATTATCCCAGACTTTGTCTACAGATTTACTGGAATTACAGTCCAAATCTCTGCAAGTCCTTTTGTAGATATCAACAAACAGAAGCTAAAATATAAGGGAAGGACAAAGACCTTCCTAGAATTGGCCTAGAATAGTCAATACACTACTGAAGAAGAACAAAGTTGAGCCCTTTTATTACCAAATTTCAAGACTCACTATAAAGCTATAATAATCAAGACAGCATATATTTAAAAGAATAGGTAGATAGGTCAATGAAACAGAATTGAGAGCCCAGAAATTAATCTATGCAGAGTCTGCTGATCTTTAGCAAAGGAACAAAGGCAAATCAATGAAAAAAAAAAAGTCTTTTCAAAAATGGGGCTGGAATAATTGGACATACATATACCAAAAAAAAAAAAAAAAACAGACACAAACCTTATACCTTTCATGAAAATTAACTGAAAATGTATCAGGACCCTAATTATAAAATACAAAATGATAAAACTTCTAGAAGTAAACATAAGAGAAAATCTAGGGTTTTGCGATAAAGTTTTTGATAGAACAGCAAAATCATGATGCATGAAAGAAAAAATTCATACGTTGTACAATATTTTAAAATTAAAAACATCTACTCTGTGAAAGATACTTTTAAAAGAATCATGGATGGAGCTGGAGGACATTATGCTAAGTGAAATAAGCCAGGTACCAAAAAACAAATATTGTATAATCTCATTTATATGTGGAATCTAAAAGAAATTGATCTCATAGAAACAGAGTGAAAAAAGGTAGTTACTGGGGCTAAAAACAAAGGAGAGAAATGGGAAAGGGGAAGATATGGATCAAAGGGTACCAAGTCTCCCTTAGACTGGAGAAATAAAGTTAAGTGATCTATTGCACTGCATGGTGACCACACCTGATAATAACATGTTGCATATTTCAAAATCTCTAAAAGAATAGATTTTTAACATTCTCAACACACACACACAATGTTAAGTTGGTGAGATGATGAATGTGTTAATTAGCTTGATTAAATCTTTCTACAATGTATATATATGTAGGTCAAAGCATCACATTTTAACCCATAAATATACACAATTTGCTAATTTAAATAAAAGCAAGGGAAAGAATCAAAAGATAAGCCACAGACCAGAAAATATTTGCAAAATACAAATTTGCTTAATTACTTGTACCCAAGATACATATTTAATAAATAACTCTTAAAACTCAACAATAAGAAAACAACTCCAATATAAAATCGACAAAATATCTGAACAGACACCTCACCAAAGCAGATACACAGATGGTAAATAAACATAAGAAGAGTTGCTGAACATCATTGGTGACTAGGGATTTTCAAATTAAAACGGCAATGAGGTGGGGCCTGGTGGTTCACGCCTGTAATCCCAGCATTTTGGGAGGCCAAGGCAGATGGATCACTTGAGGTCAGGAATTCGAGACCAGCCTGGCCAACATGGTGAAATCCTGTCTCTACTAAAAATACAAAAAATTAGCCGGACTTGGTGGTGCATGCCTGTAGCCCCAGCTACTCAGGAGGCTAAGGCAGGAGAATCGCTTGAACCCAAGAGGCAGAGGTTGCAGTGAGCTGAGTTTGTACCACTGCACTCCAGTCTAGTTGACAAGAGCAAAACTCCATCTCAAAACAAACAAACAAACAACAACAACAAAACAGCAGTGAGGTACTATTACACACTAATTAGAAAGGCGAAAACGCAAAAACAAGCTGGAGATACCAACGACTGGGGAGGAAGCAGAGCAATAGGAGCTCTCACTCATTGTTTATGGGAAGGCAAAATGACATGGTCAACTTTGGAAGGCAGTTTCATGGTTTCTTAAAAAGCTAAACATACTTTCACCATATGATCCAGCAATCACTTTCCTAGATATCTACCCAAAGGAGTTGAAACCTTACATCCACACAAAAAATCTACATGCAAAAGTTTACAGAAGGCTGATTCACAATCACTAAAAACTAGAAGTAACCAAGATGTTCTACAATATGTGAATGGATCAGGAAAGTGTGGTGTAGCCATAGAATGAAATATTGTTTAGTAATAAAAGGAAATGAGCTACTAAGCCAGAAAAGAGATGGATGAATCTTAAATGCATGTTGTTAACTGAAGGAAGCCCATCTGAAAAGACTGCATACTGTATGATTTCCATTATATGACATTCTGAAAATGGCAAAAACAGTGATAATAAAAATCACCATTTTCAGGGGTTGGGGAGTGAATAGGTGAAGCTCAGAACTTTTAGGGTGGTGAAACTATTTTGTATGACACAATGTGGATACATTACACTGAGGATAAAAAGTAAATCTTGATGTATGTAAATTTAAAATCGTATTTAGGAGGTCAGGGAATCCTAGAATGGAATGCAGAATGTGACAAAACCAACTTTATTAAAAATGCATTACACAACCTCACTGAAGAGGGAGAGAAAAAGGTGCTGACATAAGCAACTTTGGAAATGAGTTGAGTCTGTAAGACACAGTCAAAAGAAACTGTACACAGCACTGCCACTGCATTCTAGTTAATAACACTGTTTCCCACTGGCTACAAGTTAAACGTTCTGATACCACTGTACCTATAGAGTAGAACTGAACAACGAATTGGATGGTTGGTGGAAGGCAGGAGCCAGATTTACCACTGTTGGAGTGGGCATTTACAGATAAGTAAGGGAAAAGGGCTGGAATGATTCGTGTGGCAATGGATTCGAGTTGGAGACATTAGTATGAATTAATATTTGGCTGAATACAGACATACACAGTTAAATATAGAAATATTTATAGATATTTGTGTATGACCTGGATTAGTATATACAAATACATTACCATTCTCTGTCAGCTAGAGGACTCAGAAACAGTACCACAGTAGCAATGAGCACTAGTAATGCCCAGATATTAGTTTCTAATACCATTGTCTAATAAAAATAACCAGGGCTCCTTGGAGAAGTGGCTGATTCTAGTGACAGGAAATGTACAAGGTGAGTCTGAGGCACCTTGTAGTGCCATAAAGGAAATATTCCAATCGCATGCTCGTGCAGGCACACACACACACACACACACACACACTAATGGGGGTGTGGCCAAAGGTGCACAGAGCCACTGAAGATCACCCAGTGGCCAAAGCTGGCATAATGTGAGCAAAAATAAATAAGAGTAGTATTGAATTATAACCCAAAATATCATACAAATATTCATAAACCCATGCTTTATAGTTAAATAATAAATAAATGAATGGGTGAGAAGAGACAGATCTCCCGTGGAGCAGAATGTTAAAAATGTATGCAAACGCTCTGCCCTCAAGGAGGTGGAACACAACTCCTCACTCCTTCAGTGTAGGCTGCATGTAGACGCCTCCTTACAAAGAGTACAGTATGCAAATGAGAAAGGATAATAGTAATTTTACTGTGGAGAAACTTGACATATACTCCCTCAGGCCAGGAAATCCCAACCTTTGCCTGGCTGGATTTCAGAACTGCTTTAGAGCAGCAACTCCTTTGTGCCTCCAGTTCTCTCTTTATGGAACAGGTGTGCCTACACCTGTTATCTAATGTCCATCCCACCATTGTATGTTGAATACATGTGAGAAACTATCTTATCTCTTAACTTTTACATATCTAAACATGGAGGAAAGCTATACACAGGAAGTACACCCGAGAAGCCTCCTTCACACATGAAACTGTTTCTGATGATAGAATTCTAGACTTTGAGCTGATGCTGTAATGGAATGACTTCTGGCGATCCTGAAAGAAAGTGAGTGTATTTCACATGGGGAGAAACACAAATCATTGGGGGCCAGAGGGCTGATTGTGGAAGGCTGCTCCTGACAAGGCTTCCAACAATCCCATCCACCTGGCATTCACTTTCTTGCAAAATCTTCTCCACTTGAGTGTGGGATGAACCTAGTGACTTGCATCTAATCAATTGAATAAAGCATAAGTGGTGAACTGTCACTTCCAAGATCAGGTTATACATGATTGTGATTTCCATCTTGCTTGTACTCTCTGGCTCTTCTTGAGTGCTTGCCCTGATGACACTGGCTGGTGACACTCATATGGCAAGAAAGTGAAAGTATCCTCTGACCAGTGGCAACAAAGAACTGCAGCCCTCGCTCTAGAGGCCTTTGAGGAACTGAATTCTGCCAAGAGCCACACGAGTTAACTTAGAAGCAGATCCTTCCCTAGTAGAGCCTTCTGATGAGACTACAGCCCCAGATGAAAAATTCATTGCTATCTAGTGAGATACCCTGAAGCAGAGGACAGAGCTAAGCCATGCCTGGATTCAAGATCCTCAGAAACTGAGACAATAGATGTGCTTTGTTTAAAACCTTCATGTTTTCAAATTATGGATGGTCCCCAAATTATTGTGCTTTGATTTACAATTTTTCGACTTTATAATGGATTTATCGTGCTGTAACTCGTTAGTTCAGGAACATCTGGACTTATGATGGGTTTATCATGTTGTAACTCCATTGTAAGTCAAGTAGCATCTCTATTTGCTATGCAATAATAGATACCTAAGGAGTTTAAACATTGTAATAACGTCTTGGGAAATGATTTGGAAGTTTCTAAAAACAAACAAACAAAAAAACAACCCTGCATCTACCTTAGGATCTAATAATTCCACTTCCACATATCAATACATGATAAATGAAAGTGTGAGTTCACAAAGAAAAACCCTGTACATAAACATTTAAAGCAGCTTGATCCATAAATAGTCAAAAACTAGAATTAACACATGTAATCATTTGTAAGAGAATGGATAAATTAATAATGGTACATCCATACAATAGAATATTATTTAACAATAAAAAATGAACTGCTGAGACATGCAAAAACATGATGGACCTCATAAACATTGCATTCAGTGAGGGAGTTCATAATGCATGACTTCATTTATTTGAAATTCTAGAATAAGCAAAGCTAGTCTATGGTGATAAAATCCAAACAGTTGTTGATTATGGGGGTAGTTTATCCGGAAGAAACATCCTTTGGGGGGTGATGGCAATGTTACCTGTCTTAACAGGGGTATGGATTATACAAATATACATAACTGTCAAAACTGATCTGTTCATTTTACTATACATTATACCACAATTTTTTTTAAAAAAGGAGATGGCATAAAAGAAAGCAAACGAAAACATAGTGAAACCCCAAATTCACAATGCAGGAAATTTCAGGAAGAAAACTATTCGTGC
This sequence comes from Gorilla gorilla gorilla, assembly GCF_029281585.2. Lineage (NCBI taxonomy): Eukaryota > Metazoa > Chordata > Mammalia > Primates > Hominidae > Gorilla > Gorilla gorilla. Next base: position 162,598,781 of record NC_073230.2, read on the forward strand.
CATGGAAGAAAAAATTGCTGTCATTTTACTAAATCATAACTGATTACGTCAAAGTCAAACATATTGTCACATAAGTGACATAAAATCAATTAGACATCAACAGCATCTTTCTTATCTTTTTCTGTGCAAAGTGTTCAAGCTTGATTAATGAAATGTCTTTCCTAACGCGAGGGTGAGTCATCAAGCTCGAGATCATGATGAGCTCCTCTCAGGGCCACTGCTCAGCCTGCTCCCTTCAATCCATCTCAAGGGCCCTCTCTTCCACTATAATGGAGCTCACAGTCAAAGTGGGAGAAGGAAAATACACAAGTAATCACAGATAAATGCGTGAGTAGTTGTTAGCCAGAAAATTGGAATTGAGCAATAGTGTCTGTAAATTAATGTGAAGTGCTAGCAACTGTTGCAGGCAGTTGGTAGTAACAGCTGATGAACACCTACTACTATGCGAAGCACCTGCTGCACATTAGTATTTCTGAGCCTCAGTTTCCTCACGTGGAAAGGTGCAGCTATAACACCGACCTTACAAATGTAAGAATAAATGAAATAATTTGCCCAAGGATGTGCATTAGGAGGCGGCAAAGCCAAGATGCCAACCAGCATCTGCATCCACAGCCAAGCTCTGCATTACGCTGATCTCCAAGCTGAGCCTTCATATTCATCTCAGAGTTGCTTTTGAATGTCTTCAGCAGCCAAAAGCAACCAAACACAATAATTTGTTTTACAAAATGGGGATTATTCCAATTTGGAATTGGGAACATTAAAGAAATGACCATGAATATCAGCAAATAACGGAAGAACTAAAATAAATCTCCCTTTTACTTTTAAATGGTCAATGTAAGGGGATGTACTTTTTTTTTTTTTTTTTTTTGGAGACGGAGTCTCTCTCTGTCGCCCAGGCTGGAGTGCAGTGGTGCCATCTCGGCTCACTGCAAGATCCGCCTCCCGGGTTCACGCCATTCTCTCGCCTCAGCCTCCCGAGTAGCTAGGACTACCGGCACCCGCCACCACGCCTGGCTAATTTTGTTTTTGTATTTTTAGTAGAGACGGGGTTTCACTGTGTTAGCCAGGATGGTCTCAATCTCCTGACCTCGTGATCCGCCCTCCTCGGCCTCCCAAAGTGCTGGGATTACAGGCGTGAGCCACCATGCCCGGCCAAGGGGATGTACTTCTGTTACCAAGCCAATGCACTTGAGGAAGAAAGTGCAGCTCTGGTCCTCATAAATTAGTCTAACTTCTTCCTTCAATTTATACAAGCTAAAACCAAGATTTTGGGATGGTGAAATAGAAACCAAATTATGTGGTTTGATTCCCATTCAGAATATTCAAACTCAACTATCTCTGCCTGGATAAAATTTAACATTCTGTCAAATAATATGGCTGTATCCTAACGTGCCCTTGGTCCCCTGTTCAGACTTGTGATCCTAGAATGTTGCAATGCAGTCTTCATGAAGCAGCTGCTCTTTTTTGACTGATTTTTCTTGGTTTCCTGGGGTCAATTTCTTTTCACCTGTGTCTAAATGCCGACTAATTAGATCATGACTTCACAGGTGCCAAAAGAAAAAGAAGGAAACGAAGAAAAAGAAAGAAAAAAAAAAACTCTTGGGAAGCTGCAGAGACTTCTGTTGCAGAAAGGAATGGATGTACTCTGTTGCCCTTCCCCAAATACCGCCCTGGTCAAGCCAATTGGGCCGCCAACCAATGGCACACCGACCGGGCCTCCGCGCGCAGCGCCTGCCCAACTGACAGAGCGCTCGCATCCCTCCGCTGTAGCTCGTGCAGCCTGTGCTAACGAACCGGGGCCTCCGCGCGCAGCGCCTGCCCAACTGACAGAGTGCGCGCATCCCTCCGCTGTAGCTCGTGCAGCCTGTGCTAACGAGCACGGGTGCCGTCCCAGCTCCTCCTCCGCCCACTCCACTGTCTCTCTTTCGCCTGTGCAGTGGTTCCTGGCAAAACCTCTTATGCCACCTCCCGACCATCCCGGGAAGATTTGGCGGCTGAAGCCCTGCGCAGGAGCTGTAGGCAAGAGTGGGCGCCAGTCCCTCCTTAACCCCTGCTGGGTGGGTGGGGTGCCGGAGTCCGCACTGATGACCGCTCCAGCCTGAGCTTTTGAGGGTGAGGGGGGTGTGGAAAGATCCGCCCTGGAGCGGAGCGCGCACCCGTGGGCTCCTTGCAGCGGTGGCTCTGCCCTGGTGGCGCCAGGGCGTGAGTGCGCGCGACTCCCTGGCTTTCGCGGGTTTCCCCCCCCCTTGCGCAGGAAAGAGCCTAGTCCTGCGTCCCCCTGGCTCTCCCCACACACACCTCCTTGGAGCTCCTTTTGGGTTTGCTCCCGCTTCTGGTCTTGAGCGTCCTGAACTGTTTCCCGGGGAGGCAGCACTGGGCAGAGCGCCCTCGGAGCCGCTGGCGCCGGCCCGGCTTCCCTCCGGGGTCCCAGCAGCTGCTTCTCCTTCTCCAGCTCTGGGCTGCGGATTTTACCGCCCCTGCACAGAAGCCTGCAGCGTGGAGGCTCCCCTCGCGCTCGCCCAGACTCGGCTGCAGAAGGAGGACCCACCTCGCGTCTCCCCCGAGGCGCGCACCTCTGTCGCCACCCTCCACGCGCCTAGGAAGTTTTGAAGGTAGAGAATCTGGGCCCCTCAACTTCCTTTGGACATGAATCAAACCGCAGGAGTCTCCAATAGCGTCAGGTGTCCCCCGGGGAAAGGCCACAAGGTAAGGGAGCCGCGACGGAGGGGGCTTGTGCGGGGGCGTGGGGCGCAGATGGAGGCTACAGTTGGCAGGCGAGTGGAGACTCCGGCAGGTCTGTGGAGGGAGTGTGAGCAGCCGCTGGTGCCTCTGCATCCCTTGCAGGGGTCGGTGACTGAGGATGGTTGGCGGATCGCGGGGGTTGAGAGAACGTGTGCTGTTTTGTAGACCCGCGGCCAGCAGCAGGGCTCTGCCCGTGCATCCGCTCCCGCCGGCCACCCTGGGGCTGGAGATCCTACCCTGCTTTGCGGCTGGGCTGGCAGGTGCAGCTGTTTCCCATGATTGCGAGGCTTTCGGGAGAAGAGGTCGGCGTCGGGAGGCAGAGCCCCTCCCCCTTTCACAATCAGACCCCCCTGGGCCAGAGCTTGCAGAGGAGCTCTTTCCCGGGAAGCGCGCGCGGGGCTCTCCCGCGGGCGCTGGCGCTGGCTGCTGTCACGGACACGTGCTTCATTAACTTTAATGGAGCGATGCGTGCCTGGAATTATTTCCAGGAAATTAGTGACGTTGAGAGAAAGGGGAGTGGGCGGCTGCCTAAGGAATTCTGGCAGAACCTCACTAGCAGCCCAGAGTGTGAGGGACTTGGGAAACGTTTACTCCCACGTGCAAAAAACCCAGATCGCCAGCGAGGTTCCGGATTTCGCACGGATCCTGTGGGGCCCGGCCACCCTTGGCCATGCTCGATACGCCTCACCTGTCTGCCATTCCGCTTAGGTTGTGATGAATTAGCGAGGAAATTCCTTACCCGGGTTACATAGGGAAGCCGCACAGCAATGTATGTAACAATGAACTTTAAAATATTTTCGAATATTTATATATTTTTTTAAACCGAAAAAAGGCGAGCACTGTGGAGCTTAGTCCTTGATATGCAGACTGAATTTATGCTTTACTCTGTCATCTTATTTTCGACACCTATTTTTGTGTGTACACTTTATGTAAGGGCATATATGTTTATTAGCTCTTATTGGAAAAATATTCCCATTAAAATCTACTTGTTGGGGTTTGGGGCATGTATTAGCCCACAATATCAACTCCAAACACTATCTACTTGTTCGGAGTTGAAGTGAGTAATGATATTGGATTCACTTGGCAGATAAAGGAATTCTTGTTCTGTTTGAGTTATGTAAGATGAGGATTTAGGGTTGAATGCTTTTATTCAACTGAGTAAGTAATATCAAGCATTTTCTTCTATCAGATCATGATGAAATATTTGAATCAGCAAGTCATTTCTCTGATCTCTGTTCTCACTATGATTTGAGTAGTTATATGTTTCACATTTACATTACTTAATATCTACAGGAAATGTATTTTAATACAGAGTAGTTGATATAAAATTTTTCAGTTAAAAATAAAGTTTCACCCATCAGTGATAATATAGTAGAGACATCTGTGGAGTTCAGAAGATCATTCAGGAATTTTCTTTAAGAAATGTCTTTGGCTCCAGTATTAAAGTGGCTTCTTGGAAGAATTGGACTGTAGAGTATTGCCACCAATAAAACTTTCTGGAAAGTATTGGAACGCACACCAACAATTTAAAAGGTACTAGGAAACCTGTTAATCATGAGTTAGGGATCACCTTACATACCTATCAGGTGTCCAACAAATACTTGCTCCAATGAATCATATTAATTCAATAGTCATCAATCATCCACTTAATAAACATGGTAAACCCCTATTAAGTTCCAATAATATGAGAACGGAGAGCCCCAATATGAACTTAGACATTGCCTTCACTGTCCAACATGCCGTTCTAGTCATACCCTATCCTTCGTTCTTTAAAATCTTTGATGGCCTAAAGTGAGATGATGGTGAAATCCATTAGCTAGAAGGAAAAAAAATATTCAGTTCCTTTTCTCAAAGAAGAACACACTTAAGTTGTTGTTTGCCTGTAAAGTTTGTAGCTTTGGAGTTTGTCTTGTAGGTTGCTGTGGTGCGATAACATGAGAGACTGAAATGGTTGGAGGTGACGTGTTGGTGAAAGTTCTGTAGTTGATGAGGGATGAGCTGGTAGCAGGAGTCAACAGTCAACACTGGGAAGTGCTGGATGGACCATGTGACATTTAGGTCACAGTATTTTTCCAATAAAATATAAAACTCAACAATGTCAGTTTAATAGATGTTTTGGAACAGTTGTTTTTCCATCGTATATATAGCATATACGACTTTGGTGGAAGGAAAGGCATCAGCCTCTTAGGAAAATATTCCAGCTGGACTCACTTTTGTTTGGTCTCATTCATTTACTGATTACTGGTGTAGCAATTTACATTTGGCAAATTCTTATCATTTGTTCTTGTGCAGATATTTCTTGAGCAACATTGGTTGTCTCTTTTAGATGGTTATTCACCTTTTAGATGTGTTAGCCTTCTTTTAGATGTGTTATTTATTGCTAGGTTCATTCTTGCCTATTGAAGCCCTAGAATTTGGAAAGAAGAGGTCCTTGTTGCAGCCTCCTTTCTCCTGAGCATGGGGGCACCTGACCACCTGCTAACAGCTGCTGAGGATCACAGGGTAATCCACCACACTGTTGGCCCCAGTAAAGGCAGGAGCCACTGGTCCTGAGAGGAAACCTCCTGAAGTGATAGTCCTCTGGAATTGGCTCCTGGAAACTTGTAAGTGGTATTCATTCTTGAGCAAAGAATACAAACTTAAGTTTTACAGAAGATGTAAACGACCAACATAAGACTGTTCAACTTTAGCTTTGTAAGATGGCACTCACCTTCTGAGCAGAAAGTAAGGACACCCAGTTGAGTAGTTAACTCCAGCCAAAGTAGGGCCTCTCCTTTCAGCCTCAGGTTTGAAGAGAAAGCAAAGGTTTGGATTGAGTTTCTTTGCTTAGAGGTTTTCTGAAAGGGAAATTTCCTTGTATCAGTATGTATTACGTTAGACATCAAGAGAAGTATTATCAGTGCTTCAGTCTCTGGAAGCAGCAGACATAGCTGTCCAAAGCTTGGACTTTGGGATCCTAAGGTACCAGTGTCATTTTGGATAAGTTGCTTAACCTCCATGCCTAAGTTTTATAGGACCTTCATGGTAAGAGTTTCATGAGGATTCAATGAACTAATCCATGTGTGGGGCTCGCAGCAGGACCTGCCATACAAGATGAGGCATTACTTTACCTTTGAGCACCCAAATCAGGGAGGACAAGGCAACTTCACTTTAAAACCCTTTTTATTAAGGGGGGGCATGTGCTTCATAAATATTTGTACCACAGCCTCTTTTTTTTTTTTTTTTTGAGACCGAGTCTCGCTCTGTTGCCAGGCTAGAGTGCAGTGGCATGATCTTGGCTCACTGCATCCTCCACCTCCCAGGTTCAAGCGATTCTCCTGCCTCAGTCTCCTAAGTAGCTAGGATTACAGATGCGCACCACCACACCCAGGTAATTTTTGTATTTTTAGTAGAGATGGGGTTTGCCATGTTGGTCAGGCTGGTCTCAAACTCCTGGCCTAAAGCAATCCACCCACCTGGGCCTCCCAAATTGCTGGGATTACAGGCGTGAGCCACCGTGCCCGGCCAACAGCCTCTTTTTACATGGTCGCCTCTCATAGGCACACAGCTCCTCAGGAGCAGGTCCCAGAGGGTATGAGTAGGATGGGATAATTGTTAGAGTATGGGCTTCGCAGTGAGACAAATGGTAACTTGGTAAAGATCACTCAAATAGAGCTGGGCATGGCATGGTGGTGTGTGCCTGAGGTCCTATCTACTCAGGAGGCTAGTGTGAGAAGATCATTGAAGTTGGAATCCAGTCTCGGCAACACAGTAAGATGGCATCTCTAACCCTCACCCCGCCCCCCAACCCCAGAAAAAAATCACACAAGTAGAAAGTAACAAATGCAGGACATAATTTAATTTATTTTTACACATCTGGAAAAGGGGAATATAATGTATGCATTATCTCATATAATTGTTAAGAAAATCCCCATGAAACAGTTTGCATATAGTAAGCATTTATTACATGACAAAGCTTCACATCAAGCATGGATATAGGTCCTGGAAATAATTCTTTGTATTACTTATATTATAATTTGAGACCCCATTTTATCTAAAATTCTTCGCTCTATCTGATGTTGTAATTGTTTATATTTCATATCTGTTTTCTCTTTTCTCTGCTTTCAAGAGTATCTCCTTATCTTTGATTTTCCATGTTTGGTGACTTGTATGTGACTAGCCATGGGTTCTTTTATATTTATCCTGCTAGGAGTTCACTAAGCATCTTGAATCTTTAATTCTTTCACCGTATTTGGGGATTTTGTACCATTATTTTCAAAAATATTTTTACATTTTATTCTTTCTTGGGATGACAATTGTATATATATTACACAATATACAGATTATATATTGTGGCCTACAAATGCATATAGCATTTACACCATTTGATAATTAGGATCAATATAACAGATTCCATGAGCACTTTTTCCAGCTTGTAAGATTCCTTTCCTAGCCATTTTTGCCAACAAGGAATCTAGCTCCACCAGGTCCGAAAAAACTCTCAATTCAGAAACATACTTAAAGAGTAGTCATTTTGTCTGAGGGTGGAGATCAAAAGTCTCTGCTTTCTATTTGTGAAGGTGGATATTTAACATTCTAGTTTTCGTTCTCATTCCACCTTTGTCTCCAAAGCCAAAAGGGATGAATTATTAGTCCATGAACCTCAACGGATTCTTTGCAATGAAGAGTAGTTGCAAAACTTTGGCTCTGTGGATTTCAATCTGAACTCAACTAGCGAAATCCCTTCAGGATCAAGGACTCACTTGGTGCCTCTCTGATGAGTGCAGTGATTAATAATCGTAATATCTCCTGTTTACCCATTTGCGCGCCTAGAATGTGGCAAGAAGCCAATCCTTATTCATCATTTGGCACCATTTTCTGGTGAGGAACATCGTATTCTACCAATGAATTAGTAAAATGTTGGTGTTTCTTCTCAGGGTTTTCATGCTGTGAAAAAGCTGATGAAGCGTTTGCATTTTGAAGTTGCTTATGACCCATGAAGAGTGTCAGCCTCTACCCACAGGAGTTTGCTGACTTTTGCCAGCTCTAGGTATTATACTTTGTGGAAATTTAATAGCCTTCTTACCTTCTACTTCTAGTGTTTATTTTACCACAAGGACAGGGATAGCAAAGCTTGTATGTCTGTCATTTTCCTTTTAGGACATTAAAAAAAAGGATTAATCAACTAAAACCATTTTGATTCAATAGAAATGCATTTTTGTGTGTGTGTGAAATGCTACTCATGAATCCCACCTACATTTTTACTTTGATTTCATCCTTAAAGGATATATTTTCCTGGATGTAAAATTCTGAGTTGACAGGATTTTTACTTCTTTTTCAGCACTTTAAAGATGGCATTCCACTGAGTTCTAGAATGAGTTTTTTCTACTGAGAAGTGAAGTCATTTGATTCATAGTTCCCTGTATGTACTGTATTATTTTTCTTTGTCTGCATTTAAGATTTTTCTTTGGTTTTCAATATTTCAATACTATGTGCCTAGGCATGATTTTCTTCATATTTATTACCGTAGTGGGTGCAAAGATCACCTTGAATCTTTAAATGCACCATCTTTGGGAATTTGGTGGCCATTATCTTGTCGAACTTTTTTTTGGTCCTATTCTTAATTTGTTGAGATGACAATTATGTATGTTTTATACAGCTTATATTGCTTTACAGGTCTCTGAGGCTCATCATTTTTCCAAGATACTTTTCTCTCTCCTTTTCAGATTTAATTTCTTGGCTCCATCTTCACATTTAATGAGTCTCTCCTCTGTGTTCTGCATTCTGTGGTTTGTGTGCTTAGCTCCGGATATTGCATTTTCAAATACTAAAATGTCCACTTAGTTCTTTCTCCATAATTTCTATTTTCTGCTTGGATTGTTTTTTTTAATTCATCGTGAGTATCTTTGCTGTTTAATAAATGAGGAGTCTTCTTATAATATTCACTTTAAAACTCTTGTATGATAATTCTAACATCTGAGCCTTCTTAGAATTGGTCTGTGTTGACTGTATTTTCTTCTCGAAATTGGACCACAGTTTAAAATGTCCTTGTATGTTGAGTGATTTTGAATTTTATCTTGGGCATCATGCATGTTGTGGAAACTCTGCATTCTGTTTTGTTTCTCTGATGATTCGTTTTTCATTTTAATGAACACTTAAGTTGGATGGCAACTCAAACACAAGTTTTGTTCTTTTATCCTCTTGTAGCCCATTCAGCACCTGCATGACTCAGGGGACAACTAGAGATTTGGAGCCTGCCTAGTTTTCTTAATTCTGGAATCCCTTTTCACTTTCCAAGTGAGTCCTCTTCAAGACTTTAAATCTTTGTGAAGCTTTCTTGTTGACCTTCACTCAGTCTCTTTTTTATTTTCTGTCAGTTCTTTCTCTACTCTTCTTTCATTTTCCCAGTGTTACATTTTCCAAAACTCACATTTTGATAAACTATCACTTGTCAAATCTGAAAAATCTGAAGGTTTTCATGCCCTCCCTTTTTTGTCTTCTCATAAGAAGCAAAACCTACTTTAATGCTCTCCCTTTGCCAAAATACCTCCTGTCTCCTTTTCTATTCTTTCCTGCCCCTTTTGGTTTAGATCCATAGAACTTCCCCCTCCTGGGGCATTTCACCCTATTTCCAAACTTTTCCTCAGTCTATCCTGCTTAGGAATTGAGCAGCCTCCTCCTCCTCTTCATGGCTTAAAGAATTTCCCTCCTGGATTTTAGCACTGATTCCCTTTCTGTGCTTTCCACTTTCCAAGTGAGTCCTCTTCAAGACTTTATATCTCTGTGAAGCTTTGTTATTGACCTTCACTCAGTCTCTTTTTTATTTTCTCTTCTCTTTCTGTAGGAAGCCCTGCCTCTAAATGATTAGATCAGCCACTGACTCACATGCTATGGGACACGGCAAACTCATGCAAGGCTTATGGCGTTTCACCAGTTGCTGCCATAACAGCAGGTCCTTTTCCTGCCCCTTTTCTTTTCTCACACACTTGGCTTCAGAACCACCATCTATGGACATGAGTATATCACAGAACCAGAGTCCTGCTAAGAAGGGATTTTTTTTTAATAACTCATGGTTGCAGGTACCATTCTCCAGCTTGATTTTGGACTTGAATCAGACCCTCCCACTTACTCTGATCCCTACACCTCCCTGTTCCTGAGCCTGTAGTTCTTTCTGAATTCCCAGGTTCCCTCATCCTGACCATTGGTATCCGTCGTTTTCCGCATAGTGTCTAGTTCCTCCTATGCTGGAGAATCTTTCATCCCTAATATAACATATTTAAAATTAGGATCTAACTTTAGAGGTAATTTCATTTAGTCCTCTCATTTCAAAAAACTGAGATCCAACAAAACACAGTTAATGAGAGAGCCAGGGCTCAAACCCCCACTGCCTGATTCTAGGTTTTGGCACATTCCGTTATACGAGGCTGCTTTGTGGTCCATCTTCTCCATCTGAGCACGCAGTGAAGGGCCACGTCTGATAGACACTTGGGCATCATGAAGGTTAGTGAGTCAGCCTGAAGGACACTTCACTAACACTTACTGTTAGCAAGGGCATGTCTAGTTCATAGCTTTTCTTATCCACCATTGCTCTTCATTCTGAAAAGGAAGCTTAGTTGTCTAATTGGTAATTTCTGGAAGAAATAAGAAAGAGTACCCGTGTAAATATAAATAAATAAATTCTTTTTATCACCCAAAACTTAAATCATCCCCAAGTATTTCAGAAAGTTTAATATAATGGATAGAACATAAATTACTTTTATGACTTCCAGGATATTACTGGAAATCTATTTATGTTATTTTGGCTTTACATTTTATTGATTTTTAAAATTTTAATTGTCCTCATTTTATCAGTAAAATACATAAAATGAATCTAAGCTCATACATAAGTTAAGTTTCCAGGAATAGAGGGCAGTAAATGAGTAGTAATTGTTTTTTCTGGTTTTATTTGTTGGATTTTTTTTTAAGTCAAAAGCTATACCTCAAATGCAGTATTTCAATTATCTTACACCTTGTACCTCATGAAGGAAATAGAGTGATTGGAATTTTATGGGACCCTCAAATCTAATATTTTTATTACAGTCCCAGCAATACGGATTTAGTCAAAGGAGATGGAGGAAGTTACGTAATTTCTTGTGCATGCCCTCCCTCATCTTTAGGGCTTTAGAAAGTTTGTATTATTTTCCTATTGTGGAGACATAATGTGTGTGTTCTTTCAGTGTCTGTATCTTCCTTTTTATGAAAATTTCAAATGCAATATTAAGAGATCATAAGGCATTTAGGCATTATGAGACATTTTAAAATTACATCTGACAAAATGTGCGCACAGCAGAACAAGTTCATATTTTTCATTTTGTTTTTCATAAACCAAAAAAGCTGACAATTCACTGGGGCCTCGTGGAAGCTTCTTAACTGTGTGACTTCATACAGAAAAGCTCGTCCAGTGGCGGATGGTTTACTGAGGTAGAGTGGAAGGAGGGAAACAGGGAATCAGTAGACTCGATCTTAGCATTGGTTGAGTGGGGCACCTGTTTTGTGTCAGGTGGGTGGGCACCACTCTCTGGGCCTTTGTTCACCTGTGTGAAAGCTAAGGACATTCAACCAGCCTTCAGGGTCACGTCAAGCTCCAACTTTACAATATTCCAAGCCTAGAAAGAACCATGGGCCGGGCACGGTGGTTCACACAGGTAATCCTAGCACTTTGGGAGGCCGAGGTAGGTGGATCATTTGAGTCCACGAGTTCAAGATGAGCTTGGCCAACATGGCGAAACCCCATCTCTACTAAAATACAAAAATTAGCCAGGCACAGTGGTGCATGCCTGTAGTCCCAACTACTCTGGAGGCTGAGGCAGGAGAATCGCTTGAACCCAGGAGGTAGAGGTTGCAGTGAGCCAAGATCGTGCCACTGCACTCCAGCCTGGGTGACAGAGTGAGATGTTGTCTCAAAAAATGTAAAGAAGAAAGAAAGAACCATAGGCAGAGTGTTTGCTATTATTAAGGCATCCATTGGCATAGATATCAAAAACTATCCCATAGTAAAACATACTTAATGGAGAACCTAGGCCAGTAGATGTCCTTTAGACTTCAGTGTAAAAATTATGACCTCCAGCAAGTCCTTTAGGGAAAGGGTGCCTTATAGTTGCTAGGCTAGTCTTTTCAGGGACTCTTAATTGGTGTTTGTCATATTTAGTGAGTAAGTACTAAACTCATTGCATAAAGTTATAAATTATTGAAGTCAGCTAAGTCAAGAGACGGTGTCTTGAAGGACAAAAGAAGATTATTACCTCTTTTGTTCTTGAAAAAGATATTACAAACACTGGATACCATGTTTAATAAGTACATTGAGGTATAGTTGACTGTGCATATTTAGAATGTACGGTTTAATAAGTATTGACGTGTGCACATGTGCATACCCGTGAAAACGCCACGGTCAAGGCAATGAGCATATGTGCCATTCCCAGAAGGTGCCTCATGCTCCTTTGTGATCTGTTTCTCCCTAACAATTCCACTACCTTTTTCCAGCCGTAAGGAAAACCAATCTTTTTTTTCTGTTACTATATATTACTTTCCATTTTCTAACATTTTAGATAATGGAATTATTAAAGTAGGTGGTCTTTTATAGTCTGACAACTTTCACTAAGTATAATTATGTTGACATTTATTCATGTTGCAGCATGTATCAAGAGTTATTTATTTGTTGCCAAGTAATACTTGATTGTATGCCTATACCGTGGTTTGTGTATCTATTCACATGTTGATGGACATCAGTGTTACTTCAAATTTTGGGCTATTACCAAAAAAGCTTTTATAAACATTTATGTACAAGTTTTTATATGGACATATGCTTACACTTCACTTAGGTAGGGTAAATACCTAAGAGTGGAACAGCTAGATCATACAGTAGGCATATGTTCAACTTTTTAAGAAACTGTTAAATTATTTTCCAGAGTCATTTTAGAATTGTATATTTCTACCTGCAGCTTCTGAGGCTTCCAGTTCCCCCAAATCCTTGCCCACGCTCAAAATAATCAGTCTTCAATATGAGCCATTTAAATAAGTGTTTAGTGGCATATTGGTGCAGTTTAAATTTGTATTTTGCAATGGCGGATGATGTTAAGCATTTTACACATGCTTATTTCCATCCACATATCCTCTTGGTGAAAGGGTTTCTGAAAATCCCTGACATATTTTTGATTGGGTTACTTGGTTTCTACTGAGTTGAGAGTTTTTCATAAATGTCTTTATCGGCTATATATTTGCAAAGTTTCTTCCAGTCTATAGGGATATGTAGTCTATACATAAATCTTTTTTTTTTTTTTTTTTTTTTGAGACCCTGTCTCGCTCTGTCACCCAGGCTGGAGTGCAGTGGCCCAATCTCGGCCCACTGCAACCTCCACCTCCTGGGCTCAAGCGATCCTGAAACTGTCTCAGCCTCTCTAGTAGCTGGGACTACAGGCATGCACCACCACGCCCAGCTAATTTTGTGTGTGTGTGTGTGTGTGTGTATTTTTAGTAGAGGTGGGGTTTCACCATGTTGGCAAGGCTGGTCTCAAACTCCTATCTTCAGGTGAACTGCCTGCCTTGGCCTCCGAAGTGCTGGGGTTACAGCTGTGAGCCACCATGCCCAGCCAACAATGACTTTTGAAGATGCTTGCAATGTGGATAACCATATGTGAAAAAAAGAACTTTGATATATCCTAACACCATATGAAAATATTAACTCGAAATGGATCATAAATAAAAATGTTCAATCTAAAACTAGAAAAATTCTAGAAGAAAACATAAAATGCCTTTGAGTTAGGCAAGTGCTTTTTAAGTATCTATGAGTTTATCCTTTTCATCAAATTTGGAAATCTGGGGGCACTATTTCTGCAAATATTTCCCTGCTTCCACTTCTCTCTCTCTCTCTCTCTTTCTGTCTCTGCTCTCTCTGTTTCTCTCTCTCTCTGTTTCTGTCTCTCTCTCTCTCTCTCTCTCTCTCTGTTTCTGTATTTCTCTCTCTCTCTCTCTGTATGTGTGTGAGTGTGTTCTCTGTCAGGGGTTTCAAGTGCATGTATATTAGGCTGCTCGAAGTTTTAACATATCTCAATGATGCTTTGTTCATTTTTAAATTTATCTTTTCCCTGGGTTTTATTTTGGATTATTTTTATTCTTATGTCTTCAAGTTCATTAATATTTCCTTCTGCAATCACTAGTTTGTTGTGAATCCCACCCAGTGTATTTTTTGTTGTGCGCAGTATCCATTTCCTCTCTAGGATTTCGATTTGGGTCTTGTTAATGTTGTCCATGTCCTCATTGAACATTTTGCACATATGGAATTCAGCTGTAATAATTGTTTTAATGTCCACGTCCACTAATGTTAAAAGTTGCATCAGCTCTGGGTCAATTTCAATTGATCAAATGCCATCCTTGAATGAGATTTGTGTTGTTTTGCTTCTCTGCAAGCCTGGTAATTTTTGATTGGATGCCAGATATTGTGAATTTTATCTTGTACATGCTGGATATTCGAATATTCCTAAACCTACTTCAGAGCTATTTTTCTGGTACTCAGTTAAGGCCCCTGGAAGTAATCTGATTCCTTCAGATCTAGCTTTAAAGATTTACTGGGTGGAAATGTAATATTAATTATAATTAACTATGATTATAATTATCCCTATGCTCAGTTTTAGGGCTAATTATCCCCACTACAAAAATAGGGCCGTTTTGCATATTCTATGAAATGTCCACGAATCATGAGATTGTTTGAGAGTGGCTTATCTGAGCAGGTACTATTTTCTGTCCTGTGTGAGTGTCAGGGCACCACTGCCTCCAATCCTTCCAGGTTATTCTTTCCCCAACCCTGGAGAGTTTCTCTCATGCGTGCCCTGTTCTGTATTCAGCTAATTTTCAGGGGGCCCTCAGCAGATCTCCAAAGCTCTCTTTCCGTGTTGCTCGCTCCTCTTTCAGACCCTTTAGCGCAAACTGTAGCTGCCTTGTTCTCCCCAGACTCTCAGCTCCATCTGTTTAGCTCAGAGTCTCCTGGGCCCCACCTAGGTTGTCCGTCATCCGCTTTAGTCTGAAAACTCTCTAAGGCAGTAAGCTCGGGATAAATGGGACTCTCCTCATTTACTCCCCATCTATCAGAAATCAGTGTCCTCCTTCGCTTTCTTTGATATCCAGTGTCTCGAAATATGTTGTTTCTTATGTTTGTACAAGATTTATTTGTTTCGGGCAGGAGGATTCATCCATTTCCTGTTTCTCTGTTTTGACTAGAAGTGAAAGTCTCTGGGAAAATTTGTTAGTACATACCTTTTGATTTTAGAAATCATGACTTTAAAATAAAATGGGCCTAAAATGTATGAGAAATTTTAAATTAGGCTAAATTTTATGCTGAATATATTGAATAAGTTAAGTATAACTAAGACAAACCCATACTCTGCATACCTGACATGAATTATTTGAGGTCTGAAGACTGGAAGACACTATGAAATGAAAAGCGTGTCAACAATTTGACATTTCTTTCTCCGTGCTTCCACTTTTCCAAACTTTTTCATGAATGTCACCTTATTTCATCTTGCAACAGCCACTGAGGTAAATAGGTAAGTATTTATCTCCCCTTTTTTTTGACTGAGGAAATTGTGCTACACAGTTACGTGTGTATCACTTATGGTCAAAAGCTAATAAAATCAAGAAATGTTTTCAAACTAAAAATGTATAAATATTGAATACTATTCAATCTTTTATTCAGCAAGCGTCGATCCATGCTTCCTTCAACCCACGTATCTATTTATCCAATGCTGAATACTATTTCTATACTTCATAAGCATTGGACTCCTTGCTATTATTCCTTTAAAAATAACCAAGAAACTATTATTTTTATTAGTGAGTCCATGTGTGCACAAACAAGGCAGAAAACAACAGAATAAAATACCCAGGGACACTGAAAAGGAATAAATCCAAATTGTAGCATTTTGGTTGGTCAGGGGAAAGAGTGGTCAGTGTGGTTTAGGTAGGAAAGGCTTGCCAAAGATAATGGGACTTATTGCTTACTCTTCTAGTTACATGTCCTGCAGTCATAGAAATATGCAGACTAAAGTCAGTGTAAAAAACATTTTCCGCTTCCCCACATGATAACTGTAATCCTTTGCAACTCAAGGGCCCTATAGGGTTTTAATAGACAGTTATTACGTAACATTTTCTATGTTTACCTCTGTTAATTTGTAACCACGGAGAATAGATTCTAATTCCCTGCAGTACAGGAACTCTGAAGCTTTACTTCCCCTTTACAATGGTCAAAAGCCTGAGAAATCATAAAGAGCAACATGATATGAAAAAATAAAAACAATAAAGCAACTTTTAATATCTTCTTCCATCCTATGTAGGCTTTTGTAGTGATGCAACATTCCTTACTTAACCTATTCATCAACTGCCTATTGGACATCTGTGTAATACAGGTGTTATTCATTGCTTCCCAGGCCACTTATCTTCTAAGGGATTAAGACTCTACCCGCCTGGCGCGGTGGCTCACGCCTATAATTCCAGCACTTTGGGAGGCCAAGGCGTGTGGATCACCTGAGGTCAGGAATTTGAGACCAGCCTGACCAACATGGAGAGACCCTGTCTCTACTAAAAATACAAAAAAAAAAAAAATTATCTGGGCATGGTGTTGCATGCCTATAATCCTAGCTACTCAGGAGGCTGAGGCAAGGGAATCGCTTGACCCTGGGAGGTGGAGGTTGTGGTGAGCCAAAATCGTGCCATTTCATGCCAGCTTGGGCAACAGGAGCGAAACTCCATCTCAAAAAAAAAAATAATAAAAAAAAACCCACCCGCAGTCTCTTCTCTCCTATTTGAAACACAGGACTCTGTCTCCTCCTAGATACAGACCAAGGTTGAACAAGCACTCCCAGGGGAATAAAGCCACTAGTTGAGCCATGCCAATCAAATGCTCTCTTTTGGAAACTTGAACAAAGACATAGAGATTACAATGAGAATTTGAAGGACTCTGTATAAGATACTAGACTGACAGCCGTGCATGGTCATGAGCAGCCCAGGGATGACCACTGGGAGAAGAGAAAGCGGAGAGCAGCAGAGATCACAGAAATCATGAGGCCCTGAAATGTGAAGATCCCACCCTCACTTTCTCACTTTCCCACTTTCCTGGTGCAGTCATGTGAAATTTGTCTTTACTTCCATTTATTTCCTTTCCAACTCTCAGTGTTCTGAAATGTACCATTACGTAAAAGTGACAGAAAATGAAGAAAAACCATTAATTCCTAGTGGGATTTCCCATTTTTACTCTCACTCCCCATTACCACCAAATAAAACTGTTTTTGTTGAGCAAACTTTTCTATAAGCCTCTTTGCATTCTTACTTTGCATCCCAGGAGGTACAAGTAAGAAAAAAAAAAAAAGGTCTTCTGAATTCTTCTGAATTATTTTCTAAGTAGAAGTGGGAGTGATGGCTATTTCCCAGGTTAGTATTGGTTAGAGCTCGCCAGAACTGAATTTGTCAGAAAAATAGAGGGTATCTATGAGGCTTTGTGGCAAGAGACAAAAGGGAACAAGGAAAAAAAGATGATGTTGCTGGCAGCCAGGAGATATACTTTGGGGAGCAGAATGGAAGTGTTACTGTATTGTATCTTGCTTTTTTAGAGAAGTGTGAATAGAAATCTTCTGGGTTTACTAACGTGTTATAGAGCTGGATTTGGGCGTTTTGTGGCAATTGGAGTTGCGTAGTTTATGTAACATTGAGCAGAGGTGCAAGATGGGAGAGATAAGAGCTCAGACTGCCCAACGGGTCTCAGAAAATGTAGGTTACATCCATAATACATTTGTTTGTTGTTTTTATTTGAGCTACTTTGTATAGGCATCTATTTTCTTGCAATCAAATAAGCTCTAACGAAAATGATGTGTAATGTGCAAAGTACCTCAGCAGCTTCAATAAGCATTAGACATGATCTCCACCCTTTCATGAATTCACCTGTGTTATATGGGTAAGTTAGACTCCAGGAACAATCATAAAACAGCCTTATTCTTTTCTCCAGCTGTCCCTTTAGAACAAAACTCTGTCTAGTTCTAAACAGAATCACACTGATTTTTGAAGATAACATAGCTTTTTTTCTGGCTCTTTCGCATCACAAATAGTATCATTTACAAAATTAAAATGCCCGGCCTAGTCTAATGTAACATTATTAGCTTCAGGATTCATTCAGAGAGAAACTTTTCCTCTCTGTGAGCTTGAGCGGCTGTGGGTCTGGAAACCTGCACTGGGGAAGGGAAGACAGGAGGCCCTTCTCTTGGCCCCCTTCCTGCTATGTTCCTTGCTCCTCCTCTGCACTCTCCAGTCCTCCTTGGCATGTTCCTCGCTCCTCCTCTGCACTCGCCAGTCCTCCCTGGCCTGTTCCTTGCTCCTCCTCTGCACTCATCAATCCTCCCTGGCATGTTCCTCGCTCCTCCTCTGCACTCGCTGGTCCTCCCTGGCATGTTCCTCGCTCCTCCTTTGTACTCATCAATCCTCCCTGGCATGTTCCTTGCTCCTCCTCTGCACTCGCCAGTCCTCCTTGGCATGTTCCTCGCTCCTCTTCTGCACTCGCCAGTCCTCCCTGGCATGTTCCTCGCTCCTCCTCTGCACTCGCCAGTCCTCCCTGGCATGTTCCTCGCTCCTCCTCTGCACTCGCCAGTCTTAATTTCTCACTTCTCCAAGGTTGGGTTCATGGGGAGGAGGGATGAGAGAAAGGATACAGCGTCACATGGTGGTTATGGATCTCATCTGGTGATGGGTCTCTCTGGATGTGACAAATACACAAAGCCGCACTTTTTCTCATGGGGAGCTTTTGGAGAGCTTCTTTGGAGACCCTCACATAGAATGTTGGAAGATGGCTTTTAGCCTTTTCTCTCACTGTGATGCCTTCACACATCCTCACACTTCCTGTCTTTACCCTCTTCTGGTCCTTTGGCTCTATTGGGTGGAGTTCCTTACAAAATGGCTCTTGGGATTCCCCCATGTAGTTCACTTCTGGCTTATGAGAAACACCCACATTTTCCCACCATCACCAGAACCGACACAGCTTGCTTCCAATACAGTCCCCTCTCTTCACGTGGGGCTGCCTGAGATTTTTCCAGGTGGGGTCTAGGTAGCATTGCTTATGCTTGAAAGACTCTCCCTGTTCTCCAAAGCACCCGTTTCAGGCTCTGTGACACCGAATGGCTCTGTGACACCTTCTCCTTTGGCTTGTGCTGAGAGGAAACCTGTACTTTCCTTTTCCTGACCCAGTTGCACAGCCCTTTGTCCCTTCTTCTTCCACCCAAAAGATGAGGGTGCCAGATAATTCCACTCACTCTCTATTTGGAGGTTTCCTGTGGATTGTTGTAAATGTGCACTAACCAATTTCATACCCTTTATTATTTTTTAAATAATGTAACAGGTCACCTTGGGCTGCAGGGACACTTGGCAACCATTTTTACAGCTTTTAACTTTTGGTGCCTGGGCCGGGTGTGGTGTGGTGGCTCATGCCTGTAATCCCAGCATTTTGGGAGGCCAAGGCAGGTGGATCACCTGAGGTCAAGAGTTCGAGACCAGCCTGGCCAATATGGTGAAACCCCGTCTCTACTAAAAATACAAAAAATTAGCCAGGCGTGGTGGCGGGCACCTGTAATCCCCGCTACTTGGAAGGCTGAGGCAGGAGAATCCCTTGAACCAGGGAGGTGGAGGTTGCAGTGAGCCGAGATCATGCCACTGCACTCCAGCCTGGGCAAGAAGAGCAAAACTTCATGTAAAAAAAAAACAAAAAAACAGATAAAAACACCTAGGTAGTTGATGATGTATGTAAATTGTCAGTGCTATCTACATTCAGGGGGTGTATCAGGAGGATGTATTTTGGTTTATGTGATTTTAAAAGGATTCACGGCAGAGTTGAGGTTTCAGCAGAGCAGTGGAGGACACAGCTTCTTACTTGAGACTTTGTTTTACCTAAAAAACACATGTCGCCTCACCAAAGTGGAAAAATCTCATTTTCTTTACACACCGTACTGCAATTGCTTGTGTGCTCATGCTTATGGAAAGAGGGAACCCTTGAATGACTTATCCTTTTCACAATAAAATCCTCCCCCTGTTGCAATGCTTCTTCTCAAACATCAGTGTCCACACACACCATCTTGGTGTTCTTGTTAAAATGTGGATTCTGATTGAGTAGGTCTAGGGAGGAGCCCAAGATTCTGCATTTCTTACAAAGCTCCCTAATGGTGCTGATGCTGCTGGTCCTATGACCACATATTGAGTGGTAAGGCTCCACTGCTTTTGCTGAGTCATATGTAACGTACTAAATAATACATTTTGTCATTTATGATAGACAAATCAGTAGAAGCCTTTCATTTCGTGAAAACGGTCTTAGTGGTAGTTTGCACATAACAGCCTCTCATTTCTTTGAACTGGGGTTAGACATTTTGGTGCCATTCATCTGGAAAGGAGACTTGAAATAGGAACAAAGAGAATGAGGTTCCCATTGTCAGCTGTGCTATCGACTTTTGCTATGTGGCCATTAACAAGCTTTATCATCTCCAAACTTTAGCCACTTGCATTGAGTTGTTGTATTAAGTAGTCTCCAGAGGTCTAGCCAATACCAACGTTCTATTTCTAAATATATTTTATGTTTATCTTATCTACTCAGCTATATCATTAAAAAGCTGGGAACTAAGTTTCTATTTGTGCCTGTATTTTCCTTTCTGGAACAAACAATAGAACCTTGCCATTAAACATGCTCAATAAATGTTTATTAATGATGATGCTGCAGAGCTTTGACAGTGAAGATACAAGAGTGACTCTAATAAAGAATCCATGAGTTTTTTTTAATCTAGCAAATTTATATTGCTGAATGACATTTACTTACTAAAATTCAAAATAATAAATTCAATAATATTCACACATGCTGAGCTTCTCATCCCTGACTTTAGGGTAATAGAGGCAACCTCGCCAGAATCAAATAGTAACAGTAAAAAAGAGCTACAATCTGTATCATTATAAAAACAATAAAAGTTTTTTAAAAAAACAAGCAAAAACTGAAATATATTTCCTGGCTCACACATTTTAGTGATTCTGTATCAATGAAACGTCTTGTTCTCTTTAAGGTATACCATCCATGTCACAAGCCACATAATAATTTGAAAAAATCAGTGACTGAGCTATGAGTTACCATTCTATGGGGTTGTGGGTTGTGGAGCCCTAAGTTGAGGAAAGTCAAGAAAGAGATTGATGGAAAAGGCAGAATGACCTAGTTAGTCTTTAAATGATGTGTTATTACAAACAAGGAAATGTCACTATGACATTTACTAGCTAGAGAAGAAGGAGGTCGGAGGTGAAAAGTAAATGGTGTATGAAGCCCAGAAATTCCTCCTTGATTATCCAAGTGATGCTGTGAGGCAAACGCTTCCACTTACCAAGAAGAGCAGAAAAATGTGCACTTTCCTTCTACCAGTTACATTATAGCTCTTATTTTAAGAGACAAATTGTGTAAAATGCTACAATAAATGCAATTTTGATGATAAGGACAGAACATTCAAGTCTAAAACTTATGTGTTACCCAGCTTTCAAAAAAGTGAGAAACTTTTTTTTTTTTTTTTTTTATTTGGACTCGCTCTTGTCACTCGGACTGGAGTACAGTGGCACAATCTCGGCTCACTGCAACCTCTGTCTCCCAGGTTCAAGTGATTCTCCTGCCTCAGCCTCCTGAGTAGCTGGGATTACAGGTGCCTACCATAACACCTGGTTAAATTTTTTTTTTTTTGTATTTTTACTAGAGACAAGGTTTCACTGTGTTAGCCAGGCTGGTCTTGAACTCCTGACCTCAGGTGATCCACCCTCCTCAGCCTCCCAAAGTGCTGGGATTATAGCCATAAGCCACTGTGCCCAGCCTAAAAAAAGTGAGAAACTTTTAAATGTGTGTATTACATATTGTGGGAAACATTGATGTCTTATTCTGGACAAGAATAGCTCAAATGCCAGACATTTTTAAATGTGCATCATTCCACATTGGAGTTTCTTTGCAGCGCTATTGTGTTGAGGGCTCTGTATGTATCTATTGTGTTGTGTTTTATAAAATGAACACCTGGAACAGATGTGTCCCTGTGGCAGGTGGGGCAGCACCTGGGTGGTGAAGAATGTGGGGTGAGTCATAATTGAGACAAGCATGAGGTCTTTTAAGAACTTGAAAAGTATTTCAATATCTGAAATAGAAGGCTCACTGTTAGAAAATTGATAATGGAACTAGGGTTGCAGACAAAAAAGTATTTGAATCTAGGTGTAGAATTCTCATCCCCAGAGGGAATAAGCTAGAAAGTTAGTTCATGATCAATAAACCAACATCTAGACAATATGAAGATAGAGTTTAAAATAAATAATGTACATTTACTGTGGAAAGGGAATTTTTAATGTTCTATTGTTAAGTACAGCAACCTGGGAAAAGAAAAAGAAGTTCTTGATGGTAATTAGGAAAGAAAAAGGAAAAGGTTTATCCATGGATTAAAGGAGAAGGTACCATATGCCAGAAACGTATAATATTTTATCTCACTTAACCCTCTCAGTAATCTCAGGAAGTGCATTCGTAAGGAGAACTCAGAGATATTAAGTAACTTGCCTAAGATCACGAGGTTCCTTTGTATGTCTGTTCGTTCATATGTAGGCATGAGATCAGTTTTTGTATTATACTACCAAAGAGTTTTTCAAGGCAGTTGTGCTGGTTTATGTAAAGGCTTCAACGCTTGATGTTATCACCCTTCTGGATGTGGGGCTTCAAGTGAGGTTATGGAGGTATCTCAGTGTGGTTTTGATCTACGTTTTCTTGATGACTAGTGAACATTAAACACTTATGCTTATTGGCCGTGTATGTTGTCTTCAAATCTTTTGCTTGTTTTATTTTTAGCTCAGTTATCTGTCTTTTGAAAAAAAATGATTTTTAAATATATTTTGAAAAGAGTTCTTTGTCAGATATATGCATTGCAGTGTATTTACCACCTATGACTACTTTTTCAGTCTCTTAATGGTCACTTTTGATGGTTAAAAGCTCTTAATTTTAATAAAGACAATTTTAACAACAACAAATTCAGACCTGGGCTTAACACCCAAATTCTATGAATCTAATAGGTTAATTCTAACACCAAACTGAATAGTAAATAGTGAAAAGGAAGTAAATTAATCAAAATGTCCACTTAGCAATTTGGTCACCAGTTAAATTGGCCTTTGAGTAAATAAGGTTCTTCTTCATTATCGGAATGGTACCGTACAGTAGAATTGTCTTCCTAGAAATTATGGCTCTGATCTACTTGCTGAAAGATCATTGATTTTCATAGGTCGATCTTGTACCCATTGATCTCAAAGCTTTCTCATTAGCTGTAATTATGAGTTTTTGCTGATTTTGTACATGAGATCATGGTGTCCACAAATGATAACAGTTATATCTTACTTCCCGTACCTTGTTGTTCATGTTTATTTTTTCTTATGTTCTTTATATTGTGTATATTTAAGGTATACAAGGTGATATTTTGATATATGCATACATTGTGAAATAATAGCAATCAAGCTAATTAATACATCTGTCACCTCACACAATCTTGGTCAGGACCTCCAGTACTATGTTAAACAGTAGTGTTTCCAGTGGAAGTTACTCAATATTCTAGCATAATTGGGACACATAATGGTGTGATTTACTAACATAGGGAAGAAAGAGAAAGGAATAGTTTGGAGGAAAATGTAATCATCCCTGTGATAGGACCAAGTAGAGACACTCAGTAGGGAGCTGGCTATGAATGTCTCTAGCTCTGGAAAGGGGTAATTCTAGGAGATTTAAACTTGGGAATCATCGACTAACAAGCATTAACTTAAACTGTGAGGTTGCTTTCCAGTTTCTGCTCAGGAAGAGCTGGAGGGTTACACCCAACTTTAAAACAGGAGAAAAAAAGCCAGAAGTGTGAGCTCCTCACTTTTTTTAAATCCACTAGAGAGAAGATATTGCAGGACAACCAAGTAATCCAAATCTAAGAAGAGATACAAGACTACAGGCTGAAATAGGGTTTGAACACACTTGCTTAGTTGATTCAGATCAAGTCAGACGTCAATAGGAAGGACTCAGCTGGAATAACAGGTGAATTGGTAGAGGTCAAGTGTGGGTTGGTGAGGGACAATGGAGTCCCTGGGGGCTGCTTCTATGCGGAGAAGGCAGGGTTCATATTCTCTTGAAGACTTTTTCTTTGTGAATCCAGGCATTCACAGGGAAGCCTGGGAAGAGTGCAGAGAAAACTTTCTCAAAGGTGCTGCCTGAGGGAGGGGAGAACCAGCCTCTGCAGAGGAGATGCTGGACTCAGCCTGGACTCTACTGCCCCGTGTCCATGAAGGAATAAAAAGTCTTAATCTGCCGTGGGAAAGACAACAAAAGCTGTCACCCTCAGGCCGAGATGAATACTCATTGCAACTGGTGTATGAAAATGGGAAAACTCATCTATCCCAGAGAATCAGCAGTAATATATTCTAGGCTCAGAACCACAGCAGTCAGAGAAGGGGCACTCCTCAAAGCCACACTCCCAAGACCAAAGAACATAGTCCCTGGCTGAAGCCGAGGACAAAGAAGAACAAAGAACAAAGAAGAATATCCTAAACCCAAGGTACTGATAAATCTGAGGCCAGTGGTACACTCAACATAAATAAACAACAACGAATCCCAAACCCAGCCCAAGACCTAACTAGATTAAAACAAACTTCCAAAGAAAGGCCAAGGAGAAGGAAAAAAAGCCAATTTCCAAGCACAAAACTGTTCACCTCACTCTCTACTATTCTGCAGGAGATGTTCAGCTATCAACAAATAAGGATGAGGAATATGGAAAGGCAAGAGACAAAGCAATCAAAAGAACCACTTAGACACAGACCTGTCTAACAGATAATTTAAAATAACTATGACTATGTTACAGGCATGAATGGAAAAGGTGAACAGCATGTAAGATCAAATGGGCTATTGCAGCAACTCAAGACAGGAATCAATGGAAATGCTAAAAATAAAAATGAATATAAATGTGGATAAAATACACTTTTGACATGCTCATCAGTAGATTAAAAACGATTAATAAATATAAAGATGGATTAATAGAATTTTTACAAAATGAACCAGATATAACTAAAGCAAAAATAAAAGGAACAGAGCATCCATGAGTTATGGTACAATGTAAAATGGCTTAACATAGGCATTATTGAAACCCCAAAAGTATGACAGAGATTTGAGGAGAAGAAATGTTTGAAGAAATATTGGCTAAGAATTAATTAGAATTAATTGGTCCAAAATTAATTAGAAAAACCACACCATGGATCTGAGAAGTTCAAGAATACTCTATAAATAAATGCCAATATAAGTGCATTTGTGTACACAGACACACACACATACCATGTTCAATTGCTGAAGAACAAAATATGAGGAGGTCCCAAAGGCACCCACAGGGAAAAGAAAGACACAAGAGGAGAACAAAGATAAGAATTATAGCAGACTTTTTGTCAGAAATCATGCAAGACAGAAGACAATGAAGTGAAATGAAATTACTATTATTATTATTTTTTTGAGATGGAGTCTCACTCTGCCTCCCAGGCTGGAGTGCAATGGCACGATCTCGCCTCACTGTAACCTCTGCCTCCCAGGTTCAAGTGATTCTCCTGCCTCATCCTCCCAAGTAGCTGGTATTACAGGCATGTGCCACCACGCCTGACTAATTTTTGTATTTTTAGTAGAGACAAGGTTTCACCATGTTGGCCAGGCTGGTCTCTAACTCTTGAGCTGAAGTGATCCACCTGCCTCGGCCTCCCAAAGTGCTGGGGTTACAGGCGTGAGCTACCACACCTGGCCCCCCTGAAATGATCTTTTTGAAAGGCTGGAAAGAAAAGAGTCAACACAGAATTTTATACAGAGGGAAAATATCTTTCAAAAATGAAGGAGAAATAAAGACTTTGTTAGACAAAAAGTGAGAAAATGTATTGCCAATAGACCTACATAGCAAGAAATTTTAAGAGAAAAAACATATTAAAAGAATTCCTTGAGGCAGAAGGAATATGGTACCAGAAAGAAACTTATATCTACACAATGAAACAAAGAATATTTAAAAAGAAACAAAGGAAAATAAAATTAGTTTTTTATACCTAATTGCTCCAAAAGATAACTGATTTTTTCAAGCAAAAATTTTAGATCTATAGTGTATTTATAGCATGGTTAAAAGGTATCTATGGTGTAGGGATCTTATAACAGTACGTTCCCAGTTCCTCCTTCACAGCATACATTGTTGTGATCCTTACACTTCACAGGAAGTATATATAAATACAGTCTCACTCTGTTGCCCAGGCTGGGGTCTAGTGGCACGATCTTGGCTCACTGCAACCTCCACTTCCTGGACTGAAACAATTCTCCTGCCTCAGCCTCCTGAGTAGCTGGGATTACAGGCACACACCATCACACTCGGCTAATTTTTGTATTTTTAGTACAGATGGTGTTTCACCATGTTGGCCAGGCTGGTCTTGAACTCCTGGCCTCAGGTCATCTGCCTGCCTTGGCCTTCCAAAGTGCTGGGATTACAGGTGTGAGGCACCACGCCCCGCTGGGAGAATAATGTTATTTAAAGTTAGATGCTGATTAATTAATAATGCATATTGTAAACCTTAGGGCAACCACCAATAAAATGTGTAAACATGGGCATAAGTAATAGGTTGATGAAAGAGATAAAATGAAACAAAACAATAAGCACAAATCAGAAAAAGAAGAAAAAAGAAACAAAGACAAATGGAACAACTTGAAAAGAGCTAGGAGGATGGTAGATTTTAATCCAAAGAGATCAACTGTAATATTAAGTGTGAATGGTTTATACATACAAATTAAAAGGCAAAGATGGTCAGATTGGATTAAAAAAGAAAAAACTATAAGCTCTTTTTGAGAAATCCAACTTAAATATAAAGATTTAGATAGGTTAAAAGAAAAACAATAAAATCATTAACACAAAGAAGCTGGAGTAGTTATATTAATATCATATACAAGACTTTTGCCTCTGATACAAAAGACTTTTGCCTCTGATAATTTTTCTTGTTTCTTTTATATTAATATCATAGAAAAGAAAATACTTTTATATATTATATAATAATATATAAAAGAAAATACTTTTCTATGATATTAATATAAAAGAAACAAGAAAAATTATCAGAAGCAAACAGGGGTATTGCATAATGATAAAGGAGGAATTTCTCCAGGGAGGTGTAACAATACTATGTATGCGTGCACCTAACGACAGAACACACACAACCAAAAATTTAAAAAACCCACAGGAAGTCAAAAATTTTTTTAAAAAAGACAATTCCTCAATTGTGGTTACAGACTGAAACTCTTTTCTTTCGTATGTGTGTGTGTGTGTGTGTGTCTGTGTGTGTATGTGTATTTTATATATATATATATATATATATATTTTTAAAGCAGGCATAATATTGGTAAGAATTTGGAAAGACTACTGTTAACTCAATTTACCTAATGACATTTGTAAATTAGTATGCAAGAACATCTGGATTATTCACCAAGATAGACTATATTCTGGGCCATAAAATAAACCTCACCAAATCTGAAAGAACAGAAAGCACATGAAATATGATCTCAAATTGCTAGGGATTTAAATTAGAAATTAATATCCAATAGGTATCTAGAAAATTCCTAAATACTTGGAAATTAAACATGTTTCTAAATAACCTGCATGTCAAAAAGAAAGTTTCAAGGAATTTAAAAATAATTTGAACTACATCAAAGTGTAAATAAACTATATCAGAATTTGTGTAATGAACAAAGCCATGCTTAGAGGAAAATTTATACAACTAAATTCTTATGCTGGAAAAGAAGAAAGATCTTAAATCAATGATCTAAGCTTCCCTCTTAAGAAACAAGAGGAAAAGCAAGTTTTACCCAAGGCAAGCAGAAGGAAAGAAATAATAAAGATGGCAACAAAGACAAAAAAAAAAAAAAAGAAAAAATCAATAGAGAAAATCAATTAAACCGAAAGCTGGTAGTTTTTAAAGATCAATGAAATTGATAAACCTGTAACTGAACTCACCAAGAGAAAATAAAAGACATAAATTTAAAATATAAAAGAGAAATTAAATGAACAATTCTATGCCCATAAGCTTATAAAAGGCATAACTGCCAAATATAACTCAAGAAATAGGCAAGCAGAATATGTTTGTACCAATTATGTTGACTGAAATTAAGGCTGTTTAGGCAGAAACAATTTAGTAAAGGCTTACTGGAAGCCACATATGAGGATTGACTGGGGAAGACACATCAGCAAAGTGGGTATGTTCCAAAGTCTGCTACAAGTCCGAAGGCTTTTATAAGGAAGTTTGGGAGAAGGAAAGGTGACTCCTCATATCAGAGTTGTCCTTTTCACCGGAAGGTACAATACAGAGGTTAAGATCATTGGCAAGAGATTGCAACATACAGGCTAAAATGTCTGTGTGCAAGACAATCAGTAAAACTTCATGATTCTAGAACAAATCAGCAGTGTCTTTGTGTCAGTTGTTTACATGTTAATCGATATGTCAATCGTGTGAGGAACTGACAATAAAATTTGAGGATTCCTTATTCAAGGACAAAAGGTTCACCATGAATCATAAGACCATCGCCACGTGGGTAATTTGGAAGCTTGCCAAATGTGACCTAAGGTTATCAATTAAATAAATTGAAGGAATAGTTAATATTCTTCCAAAAAGGAAACTTCAGGAACAGAGGGTTTTACTTGGAATTCTGTCGGTATTTAAGGAATAAATAGGGGCCAGGTATGACGGTTCATGCCTACAATCCTGACTCTTTGGGAGGCTGAGGTGGGAGGATCACTTGAGGCCAGGAGTTCAAAACCAGCCTGGGCAACAGAGTGAGACGTCGTTTCTATGAAAAATTTTTAAGTTAACTGGACGTGGTGATATGCACCTGCAATCGTAGCTACTTAGGATCCCTTGAGCCCAGGAGGATCTCTTGAGCCCAGGAGTTCGAGGCTGCAGTGAGCTATGATTGCACCACTGCACTCCAGCAGTGCTCTGGGTAACAGAGCAAGACCCTGTCTTGGAAAAAAAAAAGTAATAAAATGTTATTCAACATATTCTAAAAAGCAGAGAAGATAGAACACTTCTCAACTCAATGAGGCCATCACTAATGTAATACCAGAAACAGGCAAAAGATTAAAAGAGAACTAAAAACCAATATCCCTCATGAACAAACACACACATATTCTCAATAAAATACTAGCAAATACAATCCAGCAATATATAAAAAGAGTAACACATCACAACCAAGTCAAGTTTGTTCCAAGCATGCAAGGCTTGTTCAGTATTTGGAAATCAATCAGTGTGATTCACATTAGTAGAGCAAACAAGAAAACTATATGATTATTGCAATAGACACAAAAATTGAATTTGAAAATAAATTATAATATCCACTCGTGATAGACAATTCTCAGTATGGTAGGAATAGAGTGGAACTTATTTAACTTGATGAAGGGTTTCTATAAACAAGTTACAGCTAACATAATTCTTAATGATGAAAACTGAGTGGTTAATCCAAAAGATCCACTCCTGTTTAGCATCATACTAGAAGTCCTAGTTACAAAAATTATTTATTAATAGTATTTTATTTACTTATTACCACAGGTTGGTAGAGAAGTCAGGAAAAGAAATAAAGGCCTCAAAATTTGAACATAAGAAATAAAACTGCCTCTATCTGCAGACAAAATGACTTTCTACATGGCAAAACCTGAGAAATCCACAAAACATGTTCTAGAACTAATTAGTGAGTTTAGCAAGGTCACAAGATTCAAGGTCAACACACAAAAATTAATTGTTTTTCTATGTTCTAGCAGTGCATATGGTAATTCAAAGTTTAAAAATTACCATTCAAAATAGCATAAAAATGAAACACTTTGGACTAAATCTAAAAAATATTTACAGGATCTGTATGCTGAAATGTATAAAACTGATTAAAGAAATTTAACAAAAAGCTAAATCATTGGGGGAATATACTGTTTTCTTTGTTTGGGAGATCTAATATTGGTAAGATGTCAATTATCCCCAACATTATATGTTTGTTTAATGCAATCTGAATCGAAATCTCAAAGTGATTTTTACAGATACTGACAAGTTCATTATAAAATGTGCAAAGGCCAAGGAACTAAAATAGCTACCCACAAAATTGGAAAGGAAATAACATACTGGGGACACTCATACTTGATTTCAAGATGTATTTTATAACCACAGCAATCAACACGGTGTGGTATTGCCAAAGGATAGTGATATGGTCTGGCTGTGTCCACACCCAAATCTCATCTTGAATTGTAGTTCCCGTAATCCCCAAGTGTGGTGGGAGGGACCTGGTGGGAGGTAATTGAATCATGGGGGCGGTCACTTCCATGCTGTCCCCGTGATAGTGAATGAGTCCTCCTGAGGCGTGATGGTTTTATATGGGGCTTTTCCCCCTTTGCTTGGCACGTTTCCTTGCTGCCGTCACATGAAGAAGGACGTGTTTGCTTCCCCTTCCACCATGATTGTAAGTTTCCTGAGGCCTCCCCAGCCGTGCTGAACTGGGAGTCAATTAAACCTCTATTCTTTATAAATTACCCAGTCCTGGGTATGTCTTTGTTAGCAACATGAGAACAGACTAATACAGATAGATACACAGTTCAATTAAACAGATTAGAGTCCAGAAATAGACTCACATAAATATAACCAACTGACTTGTTGCAAAGATGCAAAGTAATTTTACAGAGGAAAGGCAGTCTTTCCAACAAATGGTGCTGGGAAGACGGGACATGCGTATGAAATGCCCACCCATAGAAATACTAATTAAAAATTATAGACTCATGTGTAAATTTAATCTATGAAAATTTCTTTAAAAAATTGGGAAAATATTTGTGTGACATTGAGACTTAGATACAACATCAAAAGCAATATTCATAAAAGGAAAGAATCAGTAAACTGGACTTTGTTATAATTTTAAAATTGTTGAAAGAATACAAAGACAGCCACAGGCTGGTGAAGAGTATTTGCAAATTACATTTCTGACAAAAGACTTGTATCTAGACATGTAATGAGCTCTTAAATCCTAACAGTAAGAAAATGACCAACCCAGTCAACAATGAGGAAACAGATCTAAACAGAAACTTAACTACAGATGTGTGGATGCGAAGCAAACACATGCAAAGATTCTCAATATCATTAGTCATTATGGAAATGCAAAAATTCCAACCACAATGAAATACCACTCTATGAGTATTATTAGAATAGCTAAAGAACAACAACAAAACAACAAGCTGACCACACAAAGTTCAAGCAAGGTCACAGAGCAACTGGATTTCTTTACTTGTGGTAATGCAAAATGTTTCATCTCCCATGGGAAAGTGAGAACTTTCTGATAATGTTAAACATGTATCTCCCACATGGTCCAGGCATCTCGTCCCTGGGTATTTACTCAAGAGAAATGAAAAGGTGTGCTCACATAAAAACCTGTACAGGAACATTTATAGCAGGTTCATTTGTAAGCATCAAAAGCTGGAAACTACTTAGGTAACTTTCAACTGGTAAATTGATAAATAAGTGTGGTATATCCGTACAACTGAGTACTACTCACTGATAAAAAGAAAGGAAGTATTGATCTGTGCAACAATGTGAATAAATCTTAAATGCATTTTGCTACGTCAAAGAAGCCAAAACGCAAGGGACTAATACCAAATAATGCCTCTCATAAGACATTCTGTAACAGGCATACTTACAGAGGTACAGATCAAGTTAGTAGCTGCCAGAGGTTAGAATTAGGTGGGAGGGGCTGATTGCAAAAGGATACCACAAAGGAATTTCTGGGGTGATGAAATAATTCTGTATTAAAATCTTGGTAGTTAATACGTGATTTTATCCATTTGTCAAAATATACGAAATTGTACAACATGAGGGTGAGTTTTAATCTATGTAACTTAAAGTGCACACACAAGATATTTAGGGAACTCAAATGGAATACGAATTGTAACAAATGAAACTAACTCTATTATAGATGAGTATCACAACCACACAACATGTGGGGCAGGAACAAACCAGTTACTTTAAAAGCATTACTTTGACTTGATACTATAAGCCCAAAGGCAAAAAGAATAGAGCAAAATGTTAAACTCTAGTAAATTTATTTCTAATAAGGTTATATGTTAGCAATTCTGAAGCTACTTTATATGTATATATTTAGGGTTGAATACATTAGTAAATGCATTGTAGATAATGAGAACTGAGTTTTTCATTGTAAGAGAAAGAATCTACATATAAAGAGGGAAGGCTAGAATAAACCCTGGGGTGTTGGAGGGAGCTTGGTGGTATCCCTGTGAACTCATGTTTTAAAAAGCATGTGGGCATTACAAATATATACATATATATGCAGAGATGTGTACAAAAATAAATATAAATGTGTGTATATAGTTGTTATGCATACACATATTTTTGAGTTCTGTCCCTGGAGAGGGCTTAGAAACAATGACACCCCACAACAATGAATGTACCTCTTACTCAGATCTTGTATTTTGGGGGGAATGAGTTCAGGTTTATTTAGGTATAATTTGTATAGAGTAAAATATACCCATTTTAGTGTACAGTTTTATGATACTCAACCATGTATACAATTCCATAACCACCATGATAATCAAGATAAAGAATAGTTTCATCACCTCAAAATATACCCTTGTGCCCTTTTGTTACCAATCCCTTCCCCTCACTTCCAAAACTAAGTGAGGCCAGTATGGGGGCAATTGGAAGTCTCATACAGTGCTGGTGGAAATGTGAAACGAGGCAGCTACTTTGGAAAACAGTTTGTCAGTTTCTTGTAAAGTTAGACATTCCTTTACCATAGACCCAGTAATTCTATTCCTGAGTATTTACTCAAGAGAACTACAGACTGTGCACACACAAGGCCTGTATGCAGCTGTTTACAGCAACTTTATTCATAGTCATTCCAAATGAAACAACTGAAGTCTTCACCTACAGGTGAATGGATGAACAAATTGTTACTTTCATGCAATGGAACACTACTCAGCTACAAAAAGAAATGAATTTCTGCTGCATGAAGGAAAATGGATGAATCTCAGAAAAAATATGCTAAGTGCAAAAAGCCAGAATCAAAAAAGCTATGAACTCTATTATTTCATTTATATAATGTTCTGGAAAGAACGAAACTACAGAGACAAAGATCAGATCTTACATTTTAAATATCATTTTCCAATAGAAGGAACTAGGGTACCTTGGGGAAGTGGTGGAGTTCAGAACTGGGGCAGAGAAAATTCAAGATAAGCATGAAGTATCTTGTGGTGTCAGATAATCAGTAAGAAAAGGCAAAACAGAAACAAACCAAAACATTAGAACACTCAATTATATTTGTTGCAAGCAGGATCCACCCTTAATGCTAAAATTGGCAAGCAAAAGTTCAAGGAGAAATAAGAGATTTGCATATTCTAAA
Source organism: Gorilla gorilla gorilla (assembly GCF_029281585.2). Classification (NCBI taxonomy): domain Eukaryota; kingdom Metazoa; phylum Chordata; class Mammalia; order Primates; family Hominidae; genus Gorilla; species Gorilla gorilla. The sequence continues at coordinate 162,632,001 of NC_073230.2, forward strand.
AGATCTCCCCCAGGTTATTTATTAATTACTTAAGGAAAGATAATAACTTTCCAGTGGAGAAACCTGGCAGATAGCACCTTAACCAAGGGATCAAGGTAAAACTCGTCAGTACTAAGATACATCCACATCTTATACCTCCTGATACAATGCACATGGATTCTATGTTATTCTGGCCAAAACTACATAAATAAATCTGGTCAGGAGATAACATCAGACAACCCCAAACTAAGGGACGTTTGGCAAAATAACTGACCAGGACTCTTCAAAAGTATCTAGGTCATGGAAGACTGAGGAACTATCAGAGATCAGAGGAGATGAAGAAGACGTGATTACTAAATGTAATGTAGGCCCTGGGGCTTGGATTCCAGAACAGAAAAAGAACATTAGTGAAACATCTGGGAAAATCCAAATAAATTCTTTAGTTAGTACTGTTGGAGAAACATTAATTTCTTGACTTTGATAACTGTGCTGTGATTGTACAAGATGTCAATGGTAGAGAAGATACATGAAGGATATGTACGAATTATCTCCTATATTTGTAACATTTTTACAAATATAATTAATTTGTTTACCCCAATGCCAGTTGGGGTAATGTCTAAAGTTATTTCAAAATAAAGAGTTAAAAAACACAGGTGCTTGGAGGAGTACAAAGAAGAGTATATATAAGAAGACAAGCATAAAATTGGTTATAATTTAAAGAAATAGCAAGCAAAAGAAGGTGTGTTTATGGAAACAATGAATGTTCAGACAAGTAAGCAGAGAATCAAAAAAAGAGAACAGTGTCTTGCAAACCAAGAAAGCCGCATTGCTCATATTGTGTTCCTGTAGAGTATTCTCATGATATAACTCCTTCAAATAGAGAAATGATTCCATGGTTATTCAATCTTCTTGAAATCAGCAGTACATAAAGTACAATGCCTGTGAATAGTTTGAGAAAGGCTTCTCTACTGACCTTTTTTTTAAAAAACAAATCGAATGGTTCCCAGAATTATTTAGCTATGAGTCCTTTTTTTTTGTTTTTAAATAGCCTCTTGATATCAACTTTATGAAAGCAGCATAAAGTTGGTGCCAGGTACACAAACACAATTCACAGCACATACTTGGCATTTATTTATTAAACAAGTATTTATTGTACACCTATTAACATCCTTGGACTTTGGGATCTGAAGAACGTACTTGGGCAAAGCTCTAACACACACAATGATGGGATAAGTATTGTGATTGGCAAGAGGATTGGCCTTGGGGAAAATAGGAGTAAATAACCCTGAGCATATGGGGGTTGAAAAATGAGGAGTAATTTCACTGTGGGCTGCTGGTAAGAAGAATGGAGAGAGGATCTGGATTGGGAGTTAGTCCAGAAGGAAATGTTACGGTGGCCAGAACGTGTTTTTTATCCTGATTAATTCTACCTTCTGGTCCTCCAAGTTCCCATTTGGATTATAACACAAACATGTGGGCCTTCAATAAGAATGTTTTCTCATGGGATGGATCACAACCTGGTGTCTCCTTGTAACTTTCTGTTTGGAGAAAATCAATAAATATCATTTCAAACTGCTAAAGAATGAATTTTTTTAAAAAATGGATGTGTTTGCCATGATAAATTTCCCTGACATATTTATTATAATTACTTCTTGAAACATTTGTCAGGGAGGCATTGATGAGGACTGGACCGTTTTAGTCACTTAGGTGTATTCTCTAAATTGTTTTAGAAGAGAGAGTTTTTAATGCAGATTAATGAATTATCTATGCACGTCACGATAATGAAGCATAAAGATGACTTCTGGGCCCCTTTCTCACCTTGCCTGTGCAGACTGAGCTCTTCCACCAGCTCTGGACTGACTTCCTATTGCCTTCGTTTCACAAAGTTTCAGTCGGAGATGAGAAATAGCCCTGAAATTTGCTTCAATTCTTCACTAATCCGAGATCAAAATTCCCCAGGACTGCAAGGGAAGTTGTTACACAGAGCAGTTGCAGCATTGGGCAGTAATATGTGATTAGCAATAGAAGATATTCTTGTGAGCGCTGCACTAACTTGCTTTTTATCTGGCTGGGCCCCATAAGGAACAGCTGGTTGTGGTTCTTCTGTAGGAACAGGCACACTACTTACACTCTGTTCTCTTCTTTCCAGATCGGTCCATGTGAGAGATGTCAGGCATAGGAGAATAGTTTTCCCTGTGAAAGCTTTTCTGCTCATCTTAGGAGAGAGAGAAAGTAGATTGGCTCCCCCTTATTCTGCTGTCCTCATAGGAGTCACTCTTTATATTGATGAGATGCATGGTGATTGGTGATGGGAAGCAATCTGAGGGTACTGTGAAAGATTGATAGCAGGGTTAGATTAACCACTTCTATGAACTTGCCTCGAATCACAGTGTATCATTCCTTTATATAGAAAAAGATGACACTTGATGAAAATAAACAAATTCAGTCATCTTAAAGATATTTGAATGTTAGCTTAATTTATGAGATGTTACTGTTTTTAATCGTCATAAAGCAGTAATTATTAACTATTTTAAATTTATAAACTTCTATCATAATCTGATAAAAGTTTTGGCCCTTTCCCCCAGAGAATACACACACACACACACACACACACACACACACACACACACACACACGCCTGACATTTAATATTGACTATTCAATCTACAAGGAACAATCAGGATCACTGTGGTAGACACCATGGTTTTCTCTTCAACATCTGTGCACTCATTTATGGGCATCATGCTGTTTGGGAGGGTTTAACCCCAGCCCCATCTTTTGGGCAGACCATGATTCCTCTCAGTCAATAATATCCTAATCACACCAAAGTGATCAGGTCTAGTTAAGCCAATCAGGCCTTGACAATCCCAATGTTATGGTTTAGGCATAGCCCAAAGATCTTAGATGACAGGACTTTTCCTCTCATCCTTGTGCTCTCTCTCCTTCTGTATATTGTGGTGGGCAGGTGGGAAGCCTAGAATAACAGAATCCATTTAGTTCCCATGAAGGAAGCGAACCGTGGCACTGTGAAGACAAAGCTGTCAACTGGAGGCAGGCAGAACCAAGAGCATCACAGAGAAAGAGAGCAGCGGCCTTGAACAAAACATGAAGGAATGCACTGGTGGGGTGAGACTTAAGCAGTTATGTGAGCTCAAACCCCCTTAGCGTGTGGGCCCTTTCTGTGTAGGTTGTATTTTCTATTCTTTTCAACAAAATAGTTCTAAATGATAGTTATTCAGTGCTGGCTTTTCAAGTACAGATGTGCTGGAGAAGGAGTGAGGAAAGAAGGGTAAGAAAAAAAGTGTTAATATCTCTCTAGCATGCTGTCCTGCCTGTATAAAAATGGAGCTGTTTATGTGTACCATTAGTGGTGTGAGTGTTTTCTCAAGAATGGAGATAGATTCACCTCTGGCCCTATGCATCTCTCCGCTCTGTGTTGTTACTAGTCTTACTCTATGGTTACCCAGGTTCCAGTCAAGGTCCATAGACATGGAACAGAGGAAAACCAACTGGACAAGAGAGCTGAGACCCCTGCAGCCTGGGTTCTTTAATGCCATGTGTGATACTTGTATAGACCACCACTCTGCTGCCTGGCTCTGAGGTAGTTGCTGAAATGCGGAATGTGGCCTGCAGGTGATGTGCTGAGAGTTAAGGGATGGTTTATCTTTACTTTGTGAAATTAAACTTCACTGAACAAGGAGAAGCAGGGAAACTGACGAGACCTTTACAAAGCCAGTGTAAAGTGTAGTATGCAGAGCATATTAGACATGTCCACAGACACAAAGCAAGAAATAGTGTGTATTAGTCTGTTCTCACGCTGCTATGAAGAAATACCCGAAACTGAGCAATTTATAAGGAAAACAAGTTTAATTGACTCACAGTTCCACATGGCTGGGGAGGTCCCAGGAAACTTACAATCATGGCAGAAGACAACTCTTCCCTGGGCAGCAGGAGACAGAATGAGAGCAAGTAGGGGAAATGTCAGACACTTACAAACATCAGATCTCATGAGCCTCACTCATTATCACAAGAACAGCCTGGGGGGAACCACACCCATAATTCAATTACCTCCACCTGGTCTCACCCTTGACACAATTATGGGGATTACAACTCAAGGTGAGATTTGGGTGGGGGACACAGAGCCAAAGCATATCACAGTGTAAATGCACATTCAGGTGTTTCTGACAGATAAGCTTTTTTTTTTTTTTTTTTTGCCATAGCCACCTGTAACTTTGGGCATGTCATAAAATCTATATTAGATGTAAAGATATGGAAGTTGAAAAATGTTTGTCACCTTTTACTACCCAAACCCTTTTAAAATGACAATAAAAACTTACATGTGCTGATGATCAGAGAGTAAGTCATACAGTTATTTTGAAAACTGTCACTATTGAGTAAAACTGAGTATGTCCATACCCTACCTTCCAGTAATTTCACTGCTAACTGCACACATAAGCACCAAGAGAAGTGGATAGAATATTCACAGCAACATTATTATAGGAGCCCCAAGTTGGAAACAATGTTGATGTTTATCGAAGTAGACTGGACAAATGTACTGTAGTATTTTTCATACATTAGAATACTGCATAGCTACATGTGGCAACATGGAGGAATCTCATAGTCATATTTACAAAGGGAAAGAATCCATAATGTGTGTGTTAGCCCCTAATGCTATACCTGGAACACAGTAGTTACCCTATACATGTTGGTTTGCCATTTAGCTTGGAATTTAAAAGAATATAAGATAATACAATTAGTGCTCAGTAAGTAAATTAAATGGAGTTTTCCATTTCTTGTTGTACATCTAACGTGGCATTTAAAATTAAAGTTCATCAACAAACATAATAAATGTGCAAGCAGCATTTTGCAAAGAACATTGCCCTCATGTAATCTATCCTGTTTTGCAAACCCTAATTCATCAATCTGAAAACAAAAATATGTATTTGCTGTGCTTAGCATAAATTTAGTTGTAGAAGATGGAGTTCTTGAATTGGAATCACATGATAGTTAAAATGATAAAGAATATTATTTTTTAACTTTTAGTTTATTCAGCCTTGTCCATTAATATTTAGTTAGCATTATGCCTAGAATAATTTATATCATTGAAAAGAATTAAATTGTTTGAAAGGTAGACATTTGATAGTCCTGAATGTTTTAGTTCTTCTTGTTTTAGAAGAATTAGTTTTGGATGACACATTGTGATCAAATGGCTTAATTTCAGGTGAAGATGTGCCTTATGACTTTCATTTTAAATCTTAAACACCTGCAGAGTTAAATTGCAGTGAAGCTCATAAAAATCGCCATCTGTAATTGATGGAACATTGGATTTTTAATGATATGCTGTAGGAGTCTGAAAAGATCTAGTGGTCCATTATTAATAGACCTCCCAAAAAAAGACTGGTGGGTTTTCTTCTTCATAAAGCTGAATTTTATGGGCAACAGACAGGTAGGGAATGGTATAAAGTGGATACAAATTTTTTCTTATTTGCAATATTTGAATAACACAATTTAAGCTGTTACAATATCAGACCAAAATTGAAGACTGAATAAGCATCCTTAATTATTGCAAAATAACCTCTTTTGTAGCATTTAGCTAATTCCCAATTAACCAGGTTGCTGGGGCGAGAATGCAGTTATAACTACATTCAGTTTACAGGTAATGCATAAATACAGCTAACAAATCCACAGTAATCAATAGTAGATTATAGGGTTTTCTTGTCATCCCTGTTGTTACTGTTTTTCTGTTTTGTTTGTTTTTGATCTGTTGGTGATGCTTGGTTGGGAACTGGAATGAACTTAGATCCTCAGGAGGGCAGGAGGGACACTTAGTAAGGAGGAAAGAGCTGGTTATCATGGACTGCCACAAACCCCAGTCTCTTGCTACTTCTGTTTCTGCACGTTCTGCTCTGCTCCCTTTTGGTGTCCATTCTAGTGTAATCAGCATGTTATTTTGTCTATCGCTAGACTGTAAGCTCCATGAGTGCAGGGCTGTTTGTGTTGTTCACTGATACATCACAATTGTCCAGAACAGGGTCTGGCACAAGGGGATCCAACACACATTTGTTGACTGAATCAATTATACTCAATTTCAGTATTTTGTAGGGGTAATCTCATCCCCTAGCTCTCACCTTTTCTATTTGTTGATCTTTTTCTAGGTCTACTCCATTTTTCATTTTTCCAAATTTACTATGCTATATTTTTTAAAATTTGTAAAATATTTCCTCTTTAATTTTATGATGGTAGTGCCCCACAAATCAATTTTGAGTTCCCTCATTGGGAAATGGGTACTATATATATACTTTTTTTTCTGAGACAGTGTCTTGCTCTGTTGCCCAGGCTGGGCTGGAGTGCAGTGGTGCCACCTAAGGTCACTGTACCTTTGAATCCTGGTCTCAACCAATTGTAATCCTTCCACTTCAGCCTCCCTAGTACCTGGGACTACTGGTGTGTGTGCTACCAAGCCTAGCTAAGTTTTCCTTTTTTCCTTTTTAGAGATGGGCTCCTGCTATGTTGCTCAGCCTGTCTTTTTATTTTTAAAACTGTTTTTTTTTTCTATCTTCAGTCGAATAGTAGAACCTGAATGTTTTCTTCTAATGGAAATAAATAACAAATGTATAGGAGCCAAGTGTTTAAATATTTGTTATTTCAAATGTAGTAGTTTATCTACTGCTTATGTTTGCTAAGACCGACATATTTTATCTGCTGGATATATTTGCTAGGACAGCATTGACTTTTGTGCATTTATTTTATAATTGGCCATGTACTGAGCTGACTTAGACCATGACTAATAGGTTTTCAGATGGTTCTTTTGAGAGTTCTTGCTAGTCATTTACATCATTTTTATTTCTCTTTTACAATATTTATATGTCAATCTGCTTATATATTAACCCTTCTGTTGGTGGTTTTAATGACATCTGACTAGAAATACTAGTTAAAACGTTGATGTAAGTAAATGAGGGATTGCATATCAAATATGACCACGTGGAAGCATGCAAATAACATAAATTCACAAAACAATACTTCAGGTGACAAGAACACTATAAAAATGTTCACATCCCTAGTAATTAAAATAATATACATTAAAATGGTATACTACTGGCCGGGCACAGTGGCTCACGCCTGTAATCCCAGCACTTTGGGAGGCCGAGGCAGGCGGATCACGAGGTCAGGAGATAGAGACCATCCTGGCTAACACAGTGAAACCCCATCTCTACTAAAAATACAAAAAATTAGCCGGGCGTGGTGGTGGGCGCCTGTAGTCCCAGCTACTCGGGAGGCTGAGGCAGGAGAATGGCGTGAACCCAGGAGGCGGAGCTTGCAGTGAGCCGAGATCGCGCCACTGCACTCCAGCCTGGGCGAGAGTGCGAGACTCCATCTCAGAGAAAAAAAAAAAAAAAAAAAAAAAAAAGATATACTACTATTTTGGCCCATCAGCTTGGGCAAATCATTCTTTTTATATCTATACTAATATTCTGGTCAGCATAAGAAACAAAGTCTCACTATTTGTCAGGGAAGTAAAAAAATGGCAAACATTCTAGAAATGAATTTAGCACTTTATGTAAAAAAACATAGGAAGGGGAAGATTTCCTTTTTTTTGTTTTTGTTTTTGTTTTTTAATACGGAGTCTCGCTCTGTCACCCAGGCTCGAGTGCAGTGGTGCGGTCTCAGCTCACTGCAAGCTCCGCCTCCCGGGTTCACGCCATTCTCCTGCCTCAGCCTCCCAAGTAGCTGGGACTACAGGTGCCCACGACCACGCCCGGCTACTTTTTTGTATTTTTAGTAGAGATGGAGTTTCACCGTGTTAGCCAGGATGATCTTGATCTCCTAACCTCGTGATCCACCCCCCTCGGCCTCCCAAAGTGCTGGGATTACAGGCATGAGCCACTGCGCCCGGCCACGGAAGATTTCCATTTTAAGAAATGTGTCTTGAAAAAAGTAATTTGATAAATATTAAAATGCTTGTAAACAGATATTTATCATAATAAGAAAAAAAGGCAGCAATATAATATCTAAACCCTAACAGTCATTCTCCAGAGATGCTGTTCTTTGTACATGCAGTGTGGTTAAGAAAAGCATTTTATTTTTCTTTAATAGTTATACATTAACATGTAAAAATCCCATCAGAGTCCCAGCACAGTGGCTCATGCCTAGCTGTAATCCCAGCACTTTGGTAGGCCAAGCAGGGAGGATTTCTTGAGGCCAGGAATTGAAGACCAGTCTGGGCAACATAGCGAGACCCCTGCCTCTACAAAAATAAAAAATAAAATTGTAGCCATGTGTGGTGATACGCCCCTCTAGTCTAGCTACTTGGGAGGCTAAGGTGGGAGAAATGATTGAGTCCAGGAGGTTAAGGCTGTAGTGAGTCATGACTTCAGTCTCGGTGAGAACCTGTCTCTAAAACAATAAAAATAAAATAAGACAAAAAGAAAAGCTGGTTTACTGTGGTTTATGTAGGCATTGATTTTAATAGTGATTTACAATATCTTTTTTTTTTTTCCTGTTGTGTCTATCTTTCTGGAAGGATCTTAAAGGGTATTTCTTACGGGAACCTCTAGTGGACACCTTAGAAGGCAGAGCAGTTGAAGGAGAAATATATTATTCACACATTAATGGTTCGGGACTGGTCCTCATCAGACTGGCTAGACTCAAGGCAATAAATCATCTCTACCTTCATCAGATTTTCTTTTATAAAAGGAAAGAGAAATTCTAAGTTCTTCAAGACATGGAGAATATTTTCATAATATTCTAGGTTATTTTGTAGACATTAAATCTGAAAACCTCAATATATTCAATGACTGTATTAAAGCTTGTAGACTGGTTTGGGAAAAAAAGATTTCTTTCTACATTTTGGGACACATCCAGCCATGAGTCAGAAAAGTCCCCAGAAGAATTTGTTTGAATCTGGAGGCACAGATCCACTGGCCTTCTGTAGCATTTGGTAAACTGTAGTCTGCTGCTGCCAACGGAATGACCTGTTCAAAATTAAGTAGCCTGTAGACTTCTGAACAGTTACTCATACGTGCAAAAGTTTCACTGAAGAAAGAGTTAGATAAAAAGAATTCGATTAGCTCAGTGGCTCAAAAACGTATCAGTTTCATTGCCCACTTTATGCAATGCCACAATTCATTGGTTGACATTTTAACATAAAATTATACAATCGATGGCCTCTCATAGTCAACATTGGCTGGTGTGACACAGTTGTCATTGACTGTACATGTTTGTACCTAGTCAAAGGAGTTCATACTGCCATAACTTTAAGGGCAGTAGATTGTGGTAACTACATGTGTATGGGTCTCAACTCATATTAAAAATGTGTTCCTGGCAGAGTGCAGTGGCTCACGCCTGTAATCTCAGCATTTTGGGAGGCCAAGGTGGATGGATCACCTGAGGTCAGGAGTTCGAGATCAGCCTGACCAATATGGTGAAACCCTGTCTCTACTAAAAACGCAAAACGTTAGCCAGGCATGGTGGTAGATGCCTGTAATCCCAGCTAGTCGGGAGGCTGAGGCAGGAGAATTGCTTGAACCCAGGAGGCAGAGGTTGGAGTGAGCGGAGATCGTGCCTCTGTACTCCAGCCTGGGCAACAAGAGCGAAACTCTGTCTCAAAAAAAAAAAAAAAAAAAGTATTCCTGTTTGTTACCTGAAAATCTTCCATGGACACCTCCAGTAAGACCAAGAAACTGCCAAAATTATTGCTGGCTCTTGGAAGAAAATCGAGGTGTCAGTAGTGGAGCAGCCTTTCAGAAATGCTGTATCACTAATGCTCTTGCTGGCTTGGAAGATGATGTTGTGTCCAAAATTTCAAGTGATGATAAGGCATTGTGTCCTAATTTAATTGCAGTGTGTTTTTGTAAATGTTATAACATAAAATTTGTTGTGTCTCATAATCAATGTTATCTTAGATCCAATCCAATAAGAAACGTAATTTGTAATGTCCCCTTTATTATCCTTAAATAAAATTGATGGATAATAAAGCTACCTACATACATAATTTTCAAGAATCAATGTAATTGTCTATCTACAATATGACAGATAAATAAAAATATATCAGTATTTATTCATTATGAAAATGACTTTGCACAACCATACCTGAATACCTAATAAGGTAGTCAGATGTTTTTATCTACCTATGGCAAATAACACTGGATATATGAGAAATAAGACAATCAGAAGCTATTCTTCCACAAGAAGCACTTGAATATAAAATGTACAGGCACAGCTGGATGCTAGACTACAAAGTAATGGTATGATGAATAATAAGTGAGAAGCTTTTGTATTGATGAGAGAAAGAAGAAAATCACCTTAATTAACAGAGACATCACACCTTAGAAAATTATAAAGTTTTGAAGTAGAAATAATGAGGAAGTGTTTTCATACTGGAACTGGGACTTTTACCACTGTATTGTCAACATAATTGCCTTTGTTATGACATGGAATGAGGTAGTGGCAACTATCATTAAGAATGTTTACTTTTTAAAGGACAGGTGTACATTCATTTCTCTACAACTTAGGGAAGATCTTAGAGACGATATATAATCTTCTTCAAAGGTCAGCTGGATCTATGGTAAAATACAGGAGCATCTAGAGAATTTGAGTTGACTTCTAGGGATATTATCCGAGTTGGATGGAAAAAATTAGTTAACTACAAAATGAATAAATAATTTAAGTAACTAATTTTTATGAACTAAAAATAAGTTAACTACAAAATGAATAATTTCAGTAACTAACTTTTATAAATTTCCGTAACTATTTTTTATAAAATAAATGAGGTAGTAAAAACTATGACTGAAAATATGTTTACTCTTAAAAGTCCGGGTGTGCTTTCAGTTCTCTACAACTTAAAAAGATCTTAGAGATAATATATAATCTTCTTCAAAGGTCAACTGAAACTATGTTAAAATATAGGAGCATCTAGAGAATTTGGGTTGACCTCTAGGGATATTATCCAAGTAGGATGGGAAAAATAAATTAACTACAAAATGAACAAATAATTTCAGTAACTAATTTTTATAAAATAAATTTCTGTCATTGTGCTATACAATTATTAAAAAGTATAAACCGGCAATTATATGAAATGTTTTTAAAAGCATCTTTATTATTGAATTCAATAAGATCCCCGAGTTTCCTGTGGCTCCATTAGTTTAATTGTATTTGGCTTTAAGTCTCCTAAGCGAAGACTTCATAAAGTTTGTTGAAAACTTCAGTAAACATTAGGTTAGCAAATATTGAATGCCTAAAGCTTGCTCTTTCTGTTGTAAAATGTTTCCGTTGATACTGACATTAGTCCTTCCTCATAATCGTGATTTGATGATATACATGAAACAACAGGAGAGGTATTCAGAAGAATGTAAAGTATGTGAACAAAAGAATATTGAAAACATGATCTGTTGTGTCCATTTTTGTAAAAGACAGAAGAGTGAATTATTTCTCCTGATAGTGTTATAAAGCTCAGCTGTAATCAGTTAATTAGAGGAAGGCTTTTTGAAGGAAGATGGAGAAGGAAATGGCGGAAGAGTATTTTGAAATCTTAAAGGGCTTTCCTAACAAAGGTGTCTGGTGAACAAATCCTTGAGTTCATTTCTACGGAGCAACTAGTCATTTTGGAAGACCCAAGGAGATAAAGAAAGGCCTCAAGAAATTGAAAAAGAGAAATCATGTGGTTTGACTTTTCATGATATAGTGGAATGCAGTTCTGTTAATTATTATAGACAACCTTTTATTCATCTTTGTGCCAAGTCAATTTGTTATAAAAGGCTCAGAAATATTTTGGGAAATTATATGTGTTTTGTTGCCGTGTATTTTTGTTGGGGTTTCATTGATACTCTTAACGTAGTATACTAATTAGAAGTTAGAAAAGACTGACTACGTCTATATTATGTTATTAGTGTTCCACCTGAGAGCGTTCCATGCAATGTCACTGACACTTTGTTTTATGGCAAAGGTACTTAATCTTATAGATAGATTTTGCAGTGCAGTGCACAAATCCATACCTATTCACATCTCCAGGAAGCTCTGAGTTTGAAAACTGATTTTCTTTTCTTTCCCTTCCTTCCTTTCTTTTTTTTCTTTTTTTTTTTTTTTTCAGATGGAGTCTCACTGTTTCCCAGGCTGGAGTGCAATGGCAGGATCTTGGCTCACTGCAACCTCCACCTCCCAGGTGGTTCAAGCTATTCTCCTGCCTCAGCCTCCCGTATAGCTAGGATTACAGGTGCCTACCACCACATCCAGCTAATTTTGTATTTTAGTAGAGACCCGGTTTCACCATGTTGGTCAGACTGGTCTCGAACTCCTGACCTCAGGTGATCCACCCACCTTGGCCTCCCAAGGTGCTGGGATTACAGGCATGAGCCACTGTGACCAGCTAAAAACTGATTTTCAATGCTATATATAATAATTTGGTTCTTATAAGAGCAGACAGAAGCCTACTTAGTCCTATAATATAACTGAAATTAAGACAGAGGTCATGAAGAAGCTGTGAATACGAATGAGAGGGAGACAAGGCTATTTCTGTGTAGACATTATTTGTACCAAGTGATTTTAAGGTGGGGACCATGTGTATCTCCAGTCTGAATGGCAGACTGAGGATCTGTTTACCAGGAAAATTCTGGGTTTGCCCATGTGCTCTCCACAAAGAGTGCTGTTCAAGGAGTCTTTCCCCAGAGAGAAATCTATTATCTTGTCTTTTGTGATAATGATTTCCCTAATATTTTTATGGTACACACAGACACATGCACATACTACTCTTATTTATAAACTTTAAATTGCTAGAATCATACTTTATTTATTCTTTCATTATTTGCTTTACTCTTATTTATAAACTTTAAATTGCTAGAATCATACTTTATTTATTCTTTCATTATTTGCTTCTTTCACACTACAGTAACTTTGTGAGATGTTCCTATGTTGATGTTCACTGTTGTTTCACATCCTCTTCATTTCCATTTCCATATGAATTTTAGAATCACCTCATCAAATTCTGCAAAAATATCTTCTAGGACTTAGATGGGAATTAGGTTGAATCTACTGATCAGTTTGGAGAGAATCAACATCTTAACAATAATAAGTATTCTGACCCAATAACATTATTTAGTTGTTTAGTTTCAGCAGTGTTTTGACTGGAAGACTTTGTGTAGAATTGGTAATATTTATTTCTTAAATGCTTAGGGAAATTCACCATTGAAGCCATTTGGGCCTGTAGTTTTCTTTGTGAAAAGGCTTTTTTAGCAACAAATTCAATTTCTCTAATAGATGTAAGGCTACTCAAATATACATTTCTTCTTGAGTGAATTTTGTCAGTGTTTGTCTTTCAACAAATTTGTCCACTTTGTTGAAATTGTTGAATTTTGTCACAAACTTGTTCTTAAAGTTGTTCTTTTTTTTTTCAGAGCAGGATTGGAAGTTTATTTTAAAAGGCTTTAGAACAGGACAAAAAGAAAAGCACTGATATGGTCTGGCTGTGTCCCCACCCAAATGTCAACTTGAATTGTATCTCCCAGAAGTCCCGTGTGTTGTGGGAGGGACCCAGGGGGAGGTAACTGAATCATGGGGGCCAGTCTTTCCCATGCTATTCTCATGATAATGAATAAGTCTCACAAGATCTGATGGGTTTATCAGGGGTTTCCGCTTTTGCTTCTTCCTCATTTTCTCTTGCCACCGCCATGTAAGAAGTGACTTTCACTTCCCGCCATGATTCTGAGGCCTCCTGCCAGCCATGTGAAACAGTAAGTCCAGTTAAACTTCTTTTTCTTCCTAGTCTTGGGTATGTCTTTATCAGCAGCATGAAAACAAACTAATGCAATAAATTGATACCAGTACATTGGGGCATTGCTGAAAAGATACCTGAAAGTGTGGAAGTGACATTGGAACTGGGTAAGAGGCAGAGGTTGGAACGGTTTGGAGGGCTCAGAAGAAGACAGGAAAATGTGGGAAAGTTTGCAGCTTCCTGGAGACTTGCTGAATGGCTTTGACCAAAAGCCTGATAGCAATATGGACAATAAGGTTCTAGCTGAGGTGGTCTCAGATGGTGATGAGGAACTTGTTGGGAACTGGAGCAAAGGTGATTCTTGTTGTGTTTTAGCAAAGAGACTGGTGGCATTTTGCCCCTGCCCTAGGGATTTGTGGAACTTTGAACTTGAGAGAGATGATTTAGGGTATCTGGCAGAAGAAATTTCTAAGCAGCAAAGCATTCAAGAGGTAACTTGGGTGCTGTTAAAGACATTCAGTTTTATAAGGGAAGCAGAGCATAAAAGTTCAGATAATTTACAGCCCGACAATGTGATAGAAAAGAAACACCTATTTTCTGCAAGCTGACTGCAGAAATGTGCATAAGTAATAAGGAACCAAATGTTAATCCCCAAGACAATGGGGAAAATGTCTCCAGGGCACATCAGAGGTCTTCATGGTAGCCCCTCTCATCACAGGTCCAGAGGCCTAGAAGAAAACGGTTTCCTGGGCCACTTCCTCCCATCACAGGCCCAGAGACCTAGAAGAAAAGGGTCCGTGTACTGTGTGCAGCCTAGGGACTTGGTGCCCTGTGTCCCAGTTACTCCAGCCATGGCTGAAAGGGGCCAATGTAGAACTTGGGCCGTAGCCTCAGAAGGTGTAAGCCCCAAGCCTTGGCAGCTTCCACATGGTGTTGAGCTGGCAAGTGCACAATAGTCAAGAATTTGGGTTTGGGAACCTCCACCTAGATTTCAGAACATGTATGGAAATGCCTGGATGCCCAGACAGAAGTTTGCTTCAGGAGCAGGGCACTCATGTAGAACCTCTGCTAGGGCAGTGCAGAGGGAAATGTGGGATCGGAGCCCCCACACAGAGTCCCTACTAGGGCACCACCCAGTGGAGCTGTGAGAAGAGGGCCACTGTCCTCCAGACCCTAGAATGGTAGATCCACCAACAGCTTGCACTGTTCACCTGGAAAAGCTGCAGACACTCAGTGCCAGCCTGTGAAAGCAGCTGGGATGGAGGCTGTACCCTGCAAAGCGACAGGAGTGGAGCTGCCCAAGACCATGGGAACCCACCTCTTGCATCAGCGTGACCTGCATGTGAGACAGGGAGTCAAAAGAGATCATTTTGGAGCCCTAAACTTTGACTGCCCTGCTGGATTTCAGACTTGCATGGGCCCTGTAACCACTTTCTTTCGGCCAATTTCTCCCATTTGGAACAGCTATATTTACCCAATATTGGTACCTCCATTGTATCTAGGAAGTAACTAGCTTACTTTTGATTTTATAGGCTTACAGGCAGTAAGGACTTGCCTTCTCTCAGATGAGACTTTGGACTGTGGACTTTTGGGTTAATACTGAAATGAATTAAGACTTTGGGGGACTGTTGGGAAGGCATGATTGGTTTTGATAGGTGAGGACATGAGATTTGAAAGGGCCAGGGATGGAATGATATGGTTCGGCTCTGTCCCCACCCAAATCTCAACTTGAATTGTATCTCTCAGAATTTCCATATGTTGTAGGAGGGACCCAGGAGGAGGTAATTAAATCATGGGGACTGGTGTTTCCCATGCTATTCTCGTAATAGTGAATAAGTCTTGTGAGATCTGATGCGTTTATCAGGGGTTTCCACGTTTGCTTCTTCCTCATTTTCTCTCGCCACCATCACGTAAGAAGTGCCTTTCACCTCCTGCCATGATTCTGAGGCCTCCCCAGCTATGTGGAACTATAAGTCCAATTAAACCTCCTTTTCTTCCTAGTCTTGGGTATGTCTTTATCAGCAGCGTGAAAATGGACTAATACAAGTACGTTTGGAAGAGACTCAAGCAGGCACATGAAGGTCAGGTGCCCTTAAAAGTTTCTTAATATTCTCTTATTACCCTTTTAATATTTATAGAATCTGGCCGGTGCAGTGTCTTACGCCTGTAATCCTAGCACTTTGGCAGGCCGAGGTGAGCGGATCACGAGGTCAGGAGATCGAGACCATCCTGGCCAACATGGTGCAACCCCGTCTCTACTAAAATACAAAAAATTAGCCAGGTGTGGTGGCTCATGACTTTGGTCCCAGCTACTCAGAAGGCTGAGGCAGGGCAACTGCTTGAATCCAGGAGGTGGAGGTTGCAGTGAGCCGGGATTGCACCACTGCACTGCAGCCTGGCAACAGAGTGAGACTATCTCAAAATAAAGAAAGAAAGAATAGAATCTATAGTGATGCCACCTCTTTTATTTTTAATATTTGTAAGCTGTGTCTTACCTATTTTCTCTGCTTAGTTTGGTTAGAACTTTATTAATTTTATGGATCTTCTCAAAGAACTAGCTTTTGGTTTTATTTATTTTCTCCATTATTTTCCTAATTTCTAGTTTATTAATTTCCACCCTGAACTTTTATTTCCTTTCTTCTACTTCCTTTGATCTTAATTTGCTTTTCTTTTTCTAGTTTCTTAAGATGGAAACCAAGATGTTGATTTGAAACCTGTGCTCTATTCTAATGTAGACATTTAATAAATTTCCTTCTAAAAATTGCTTTAAAAGACTCCCTCAAAATTAACGTGGTATGATTTTATTCTCATTCCCTTGAAAATTCTTTATAATTTTTAAATTTCTTCTTTGATTTCATTTTTTATTTCTTCTTTGAAATATAGATTATTTAAAGAGGTGTAATTTGGTTTCCAAATATTTGGATATATTCCAGAGATCTTGCTGTTATAAATGTTTAATTTATTTTCATTATAGTCATATCACATACATCCCATGACTTTAACCCTTTTAAATTTATTGAGACTTGTTTCATGGCCCAGAATTGGGTCTACTGTGGCACCTGATCCATGCACACCTGAGAAGGATGTGTGCTCTCCTGCTGTTGGCTGGAGTTCTCTGTGATAAAAAGTAGGTCAGGTTTGTTGATCCTATTGTTCTAGTGTTCTACATCCCTGTTTACTTATTCTATCCATTATTGAGAGACAGGTATGACAGTCTATAGCTATAATGATAGATTTTTCCATTTCTCTTTGCAGATCTATCGGTTTTTGTTTCATGTAGTTTGAAGCTCTGCTATTAAGTGCATAAACATTTAGGGTTATTATATTCTCTTGAGGGATTGACACCTATATCATTGTGAAATGGTCCCTGTATCCCTGGTAATAGTATATGCTCTGAAATCTACTTTATCTGATATTAACGTGCTCCTCTGGCTCTTTTATGACCCATGTTAATGTGACGTTTGGTGAATGATTTGATTTGCCCAAATCGAAGCCTGGTGTTTGTCTCCAGCTCCTGGAAGTGAACCTTTAAACCCTTGAAATGTCTTGAGTGATAGGAGTGTCTTTGTTATTTACGGTGGGTCCCTGGGACTATGCCTAGTATTTTATGCTAAAAATATAATTTGTGCTAAAAATATAACACGTGGCACAAAGGCCACATGTTACCAACCTGATCTCTGGGGATGGGTGGCCTAGAGACTGAGTTCAATGGGCCAGCAATGAAACAATCAATCATACCTACATAATGCAGCCACAGTAAAATCTCTGGTCAGCTTCCTAAGTTGGCAGTACTCCGTGTATATCATCACATGTGGATTCCAGGAGGGTAAAATACCCAGGAGCCCTGTGTGTTTCCTCAACCTGAGTGTGGACTGGGTTTAGTGACTTGCTTCTAGCAGACAGAACATGGCAGAGTTGAAGAGATGCCACCTTCAAAACTGGGTTACAAGAACACTATGGCTTGTTTTGCCTCTTTCTTTTTCTCACTCATTCTGAGGGAAGCCGGCTGCCATGTTGCAAGCTGCCCTGTGGCAGGGCCCACATGACAAGGAACAATGTGTATGACACCAACTGCCAAGGGCCTTGGATCTGCCATCAGTCACATGAGGGAACTTGAAAGTGGATCATTCCCATTTAGCTCTGAGATGACTGCATCTCTGGCTGACACTTTCATCACAGGCTTTCAAGAGACTCTGAGCCACAGGATAAAACTAAACCACACCTCAATTCTTGGCCCACAAAAACTATGGGATGTGTTAAGCTACTGAATTTGGGGGGTAATTTGTTATACAATAAGAACTACCTAACAACCAGATGTAAAAAATGAAGGAAGAAGAGGAGAAGAAGAAAACGGGGAAAGTAAAGAGGGGAGGAGGAAAGGAGAAAAGGAAGGAGAGTGTGGAGAAGGAGGAGGAATAGGATATTATATTAATTAAGCCTTAAGCTCAATGATGCAAAAGTTCTGACTCAGACTGGACTAAAACAAGAAAGTTCATAATATACTATAGGAGGAAGTCAAAAATAGGAAGAATAATAAGCTCATATGATTCAATGACTTAATTGTGTCTATTTCAATATTGGCTTCGTCCTCAGCCTTCTAGCAAGCTGACTCAGCCTGAATTTCCAGTGTGTTAGCTTGGGTTGCTGTAACCAACTACCACAGACTGGTGGCTTCAACAGGATTCATTTTTTTCCCACAGTTCTGGAAGCTGGAAAACCCAAGATCAAGGTGCCAGCAGATATGCTTCTTGCTGAATTCTTTCTTCCTGGCTTATAGGCGGCCACCTCATGTGTATCCTCATAAGGTAGAGAGAGGGAGCTCTGGTGTCCCTCCATCTTCTTCTTTTTTTTTTTTTTTTTCCTTTTGAAATGGAGTCTCGCTCTGTCGCCCAGGCTGGAGCACGGTGGCGAGATCTTGGCTCACTACAAGCTCCGCCTTCTGGGTTCACGCCATTCTCCTGCCTCAGCCTCCCAAGTAGCTGTAACTACAGGTGCCTGTCACCATGCCCAGCTAATTTTTTTGTATTTTTGGTAGAGATGGGGTTTCACCATGTTAGCCAGGATGGTCTTGATCTCCTGACCTCCTGATCTGCCCGCCTCGGCCTCCCAAAGTGCTGGGATTACAGGTGTGAGCCACCGTGCCCAGCCCCCTCCATCTTCTTAGAAGGGTGCTAATCCCATCATGGGAGCCCCACCTTCATGACCTCGTCTATACCTAATTACTTCCCAAAGGACCCACTTCCCAATGCATTGAAGGTTAGGGATTCAATATATAAATTTTAGGCAGGTTTCGGGGATGCAGAAATTCAGCCCACAGCATCCAACAGCTAGACAAAGAAGAGATGTTGGTTCTTTGGCTTTCCCTAGAAGGAAGAAATGTCTTCTACCATCCCCCAGCTGATTTTCTTTCTTGTCCCACTGCCCGGTCCTCAGGCACATGCCAGCGGCAATCACAGACAAAGGCTCTGAGATTCATTCAACCTACTTGGGGCTGGAGATGGGGCCCCTTCCACTGAGGCCCTTGGCTACGAGGGGATGTGGAGGACCCCTAAGTAAAATTGTGTTCCTTAAGGCAGCAGTCCCCAACTTTTTTGGCACCAGGGACTGGTTTTATTGAAGATAATTGTTCCATGAACCAGACTGGTATGGAGTGGCAGGTGATGGGTTTGGGATGATTCAAGTGCATTACACTTACTGTGCACTTGATCTCTATTATTATTACATTGTAATATAAAATGAAAGAATTATACAACTCACCATAATGTGGAATCAGTGGGAGCCCTGAGCTTGTTTTCCTGCAATTAGACAGTCCCACTGGGGGGGGTGATGGAAGACAACAGATCTTCAGGTATTAGATTCTCATAAGGATCAGGTATTAGATTCTCATAAGGAGTGCACAGACTAGATCCCTTACACGGGCAGTTCACAATAGAGTTCCAGCTCCTATGAGAATCTAATGCTGCTGCTGATGTGACAGGAGGCAGAGCTCCAGCAGTAATGTGAGCAATGGGGAGTGGCTATAAATACAGATGAAGCTTTGCTTACTTGGCCACCCCTCACCTCCTCTAGGAGGTGTGCAGCCCTAGACAAGGCCATGGACTGCTACTGGGGGCCAAGGACCCCTGCTTTAGGGCATGAAACAGACTGATAGCTACTGGTAGCTGCCAATGGTATGAATGAAGATGTTCAATTCTTCTACAGAAAAATTCTTCACCTTCACAGTTGATGGAATGTAGTAGAAATTTCTGTTTGACTCTTCCATCGTATATTTCAAACTGACTGATTTATCTAAATATATATATTTTTTATGGAACTAGTCAGCCATACCCATCTTCAATCTTATAAGCAAAGAAATAACTCTAAAGAATTTGTATGATGAAGACATATTTTTGAGCTGAGTGGCTCCTAATCGCCCATTTTTCCTTGAGGGAGCATTTATTGAGTGTTTGTTGTGTGCTGGCAGTGGATTCCAGACTGAACAAAGCAGACACTGCCCCTGCTCCCGGAGAGCTTGCACCGCCTCCATGCACACACCATCCCGCTCTACTGCAGCTGTCCTGATCACCTAAGAAGTGATCATCAGATTCTACATTGTATAGCCCATAACATTTCCTCATTAATTCATTGAAGTTTAAACTTCTCATCCATGTGTGTAGCAAGCTTAGTTCTGCAAAAATGTTTGAAATTTGCCACTTCCTCTAAAAAAGATATTTTCTTCTGTGATCATTAATTATAATAAAATGTGTTTACACTCTTGAGACTGAATTAACTGTCTCATTCTATTATCCCAATATTTATGCATTTGTAATTTAGATAAGAATTATTAATACAATTTTACCATGGGCTGTGTGAAATAGATCAAAAGTGACAGTAACAAGGCATATTATAAGAACCCTAAAATATTCCTTTTTAGACAAAAAATAGCATATCTGGCAGAGATGCACAGAAAGGGGAATGCTAGTACACTTCTGGTGGGAAGGTAAATTAGTACAGCACAGCCACTGGACAACAGTATGGAGGGTTCTCAAAAACTAAAAATAGATCTGTAATATGATCCTGTAATCCCACTGCTGGGAATATATCCAAAACAAAAGAAATTGGTATGTCAAAGAGATATCTGTACACCCATTTTATTGCAGCACTGTTCTCAATAGTCAAGATATGGCATCAACCTAAGTGTCCATCAACAAATGAATGGATAGAGAAATACCATATATATATATATATATATATACACACACACACAGTGGAATACTAGTCAGCCATAAAATAGAATAAAATCCTGTCATTTGCAGCAGCACGCATGGAACTATAGGTTGTCATGTTAGTTGAAATAAACCGGGCACAAAAAGACAAATATTATATGATCTCACTCATATTTAAGAGCTAAAAAAGTTGATTTCATGAAGGCAAAGAGTAGAATATTGGTTACAGAGGCTGGGAATGGTGTTGAGGGAACATGAAGAGAGGTTGCTTAATGGGTGCAAAAATACGATGAGATGAGGGACTACATTCTAATGTTCAACAGCACAGTGACTACAGTTAACAAAATTTTTTTTTAATGGAATCTAACTCTGTTGTCCAGGCTGGAGTGTAGTGGCACCATCTTGGCTCACTGCAACCTCCGCCTCCCAGGTTCAAGCCACTCTCCTGCCTCAGCCTCACAACTAGCTGAGACTACAGGCATGCACCACCGTGCCAGGCTAATTTTTGTATTTTTAGTAGAGACGGGGTTTCGCCATGTTGGCCAGGCTGGTCTTGAACTCCTGACCTCAAGTGATCTACCCTCCTCGGCCTCCCAAAGTGCTGGGATTACAGGCATGAGCCACAGCACGCAGCGCAGTTAACAAAACTTTATTATATATTTCAAAATAGCTGGAAGAAATGATTTGAAGTATCCCCAACACAAAGAAATGGTGTATGTTTGAGGTGATGGATGTCCTAATTACCCTGATTTGATCATTACACGTTGCATGCAAGTATCAAAACATCACATGTACTTCAAGAATATATACAATTACATATCAATTTTTAAAATTATTTTCTATTGCTTAGTTTAAGCTGTTTGTAGAGCTTACGTATAAACTGCAGCAAATGCAGAAAGTCCATCAGTGGCCAATGGCACAGAACAGGCAGCACATTTCGGAATTTCAAAGCCCTGTGTGCGCTTATCTAATCACCTTAATATTTGGGTGCATCGCACAATTTTTTAGACAATGTTCTAGTTTCTAATTATAAAAATCATGTGTGTTTCAGTTTTCACAGTTTCAACACCAAAGAAATGTATCTAGCACTCATGAGAAGGAATCAAGGAAGTCAGTTTTGGAAAGTCAAAAATGACCATCCATCCTCACAACGCAGGGCATAAATTCTATGTCAGGTCTCCTTGCACATGCTCCACGTTCCTCATTACCTTATGGGTTCTTTCAAACCTCACCAGTCCTCGACCTGTGCCTTAAAGACAGCAGGTGTACAGCGGTAGAGGGAGAGTGGGAATGGACTCTGGGTCACTGGTCAAGCTGCCCAGCTGTGCACTGCACAAGAGGGAAATCCTGAGTAGATTGTGTGGATGATGGCAGGAAAGGGGGCCACTCCAGCTGCTCTGCTGGGACACTGTTGAGAGCCACACAGACCCCTAAGCTATTAAGTGGCAACAGAGGAGCCTCAGAGCCTATTTGTGGTGGGAGAAGAAAGAAAAAAGAAATTGCAAGTTGGCTCAAGGCAATTGCTAAACTTTTCTGGAGGACGTGGAAAACCGTGGAACTTCTCCCCAAGAAAGTACATAAACAAAAAGTCCTGCATTAAAATTCAGAGAGCCCTTGAGGCAGCTCTTGTTCTCAGACTAGCCATGGTTCATTAAAAGTTAACTGGACTCTTCTTCTCCAATACTGATTTCTCTGTTTCTAAATTTCTCACATATCTAGCACATCACTTTGTTTACAGAAAATAATTCTGCTAGGAAGTCAGGGCAAGTATTGATCTCCTCATGTCTCAAACAGAGGGGAAAATTCACAGAAGCAAACTTTGGAAAGTCAAAATGAAAAGTGTAAGTGACTTGCCTGAGATCAAATGGTTATGTGGTGGCAATACCGAGATGTTGAATTGCATTGAGCTGGGACTCAGAAAGTTTCGCTCAGGAGCAGGCACACCATGGTGCCAAATTAGCTTGGCTTTCAGAGTGCAGCACACCTAAATCTAAATGCCATTTCTGCACGTTGCCTAAGCCACCAGAAACTTTGTTTCTTTACCTCTGACAAGGGAATAACAATCCGCCACAGAGGGGGCCCCAGGAGGGTTAAATGAGGTGAAAAGAAATAATAGCTCAATTC
This sequence comes from Gorilla gorilla gorilla, assembly GCF_029281585.2. Lineage (NCBI taxonomy): Eukaryota > Metazoa > Chordata > Mammalia > Primates > Hominidae > Gorilla > Gorilla gorilla. The sequence goes on from NC_073230.2 coordinate 162,655,011, forward strand.
CAAAACCAGCGCTCACCTGTGCCTACTGGGGGGAATTCTCCCTATAACGAGTCACCTTGAGCTTTATTTAAGGGGCCTTCCTTGTTGAAATACTGAAATGTTACTAAGACTTTCACACAGTAATATTTCCAAATAAGAATTCTGTCTGTATTCCAGAAATTTGAGAGATGATAAAAAAGAAGAAACAAACAAAATATTGGCTGATTTCTGAAATGAGCTCATCTCCTGGCCTGAAGTAGGACATCTGATTACCCCTCTTCCAGCACAAGTTATTACACTCCTTTACTCAATTATTGATGTTGTAAAATGCACTCGAATTTTATCTCTGTGATGCTGCTGCCTCCAATTCCCTTGCCTATTCAGGAAATGCATAAGGAAATAAAATTATAATTCTTACTTCTGAAGAAAAACCTATGTTTTGAAGTTTGAAACTTGTGTCACTCATTGAAAAAGAAGCCCCCTGTTTTTATTCTAAAGAACTTGGAAAGAAGCATGTTTAATGTGTCAGGGACTCCCACTGGCTCTACTTTGAGGACACACCGAGGATCTGGCCACTTTTCATCACTGTGGTGGTCTTGTCCGGCTGAGACACCCTCGCCCCAATCACTGCGCAGCCTTGGAACTGGTCTGCTTCCTTCCCCGACCCTCTGATATGCTCAGCCTGGCAGGCAGGCAGGGTGGTCCTAGAAAAACATGCTTCAGATTCACTGCTGCTGTGTTCCACGTCTTGTGAGAGCATGGTCTCTCATGCAGAGTAGACCTGGCCCAACAACAGCTCACAAAGCCCTGGTAACCAGCGTGCCCGCATCTCTCCCCTTTTCCACACTGGCTTGGTCCAGACACGTGGGCGTCCTAGTGTTCTTCTACCATGCCAGCATACCCTAGCCTGGGATATTTATCCACTTGTCCCTGGCATACGCAAGCAGTGATGGTTAACTTAATGTGTCAACCTGAGTGGGATACAGGATGCCCAGATTCAACATTATTTTAGGGTGTGTGTGTGAAGGCATTTCTAGATGGGATTAGCATTTGAATTCATGGACTCAGTAAAGCAGAGAGCCTTCCCCAATCCATTGAGGCATCTTTCAGTCCATGGAGGTGGACTCAAATAGAACAAAAGGCAGAGGAAAAAATTCACCCCTTTCTGCCCCTGCCTACCTGCCTGAACAGGGATGCTTCACCTCATCTTCTCTGGCCCTTGGACTCGGATTCACGCCACTGTCTTCTTGGTTCTCAAGTCTTGGGACTCATACTGAATTATACCACTGGCTTTCCTGCCTCATCAGTCTGCGGATGGCAGATTCTGGGACTTCTCAGCCTCCTAATCATGTGATTATTCCTCATAATAAATCTCCATATATATATGTGTATATATATGTATTATATATGTAAAGATATAGATATCTCTTAGATATACAATATGTAAAATCTCCTTTTATATAAATTATATATAAACTTACATATATGGATATATACACAAACAGACAAGTACATATATGTATATATAGAAACAGATAAGTGTGTATGTGTATATACACACACACATATATATATATATACACACACACAAGGATATATGTACCTCTCCTATTGGTTTTGTTTCTTTGAAGAACCCTAATACACAAACTCTTTATCCAGATATCTGTACTCCTTACTCCCTAAGAATTTCAAGTCTGCTCAAATGTTAACTTTTCAAGGAGGTCCTCCCTGTCCACCCTCTATCTGAAATTGCACTATAATCCCTAGTACTTTTTTTTTTTTTTTTTGAGACTGAGTGTCACTCTGTTGCTCAGGCTGGAGTGCAGTGGTGTGATCTCGACTCGCTGCAACCTCCGCCTCCCTATTTCAAGCAATTCTCCTGCCTCAGCCTCCCGAGTAGCTGGAATTACAGGTGTGCACCACCACACCCAGCTAATTTGTTTGTATTTTTAGTAGAGATGAGGTTTCACCATGTTGGCCAGACTGGTCTCGAACTCCTGACCTCAGGTGATCCACCTGCCTTGGCCTCCCAAAGTGCTGAGATTACAGGCATGAGCCACAGTGCCCCACCCACTAGTACTTTTGATGTCTAGCTTGCTCTACTCATGGTACCGTCATTCATCAATTTTAGTGTAGAGATAATTTTCTATATTTTAATATCTCTAGAATTAGGATGGATCTTTACAATCCCTCTTGTCAGGGAAAGGTGATGATATTGTTGCCATTGCTTGTAGATATACATCAAAACCTGTGGCATGGATGTCAGAGGCTTATGAGAAAAATATTAGGATGGTGCAAAAGTAATTGAGGTTTTTGCCATTTAAAAACTTACGGCTGGACCCATTGGCTCATGCGTGTAATCCCAGCACTTTGGGAGACCGAGGTGGGCGAATCACAAGGTCAAGAGTTCGAGACCAGCCTGGCCAACATGGTGAAATCCCCTCTTTACTAAAATTAGCTCGGCGTAGTGGTGGGCGCCTGTAATCCCAGCTACTCGGGAGGCTGAGGCAGGAGAATTGCTTGAACCCTGGAGGCAGAGGTTGCAGTGAGCCGAGATTGCACCATTGCACTCCAGCCTGGGCAACAGAGAGAGACTTCATCTCAAAAAAAAAAAAATTACCTTTGCACCAACCTATTAATTAAGCACTGTTAATGACATCAATCCTGACATTGTACTGGGAAAAAAATGATCTTGACTCTATTGGTGTTGAAATGTGATTCAGAAGAGCCAACCCTGGATGTGAAGACATTTCAGGAATGCAGAAACAAGTTTATTTCATTTGTATTTTCCTTTCAGCTTATTAACAAAATTGATATGTGGCAAAAATCATCAGTAGATACAAAGGGTTATTTTAATGAAATAAGGACTTAAGTGAAAATTAATGTTTCAAATTTTAAATGCCAAAATGTTGTTTCTTTCTATTGGTATAGGAAGCAATGGTCTTTATTACAGTCAATGACATTTTAGACTTGATAAAATATAGTATATGGCTGATGTATTTTGTTGTTTATAACCTGTTGACTTTGTTATTGTTAGTCCAAGGGCCCCGCAGAGAGTAAGCCTCAGGAAATAATAGCAGTTGTTGTTTTCGGAACACTCTTAGAATGCATACAAGTCAGACGTCCCAAGGAAGGTAATCCTTGGGTTAAGTTTTGAAAGAGTGGCAACGTTTGTTTGAAATACTTTCCTCCCAAGTCTTTGCTATTGTGAGTAGTGCTGCAATAAACATACATGTGCGTGCGTCTTTATAGCAGCATGATTTATATTCCTTTGGGTATATACCCAGTAATGGGATGGCTGGGTCAAATGGTATTTCTAGCCCAAATGTCCAACAATGATAGACTGGATTACGAAAATGTGGCACACATGCACCATGGAATACTATGCAGCCATAAAAATGATGAGTTCATGTCCTTTGTAGGGACATGGATAAAGCTGGAAACCATCATTCTCAGCAAACCACCGCAAGGACAAAAAACCAAACACTGCATGTTCTCACTCATATGTGGGAATTGAACAATGAGAACACTTGGACACAGGAAGGGGAACATCACACACTGGGGCCTGTCATGGGGTGGGGGACTGGCGGAGGGATAGCATTAGGAGATATACCTAATGTAAATGACGAGTTAATGGGTGCAGCACACCAACATGGCGTATGTATACATATGTAACAAACCTGCATGTTGTGCACATGTACCCTAGAACTTAAAGTATAATAAATAAATAAATAAATATATATATATATATATATATATATAAATACTTTCCTCCCTCGTTTCATCTGGCTGAGGGAAGAGCACATATCTGATGTCAGGAAGAATGAAGTGTTTGGCAGCTCAGGACCATTTTTCATGATCAGAACATTAAGGTGCCTTTGGGGACAGGGAGAAATGAGCCCTCCCGGCCTCTGGTCACTCCTGTCCATTCAGCCAGAGTCCTGCCCTGACATCTGGCTCACTGCCCACCTTATCTCCCCTTTTAAATCTTACAGAGTCTCTGTTCCCAGCTCCTCCACCATGGGACCCTCATGGAAGTCCCCTATCCAGATGTAATTTCTCTGCCTTCTCTGAATTCTAAGCACTTTATACTCCTGTAATTAATGTATAAATCATACATTAATTCATTGGTTTACTTCTTTGACAAATATCTGTAGGGTGCCTTCTCTGGGTCAGTCCCTGTTCAAGGCACCAGGAATGCAGGTGAAGGAGGTAGAGTGGGTGTGAGACTCAATTTCCAGCTTCAGTCTAAGCTCCTGCAATTCAGGGATGAGATTTCATACATACATTTTTCAATCCTTATATAATGCCTTCCATATAATTGGTGGCTTATAAGGGATGATGGCTTATGGTCTTTATTAATTACATGTCTCATCATTCCTGTACAACTGTAGCAAATATAAACATCAAAATGCCTCTAGATCTTCTTTTCCTCATAAAACATGCTTTCTCCTTTCTGTCATTTTGAAAGTGTTGTAGATTGATGCCCCTGGTCCTTTGGGAATGCCCATTTCTCTTTGTTCTAGTGCCGTTGTGTGGGTGAAGGTTGACCTAGTTTCAGAGAAGGGGTGAGGAAAGGCAGGGGCAAAAAGAATAAAGGAAAGAGTTTCTTTTGAGTACAAATAAAAACTACCAGGGAAATCTGATTTACCGAAATGTGCTAGGGATTAGATTTGCAACTATTAAATATGATTTAACTGAAGGACCCCTCCGGCCTTTTTTATTCCCTTCTTTTTTACTAGAAGTCTTTATCGAATTGCAGAATCCTTTTTCATTTGTCTCAGTAAGTAAACTTCAATAAATTATAGGTAAAATTTAGAAAACTGAAAATTCTGTTAGAGATTAGAATGCATTAATATTTCTTGCCTTAGGCTGGGTGCAGTGGCTCACACCTGTAACCCCAGCACTTTGGGAGGCTGAGGCGGGCACATCACCTGAGGTCAGGAGTTCAAGACCAGCCTGGCCAACATGGTGAAACCCCGTCTCTACTAAAAATACAAAAATTAGCCAGGCATGGTGGCAGGCCCAGCTACTTGGTAGGCTGAGGCAGGAGAATCGCTTGAACTAGGGACGTGGAGGTTGCAGTGAGCCGAGATCGTGCCACAGCCGAGATCTGTGAGCCTGGGCCACAGAGCGAGACTCCATCTCAAAAACAAAAAACAAAACAAACAAAAAAAAAAACAAAGACCATAGAAGCATATGAATAATATGAATAGGGTTTTGGAGATTTCACAGGACATGCAGTAAATGCAAGGCATCGTAGAAAAATAAAGTGTCCAGGGTAAGTCCCCCAAATCAGCTTGCTTCCTTGGAGATGTGCCACTCTTTCCTGAAAGTTTACAACAGAGGAAATGTCAGTTATCTGAGGTTTTGGCGGGGCTCGGGTGGAATGTTGTGATGAATTATTCCTTAAATGCCCTGAGACTGAGCATGGGTTCCAATCTGGATGTTTCCAGCTCAGCTGCAGGAGGAAGGAGAATTTAGACAGAGACGTTGTGCGCCAGAGCTAAATACCTTCCGCCTTTGCCTACTTTTCATTTCCAAACACCAGTATTGATTCCTTCCACGACGAATCGATCCTGTGGCTTGAAAGAAGCCTCTACCTGGAAGCTGTGGGGAAGGGATGAAGTGCAAGAGAAAACATCTGTTAATCTGGACAGAGGCAGCATGGCCTGAAATGAAGACATACCAAGCCCATCCTGGGAAGAAGTGTTTCTCCAGGTGGCAGCCTGCAGGAAGCAGAGCTCCTTCTGATCAGGCTTCCCCCGGCTCCTTTCTTTTTGATATTTTTTTCCAGCTTTGTTACGGTATGACAAATAACAATTGTGTATATTTAGGGTGCGCGATATGGTGTTTTGATAAACACATTGTGAAATGATCACCACGATCAAGCTAAGGGACACACCCATCCTAACCTTGTTGCCACTGTGTGTGTGTGCCTGAGTGTGTGTGCCTGAATGTGCGTGCCTGAGTGTGCGTGTGTGCACGTGCGTGTGTGTGTGCGTGTGTGTGCCTGAGTGTGTGTGCCTGAGTGTGCATGCCTGAGTGTGCGTGTGTGCACGTGCGTGTGTGTGTGCGTGTGTGTGCCTGTGTGTGCGCACGTGTGTACCTGTGTGTGCCTGTGTGTGCGCACATGTGTGTGCACGTGTGTGCCTTGTGCGTCTGTGTGCACATGTGTGTGCACGTGTGTGTGGGGGCATGCCTGTGTGTGCCTGTGTGTGCCTGTGTGTGTGTGCCTGTGTGTGTGCGTGTGTGGGGGCATGCCTGTGTGTGCCTGTGTGTGCATGTGTGTGCCTGTGTGTGTGTGCGTGTGAGTGTATGTGTGATGAGAACATTTAAGATCTGCTCTCAGCAAATTCCAAGTACACAATACAGTGTTATATACATTAGATCTGCAGAGCTTATTCAGCTTCTATCTGCAAGGTTGTACCCTTTGACCAAGATCACCCGTCCTCAACTACTGTTCTACTCTATTTCTATGAGTCCGCCTTTTTAGATTTCACAAGTAAGTAAGATCATGCAGTGTTTATCATTCTGTGCCTGGGTTATTTCACTTGGTATAATATTCATATTCTTGTAAATAGCAGGATTTCATTCTTTTTTTAAAGCTGAATAACATTTCATTTGATAGTTACTACAATTTCTTCATCTATCAATGGATTCGTAAGTTGCATCTGTATCTTGATTATTGTGAATAATAGTGCAGTGAGCATGGGAGTGCAGTTATCTCTTTGAGATAATGATTTCATTTTCTTTTTTAACGTATACCCAGAAGTGGAATTGCTGGATCATATGGTAGTTCTATTTTGATTTTTTTTTTTTTGTGGAACCTCCATACTACTTTCCATAATGACTATAACAATTTGCAGTCCCACCAACAGCATGCAGTTTTTCCCTTTTCTTCACGTCCTCACCAACACTCGTTATATTTTGATCTTTTAATAATAAACATCCTAACGGGTGAAGTGATGTCACATTGCGGTTTTGATTTGCGTTTCCCTGATGATTAGTGGTGCTGAGCACCTTAATATACACCTGTTGCATCTCCGTATGTCTTTTTTGGAAGAAATGTCTATTCAGGCCCTTTGCCTATTGTTTTACTTGGGTTATTTGATTCTTTACTATTGAGTTGTAGGAGTTCCTTCTTCTCTTTGGATATTATTTCTCTGCTTTCTAGTGCCTTAAAATTTCTGTGTCCCCACTACCACGTGTTAGCCTTTGCTCAGTTCTGCATCATGTCTGCTGATCCCTGTGACCCAGCACTGTGCCTAGCATGGACAGATGCTCAAAGCGGGATTGATGACTGAATGGATAGACAAATGTGGCTTGATGTTTTCCCTCAAGCAGTTCATAGTCTTGTGAATGCTCAGTGGTAACACTTCCGTAATTCCTCCCCATTCTACTCTTCGTCTATGCTTCCTACCTAGAATGTTTGAGTTGGAGGACCTTGCAGCCCTTTCCTTGGTGCAGTGTTGGTGGAACTCAGGAAATTGTACCTCCTAAAGGTAATGTGATCGTCTAAATATAATGACTTGCTGGTAGAGAGCATGGAGCAGCACCAGAAAGCCTGTGTTCTAACCTTGGATCTGCTTCCTGCTGAGTGTATGTATGAGCTCCACGAAGTTGCCCAACCTCTCTGAGCCTCACTTTCTCACATCTCCCAGTTGGGTGATTATTCCTCTGCACTCTCTTCTCAGGGTTGTTACAAGGGTCACCTGAGTTAATTGATGTGAGAACTTTCAAATAAAGTGTAGAAATTATTCATGTGTTAGGGATCATTATTTTTCAGCCTATTCTCTCCCAAGGAGTATCTTTGTATCTTAGCAGAAGTCTCCAGTGCCTTAAAGAAGCTACCATTAGAAGGAATCCAGGCGGAGTCCTGAAGAACACGTTTTGGATCCTGATGAGTCTTCAGGTCACTGTTTTGACAACATCATGCTGCAGTTTTAGGCAAAGTTCACCGACTTGATGCCATAAAAGCGAGTTTGCATGACATAAGCTGGACAAGTACCATGCTTCTCATCTCACAGCTGTGAAGCCTTGTCCACGTGTTTTTTGTATTTCAGAGAACAACTGAAATATCACCATCATTTCACAGCAGCTCATTTCTGGTGTTGACACATGACTCATAGGGTTTTAGAGTTGGAAAAGAACTGATAGGTGATAAGACTTACGATGTATGATTAACCAACCCCTCAGTGAACCATGAAGTTTTTAATAAATCATATAAAATACTAGACAGGAATAAACCTTCATCCTTTACAGTATTACTGATACACAGTGAGAAAACTCAAATACCTGGAGCGAAAGGAATGGGATGACATTGGTGTAAGAGGCACTGGGAGGAAATAGTCAAATATGTATGTTACTACATTAAATAGGAATTAGAGGAGGGAAGAGTCATTTGCCTAACTAGTGTTTCTTCCAGAATCAATGGAAATTTAAATCGAATGATCTTTTTGTCAGTTTTTCTTTTCTTCTACTTGTTTTCTCTCCAAAATAATCCAAATCGCTCTCTCTCCTCTCTCTCCTCTCTCTCTCCTCTCTCTCCTCTCTCTCTCCTCTATCTCTCCTCTCTCTCTCCTCTCTCTCTCCTCTCTCTCTCCTCTCTCTCTCCTCTCTCTCTCTCTCTCAGTAAGCACCAGGATACCTATTCTATGGCACATGCTCGATAGTTCTTGCTAAGATACTCAAGTCTTAAGTCCTAATCAACTTTCATTTTTATTTCATCAAGAGTTTAAACATTAATTTAGTGATAATGATAGAATGGTAGGAAATTGGTCCCATAGCCTCAGAACAAATCACACCATATAAATGTGTCTATCATATTCAAGATTAATTTCTTTTGATGAACTGTTCTATTAGTGCATAGTTTAAACACATGGCTAGCCTATGCTTTAACCAGTACTGGAATTTAACACACAGCGGCAAACAGGAATCTTGCTTAACTTGACCTGGACTGTCGCTCAGCGCCTGCTGCTGACCCTCTGGTGAGAATGCAATAACCCAGAATGATGGATGAGTCAGGGAGGCTGGACAGCAGATTGTCCAGAACAGTATGTAATTCCCATGAGAGGGAAGGCTGTGGAGACCAGCTCACCCACCTCACTGACTCCCTGCAAGGCCCGAGTTAAAGGATGCTGCACAATTTCCTCTCCATTCCAGAATGACATTTCATTCTGTTCAATGTCCTCTTGCTAGGTCGACTTTTACTCTCTCAAATGCGCTGTTTAAGATACAAGTTGCTCTGGAATATGGCCCATTAAATGAATTACTGGGGCAGAGCATTTTTCCCTGCATTAGAGAACCGAGGCAGCCCAATGAGAATTGGTGCCTAGGAGGATGCAGAGTGAGGAGGAATGAGAAGAGAGGGGAGGGCAGGACACATCAACATCCAAAATTTGAGTCGTCCACTTCATGATCTCCTTTTTGGGGTTTGCTTGTCACTTCTTCAGGGACCCTGTGCCAGTCGAAGGCATTGTGTCCACCCTCTCTGGAAGGCTGCCTGTGAGGAATGACAGGAGATGAGACCACAGAGGCACAGGACACTAGAAGTCAGAGAAACTTTTGAGACCACGAGCCTCAATTCCTCATTTTACAGACCCGGATATTACAGCTCTGCTCTTAAGGTCACAAAACTTATGTAAACGTTGTGTGCTTTGCTGAGCTAGATGAAGACCATTTTGAGGCCTTATGCACCTGCTGTGTTTTTGGTGGGACTCTCTCCTGTCCCCAGGCTAAGATTCTTTACATGAATTCTCAAATTCCACAGATGATGAGATTTTATAGCATCTTCCAGTGTTGGGTTTGGTTTCTGTTATTTTGAATGAGCGTGCTGACTGTAGGAAATGATGAACTCAAGTGGCAGTTGAGATCAGAGGGACTGAAAACAAAGTCAAGTGTAACAGGATGCTGCTTTGGTGGTGTTTTTACCGTCCAAATGCACAGCCCGGATCCACACACCTTGACTTCATCTCTGTTCCCCATTTATTTTCCACCGGATCTCCGTGGGCACTTTTTTCTCCTCTTTCATCTTTTCCTCTACTCAGAAAAGTGCTCATAAAAGAGCAACTGTGATATTGCTTCTATTTGTCTTCTTGAGGGAAACTGGTTTACCTTGACCCTCTCTCATGCGTTTCCAGCCAGGTCGATTCTTCTTAGGCCTGTGTTTGTCTACACTCACCTTTTAACATTTGGGCCAGGGGAGGGACAGGATCCTTAAAACGTGATACCTGTTTCCACATCTAAGGAAATGTAAATAGGTTGTTGTAGATTTTGTTAATATCATTTTTGTACCAATTCCTCACCCAGGCAATTCACTACAACCTTGAAACTCAGCATGTTTCTGGGTATCGTGTCTGGTATCTGAAGACTCTCCGAACCCAATTCTGCATGTGGCTAAATTACAAACTCAGAGGAGCAGCTTCCAAATACGAGAATTTTCTGGGTGGTGATTTAGTCAACATGTAAATGCTAAGCTCTGATTGGAATAGGAAAAGCCCCGTCAAAAATTTATTTTTCAGAATGAATGAGTCAAAGCTCTGTGACTTCCTGTCTGCTGGACACAAAACCCAACAGCCTGATTCAACAGAGAAAGTGGCTGAGGTCAAGGCTGCAAGGACTAATTTAGGATTGGGATTCTTGCTCTTGACTCAGGCATTGAAGTAGCCTCACAGAGAAATAATACATTCCAGAAATACCTTGGTTTCTGTGATCTCCATCTAGACCAACAAATCGCCCTATGTAATCAGCCTACAGTGCATCTCAAGAAAGTACAATATAAATGGAAATATACAACCTACTGAGACCAAAACAAAGATTTATTTAAAAAAAAGAGACGTCTTTACATGCATCACTAAATTTTAACGGTAATGAAGATGGGTCATTGAGGGTATAAAACGCTGGAATCCTGCATCAGAGTGCCTGGTGAGGAAATTTTTTTTAATTATTATTATACTTTAAGTTTTAGGGTACATGTGCACAATGTGCAGGTTAGTTACATATGTATACATGTGCCATGCTGGTGTGCTGCACTCATTAACTTGTCATTTAGCATTAGGTATATCTCCTAAAGCTATCCCTCTCCCCTCCCCCCACCCCACAACAGTCCCCAGAGTGTGATGTTCCCCTTCCTGTGTCCATGTGTTCTCATTGTTCAATTCCCACCTATGAGTGAGAATATGCGGTGTTTGGTTTTCTGTTCTTGCGATAGTTTACTGAGAATGATGATTTCCAATTTCATCCATGTCCCTACAAAGGACATGAACTCATCATTTTTTATGGCTGCATAGTATTCCATGGTGTATATGTGCCACATTTTCTTAATCAAGTCTATCATTGTTGGACATTTGGGTTGGTTCCAAGTCTTTGCTATTGTGAATAGTGCCGCAATAAACATACGTGTGCATGTGTCTTTATAGCAGCATGATTTATAGTCGTTTGGGTATATACCCAGTAATGGGATGGCTGGGTCAAATGGTATTTCCAGTTCTAGATCCCTGAGGAATCGCCACACTGACTTCCACAATGGTTGAACTAGTTTACAGTTCCACCAACAGTGTAAAAGTGTTCCTATTTCTCTACATCCTCTCCAGCACCTGTTGTTTCCTGACATTTTAATGATTGCCATTCTAACTAGTGTGAGATGGTATCTCATTGTGGTTTTGATTTGCATTTCTCTGATGGCCAGTGATGATGAGCATTTTTTCATGTGTTTTTTGGCTGCATAAATGTCTTCTTTTGAGAAGTGTCTGTTCATGTCCTTTGCCCACTTTTTTATGGGGTTGTTTGTTTTTTCTTGTAAATTTGTTTGAGTTCATTGTAGATTCTGGATATTAGCCCTTTGTCAGATGAGTAGGTTGAGAGAATTTTCTCCCATTCTGTAGGTTGCCTGTTCACTCTGATGGTAGTTTCTTTTGCTGTGCAGAAGCTGTTTAGTTTAATTAGATCCCGTTTGTCAATTTTGGCTTTTGTTGCCATTGCTTTTGGTGTTCTAGACATGAAGTCCTCGCCCATGCCTATGTCCTGAATGGTAATGCCTAGGGTTTCTTCTAGGGTTTTTATGGTTTTAGGTCTAATGTTTAAGTTTTTAATCCAGGGACCAACAGAATTGATAGACTGCTAGCAAGACTAATAAAGAAGAAAAGAGAGAAGAATCAAATAGACACAATAAAAAATGATAAAGGGGATATCACCACCGATCCCACAGAAATACAAACTACCATCAGAGAATACTACAAACACCTCTACGCAAGTAAACTAGAAAATCTAGAAGAAATGGATAAATTTCTCGACACATACAGCCTCCCAAGACTAAACCAGGAAGAAGTTGACTCTCTGAATAGACCAATAACAGGCTCTGAAATTGTGGCAATAATCAATAGCTTACCAACCAAAAAGAGTCCAGGACCAGATGGATTCACAGCTGAATTCTACCAGAGGTACAAGGAGGAACCTGTACCATTCCTTCTGAAACTATTCCAATCAATAGAAAAAGAGGGAATCCTCCCTAACTCATTTTATGAGGCCAGCATCATCCTGATACCAAAGCCTGGCAGAAACACAACCAAAAAAGAGAATTTTAGACCGATATCCTTGATGAACATTGATGCAAAAATCCTCAATAAAATACTGGCAAACCGAATCCAGCAGCACATCAAAAGCCTTCTCCACCATGATCAAATGGGCTTGCAAGGCTAGTTCAATATACGCAAATCAATAAACGTAATCCAGCATATAAACAGAACCAAAGACAAAAACCAAATGATTATCTCAATAGGTGCAGAAAAGGCCTTTGACAAAATTCAACAACCCTTCATGCTAAAAACTCTCAATAAATTAGGTATTGATGGGATGTATCTCAAAATAATAAGAGCTATCTATGACAAACCCACAGCCAATATCATACTGAATGGGCAAAAACTGGAAGCATTCCCTTTGAAAACTGGCACAAGACAGGGATGGCCTCTCTCACCCCTCCTATTCAACATAGTGTTGGAAGTTCTGGCCAGGGCAATTAGGCAGGAGAAGGAAATAAAGGGTATTCAATTAGGAAAAGAGGAAGTCAAATTGTCCCTGTTTGCAAATGACATGATTGTATATCTAGAAAACCCCATTGTTGCAGCCCAAAATCTCCTTAAGCTGATAAGCAACTTCAGCAAAGTCTCAGGATACAAAATCAATGTACAAAAATCACAAGCATTCTTATACACCAGTAACAGACAAACATATAAACGCTGGAATCCTGCATCAGAGTGCCTGGTGAGGAAATTTTTTTTATTATTATTATACTTTAAGATTTAGGGTACATGTGCACAATGTGCAGGTTAGTTACATATGTATACATGTGCCATGTTGGTGTGCTGCACCCATTAACTCGTCATTTAGCATTAGGTATATCTCCTAAAGCTATCCCTCCCCCCTCCCCCCACCCCACAACAGTCCCCAGAGTGTGGCGTTCCCCTTCCTGTGTCCATGTGTTCTCATTGTTAGCCTCTCTGACATGAAAATCCTGAAGCATCCCAGTGGTACTTCAACAGAAGAGGTGACACAAACTCCCAAGAAGTTAGTCCTTTGTCAGAAAAAGATAACCTTGTACAGCTTCCCTAAAACAAATTCAGACAGAGATCTGGTCATCAACACTCCTGTTTAAACTTGCAAAGCCATCATCTCTGTATTGTGAGTTATCTGTGTTTCATTATAACCGAAGTTCATCTGCACAAATTGGCATTCTAAATTGTTACTTGTTATTCTGCACATTTTATGATGAGATAGTTACAGAAATAAATCAATATAAATTAAGAGAATATCACAAATTAGTAGAATAAGGAATGGCCAATATTTTTCAAGAAGCTAGCTAAGGTTTCCAATGTCATTTATTATATAAATTAATATTCTCACTACATATCACACCCCAATCTCAGATGTATTTAAGTAGCTAAATAGAAAAATAGAAAAAAGAAAATATTGTGTGTTATAGAAACCAAGAAAATAGAAAAAAGATAATACTGTATAATAGAAGCTAAGAAAATGGAGATAAATAATTATTATCTCAACAAAAATATCATCATTAGAATAAAAGCAATAAAAGCCAAAAAATAATTAGGAAAATATTTATAGTTTTACTGTATAATAAACATACACTTAAATATAAAGCAGAAATAAAAGTAAAACAAAATCTGGTAAAATCTTTGCAACAAATTTCCTATGTTAATATATTTAGTATGTTAGGAGATCAAACAAATTACAAAAATCAGGCAAAATACATAGTGAAGATGTCCTAAAAACCAAAAGCAAGTTTGAAATCAGTATTAATTGTTGCTCTCCTATTTGTAACAGTGAAAAATTGGAAGTAACTGTTTCCCTTATGATTAAATATTGACAACAGCATGCAAATTGATAATTTACATAATATTTAAGAGGAAGGACAAAGCAGATATAATTAAATCCCCTCTCTTCCTTTAAAATTATTGAAATAAGAGTAAAGAAACCCAAAAGGAACTATGTTTATACGACACTGAAAAGCAAAGGAGGAAGCCACAGACCAAGATTTTGACAAATTTCTGCAAGACAGAAGGAAGACAGGATCACATTAACAAACATACCCCAGTAAAGGAAACCATGGCTCAGAGCACAGGTGAGACCCATTTACTAGGAATGCACTCACTCCCCTAACACCCCTCTACATGGAGCAGCTACACAGAGAAATGAGATTTGACACTAAGAGGGTGATTTGTGGAACGGATGCAAGGCAACTCTTACCAAGCCTCTCTCCCTGTCTCCCATCTGTAGAGCTGAGAACATAGCCTGAATCTCAGAAGGTGGCATCAAGACCAGCGGGAGAGAAAGAACTAGTCAACAAGCGATGCTAAATAATTCAGGATGCATGGCTTACCCATATGGGGAAACATAAAATTCTTGCTAAATTCCAGGGGTTCAGTCTAGCTTCCACTGCTCACCAGGGCATGGAAAACCAGTCCCTGAGATGAGTATTGCCAGGGAGGAAGGTTTCATTTGGATGATGCCAGCCAGAGAGATTGGAGCAAAACCTCAAATCTGTTTCTTCTTCCTGCCTCCAACTAAATTTAGGGGTGTATATAGCAGGGAAGGAAAATTGGGCTGGGAGGGCAAGAAAGAAGAGTTGGTCACCAGGCAGCGGGTGCATTTCATTGTACAAATCATAAGTTTATCAAGCTTCAGTTCTATGGGCATGTGGCCTGTTAGAAAATCGGGCTACTTTCAAAAGTAGTCATTTTTCTCAGTATACACATATAAAATCCACATGAATTAAAGATGTAAATGTGGAAAACAAACCTAAAGCTTTTTGCAAATACATAAACAAATATCTTTATAACCTCATTGGGAAGGGAAGGATTTCACACACATGACACAAACATCACAAACTGCACACAGAAAAGATAAAAGTCACTGTATTGCATTTAAAAACACTAGTTCATCCACATATGCCATGGAATACTATGCAGCCATCAAAAAGGATGAGTTCATTTCCTTTGTAGGAACATGGATGACGCTGGAAACCATTATTCTGAGCAAAATATCGCAAGGACAAAACCAAACACCACATGCTCTGTTGCTCAGGCTGGAGTGCAGTCACACGATCTCGGCTCACTGCAACCTCTGCCTCCCGGGTGCAAGCGATTCTCCTGCCTCAGCCTCCCAAGTAGCTGGGATTACAGGTGCGTGCCACCATGCCTGGCTAATTTTTGTATTTTTAGTAGAGACAGGGTTTCACCACATTGGCAAGGCTGGTCTCGAACTCCTGACCTCATGATCCGCCCTCATCAGCCTCCCAAAGTGCTGGGATTACAGGCGTGAGCCACCGCGCCTGGCCTTTTTTTTTTCCCCCCTTTTCTTTTTTTTTTTTTTACTTTTAAGCTCAGAGGTGCATGTGCAGGTTTGTTATATAGACAAAGGGTAAACTCGTGTCATGAGGGTTTGTTGTACAGATTATTTTATTACCCAGGTATGAAGCCTAGTACCCATTAGCTATTTTCCCCATTGTCTCCCTCCCATTCTCCGCCCTCTGGCAGGCTTCAGTGTGTGTTGTTCCCCTCTATGTGTCCTGTGTTCTCATCCTTTAGCTCCCACTTATAAGTGAGGATATGCATTTCTTAAAAGAATGTTACACTACTGTTGGGATATTTTTCTAAGTCTGCTTTTTTTTTAATCATCCAGAAGGTGTCAACCAAAAACTTCCTGGTAATAACCAGTACTCCTATTCCTGCCTGAGTGGCTTTCCTGTGACTGGACTGAAACGTCCTGCAGCTGTGGTTGAACGAGGGTGACAGCCAAGTTTGCATGGCACACACATCATGACTGCTGCCTGACCCACAGACACCACACAGTACAGGCTTGTTTCAGAGATGCCAAATGTGGGGAAAATGCATCTTAAAAGTCACAGAAATAAATGTCGTTTATTAATAAATGTAATAATTAATAAATGATTAATTATTTCATTTATAAGGAGGACGGATGAAAGAGAGAGAATATAAATGCATTTATTACCACTGAACTGTACATGTAAAAATGGTAAATATGGTAAATTATATATGCATATTTTATCTCTATTTAAAAAATCACTGAAATAAATGTAGTTCGATCAGTATTTCTTTCAGGAATATTTCTGCAGCTTTTTTGTTTGTTTTTGCTTATAATTTTTGGCCTCTTTTTTTTTCTTCATATTTTGCTTTTATTCCCCTGTTGTTGGTATAAAAAGATAATTCATCCAATCTTAAAGCTAGGAACATTTTTCTTCAAATGGCAAAAGTTTAGTAATATAAAATTACATCTTCTTTGTGGCTATAATCACGTTACTTAGTTCTTCAGGGAATGATATTTTCATATGCCTAATATTTTAAATGTTTTTAATTGACTTTCAGTTTCCCAGGGAAGGAGAACCTCCTTTCCAAAGAGTTTCCTTTGTGATTTTGGAACAGAAAGTCAATAGTACAAGCGTCAACATTACAAGAGGCATGGTAGGTTTTCTGTTGGAAGGTACTGGAGACAGATGTAGGATACACTGCATTTTTCATTTTACAAATGGGTAGCAAGAGATGATGTGTAAAATTGATGGGTACATTACTTAAGGTTCTTCCAGCTGCTATAGCAAATAAACCCTGCAATCTCAATCTTTTAAGAAAATAGTAGTTTCTTTCTCAATTGCTCAAAATAAAATTTATTTTATTACAATAAAATACATCAGTTATTTAGCAGATGGCCTTCAGAATGCTGAATCAAGAACCCAGGTCCCTCCACCTTGAACATCCATCATCTCTGAAGATTCAAGAATAGTTTAATTCCAACTTTAGAATGGGAGAGAACCAGAGAGTTCTCAAAAGGCATCCCCGGATGTTTTGAAGGCCAGGCCTGAACCTGGCACATACTTCTGCCATATTCCAGTAGCTAGAACGTAGTCACATAGCAAAGGAGGCCAAGAAATGCGGAATAGCTGAAGAGCAGCCGAAAAAAGAAAATCAGTTTGGTGGATAATGAGCAAGTTTCTTCCAAAAGGGATTAAAAAACAGTGTTTTAAATTCATTAGTAAAGTGATAATGTCAATTTGAAAAGATGATACAGGAAAAATTGGTAAGAAAAGGAGAAAAGAACAATTGATTGTGGAAGTTAGTGGAACTCTTTGTCTTACAGATGAGAGGTGATGGATTGTGTTTGAACTGGGGAAATAAGGAAGTGGATCTGTGTTCCTGCTTCCTGGGCGTACAGAGCTGTCCACCACAGAACTAGCATTGACACCGGCAAAATTGCTTTTCTCTGAGAACTTGGAGAGAGAATAGGGGTCATGTTGGACTTGGTGATGATAGTGATGGTGGTGATGAGGAATAATTTATATTTTTATTGTAAATTTTCAGTAATATTTTGAATTTTTATTTTAATATACGTGGACAACTTTAATAATTACATAATTAATCACAGTAAAAGTGGTAAAATACAAGCTGAAAATTAAATCCAAGGACAGAGATCCATTTAATAAGCAACTATAGACATGGAATAAGAATATTTTTTCATAACTTTTATTATTACATTAGCAAATATTCATATTTTTAAGAGGAAATGTAGAGTAGAAAACTACAAGTATAATCTCTTTTACGTAAATACTATGCATAGAAAAGACTAGAAGGGAACCACAGGTGTTGTTTTAGTATATTTATTTATGATGAATTATAGTCTTTATTTTTGCCTATACTTTATCTTTGTTGTCATCTATATAATGAGTTGTATTAATGTCTATACTTTTGTGTCTAAAGAATTGAAATTGAATATTTCATTGTCAAAAACTAAGCCATGACAGAAAGCACAATAACTTAATAGTGAAGTCGAGTTCAGGGTGCTTGGAACCGTAGCTGGCTTTGTCTAATGGTGAGATAATCATTAGGATTAGAACTCAAGAGCCCAAGGTTTCCATCCCAGATATGTTGCTAACTAAATGTGTGACCCTATGTAGGTCACTTTATCAGCGCCTCGGTTTTTCACTTGCCGAGTGATGTTCGCATTTTCATTTCCTACAACCTGAGTATATTAATGCAGCCACGACCCTGGTGCTGCCTGTTGAAATGAGGCAGATTAAAGACCACAAGGCCTATGGCAGGAAAGATGCTTCTTTTTCCACCTCCAGTGACAAGCTCTGTGAGATGAAGTAAGTCTTCTAATTCAGTCAAATTCTGCTGCTGGTGGCTTTTCTCCATTGGTCATATTTATACAGCTGGGGACCTACAGCGCAAGCCTCTCCAGGGGAGCCCTTCAGGTCTTCACTAGCTAAATATTCCCAACTCTCCCTCTCCATGTGTCTCACAGGTTTGCCATTTCCTCATCAGGTTGGCTTATGCCCAAGTTAGCACCCTTATATATTCTATATCATTTGATCCCCAAACTCCATTTTTTCCACTCAGTTATTTCTCTAGGTGAGCTGCTTGCAGTGAAAAATAGGAAAGGGGGGGAATCTTTTTTTTTTTTTTTTTGAGATGGAGTCTCGCACTGTCCACCAGGCTGGAGTGCAATGGTGCCATCTCAGCTCACTGCAAGCTCCACCTCCCAACTTCACGCAATTCTCCTGCTTCAGCCGCCCTAGTAGCTGGGACTACAGGAGCACGCCACCACGCCCAGCTAATTTTTTTGTATTTTTAGTAGAGACGGGGTTTCACTATGTTAACCAGACTAGTCTCGAACTCCTGACCTCAAGTGATCTGCCCACCTCGGCCTCCCACAGTGCTGGGATTACAGGCATGAACCACCGTGCCCGGTTAATCATTTTGTTTTAAATAAGTTTCAGTTAGAATATAGAGCTTCTTCCCCAGACAGAGTAACCTTCGATTCTCCATTTTCATGTAAAAGCAGGTGGCATTTCTTGTACACTGTAGAGATGGTATGATTATTAAACAGCTAATAATTAGAAAGCATTCCAGAAATAAAATCAGCATATAAATACCCAGTATGATGGGGATGATTAAACTACCGGCTGTGGTGGACAAAAAATAATATTATTCAATTGTTTACATGCATTTAGCTGATCTAACAAAACATACATTTGTAAGATCCCAGCCAGAAATATTTCCAGGTAATAAAATATAAATTATAGTGCTCCTTTATGGATTGCATACTTTCTTCCCTCTTTACGTTTCAAATAAATTACCTTCTATGTATCACTTAAATAACATCAGGCTTTCTGAGGTGCTTAAGACAATCTTAACAGTACTGAGTTAAAATATATCTTTAACATGGTATTTTTTCTAGTCTTTAGGAAAGCTTCACTCAAGTGCATTTTCAAAGGTCTTTGAAGATGAAATATTCTGAGGGCCTCGTGCATTGCTGCTGAATTTAATAGTCCTTAGCAATCACACTGAAATCCATTCCCTTTGCCCTCAGCTTCCCTTCCTAATTCTATCACGTAACTACCTTCTTCCTCAAAAGCCTTCTTACCACCTTAGCAAGAAATGACAACTGGGATTTCAGTGAAAATGTATGGATTTAATTTGCAAGCTCTCCAGTCTTGGCTTTGCTCTCTGTGAGTCTTGACGGAGGGGAGAAGCTACACCGGAGGCCTAAGAAGCCTTGCCCAGGCTCACCTGATCTCCTTCTCTTCCAGAAGCCTCCCAGGTTCCAGCCCACTCTCACCTTCCACAGGGGGCCTCTTGCCTCCCGGCTTCTGCCCAGTTCAGCCAATGGGAGTCAGGGGTGCGAGCTCTAAGCGGGGGGATGAAGAGTCAGGGTTGCAGGTGGGTCTGGCCGCTGCCCTCTGCCTCAGGTTCCCACAGACAGCCCTGTCCTGAAGCTACGAGATGGCTGAAAGACAACACAATTCCCCAGTCCCCGGCAGCCGCGCGTTTAATTTCCACTCACAGTTTTGCCTTTTCCAGAATATCATGAAAGTGGAATCATGAAGGATATACTCACCGGGGGTCAGGGAAGAGGACTCAGGGTGTGAGGGGTTGTCTGGGAGAGCTGGGAATGTTCCATGTCTTGATTGTCGTAGCCGTTACATGACTATTTACAGTCGTTGAATCTGCATGCTGAAAAGGGTGAATTTTATTGCATGTAAATTATGTTTGCAAAAAGCCAGCTAAAGAGTGAGAAATAATTATGTCTGTTTTCACTGCAGTCAATTCCCCCACGACAATAGGGGGATTTTCGGAAGATGCTTTGATATCATAACTCTGTTGTGCATTGTGCATTTTCATAAGTCATTAATATTTATAGGCCAGCTAACTTCATCCCTCTTGATTTTGATTATGCAAGGAGATGCTAAACAAAATGTGTTTCAGGAGAAACTCACGTGTCCACAGCTTTCCGTACCATTGGCCAATCTCTGGGTGGTCCTCCCTTTTCAATATTCTACCCTATCACATCAGAAATAGGTATTGGGGTTGGGCGTGGTGGCTCACGCCCATAATCCCAGCACGTTGGGAGGCCTAGGCGGGTGGATCACTTGAGGACAGGAGTTCGAGACCAGCCTGGCCAACATGGTGAAACCCTGTCTACTAAATATACAAAAATTAGCCACTGAGGTGATGTGAGCTGTAATCCTAGCTACTGGGGAGGCTGAGGCAAAAGAATCACTTGAACCCGGGAGGTGGAGGTTGCTGTGAGCCAAGATCACACCACTGCACTCCAGCCTGGGCAACAGAGGGAGAGTCTGTCTCAAAAAAAAAAAAAAAAAAAAAAAAAAAAAAAGCCAGGCGTAGTGGCTCACGTCTGTAATCCCAGCACTTTGGGAGGCTGAGGTGGGTGGATCACCTGAGGTCAGGAGTTCGACACTAGCATGGCCAACGTTGAGGAAACCCCACCTCTACTAAAAATATAAAAATTAACCAGGCATGGTGGGCGCCTGTAGTCTCAGCTACTCGGGAGGCTATGGTAGGAGAATAGCTTGAACCTGGGAGGCAGATGCTGCAGTGAGCTGAGATCACACCATTGCACTCCAGCCTGGGTAACAAGAGCAAAACTCCGTCTCAAAAAAACATAAAAATAAAAAAAAAAAAAAGATGTAAGTATTGGAATGTATGTCCTCCTTGGTGGCTGGGAAGCTTTCAAGACCAGATTCATATTCATGAAGGTTTTCTCTTAAGTCAGCTGAGTATTTCTTTGGCAATACGATTCCTCAAACATTTAACAGATTTCTTATTTATTTGTTTTCCCTGAATTCTAAGGACTAGTATCTACACCCAAAGTTTGGCTTCACCTTCTCCAGTGTGCCTGAGTTCATCACCCCTTTGCCTTCTCTCAGTCCACAGCAACTGGCCCGAGACAACTTAGAACAGTAAGAGGGGAGGCAGCACTCTCATCAGAGCTGTGGCCTCAGTCGCGCTACTCAGCTGAGTAGCTTCATTAGGCTTTGCTGTGGGAAGCGTTGTGACACCCCATCTGTTTCTGTTTGGGTTCAAGGAGCTGACGGGTTTTCTAAACCTCAAGGTCCTAAATTTCTTGATACTCCTATCTTTCTTTCATTTTCTTTGCATACATCTCTTTCCTGTGCTCGTCTGTGTCTTCTATTAATTTACACTGTTTTGTGATGAAAAATGGTGCTGCTTTCTCATCTTGGAGAGACCCCCTTTGAGGAGGACCACTTATGAATCACCTCCAAAGGCTCTACCATAGATAGACGTACTGCTTGCTCCTTCCATTCCTATTCCCAATCCCCTTTGAAGTCTCCTCGGACTTCCCCAGAGATTCTCAGGCTGCTGTGGAGGCACAGCTGATGAAATTATTCATATAGAATTGGTACACAGACGTATTATATTTGATGACAGTCAGTTATCTTCCCTCCATTGTACCAGACAGTGCCCCTTAGGGACCTGCACATGGCATCTTGCCCATTTTTTTCTTTTGTTTTGTTTTCTTTTCTTTATTTTTGAGACATCTCACTCTGTTGCTCAAGCTGAAGTGCAGAGGCATGATTTCAGCTCACTGCAACCTCTGCCTCCTGGGTTCAAGTGATTCTTCGGCCTCAGCCTCCTGAGTAGCAGGGATTACAAGTGCACACCACAACGCCTGGCAAATTTTTTGTATTTTTAGTAGAAACGAGGTTTTGCCATGTTGTCCAGGCTGGTCCCAAACTCCTGAGCTCAGGCAATCCGCCTGCCTCAACCTCCCAAAGTGCTGGGATTACAGGCAGGAGCCACCACTCCTGGCCATTTGCTCATTTTTCTACCTTCTGTGTCTAACTTACTGTCAAGTTCATAGGAGGCACCCAGTAAATATTGGCCAAATAAAATTGTCTTCATTTACAAAAGAAAAATAAACCTTGATAATATGTGTAAATTGTTAAGCATGCTTGCCTGGTACCATAAAATAATACAAAATAGCCCTGCGCAGTCTTTTATGGAGATGTCTTCATATAAAGGCAGCATAGAGAAGACAGCACATTGACTGCATGGTGACCCATCGGAAAGTGCTTTTAATACCACTGGGAAACTGAACTGCCAGGGCCATCTCCAAGGAAGAACAAAGCTTCAGAGAGTGTGTGGGATTGGAGTAGATGGGGAAATGGATGTAGGGTATTTCAAGCTAAAGGAAAAACAGATAGAAGTCAGCTTTGGGAATGGGCCTCATATGTTGGGGAATAACAAGACAACCTGCCCAACCAAAGTGAACACACATTTGGGATAGAATTTAGGTTGCCTGAACTGCTTTGGATTTTTCTAGATATAGAAAACTAGGCTATCTTTTTTGTCCTTCTGTGTAATCTCCCAACCCTAGTTGTCATTGTATCCATTGAAGAATGGTCTCTCTGTGTCCTTGGGATGCTTATATTTGCTCCTTTTGGTCTGCGACATTTTTAAAGAGTTGGAATTTCCTGTTGTTTGCATACATATTCTGAAAAACTGTATTTATGTTAATGATTAGATACAAAAGGTTTCTGCTAATATCCCGCACCTGCTAGGAAATTAATTTGGGTTCTACATTTGTCTAGAAAGGGTCTAAGTATTATCACCCTGATTAAAAATTCACCTAAAAACTTCTGTGTCTCTGTGTTGCATATAGAAACATCAATATGGCTTCCATATGCACTTGTTATTGGAGAAAAAATAGATTAAGAATCCCACTACATTAATGATAGCCATGAAATTTAGCTCTCTGCGGATCTTTGCTTAAAAATTATATTCAGCATATATATATATATGTGCACACACATATATATATATATGCATACATATACTAACACAAAAATGAATTTTGGCATATAAATGGGTGTAAAAGTGAAAATGTAACTCATTTATTCAAATGTGTAAGCTAAACGTATTTGGAAAAATAAATAGAACACTGAAAATCATTAAAATTAACAACTTTTATGACATTTTCTGGGAAATTTATGACTACCAAGTGTTGAAGACCATGTTTGAAAAGAAAAAAAAATTAGAAGGCATAAATAAAAAAGTTAAGTCATTAAATGATAAAATATTCTAAAGAAATTTAAGATAAGGTGACAGAATACAAGCATGGTAACTTTCTTAACTTTTAGAAGAAAATGTAACACTGAAGTTTAAGTTATGCCAAGCTATAATTTTAACAATTTTCAGAAGAATATATAACAGTGTATAAAAATATCCACGTAGCAGAAAGAAACACAGACAACAAAGTGAATTTAAAATTTATGTCATATGTTGTACTTGTCCCTCTGGGTAGACGGAGTAGACATCCTTTTCTCCATTCCTCCCACTAAGTGCAGCTAAAGCCACTGGGCATTACACATAAAACAAATGTAAGACGACTCTGAAAGAAGGAGGGAAGAAGGCAGACCACCTGGGGAGCTTGCGACTGGAGGAAGAAACCAGGGGTGAATTCCTTGGGTTTTCTTTTTGCCTTATATCTCCAGACTAGGTAGTTGAGAGGCTGACACAAAACCCTAGTGTGTGCAAACAAACATGCCCCAAGAAATGCTCATCTCTTGCCAAAGACCAAGGAATGGGCAGTCTAAGACAGTGGCCACTCTAGTCCAACAAGGACCACATAGGACACCAGGGTCCACTTCTGGTGCCACAAGGAGAATTCGACTGGAGAGCTTTGCCAGGCTGCAATGTGGTCCCAAACTCCCACCTGAATGGCATCAGAGGAGGCCAAGTGAGAGACTTTCCACTTCTACCCACACAGTCAGGGGCTCCCCTCCCTGTGGTGTCAATGCAGACCCTGTAGAAAGCTGGACTTTTACCTGCACCCTGTGTAACAAGGTGCCCCCTACCCTCCACTGGGGGTTGTACGAGGAGCCTAGTAGAGTCGGGATGGTCACTGATGCTCAGAGATAACGAGGCCCCTGCCCTAGAGTGTCAGTGGGGACTCCACAAGGAGCGGTGATGAGCTTCTTTGCTTCTGGCCGTGGTGTTTTGATGTGGGTGGTGGAGGGTCTGAATCCCACATCACCCCACAGCAGCAAGAAGCCCTTCCTCCAGTGCCCACCAAGACCAAGTGCAGAACCTGAAGTGTCCCTCCCCACTGGCAGTGTCATGAGAGGCCCACTTCCTGTGCAGTGCAGTGTTGGAGAGGGCCTGCAGAACAGGACACTTAAGTAATATCTTGGGTACCCAGGGGTAGGGCAGTGGAGGGAGACTGTGACTGTGGCGTAGCAGGAGAGAGGGCTTGTGGTGGGGACACAGTCCCATGTCTTGACTGTGGTGGCTGTTAATGGAATCTACACGTGGGATTAATGACCCAAAATGATACACGCACACATATAGCATTGGCAGAAGCTGAGGGAAGGGTGGGCACATGGGACCTCTTTGTACTATGACTGCAATTCCCTGTGAATCTATCATTGTTTTGCCAAAATAATCTTTTTGAAAAGCATATGCCATGTATCAGAGATGGCATAATATGATTGTTATTATATCAATAAATGTGATTAGGATAAAACTTTTAATTAGGAAAGAAATTATATCTGATTAAAGAGTATATTCCCGAGCAAAATATGGAAATATGTATGCAAACATGTTTGTATGTGCGTGGGGAATTTTGGGATGGATACACAAACTCTGGATAGTGGGGCTGATAATTGAGAAGAAGCTAGGACTTTGCATTTTATTTCTGCCTTTCTGTACTACTTGCAAATTTTACTATGGGAACTAATCACTTTCATAATTGAAATGAGCTACCTGAAGGCTGTAAAGAAAGAAATGATCTTGAAAACACAATATTTTAAAAATCTGCTTATAAATAATATTAAAACCAAATTGAATTAAACCACAGAAGTCTGGATGGGGAAATAATTTGAATGCAAGGTACATAGAATATTTGAATATATTTGTTCCAAAATTGACATTTTTTTGGGTTTCTTTCCAATCATGCCCAGTGTATGGTACAGTTATACAGATACATCATGGTTGTGCATTTGTCTTGCATCTGCATAGCTAGTTAAGCACAAAGGCAGGCCCAGGAGCCAGTGTAGAAACAATATTTTGCAATTTGGGAGGCAAGAACCTTCAAGCAAATTATTATAAAACACTCAAAGTCTTTCCTGGGGCCATGTTCTGGCTTTCGAGGTCTGTGTAATTGCTTGTCCTCCTCCCTTTTATTTTGAGACGGAGACTCACTCTGTCCCTCAGGCTGGAGTGCAGTGGCGCGATCTCAGGGCTCACTGCAACCTCCACTTCCCGGGTTCAAGCAATTCTCCTGCCTCAGCCTCCTGAGTAGCTGGGATTACAGGTGCGTGCCACCATGCCTGGCTAATTTTTGTATTTTTAATAGAGACGGGGTTTCACCATGTTGGTCAGGCTGGTCTCCAACTTCTGACTTCATGATCTGCCCACGTCGGCCTCCCAAAGTGCTGGGATTACAGGCATGAGCCACCACGCCCGGCCTGTCCTCCTGTTTTTTGTCTCTCTCCTTCCCTGATATTTGGCACTTTAAGATTTCTGTCCTCATTCATTCTACTGTGCCTTCATTCCACAAATCAATTGTTGAGCATTTACTATGTGACGGGCAGCCTTCTGGGCATTGAGAATACAGCTGTGAGGAAAGGAATGTCACTTCTGGAATGCAGCGTGCATACCAGCTTTGGGTGGACCTCTGATGGCCACTTTTCATTTTACCACGCCTCAGTCTCCTAGACAACAGTGTGGTGTCCAACAGGGAGCCGGAACTGGGTGGATGAGATTGTTGTCAGATTGACCGATTGTTTCGGGTACACTTTACCTGCAACCTTAGGCATAGACAGCGGCCACCCCTTCTTATAACTGCAAGGAGCTCGTGCCCCTCATCCACTGTTGCCAAATGCTACTCTGTGATTCTATGTGCCTTGCCATCAGGCAGCCACGAGAAGGGAAGCTGAGATTTCATCGGAGAAGGTAATTGGGGCATGGAATTGTATTTTGAAACTTGTGCTCCATTTTATTATGTGTTTATAGGAGACTGAAACAGAACAAGGAAAAACAAATTTGGGCTCAACAATAATGTACTTGTCTCCTGGTTACAGGTTTAATCATGTATTAAATTATATAAATCTTTTTCAATTATATTAATTTAACTCACTATCAATGGCAGTGGATTGATGGCAGAACATTTTCAGTTTTTGTTGTTAGCCAAAAAGCCCTCAGCGAAGTAAATAACTTAGGAAGAAATACGTAACTCTTCTCTGAGATGAGCTTGGAAGGGTTTCAAAGCTTTGGTCATTCGATTTTCATTATTTACCATAGCAAAACCTGCTGAAAGAGCACCTAATACTAAATAATTCCTTCTTATAGTCTTTGTGCACATTTAAAAACATGAAACAGTGATTGGCATGGCCTAACACAGGTCTTTGATTAATGGTCTTAAGAATTTTGCAAGCTTTCTCAACTTTCCAAGAGCAATTTGACCTATGAAGACAGCCTTTGGTAGACGATTTGCCTTGGCAACTGAGGCCGCAAAGGGGTCCACAGAGATGAAGAATAAGAAGTGTCTGATTGAGCATGGACAGGAGCTCTCTTTTCTCTCCCTGTTGATTTCGAATTGGCCACTGTTTAATCATTCTTGTGCTCATGCTTGGTAACAGTGGCTGTGGGGCTGGGGAGTGTGCTGTGTTACACGTGGTCCCTCATGAGTAGAATTTTATCTCATACCGAATTTAATATTCTTATGACTTAAGAAACAGAATCGCACCAGGGATAACAATAGCTTAAGATATATTTCACATATTTTGGCTGAAGAGCTTAGGCAAGAGAGAAAATACGTCATGCTATTAAATACTGACTGTTTCACTTCCAATGAAATAACGGATTGATTAGCATTTCCTAAGCAAGCTGTTCTGCATTTATTTGATTCACTTAGCGTCCATACATATAACTGATTTAAACTTAACATTCTTCCTACACTTTTACAGATCACATCAGGGAAAAGGAAGATTTTCATGGAATAAATTAACTTACACTAAACACAATTTGAGCACAGAAACATTAGCAGAATGAATATTTATGAATTTGCAATTAATTTTGCCGATGTTATTGTGTATTACCTACTATGTAATATGTGACTAATTTAATGTACTCATTTATGTAATAGATGTCTACAGAGGACCAACAAGGGGCCCAGCACTGTGTAAGTGCCAAAATTACAACAATAACAGTGGCAAACAAACTCCCTATTTTCATAGCGTTAATATTCTAGAGGAGGAGCTAACATTTCCAAAGGCAGCTCCACGTTTTGTATGACGTATAAAGAAGAGGCGAGATGATGTTGCCTGCATGTAGCTGAGTGAAAGGCAGCCAGCAAAGACCTCTCAGAGGAAGGAAATTCACACCTGACCTGAAGCCCAAGTGCATGAAGGAACTAAGCTACGAAGAGGGACAGAGAGGAGGTCAGTGAGGCTACAGCAGGGGGTGGCAAACATTTTCTATAAAGGGACACGTAGTTGATGATTTTGGATTTATGGCCCAGACAGTCTGTGTCACAATGGCCCCCTTTTATTTGGCAAGTCAAAAGCAGCCACAGTAATATGCAAGCTATTATGCCAATAAAATTTATAGATGGACACCGACATTTACATTTCATATAATTTTTTGTGTCACAAAATAGTGTTTTTTTATTTTGTTATACCCACTGAAAAGCATAAATACCATTCTTAGGTCACAGGCTGTATAATGCAGGCAGTGGGCTGGGTTTGGCCCATGTGGCGATTGTTTGCAGACCCCGGGCCAAAGACCAGAGAGGGAAGAAGATGAGGGGGCTGAGGTGGGCCCTAGGTCACTGTAGACCTTAGAGAAACTAGTATTTTGTTCTAAGAGAATTGCAAGCCATGGAGGGAATTTAAGCAGAGGAGAAGCGGTCTGATTTATGATTTCATAAAGTTCCCTCTGGTGCTGTCATGAGTGCATCATAATAGGCAAGTGTGGAAGCAGGAATGCTGTTTAGGAGGCTATTTGAAGAGGCTACAGGTGACAGGTGCAGGGTGGTGGGGGTTTCAACCCAGGTGAGAGAAGTAAGTGGGTATGTGAGTGTATGAGCATACCATATTATATCTGTTCTTCCTCTGCGGCCTCCAGCCTGGCTCTTTAAATAACCAAAACTTATGGTTGTAGCAACAAAAACTAGCCTACTTTAGATTTCAGCTGAATTATATTACCAAGCACATACATGTTTAATCTCGTCTTCTCGATTTAAACGAAAGCAGGGACAAATCCTCTGTTCTTTGCTGGTAAAAGGGATATGTCAAAATCTCCAGCCACGAGGGGGCTCCTGTCATCATGCCTCATGTGTTCATAACTACAATTTATGATGCCTCCTTCTGTACACTGATTTCAATTGAATGCTTCTAGAGAATACTGTTGAACTGAGTCTGAGGATACAGACGTTTGCATTTTATTAAAAAAACAACATTCTAATACAGTTCATGGATATCCTCCACTTTTCACAAGTTGCTTTTGTAGGCTAGTGGTGTGTTCTTCCCCAGGCAGTTTGCCTGATGCCAAGGACTTAGATACATCATTTGCCATCAGTGGAAGTCTGAATAGGATGGAGGGATATATAAATAAGTCAGGAATGCGTGACCCAGGTGACATATTATACTGGAATGATGGTATACCATGAGAATATGTGGCATAAGGCAGTTAGAGGTTTTGATGTCCTATGTTTAGCAGTGATTTTTTTCTGTAAGCACATGGTTGTTATTCCAAAGATAATATGTACTTTCAAGCATAAGTGACTTTATTTCAATCTATAGTCTCTTTGAGTAATTTTTATTCTTCCAAGACTCATGTCGTGTTGGGGCAATAGAGATAGTGTACTGTAGAACTGTTAGAATCCCAAATGCCTCCCCTTGCACTCATGGAAGCTGAGATGTGGGGTGGTATTAGAAGGATATACTTGCTTATTTCTCAATGTGACACAGCTAAGGTGCATATCATTTTCCTTTGCCGTGTACGGAAAACTTAGCACTCTTCTTCACCATTTGTTTAGAGATTTGGGCTACATGGTATCTCTGGTTGAGGCCTGGCAGTTTTCATGGCAATGTGAAAATGTTGATTGAATGACTTTCTAAAGTATTCATCTCTTGCCTGTGCTTCAGTGGAACTGCATGCACGCTGCAAAGGGGGTTTTCCAGAGTTGTGGATGCAGCTAATCTCCTAAATAGATGTCCATCTGTAGTCCTCCATCACCCAACTCCACTCATGTCATATGCAATCTAGAACGTAATCCTCTTTGTGTATAGGCATAAGCATGATTTACAAACTCTCAAGATTTAAACTGAAATGGAAACAGTAAAAATGGAGAAGCCGGCCGGGCATGGTGGCCCACACCTGTAATCCCAGCACTTTGGGAGGCCGAGGCAGGTGGATCACTTGAGGTCAGGAGTTCGAGACCAGCCTGGCCAACATGGCAAAACCCCGTCTCTACTAAAAACACAAAAATTAGCCAGCGTGGTGGCGTGCCTGTAATTCCAGCTACTCAGGAGCCTGAGGCAGGTGAACTGCTTGAACCCAGGAGGTGGAGGTTGCAGTGAGCTGAAATTGGAGTGTCACTGCACTCGAGCCTGGGCAACAGAGAAAGACTCTGTCTCAAAAAAAAAAAAAGGTGGGGGTGTCTGGGGAGAAAAAAGGTGGGGAGAAGTCAAAAAAGGTTTGGGGTATGTGGGGAGAAGTCAAATTCACCTATCTGGCTTTGGAATCTCTCTACACTACATAGTTGGCATGCACTCATGTCTTGCTGTACAACATGGTCCTAAGTAACTCTATTATAGGACTGAAAAACCTTGGCTCACGCATTTCCTACCAGTGGGACCAAGGACAATGCATTCTGCTTTCATCTCTGCAGCCTTTAAGACACAGCTAACCCTCCAGCATAAGGATTTCCATGCCTCACATTGTCTTAAAATATCTGTTGTACTTTTGCCTTGTACTTTAAACTCCCAACTTCTTGGTTAATAGTGTGAGTATGGGCCAGGTGCGGTGGCTCATGCCTGTAATCTCAGCATTTTGGGAGGCCGAGATGGGTGGATCACCTTAAGTCAGGAATTCAAGACCAGTGTGGACAACATGGCGAAACCCGATTTTTACTAAAAACACAAAACTTAGCCGGGTGTGGCAGTGGGCGCCTGTAGTCCCAGCTACTCTGGAGGCTGAGGCAGGAGAATGGCTTGAACCCAGGAGGCAGAGGTTGCAGTGAGCTGAGATTGCACCACTGAACTCCAGCCTGGGTGACTCCATCTAAAAAAAAAAAAAAAAAGTAAGTACATCCCATCTCCTCCTAGGAAAGATTAAAATATATTTAGGAATATAATGGTAAATTAATTTCTTTCTATGCTAATACCGTCAGCCATGGTGTAGATCTGGAGCAATGTGCTTAACCCTTCTGGGCCTCAGTTTTCTAAGTCAAAATTTCCTGAGTCTCAGTTCATTTATATGTAAAACGAGGACAAGAACCTCCACTTTACTTGCTTCTTCTAAAGGTTAAATTGTACAATAAAATGAAGAGCCCAGCAGCATGTCATGCATCAGGGATTAGCATAGTTACATATCACCTTTTGGTTTACATAGAATTTCACAAATATCATTTGATTCTTGAAACAATGAGATGGCCAGAACATGTTGTTTTGCATCATTTTTTAGTTGAGTAAACTGAAGTCAGGAAGGCCTGTTAGCAAGCTGCATTTGCTGGAACTGCCTATTCAATAATTATTGAATAAATAAACAATCTAGGGTAAGGAGAATGTGTCTTTTCATATAGAGAAACAATGTGGCAAACGTTAATCCAGTTAAGTAGGTACATCTTAATGCTAAATGATTATTTGGGTAAATATAGCTGGAGTATTTGTATTTTCACTCGACAATAACTATTAGCAAGTACTCTGTACAGTATCTCAGCAACTCAATACAGTGCAAGGCTCCTCTTGAGGAATGATAGTATTAAGAGAGAAGTAAGCAAAATTGACAAGGAAGAACTTGTTTATCTTGGCTAAAGTGACATGTAGGTGCCCCCTCATTCTTGTTATATATGCAGCTAACAGATTATAAATAGGTGTGATGTTAATGAATCCAGAGGGGAACTAATGGAAGAAAACTGAATTTATTTCTGTCTAACATATTGTTTCTTGTCAGTTTCCTTCCTTTGTAATATAATTTTTAACAAAATGCCTGACAAGTAATTTAGTGACAGGTGTGATTAATGCTGATGTGGCTTTTAAGTAGCGGTGAACAGTTAGAGGAAGCATTGTTGTAAAAATAAAGGCTGTCTTCCTGGTGTCTTTCAAATACCTAGAAAACTAAAAGACTAAGTTTGCCCTCTACTGGAATTCAGAATTATACCACTGGCGGTTTTGACTGTGTGGGAAAAAAAAAGGATCTGTGTATTTTTCGTTTCCAGGTTACAAATTCAAGCCTCCTTTTACCACCTTGGTTAATCCACTTTAGTATTAGTTCTATACATACATAAGATTCTGTGAACCAAATGCTCTCAAGATAGAATTTCCATTCCCATGGAAGCCTGCTGTGAGGGCAGGTGATCAGGTGCTCTACACAAGGATTACAGCAGGAGTTTTGGCTCTCCTACTCATTTTGCAAAATATGAATAATCACCTAACACACAGTCTGGGGTTTTAGTAGTTTTTGATTGGTGTTAGGAACTTAAAATAACCCCAAGAATAAAATTGTGCCAGAACCTAGAACATTATCCAACAATTGGTTTTGAGGACAGACCTAAGAGCAGCCAAAAGGGAAAGGGGGTGTTAGGGAGGCAGAAAGCTGCTTACTGGCCTTTTCTAAAAACTGCACTTCCAGTTCACTGGCTCTGAGCATGCCTGGTACAACAGTCCAGGGGGTGGAATTATTACGGCAGCTGCCCTGGGACCAGTGCCAGTAGAGGCCTGGAGACTCTAGGGAAGATAAAGGTCAAAAAGATGGATCACTAGACCCGTCAGCAGGAAGTAAAGCTGGTTTAGGCAAGGCAAAGTGCAGCCCTAATTTGTCCTCTCCTTCTGGCTAGACATCATTTAGTCTTCCTCTTCCTTATCTGATCTCCTAACACCACCAGCCAATGCCTATATTTTGATGTAACATGAACATTTATACGTGCACACTCAGTGGTGCACAGATTTCAGAAACTGGAAAATAGGACGTTTGCCACGCTGGAGGCCAATGCAAATCAACAAATCAAACCCTTGTGTGCCTCTTCCTGGCTCAAATCTTTTTCACAATTTATTGCGTTTGGCCAAAGGTTCAGAGAGAAAATAGATGCAATATTATCTATCAAAGCTAGAGTGAGCATTTGGGCGTGGGGTGGGGGTACAGGGGGAAGAAGAGTGCATCCCAGACCCTATTTTACTCTGATATTTAGACTTTAGTATCCAATATAGCAGTTTGCTCTGATTTTAAAATAGCCAGGGAAAAGTGGGTTCAAAAGTTACCTATGCCTCCATAAAGGACATTATATAATTTATCTTTACTGGTCCTCTGGAATAGTAGAAACTGGCTCCTATTATCTAGATGAAGGTGTTTTATTGTAAAAAGAGAATAATGACATTTTTTTCTCAGTTTGTAGAAACGTAGTCAGTGGATTAAATTTTATACATGTTTGAGCTTTCTCTCAATATTTTTCATAAAACGTACGTAGCCTGCCAGTACTTATCCCTACCAGAATGAAGCATCTTACAGTCTCTGATAAGGCATGATGCATGTTTTGATGTAAATATTTTAAGTTTATTATAGCATTTCATGCCCATGATATATTAAACCAGGTCATGAATTCCAGGGCTCTGCCCCATGAACAATATTAGACTCACTCTGACTTCCAGTTAAAATTACTCCCCAGGTTCAGATAAATTGTGAAAATAAAAGATACTTGGATTACCCTCTATCTTGTGGCTCATAAGAGAGTGGCTGCTGCGGAGGCTGGTCCAGCAGCATCCTTGGTCAGTCAGGGCCGTGGGTGTGCCTACATCCCAGGCGGAGGGATGCAACGTGCTCATTGTAATCATCATGCCACACCGCCAAGAAAATATTTGACACTGAGGTCAGAAGACAGGGATTCATAGGGTTTCTTTTTAGATCATAATCACTTCTAAACCATGGGGGGTTAAATAGGATTCTCCTTCAAGGAAAGTGAAAACTTTTGAGGTGTTTTCTTTCTCAAAGTATACAATTTGTCCATTACAATGGGATGGTGGTGCACAATTTTATATCTACTAAAAATGCTTTTTTTGTTGTTTTTAATCCAAGATATTCACAGCAATAGCTGCCAATGTTTGGCCCTCAACAATGGGTCACAAGTATTATGATAACTAACTAACCTAGCATCGCTACAATTCTGCAAGGCAGATGTTCTTGCCTCAAGCTTTAGTTAAAGAAACAGAAGCCCAGACAGCTTAAATACCTTAACCAAATTCACTTAGCTAATCAATATGAGACACTGGATTCAGACTCAGGTTTTTCCAATACTCACACTCATCTTTGTGCCATGCTACCTTTCCAGGAAACCTGTTAATTAAAAATCCCTTTTCTACTCAGAATATATACTTTTCAATGCTAATACAGACCGATTTTCCTACTGTCTTATTGAATGTATAGAGGGTCACTGGTAACATCAAATAACAATGCCCTTTTCCAGATCTTTGTAGTTTTTTCTTTGTTTTTATTTTTGTTTTGAGACGGATTCACTCTGCTGCCCAGGCTGGAGTGCAGTGGCATCTGCAACCTCCACTTCCCAGGTTCAAGCAATTCTCCTGCCTCAGCCTCCTGAGTAGCTGGGACTACAGGCACCTGCCACCATGCCTGGTTAATGTTTTGTGTTTTTTTTTGTTTGTTTTTTTGTTTTTGTTTTTTTTTTTTTTTTTTTTTTTTAGTAGAGATGGGGTTTGCCCAGGCTGGTCTTGAACTCCTGACCTCAGGTGATCCACCTGCCTTGGCCTCCCAAAGTGCCAGGATTACAGGTGTGAACCACCATACCTCTTTGTAGTTCTTATAAAAGTCCACTACCTGTGTCTCAGGCGGGTATTATTGAAGCTAGTTTTGGGAAGAGAGCCACTTCAGAAAAGAAAGGCAAGTATAATCATGAACAGGTGTCATAATAGGGCCAGTATAAAATTTCTCAAGATGGTAGGAAAAAAATGTGTCTACACGTTAAACCACAAACTTCATACTGGGCATCCAAGAAGTGGACCAGAACCAGGAATCCCATGCATAAGGGTTCCACTGGATTCCACACTCCCAGCAGCAGTTGACTGTTGAGTCGAGGTTGCAAGGGACCAGAGTCCACAGCCACAAACCCAGTGGAAGGGTGGGGAACTCTGCCAAAGAGAGACAGTTTCTCTCTCCTCCATGCTAGGCTGTCCTCTGTGTTTCAGTGGAGATTTCAGTGAAGAATTCAGTGGAATTTCTTCACCCTGATGTTGAAATTAGCAGGAAGTTACCCCTGGATAATAACTCTGCCACTGATTGACTCAGGTAGAAAGAAGTGAGAATTGTGTTACCATGTAACTATTGTTGAAACAGCAAGGTGAAGACAAAGGGAAACATGAAAATAAGAGAAAGAGAATGGGATGCTGAGTAACAAAGGATGTCTGTGAGAATCATTGAGAGGTTGCACTGATTAAAATAACAGAAACCAAGTTAAGAGTGAAATAGCTTATAGTAAGTATTTTATGTCACCTCATTCCATCTTAATGCCTTGGTGTAAGAAATGAGAAACGTTTTCTGAAACTGTAACAAGCAAACAGTTAATGGCTAGGTCAAAGTACTGGAAATCACATTTTGCCTGCAGCTGATTTTTCCAGCAGATGACATTTGCTTTAGCTTAAACTAAAATAAAGGAACATTATTGCTCTGATTGTTTGAGCTTATAAGTGAAATTCTTTCCCACTTAAAATTGAAAAATTAGGAGCATTCCTGGCACGTGAATGATATTCAGTACTCAACACCAGTGGTTCTCAAATGTGCCATTGGAGTCAGTTTCTAAACGTTGTTGAAACTGATTGCTGGACCCACCTCCAAAGTTCCTGATTCAGTAGATCTAGGGTAGAGCCTGAGAGTTTGCACTTCTAAGAAGTTTCCAGATGCTGCTGCTGCTGCTGCTCAGAGGACCACACTGGCAACCACTGCTCTACACTAATGTGAGCCGTGGCATGTGTCTCGCTATCTGATGTTACTCTTCTCTTTTCCCCCATTGGAAACGACAAACTATGAGGAAAAAATATCTGAATTCTTACACTGGTATCATTGACTGGAAAAAGCAAATAGTCATTAATTTGACAACTGTCATCTTTTAATTTGGCGGGTTAAAATCTGACAGGATGTGATGCCAAGGCATTTCATCCTTAGTGGTCCCTTCGAGGTTTCACACATTATTTCTTTGCTGAGACCTTGAGAGCACAATTACTTGCCAGAGGTTTTGCAATGCAATGGTGAGGAATGCAGAATGTTCGGTTCAGCCGATGGACCCTGAACGCTAACCAGAAGGCACACGTGTGCACACTTAGGCTTAGAGTCCTCTTCCAGGCTGACTAGTCCAACCTCAGACAGCCACAACAGTAGGGAGAAGTCCCACTGGGCAGGCTCCTTTCTGAAGTCACAGATGCATGGACAGATTTCTCTCCTACACCTGATCCTCTGTGGTAGAAAAACACACATTTTCACAGTAGACATTAATAGACTCTTTCAAGTTAATTTCATGGAGGAACCTAAATCATCGCGTGCTCATGGATCCAGTGGTTCTCAACCTGTCCTTTGCATCACAGTCACTTGGAGGACTCACTGGAAAACAGCTTGCTGGGAACCGCCCCCTGTTTCTGATTCAGAAAGTCTAGGTCTGATTCTAGGATCCAAAAATGTGTTTCTGATTCCCAAGTGAGGTTGTTGCTACTGGTCGTGAGGTCCACATTTGGAGAACCATGGGTCTTTATCCAAAATACACAGAAGAATTCTACATTGACAAAGTGAAAATGCTTGTTCCCAAATGCTGGAGATGTGTGATTTTGGCTTTGTCCAAAAATGAAAGCTCTACATAGCCACTGTGTCCTGGAGTCCTTATGAGAGATAGACAGTTTTATTGATTGTAGAAATTTGGAACTTTGTACAAGGGGCAACATTTACACAAGATGCACATTTTTATGAAGATCTCTTCTAAAATTTTGAATAATATTCCATTTCAGTGTGCTTCACTAAACTTGTTGCAAACATGATTTCAGTAATTTCCCTACTTGCAATTACTAATTGCATTAAAATATCAGAGAAAAAAAACATACTGTGCAGCAACTCTCAGTCCAGGAAAGAATGGATATGTAGAAAGGATTTTTTATGTAATTTTAGGTTTATAATAGAAACTATAGAACTGAATTAAAATGTAATTACTAGTAAAAATTCTTACTCTTTTCTAAACGCAACTCACACGTTACCCTGTGATTTGATTTTAGTACTTGTATGAATTCTGGTGTTAAATAGGAATTTTCTGAGAGCAGGATAAAGAATTTAAAAAAAAACTGCTCTGGATGCTTTAACCAGTGCCTCAAATGTAATAATTAATATTTATTCACTAAATCAAAGTTTTAGCTCTACTTCTTCATGTAGAAAAGTGACTTGGAAATAAACAGTCAGAACTCCAAATGTAAGACTTTGAGATGTAAAGAGACTATCTGAAGCTGAAATGACGTGTTGGGAAACCATCTGGATAGAGTTCTGCACTTAGGGGATTACTGTAAGAATTTGAATATCTACACCCAAATAATTCATGGAAAAAGACAGCAGACATTTCTGCCTAGGACTCAGTAGATGTTCATCAAAGGGATCAGGGCGTGGGTAATATTTGCCTCTAGCAATAATAGACGTTTCCTTCCATCCCAGTCCTTACTTAATATAAAAAGAAGTTCAAATGAGGGTTTCTCATCTGAGCTGAGCCTGAGAAACAAAGTGAAAGGCACGCCTGAGGAGCAGTCAACTCTGTGTCCAGTTCATTTGTGAAATGAGCCCCAATGAAATAACCAATTAAAAGCTCCTTCCTGTGAAGAAAAACCAGCAAGGTCTAGAAATAGCAGAAGAGCCCCAACCCCAGCACCTGTCAGCGGCCTGCGGTTTGAGTCTCAGGCAAGAGTCACAGTCATTGAGTCACCAATACCACTGGTTTCACCTTAATGGATATTATGTGATGATGGGGATTACTTCAACATGGTGCAAACTATTTTGGAGAAATGAATTCCCAGGCTTCAAACACTTAATATCTCATTGCTTATACACAAAGATGCATTGTCGTTTTGAAAGTCAGAATATCAGTTATCACTAAATTATGTAAGTAACCTCCAGGAAGTTTCACAAGGAAAGTCTCACCTCACATGTGACAAATGATCTGGATAATTGGAGTGCTCTTCAAGATCCAAGATTTCGTCTTGTTGACTGCCCTACCTGCTTTTTCATCCCCTTCCAAACGCCAAGTTCAGGCTGCTCGAACTCATTTTTCTTGTGCTGAATGAGGCATTGAATTAAATTCTCTAAACACAAATTAAAGGGTATCTCGGCATTACCAGGAAGATTTGTGTCTTGTGAAATCATGGGATGGTTTGAGTCAGACGAGTTTGCAAGAACTACTCAAACCAAATTGGTTTTGCCCATATTTTAAAATCTTTTCACATATCACTTATATATTCCACACAAATGCATAAATCTTAAAGCAACTAGAGTCAGCTGAAAAAAAGAAGTGTTGTAAGCATTTACCGTGAAGAAAAGATCGTTAAGAAAGTAGGCTGAGGAAAATTGGGAAGAATGCTGAAATGAGTAGCAATAACTGATGAGCTATGCTGATCTAACACACTCCAAGAAAAAGAAGACTAGCAGTCAGTTGACATAGTGTTGTTTCTTTCTATGCGATATATTCGTTTTGCTTAAGAAATTTCCTAATACAAAATAACTGTGTCATTCTTCATTTCTAACTAAATTCTTCTATATGATTCTCTAATTTAATGTGTGCCCAGGTTTCTCTTGACATTTCATTGATGATCCAGTGGCAAAGAAGAAGAAATGATACTAAGATGGAAGGAGTTATTGTGAAAATGTACATAGATAAAAGCAGGAACTTACTGCATAAACATGTCGTTCCTATAAATAAAAATCAAACATACATATGTAAGACTTCTGATCAGTACTGCAAATTTGCCCTCCAGAAAGGTTATGCAAGTGTGCAGTCCAAGAAGCATTATTCAGAAATGCTACTAAACAGGTTGGCATTGCTTTGAGAAATAACTCATTATTCATTTAAATAGCGTTTTTAATTTAGTTTCATTATATATTGTTTAGTTGTATTTCTTTGTAATTTACCATTCTTTATTTGCAAATCATTTTGACTACAATAATTAATCAATAATTAATATATCAACTGTTATAATTCAATATTCCTGTAGGTAATATTCTCATTTGCCTTATAGGTTTTTCTTTTTTTGTGTGAGATACAGGGTTTTTTTTATTTTTCTATTTTGCATTCAATCTTTTCCTTTATGGCTTCTGCCTGTTTAATCATGTTTAAAACTGCCTGTCTACTGTAAAATTATATAACTGTTTATCTTAATTATCTCATAATCATTTTATGACTTCAGTTTTTACATTTAAATCTTCAAACCATCTGGGTTTTACTTTACCGTGGTAAGAAGGATGAGATAGACCTTAATTTTTTTCCAAATGAT
Organism: Gorilla gorilla gorilla; assembly: GCF_029281585.2. NCBI lineage: Eukaryota > Metazoa > Chordata > Mammalia > Primates > Hominidae > Gorilla > Gorilla gorilla. The sequence continues at coordinate 162,694,573 of NC_073230.2, forward strand.
TAGTAAATTATCACAAAACCTTTTGAAGTAATGATTTCTTCACTGATTGATTGGAAATTCACTTATATAATACATTATTATTTATAGATGAAGTTATTCAGAGATAAATTTAATCTCAGAAATAGATCTAAGTATTGGAAGTAATTTTAGAACACATGAGGTGTTCTGATAATATTCAAATCTCCTCTAAAAATTTTTCATCGATATCACTTGTTTGAGTATCTCCAAGATTTTGATAGAAAGTATTTTTTATTGGAAGATAATCGATGCCCCCACTCACCCACCTGTGCATGTGTGCATGTGTGTGTGCACGCACATACACACAAGCACGCACACACACACGCATACACACATGAGTGCATACACGAGTGCATACACACGTGCGCACACACGAGTGCATACACACACGAGTGCATAGACGTGCATACACACACGTGCATACAGACACGTGCATACACACATGCGCATACACACACGAGTGCATACACACGCGTGCATACACGTGCACACACACGAGTGCATACACGCACATACACACGCACATACACGTGCATACAGACACACATGCATGCACACACACACACACACACACTTCTTTCTTCTCTATTCCAAAAGCCAACAAAGAGTTTCTGTAAATTTTTCAGGCTTTGTGGTCCCAGCCTCTCTCACAACTACTGAACTCTGAGGTTGCTATTGTGGGATCTCGCCAGCACCCCACAATGCAACGGGGCTCTCTCTTTGTTCCCAGGTGGATCGGCAGGTCGAGAAATAATAGACACACAAGATAGTGAAAAGTGGGTCCAGGGGGGTCACCACCTCCTGGACCTGAGATGCCACCAATGCACTGGATATACCAGCATTTATTATTAAGTTTAGTGAGGGTGGGGGTAGGTTAGTGAAGGATTTAGGGTCATTTGATTATGAGGTGAGATGGTCACATGGGGATGAAGTAATTCTTTAACGTAACATCTGTATTCAGAAGTACAGTCTGCAGAGATAAGAACTTACAATATAGTGTGTGCATCAGTAATTTCTAACAGAGCCTTAAAACAGAAACACAGTCTTTCCATAACCTATGATTAGCAAGACATTAATCAGCAGGAACAGTTGCAGCAAAAGCTGGTTACAAACAATCCATAGAAACAGGACGTGAAGCTAGACAACCAGTCAGACCAGAAATTCTCAGAAGGGAGTATGCCTTAACCCTAAAGAGGCCTAGAAGAGCCGTGGCAAAATGAGGGCGTTTATAGCCCTATCTTATTCATATGGACAGGTGCCCCCCATGCATCCGTTTATAGGCTCTCCACAAGGGTCGCATTCCATTCCCAGAGCTATGAACATCTGCTTTTCTGGGATAGGAATCTTGGTGATGTGAAACCTCCCTGACTGCATGTCTGTTCATAGGCTCTCTGCAGGGGGAAGCACATCACCTGCTGTTGGCTCATTCTGGTGGTCCAACCTGGCATTGTCTTTACACAATCCTGCATGCAATTTTGTATTTACAATAATCAGGAGCATTTCATCTTTTATTCTGTAGCAATAGTTTCAGGGGGTCTCCCTACATCTCCCCCTTTACTCTGATTTAAATGAACCATAGCAATCATGGCTTGGTGCTGATCCTGATTGGATTGGAGAATATTTTTTTCCAATTTTACACATGAACAATAAACCAATAGCACAAATTATACACAGAACAAAATTAACGATAATGGATCCTCCCAAAGATTTTACCCATTGAATGGGGTTGAGATTAGATAACTCCTCAGAGATACAAAACTGTGGGTGACACCCAATGAACCGTTCTGTTCTAATCAACCTCGATTTTTGTACATTACAGTTAGAACCATCAATGATTTTAACAGGTCAGGAAAAGCCTTTTCTTCTTCTGATATTTTTTCAACAATTTAAAGATGTAAAAAGCATTCTTAGTTCATGGGTCATACAAAACAAATGGTGGGCCAGATTCGTCCTGTGGGACATCGTTTGCACTTCAAATATCGGAAGACTCTTATGATAGACTTTCTATAATCTGTAGTTGGAAATTAATGCACTTTTTAAATATAATGTTTTGAATTGGAATGGGCACAAATTATTTGATGTGACTTACTATCAAGTTATGTAAACAACTGAACTCTAAATAAAACTATAGGCTCTTGAGTGTGGTAGAAGTAAACAAAAAATGTTTTAAGTATTTGTCACCCATGTAAATGAATTTATGCATCCTTCATTGTTGCTGTGAAATATTTGGCCATCCAGGCACCAGGAGCAATACAAGGAGGTATTTAGCTTTCATTTTTGAATTAAAAAGTAGGACATTCACCAGAGGAAACATAATTTAGAAGGAAAACTTTAAGAAGAATTGGCTTTAACAGATGGATTCTGTTTTGGGAATGATCATCAATGTAATAGACAGTGTATTGTGAATGATTTTATTTTACAACTTTTTATTAAAATGTACTATATTGGAAATCTTATATTAAGTATGCTTATAGGTCAACCTCACTTTTATTTTAGCTATAACCTAATGTTTAATAATTATAGTAGTTTTTTCATTAATATTTTGGTCAACATATTTTAAGCTAGATTATTAGGTTTAAAGAACTGAATTCATGTTACCATATATTGAAGCCCTCGTTTCATAAATAAAGCTTATTTTCTTAATAACTCTTTTGTCTGACATTAATATACTGCTACAATAACTCTTTTGTCTGACCTTAATATACTACTAAACTTTTGATCAGTTTATCCTATTATTTTTATTCCATATCTTCAATTTTTCTCTTATATTTTAGATATGCCTCTCTTAAACAGCATAAATCTAGATTTTTTTTACATTTTGTCTAAAAATTTCAATCTTTTAAGTTTATATTTAACCATGACTGTAATTACTGATACACTGGAATTCTTCTATTTTTGTGCTTTTCATTTATCTGTCATACTAGGCTAAGTGTTTCTTCTTTTGCTTTACTTTATAAACCAAATCATTTTCTTTTCTCCACTAGTATAATGTGAAATATTCTATTTCTGTTCTCTTGTGGTTACGATAGGCATTTTGATATGCATATTTAATGTAATAAGTTAAAATTTAATCAATTTCTTTTTCAAATTAACCATGACTTTAGACTAATTTAACTCTAATCATATTCATCCCTCTCTTTGCCCTAAATATATTCCTGTAATGCCCAGGTTTGAATGCACCTTGATTTAATTATACTTTCATTATTTTGGATTATTTAATTATTTTGATTAATTTCATCTAATGATTTACTGTTTTCTGTCTCTCTGATAAATACATAAAAGTAGAAACCTTGCTCATAAGTTAGTGTATGTTTAACTTTATGACATAATGTCTAACATCTTTACAAATTAGTTTTATTTGTACTTTTCCCCACTAGCACAATAATGTAGGAGAGTGTCAGATGCCCCACATCCTCGTCAACATTTGGTGTTGTCCATTTTAATTTTAGCCATTCTAATGAGTTTTAATTATTTTCTCTGATAACTTATAATGTCAAGCAGCTTCTTTTTCTCCTGTACTACTGGCTTTTCAAATTAATTATTCCCAGAAGTGTCTGTTCAAGTTCTTTACCATTTCCTTATTGGTTGATTTATCTTTTGGCTATTGATTTGTAGAAATTATTTATGTATTCTGGATACAAGTCCTTTGTCAGATATATGCAATGTGTTCTCCCAGTCTGCTCTTTATTCTTCTTTCTCTTAATGGTGTTTTTGATGAACAAAGGTTTTTTACATTGATGAATTCAACTTATCAATCTTTTTTTTTTGTATTTCCTTCTTTATGTGTCCTTTCTGGGAAATGTATTTAAACTTATTTTATGGCCCGGCATACATTCTACCTTGGTGAAATTTCATGTATGTCATTTTTTTTCTGCCTCATCCAATCTCTATTCTTCTTCTGCAATTCCAATTATATATGTGTTTTACACTTGACACTGTTCTAGAGCTCAAAGTGGCTTGGTTCTTATTTTTTTTTTTTTTTTTTTTTGAGACAGAGTCTCGCTCTGTTGCCCAGGCTGGAGTGCAGTGGCGCAATCTCCACTTACTGCAAGCTCCGCCTCCTGGGTTCACACCATTCTCCTGCCTCAGCCTCCCAAGTAGCTGGGACCACAGGCACCCGCCACCACGCCTGGCTAATTTCTTTGTATTTTTTTTAGTAGAGATGGAGTTTCACCGTGTTAGCCAGGATGGCTAACCTCGTGATCCGCCCGCCTCGGCCTCCCAAAGTGCTGGGGTTACAGGCATGAGCTACCGTGCCTGGCTGGTTCTTTTTTTAAAATATTTCTTCCTGTCTATTTTTCAGATTTGACAATTTGACTTGTTGCTTTATCTTCAAGTCTATAGACTATTGATTTAGCCATCTCCAACTGATGTTAAGAATATCTATGATTTTTTAAAAAATTCAGATAGTTTCTAATGTTAGAATTTCCATTAGTTTGTTTTTATTTTTATTTTTTTAAGTGAAAGCAGGTTTATTAAGAAAGCAAAGGAATGAAAGAATGGCTACTCCATAGGCAGAGCAGCCTAGTTTATTTTTATACTGTATATTTCTCTGCTGGGATTATCCCTCTCTTCACTCACTTATAGCTATTTTCCCTTTTACATCTTTGACCATATTTATAATAGTGGTGTTTGATTCTTTGTCTGCTAATTCCAACATGTTGATGATCTCAGTATTGGTTTCTATTGATGTTTGTTCGCTTGACTATGCATAATATTTTACATTTCTTTGCATATATGGTATTTTTGTATTGTATGCTATGCTTTGGGGATGATGCATTCTGAAAAGAGAGTGGATTTTGTTATCTTTTGCAGATTATTCATTTTTGTTTTAGTTAACAGTTACATTCAGGGCTGATCACCCTGAATTTATGGAGATTTGGTTTTGTACTTTATTGGGGCAGGCTGTAAGCATGGACCTTATAGAATTGTAGCAGACACTCCAAAGCGTTTACTAAGCCCCTTTAATTTGAATGGAGTTAAAATCTAAATCGTCTTCCTCTGATGGGCAGCAATTGAAATCTATGTCCAGTTTCTTTCATCCATCTAACTGTCGCCTTCTATAGGGCTGTTTGGTGTTTTTTGCATGCATCTGCAGTTCAGTTTAACTAAATATTTATGGGGACTTTATATGCAGACTTTTGTCCCCTCCCATTCCTGGGATTTCCCATCTCAATTCACAGCCACATTGGCAATGGCACATTCTCTTCTCTGTTACCTAAAGCCAACAGGCCTGTGGTTTTCTACTTTCTCAGTAGCTGCCTGCCTCACGTGTACTGGGAACCTTGCCAGGCCCAACCCACAGACCCTGGCCAAGCGACGGATGAAAAAATGTACGCAGACACAGGTTTTTTGCCTGCCTGGGCGGATAGAAGGACCAGGCCACTCAGACATCAAGGATGCCATAAAGAGTCACAGCGGCTGAGGCCCTGACAAGCTAGCGCTGCGGGCATTTATTTAGTACAGATTTAATAACAAAGGCTTTGAGTCAACACACTTGTGGGTAATTAACACGGTCGCCCCCCAACCAATCCCCCAACCCCTACCCCCACCCCAGCCCTCACCCCGCTCCCCGAGAGAGCAGTCCTGCACGTGGATGATTAAAGGCCAGGTTCTAAGGCCTAAGTAAACTAACTTATCTGGATCAATTCCCTTACACTTCCTTGTTATCTGCTCTTAAAGAATTCAGCTGCCTTTTGCTATAATTTTGTTCTGAAGTTCTGCAAACCCCTGGCCTTCTGAGAAGGTCTGCATTCTCTATCTATAATTTTTCCCACCACCCTGACCAATCTCCTACAGAACACTATTGGGAATCTGTATAAATATGGGTCTAACTTAGTGCATTTCTGTCTTTTCAAGGGTTCAGCTTAACTATACTTTTAGCAATTCTCTACAACTGTCAAATGGTTTTCTTTTTAAAAAATTTCCCAGAGATTATAAGGTTAGTTTGATGTAGGCTACTTTATCATTATGAAACCCAGAACGATTCAAATCATTATTATAGTTCACAAAGTCTCTCTTAAGCTGTGTTTTATATGTTGTTATATCAATCCTTTAAGGTTTAATTTTTGCTTTTGCTTTTTATCTTTTTATTTCTATGCATTCTACTGGGTTACTACTAATTTGGCTCAGGAGTTTTGATAGTCTCTTGTTCTATTGTCATACTTTCCATTATTTCTTTTTTCTTTAAATACATTAAACAGCCATTTTATTCAATAATCCCATTGTTTTCCATATCTTAGGTCTAATACATAAAAGGGTTTTTTAACTTTAATTTATGATGGTTTATGTCTTTATGTTTATTTGAGATATTTTTATTGTAAGTTCCCTACCCCTAGGGAAATTAATCTGTAGGAATTCATTGAGCATAGACCTTAAAGTGCTTGCCTACAGAGAAAAACTTATTTTCTTCTACTGAAATATGGGGGACGTATCCAAAATTGGATTGCCTTGCATTAATGTTTGACTTGATGTTTTATAGGCCACACAGTTAGTACAAATGGAGACCCTAAACCCAGAGGTGGTTAGAAATAATTACCAGAGACATATATGTTTTCTTTTTTTTTGAATACTCTGTAGCTTATTGAGACTGAGGCAGACAATTATACCCACAACTCCCTCTGCAGAGGTGCTTTCCTGGTTCACCTGCTGAAGATGTCATCCTTGCTGGGTTCTGACTTGGGCCCTTATCTTCCAGCCAGCCCGCCTTATTGCTTGGAACCAGGATTTGTCTCATTTCCTGATACTCTATAAAACCCTAGGTAATTCTCCCATCTTAACTCCCATTAAGCCACCTATTTAAGAAAGAAGAACCGGTTAATATTTTATCCATCTTTTTTTTGAAATGCCATAAAAACTAAGTTATTCCAAAAGTCTATTTAGCAATTTTTCTGGAAATGGAAGTTTTCCTACTGGCTTTTGTTCCATGTGTTTCAAGGCTGGGTTTTTAAGTACAAACAAATTTTGACTTTTGAAAATGTTCTTTGAGAATTCTTACATCACCAACATGCAGTATCCTTCCTTGTGCATTACATTGCTATTTACTTGTATTCCACTTTGTTTCATATACATTTTGGCAAACCTATCTTCTTCTTGTTAACATTTTCTTAGTATTTTCTTTACAAACATTTTCATTCCTCCTGTATCATTTTAAGTGTCTTTTTGTTGAGTTAAAAAATCAATTAATTTGTATTCTGTGCACAAGAATCCCTCTATTATTTAATAAATTTGGACCCATTCATAATTATTGGGAATATTAATATTTTGCATCATATTCTTGTTCCATTATTTTGTGCCTCCTTCTCATGCTTTCCAGTTACTCATTTTTCACTTTTATATTATTACCTGTTGCTGTATAACAATATTGCCAAATTTATTGCCTTACAACAACACACATTAGTTTTCTCAGTTTCTGTGGTCAGGAGTCCAGACACAGCTTAGGTGGCTTTGCTGCTTCAGGGCCTCACAAGGCTGCAATCAAGTTGCCAGCCAGGACTGTGGCCTTTTCTTAGGCCTGGCTGGGAAGGGATCTGCTTCCACACTCTTATGGCTAATGGTGGCATTCACTTCCTGGTGGTTTGTTGGGCTGAGGGGCTCCATATCTTGTTGGCTGGGGATCACCTTCTTTCCCATGTGGGCTCTCTGTATGACATTACACAACATGGTAGCTTGCTTCTGCAAAGCCAGCAAGGGAGCGAGTCTACTGCCAAGACTATGGTACAATTTGATGTAATGCAAGCATACATACATCTGTAACATCTTCCATATTCTATTGGTTAGAAGGAAACCGTGGGTCCTATTCATTCTCAAGGAGAAGGTATATTAGTCTGTTCTCATGCTGATAATAAAGACATACCCTAGATTGTGTAATTTATAAAGGAAAGAGGTTTCATTGACTCACAGTTCCACATGGCTGGGAAGTCCTCACAATCATGGCAGAAGGTGAATGAGGAGCAAAGTTGTGTCTTACATGGTGGCAGGCAAGAGCTTCTGTAGGGGAACTCCCATTTATAATAAAACCATCAGATATAGTGAGACTTATTCACTATCACAAGAAGAGTATGGGGGAAACTGCCTCCATGATTTGGTTATCTCCACCTGGCCCAGCCCTTGACACATGGGGATTATTAGAATTCAAGGTGAGATTTGGGTGGAGACATAGCCAAACCATATCAGAAGACATCACACAAGTGCATAAGTCCCAGGAGGTAAGAATCCTGGGGCTACCTTCAAGTCCATCTACCACATTTCTTATATCCTTTTTAGGACAGATATCATTTTTTTCCTGTCACATTCTTTAATGGTTTGAAGGTTATTTACTTGTTAACATTTCTATTTACACCTATATTTTCCCAACAATGTCTAGTGCTGATCAGATTATATATTCTTCCCTTGAATAAACCATATAACCTTAGCAAGCGTGGAGTTTCTTTCTCACCTACTCCCACTTTCGCCATTTGCCCTTTGACTATTTGGTATTTGGAATTCTAAGCTGAGAATTAAAAAAATGTAAACATAAACAATCAGCAATTATTTGCCTTAAAACTACATTTTACTAAATTACTTGCTGACTTTTCATTAAACCCACTCATTTTCTCTTGGGTTTACTTTGTACATTTCAAAATATTGCTGTCTTCCTCTCACTCCTGGATGGTACGCTGATTAAGTATAGAATTCTTGATTCAAGGTTATTTTTTCTTTTTGAATTTTTGAAATATTACTCCCTTCACCTTTTGTCTGAAACATTATGTCTAACCTACTCCATATGCCAATCTGATTTTTGTTCCTTTGTACTTAATCAGATATTTTTCACTTTTGTAACTTTCAAGCATTTTCTTTTTATCTTTGGCTTTCTGAAATTTGACAATTTGATATTTTAAGTTTTTGTTTTATATTACTTATATCTTGGTGTCCTGTCCATTTATAAAGATTAATTTCAATATAAGTAGATTTATTCTCCAAGATCTAGAGAAGTTTCTTTGGTTATTCTTTGAATATTCTCCTCCATCTTTATTCGCTTTTTCTAGACATTCTTTCATATAGTACTAATATCACAAATCCCAGATCTAGCTTCTATGTTTTTCATGCTTTCTGAACTTTTTCATTGTTTGACTAAGTTCTTGAGGAATTCCAAAGGGTAATTTCATTGCTCTGTAATTTACATTTTACGTATATCAAATGGTATTTGGCTGATACACTAAGGTTTTTTCTCAATAAAATTTTTACTCTGCATGATTTCTATTTGATTTTTTACATCTATTATTCTCCCTCCCATCTCTCTGTGATGCTACTTATCCTTACACTCTGCTTTGTTCTTTGATTGTGTGTTATTCAGCCTTTGGAGTTTGTTATTTCATGGTGGCTTCTCCCTTTCAGTGCTAGGTGAATCTCGGTAGTGCATTCAGCAGCGTTTTCTGTTAGGCTCCACGTCAGCACAGCCTGGCTGAGAGGAGAAGTGAGATGTGCTGGAGTGGTTCATTCTCTCTTCTGGCAATCATGCTGTACTAGACTGTTGCATTGCTCTAAAGAAATACCTGAGACTGGGTAATTTATAAAGAAAAGAGGTTTAATTGTCCCCGAGTTCTATAGGATGTGTGGTGCTGGCATCTGCTTGGCTTCTGGGGAGGCCTCAGGGAACTTACAGTCATGGTGGAAGGCAAAGGGGGAGCAGGCATCTCACATGGCCGGAGCAGGAGCAAGAGAGTGGGAGCTGCCACACACTTTTAAACCACCAGACCTCGTGAGAACTCACTCACTATCACGAGGACAGTACCAAGGGGGAATGGTGTGAAACCATTCATGAGAAACTACCCTCATGATTCAGTCAACTCCCACCAGGCCCCACCTCCAACACTGGGGATCACAATTCAACAAGAGATTTTGGCAGGGACACAGTTCCAAACCATATCAGATGCACACGAAGGACGTACAGTACACATTGTGAGCCATGACAAACACAGGTATATGTCTGTGCTTATTTATGAAAAAAATAGTTTACTTACCAAACACTTATTTATCCTCTTGTGAAAGTTAATATTAATCCTCTTGTGAAATGAACTCTGGTATTTTCTATTCTGCTCAATCGCATTGCACTTTTTTCACACACGAGCTAAGCACTTTTTTGATTTTCACACACCAAAATGCATCTCGACTGTGGTTGATAAATACTATTTTAGGCCATTTTCAGTAAAATTAAGGAAGAGGATGGACAAGCTATGAAGTAAGGAGTATCAAGAGCTAATTTTCAGCATGTGGGCACCCCTCTATCTCCTGGTCAACCCCAGCCATTTGTACGCAATGCCCCATCTCTCTGCATAACACCCAGGCTAATTTTACTTAAAAGAGATACAGCTCTGTTGCTTCAGCCTAGGCACAAAAGGAAAAGAGGAATCACAGAGGAATCAAATGCATGGCTATAATGTCCTCACTAACATCTTTCAATTTACCCTTGACCCCTCTTCTCTGTCTGTCTCATCAGGAAGTGAAGCATTTCAGGCTTGCTCCCATGTCTATAGCTGTTCTGCCTGTGCACGTTTGATATCATTGTATCTTCAACCTGATCTCGTTCACTTCTGTTTCAGAAGCTACTAGTAATGTCTGTTCTACCAAGAATTCTCCCTTGGATTTTCCAGTGTTAAACTGTATTTATTTATGTCTGTTATGTTATTTCTGGGGCTTGAGGCAGGATGGGTAGCTATAATGTGTTTGGTTTACTCCCTTGAACTAGAAACCTGGGCTATCTTTGCCAAGAAACATTGTTGTCAACCAGAGTTTTTGCTGATTTAAGGAGTATGCTAGTCTTTTATGATATAACTAATGGAAGCTTCTATTAAGGAAATACCTCTGTGACTTGTACTAGGCCTGGATGGAAGGCCATCCCATCAGAGCTTGGAAGTACGCTGTGAGACAGTGCTGATAGACAGAATGAAAGTGCTGCTCAGGAAAGGAACTCCTTGATCTACGGGTCTCAGTGGACATGGCAGAATCATGCATTCAAATTCAACTTAACAAGAAAACATTGTTTGCTAACTTTAAAAAAATAGTTATCCTTTTTCAATATTATTTTGTTTATTAAGTTTCTTGCTTTTCCATATGGATTTTAGGATCAACTCATTAACTTACACAAACAAGGGAGCGGGGATGTTTTTCCTGTTCTTATTTATTTGCATGTCTCCATTTTCTCCCTTGAAAATTGGACATTTAAAATAATCCACTGTGTCAACTTTGGAAATCAGATTCCCCCCTACTTTTTACCGTTTGCTGCTGCTGTTGTTCTTTGTTTAGAAACTTCATGCATTAATTCTGAAAATTCTCTATTCTTTTTCACATGTGGTCATGAAGGCTTTGGTTAGCTTAGTGATCAGCTGATGATTAGACAGAGATTTCTAGTCTTATTGATCTGGAATCAATAGGGCTCCCAAATCTACTAGTGTACTTATGTGTGTGTTTGGGCACACCTCAACACTCAGCCAGACATTGGACAACTCTGCCTTAGCCCTCCCTTCCTGCTTAGGAAGTGCCTCAAGGTCAGACAGAGGTGAGAGCTTAGAGTCTTCAGTCATTCTTTACCATACCTACATCTCTGCATATGTACTTGGCCTTCTAGATTCAAAAAAAAATATGTTGTAACTTTTCAACCTTCCTATGGAGACTGCATTTCCCAGTCTTACCTTTTAAGCTTTTTGGTTAGGCTAGTGTTTCTCCCAACTATTATGTAGTGCCATAGGTGACTCAGAAGTTAAACAATTGCCTCAATACATCCAACAATGTCCCCCAAGTCAAACGCTTTCTGTACTGAGAAAGCACGAAATCACATCATATTAGCACAGCTTTGTGAGCAGGCCCTTTCAGAGAACTATCAGGCAAGTCAGATCATGACAATTCTCTGGAAATGAGGCACCTCACTGAAGGTACCTCACCCTGTTCTTGCCACTCCAGTGGCAGCTAGGTTGGTGGTTTTCACTGTGTTTGCAGACAACTGGTTACAAAGACTACCACAGAGCTAGGGGTACAGTTGAGGATGGGAACAGGAAAAGTTAAAACACTACAAGGTCACTGGTCTTACCAAAATTTGGCCATTTTCCTGGAGTAAATGTTCTCCAGATTTGGATGAGGCTTTGGTTAAATTCCATGTTTCTGAAAAGTTGATTCTCACAATTTTTGTCAGTTTTTCCGTGACATTTAAGAGGAGAAAATATTCAGAGGTTCTACCTCTGCCATTTTCATTGGCATCCTATTTACTTTTATTTAATTCATAATATTATGTACAAAAAATATTTAGTACACATCTGGGGTATTGGCTATGATCAAGAGAATAGCTTAGTCCTAAACATAACCATGAGTTAAGAGGAATTCTTTACTGTGGGATTTCATATCTGGTCCTGCCCTATGGGGCAGTTTACTGTGAGTTTACTTACCTCTGAGCCTCTCTATAAACACACCTGCCCCATATCCCATTCCCAAGGGATCTGTTTGCTAACTTACCAGATAATTAATTTAGGGTCAAGTGCTAATGACTCATAATGGCATAATATGTAATCATCCAAATCACATTTTCAGGATCACCAAGGGCTTCTGTATCTTAATCCAAAATAATAAGCAATGTGGGGATTATTGGCTCCTTAAGAAGATCAATCTCTCATACATAGAATGAGCTCTGAACCAGACACTTAGCCTAAGACAAGTCAGGGTGATTTGTGGAGTTGAAATTTTTTTCACTGAAAATGCCAGAATGTTACTTTTTTCAAAATGTCTGAATAATGTTGGATTTCCTATCGCCTCTAATTCATTGTCTCTGTTTACTTTGCAAGTATAGAAAATATTGATGAAAATTATCATCAATATGAAAATAAAATGCTCCAAATTCCTTTTTTCTATGACAAAGAAACCTTTACAAGTGGAAATAACTTGTATCTTCACAAGGCCACATTTTTAGGTCACAATCTGGACTAAAGACTTTATCTACAATTTTTAAGCATTTATCTTTGCAAAATAGTTAAGCACAATTTTTAATAGTTATTTAGAAAATATTGGCTATAACCCTAATCTATACTTATTAATATGTGTCCTTAGAACTCAAAGGTTTTCTCTCTCTCTCTCAGCATGTGTATATAAAATTGCTGGTGCTAGTTGCTATGGTCAACATTTAAAGTGCTAAGCACAACACGAAATCTAAAATTCTGTCAGAAAGAAGCTATTTCTACCACTTGAAAAATGTCCTCTCTGCCCAGACACTGCTTACAGCTTTCTGGCATGTGACTTAGGAACAAAGCCATGATTCTTTTACCGGAGAAGGTTTGGGGATATACTTTGAATGTTAAGTTATTTGGGATGATGTTTTTTGTCATTTGATGCCAGCTGCCACTGTTCATGCGGAATTGAGATATCAGTTAAACTAAAGCAGATGCAAAATAGATATTATATCTAGACTAAGTATCATGCTTAGAATATAAACACATATCTACAGTGCTTTTTTATAAAGATAAGGCTATGAATATTTTAGTAATGTTTGGTTTTCCTGATAGAATTTAGATTTGATCTGTATAGTGCTAAAACCTCTTTAAGAACACCACCACGTACTTGGGTTTTGTGATTATTCGGATATGATCAGGCTTAGGTTGTCCTTTCCGTAAATGAAGAATAGATTGAAGAAATCAATTGTATAAAAATGTTATAAGTGGAGTTCTCAGTTGACATCAGTTTCCTCTAGCTCTAAATTTGTGATGATGTGATCTTTTTGCAAGCACCATTTACATACTGATGTACTTGTTACATTTCATTCTAATTAGTCATTAACATATGTCTTCTAAGGACAGTTGAGGAAGCATTCTCTTACCAGAATTTGTTATGAGTTTTTTGCTTTTTCTTGTTTCTCTTTCCCCTTCTTTCTTCAAAATGACAAGAGAGTTTTCTTTGCAGTCATTTGAAAGAGGCTCAGTTGAGTTAGAGTGAACTCATTAATTGCAGATGTGTCATAACCATAACTAATTTTTGAGGAAGGCATGGCACAGATGACTGTATCCACCAGAAACAAGGTTCTTATTCCCTGATTCAATCACCCAGGGGATTGGTTCTGCTGGGGCAGGGTGAAGGGAACAGTTTTCAGTGTGTCAGGTAAAAACAGAGACGCTAGTAACAGTGTAAACACTTGTTTCTCCAGGGAAATATCTGGACCTGAATCAAGACGGGACTCTTGTTCTTGACTTTCCTCCTTCCTGTGTCTTCTCGGATTCTCAGCCCAGTGATGACGCTGTCCTCCCACTCTGCCATTCCCTAGATCACACACGAGGCTGTGAATGCTTGTGTACCTCATGTGTTGGGCATTTCCAAGAACCAGTGGCTTCCTGTGAAAGCTGATTCACAAGTATGTTTTCAGCTTGCTGTGTGAGCAATTCAATCCACTGCTGTCATCCACAGTAAAAACTCTCCACATGCTGCTTCACAGCCCTTTTTTTCCCTTCGGCTTTAAACAGAGATGTTTAATGAAGATGAGATTTTTATTTCCTTTTCCATATATAGGAGCTACTGAATGTAAGGGAGAAAGAACATGGCTTAATATGGTGAAAGTAATGGAGGCAGTATATAATTATCATTATCTGCTACAATTAAGGCAGCATCACACTGTGTTGTGACAGTTTATTGTGGTGTGTGGGGATGCAGTAAAGTGATATTTATACCCCCATGACTGCCTTGCCATTCAGAAATCCATAACTCTATAAATGTATTCTGTGGCTATAGAGCATATGTCTTCAGCACTTCCCTATTAGGCTGGGTCTTTAAATTGAGAATGTGGCCCATGAAATGAGAATAAGCTCATAGAATAGATCAGAAAGTAAAAAGCTGTTCAACAGCAATGATGAACAAAACCTTCCCCTGTGCAATAAGGGTGTTGGGATCTATTGGTAAAAGGCCTGGGGCCCGTCTGGTGATAGGCCAGGACCCTGAGGCAGGGCTGGATAAGATGGGGAGGGCTGCCTTGCACCATGCATTGCAGAAGAGGCACACTCATTTCAAGAAAGGATACGGGCTTGGCTGAGCGACACATGCAACTAAAACTCAAGACACGCATTCTAACTCTCTCTCAAGCTGGAGTCGGGAGGCTGGCATACAAAGAGGACAACGTAAGGCCAGTTATCACATGCCATTGAGGGTGGTGAAGAACCACGTGTTCCATGAGACGTGGCTGTCTAGACCACGTTGTGCAGAAAAAAACTTGAGTGAGACATGGGAGCTGAAATCAGTGTTCTGAGCTAGACAGGACAGAACCTCTAAGACAACCAAGTGGCATTTGAGTTCTGGCTTTGCCAGAGCAACTAGTGTGGGCATCATCCTGTTTACTGCCTGTTGCATGGAGACATGATGGTACCCACTGGATACGGCTGTGGCTAAGTGTATTATTCCGTTCCTACGCTGCTATGAAGAAATACCCAGACTGGGTAATGTATAAAGAAAAGAGGTTTAATTGACTCACAGTTCTGCATGGCTGGAGAGGCCTCAGGAAACTTATGATCATGGCAGAAGGCACCTCTTCACAGGGTGGCAGGAGAGAGAATGAGTGCAGGCAGGGGAAATGCCAGATGCTTATAAAACCATCAGATCTCGTGAGAACTCACTCAATATCATGAGAACAGCGTGGGGAAAACCACCCCCATGGTTCAATTACCTCCACCTGGTCCTGCCCTTGACACAGGGGGATAATTAGAACTCATGGTGAGATTTGGGTGGGAACACGGAGCCAAACCATATCACTAAAGTTCACTTAACTAATGTGTAGAAAGGGTTCAGGGCAATGTCTATAACATAGCTATCACTCAATTAAGGTTGCTGTTATTATTATCATTTTCATGATATAGTTATTATTATTATTACAGAACAGCCAAAGCCTGCACCATCTATTCCAGCATATTTCGAGATTTAAAAGTACACCACTATTTCATTCTAAAGGAATGACTTGCCAAGATTTAAATTTCAAGTACTTTGACACCTAGGAGAATCTCCACCATGTTGGGGCTGCAGGGGGTACAAGGCCCCTCATTTTACCCTTCTGGTGCCTCTCCACCCTGCTCAGTGCCCCAGGAGGCTGACTGGCAGAAGCTCCATTGCCCTTTGGTGTTTGACTGTGTTTGGCCAGTGGGAGGCACTGGAAGGAGTTGCAGGATGGAAGGGAAGTGAGGCCAGAGCGTTTGCACCCAACTCCCTGCCCACCCATTCCCTGAACCGGAGCTAGAACTTCCACCAGGCAGCCTTGCCGTTCAGCCACCCTTCCCGGGTTGCAGGGCCTGCTCTCCTTCTGCATCTTCCTCAAGCCTAGGAGGGGGGATGCCTTCCCAATGACAAGCCCCAGGTACTCCACTATCCTTGGGTGGTTTCCCTAAATCTTGCCCATGCCTTCAAAAAAAAAAAGGGCCCTGTATTAAACTTTCCTTCACTTCCCAGTGTGAGTGTGCTTCCTGCCTCCTGCCGTGGGTACTTCCTGTTGTCCTTTAAATCACACCCATATAATTGTTTCCATGACTACAAAACTATTTATAGCATACTTTACCTCATCCCTTTCTGTTCCCACCAACTAAAATAGCTTATATTTTAACCTTTGTCATAGAGACACACAAATACACACCTAGTACATAAACAAAGCAGAGGAGAGGCAAATTAATCCTCTGTGCCTACGAATATGTTAATTTTTAAAAGCATTACTGAGATGCTTAGTAAAGTAGCAGGTGTTGTGAAATTGCATTTTTATTACCCTTCCCCATATCAGGCAAGGAAATTATGGTCTCTTCAGCTATTTTACCATTTGCTAAATGTTCCCAGTCAGTTATCACAGATAATGCTTTTTTTAAAATCATATTTAGGCAATTAGAAACTTTTGGGTTAATTAATTTTGCATATTAGAAGACAGGACTTTAATATAAATTTAAGGCAATGGGTTTAATATTGTTAATAATAACAGTTATCACAAACCATAAACATATTTATAATTTATATGCACAAAAATAGAGTCTGCTGTAAAAATATTGAAAATTAAGATAACACAGCTTTCAGCCTCAAAATGAAAACTTTCTGCATAGCTACACTAAGTAAGACATATTTGGCCAAGGACTTAATATAAATGAATGGCAATTCTTTATTCAGACATACCATTATTTTCTAATGCATGTAGCATATTCAAAAGATGCATATATTTCCAAAAATTGTACCATCAAATGTGATAAGAAAGGAAGTTATGATGAAGGGTAAATAGGAGTAGGAGAACAAAGAAGCCAGGAATTGGGTTTGAAAGTAACGTCCGTGTCCTGAAGGCCTCTACAATGAGCTATGCATCCTCCCTTTTTTATCATATTCAATGGTACAATTTTTGGAAAGATATGAGGGAAATGCAATTGGCTACCCTATGTTTATTATCTAGAAGATGAAAATAACCACCTAGTCAGGTAATGCAGATTTCTTCCCAGCACCAAGATAAAGAGATGTTTACTCATTAATGAGACACTGGCAACGGAAGGAAAACCAACTCCACGAGAGCATTCATCTGATTTCCTAAGACTATTGTATTTATTGAGCTCCTCAATGTAGACAGATGGAGTAACCCAAAAGGCAATTTGGTGGTAGCAATTCTTTGGGGGAAAAAAGCTGAGAATGTTGCAATCCAGGTAAACATCTCGATGATGGCTCTAATGGTTGCAGCTGTCAATTAACTGATACTCCCAAATTTTTGTTGCAATGGCAGAGAATATGAAAGTCCTAAGGACAAAAACAGCAAACCATCCTTGAGAATTTACATGTGGAAGATGAGAGCCTGAGCCTGTGGGGCCTGACTCCAGGCTCCCAGAGGCAACATGTGGCTCCATTTGGACTTCAGAAAAACAGGGGAAAAGAATGACGAGGAGGCACAAAAGTTATTTTAAAACCAGGATGTAGTTATAACAAATACAGCTGGAAAAGAGGAAATGAGATTTTTAAAATACAAGAAAAGAAAGCGAAAAAGAGCCTCTGTTCCCGTTAATACCTCCTACTGTGCTACCAAAGTTCGGGGATTGCAAATGGCTGTAATCATTTGGCCACCGCCATGGACTGGCCTGTTAGCAGCAAAGTCAGGTCTGATGGCAGGTTCCACTCCGACATCTCAGCTCTATATTTTAGGGTTATTCGCCTCTCGCCTTGAAAAACACCTACTGCAGTTAATTATTAACTGTCACCTTCACATCGCCCAGAGCGGGCTGATGTTACTGAACAGCCTCAGCCAACTCTCATCTAAACTCTGGGTTTAGTTTTCTAGTTTTTGTTTTGTTTTATTTTGTTTTAGGCATCATACCTAAATAATGCCTAAACATTTTTCTCCTAGTAGGCAGATTATTTTTTCCTTCTAAATGTAATTAAAGATACAAACTCAGGCTGTGTTTGTGCTTGCCAAGAAAAGAACAAGCTAGATTTGGTGGCCTTCACAGTATTTTTTTTAGTATTTTAGGTTTCTCCATTATCTCAATAAAAGTCCATTTTAATACATTGAAATATTTGAAATATATTTGTAAAAATTATGCATTAAGTAATTTAGAACTAAACAACAAATCGGTAACATAATACTATTTAAAGCAAATATCATCAAGGGTCAATTTCCTTAATGCAAAAAAATCATGCAAATCAATACGTGAGAAGAGAAATAGACCAACAGGGAAAAATAGATAAATATTATGAGCAGACAGTTTACAGGAAAAATGATATATAAGAAGATGCATATATCTTAAAATATATCGGTTGAATAATATCCTATCTTAAACATTTTAATTCTACTTAAACCATATAAATGTACACTTGCTAACCGATCTTTTGACATAGTTTTTCATGTTTCCTTTATTATATAACTCTACCCATCATGTATTGCCTTTTATTCCCAATTTTGATTTCATCAAAGCATAGCAAAACATAAAAATCTTCTAAGTACTGACTGATGGTTTCCAGCTTTACCCATGTCCCTGCAAAGGACATGAACTCATCCTTTTTTTTATGGCTGCATAGTATTCCATGGTATATATGTACCACATTTTCTTTATCCAGTCTATCATTGATGGGCATTGGGGTTGGTTCCAAGTCTTTGCTGTTGTGAACATGTATCCCAGAACTTGTAGTAAACAACAAACCTTCCAAGTGCAAAATCTCTCTAGATTTTTCCTTTTTTCCCCTCAGTCTTTTTTTTAACAGCTTTGCTGAGGTATAGTTTTCATAGCATAAATTTCACTCATTCAAAATGTATAATCATCCAGCCTGAGCAATTGGTTAAGACTCCCATCTCTAAAGAAATTTAAATGAAAAAATAAATACAATGTGGAAATCAATGATTTTTTAGTATGCTTACAGAATTGTACACCCATCGACTGAATTTAATTTTAGAACATTTTTGTCACTCCAGGAAGAAACCTTATGCATATTAGCAGTCACTCCCCACACCCCTTCCTCCTACTCCCCAGACCAAGCAGCTGCTGCTTCCTGTCTGTGTAGATTTTCATTTCCCTATTCTGCACGTTTCGTATAAAAGGAATCATGAACTACATGGTCTTTCGTGACTGGCTTCTTTCATTTAGGATGAAATGTTTTCAAAGTTCATCCACGTTGTGGCACGTATCAGTACTTTATTCCCTTTAGTGGCTGAATAATCTTCCACTGTATGGATGTACCACATTTTGTTTATCCGTTCATTAGTCAGTGGTCATTTGGGCTACTTACCCTTTTTGCCTATTGTAAATAATGCTGCTCTGAACATTTGTGGGTGTGCAAGTGTTTATCTGGGCATGTGTTTTCATTTCTCTTGGGTGTACACTCAGGATTGAAATTGCTGAGTCAAATGGTAACTCCGTGTCTAACATTTTGAGGAACGCCAGACTGTGTTTCACAACAACTGCACCATTTTAACAGTCGCACCGGTAATGTATGGGTTCGAATTTCTCCACATCCTTTGCATCACTTGTTATTAACTGACTTTTTTATTGTAGCAATTTTAGTGGTTGTGAAATGGCAACTCATTGTGGCTTTGAGTTGATACTCCCTTGTAGAAAAACAAGAGTCAAACTTACGTTTTAAAAAATATATGCTTGGGGCCGGGCGCAGTGGCTCACGCTTCTAATCCCAGCACTTTGAGAGGCTGAGGCAGGTGGATCACCTGAGGTCATGAGTTCAAGACCAGACTGGCCAACATAGCAAAACCCCGTCTCTACTAAAAATACCAAAAATTAGCTGGGCATGGTGGTGGGCGCCTCTAATCCCAGGTACTCGGGAGGCTGAGGCAGGGACAATTGCTTGAACCCAGGAGGCAGAAGTGGCAGTGAGCCAAGATTGCACCACTACACTCCAGCCTGGGCAACAGAGCAAGACTCCGTCTCAAAAAATAATAATAATACACACACACACACACACACACACACACACACACACACACACACACACACACATGCTTGGGGAACTTTTAACAGGGAAAATATAATGTATGTGTTATGTAGGCTTCAGCCACAGATACATGATGAAGCTTACAACTGTAAACATGCAGGCTTTACTCTTCTTGATTACTGAGATGGATGGCAGTTTATCGACAGTTATTCAGGTTTTTGCTCCTTTCTGTCAATTTAAATCTCAGGATCAGTGAAAAGAGCCCAGGGAGAAGACAGGCGATCTGTGTGTCCCCAGCCCTGTCCCCAAACTGTCTGTAAGAACTTTCAGCCTCTGAAACTCATCAGCAGTAGAAGATAACTTGTCTCCAATATTTGACAGTGGTGATGTGAAGGTAAAGCAAACTGATTAACACGAATCAACTATGAAAAACTTAAAGTGATTTACCAGCATCTTACATGTAGTAAATGTATTTTACACACACACACATCTATTATATTATATATACAGGACCGAAAGAATAAAGAAAAACATTTTTTTGTGTAGGAAAATGGCAGAGACGACAGCAATAGCAGTATTTTCTGGCAAAATGTTACAGAATAAGATGGAGTATACAGAAAAGTAAGGTTACTCATTCAAAACAACAACCACAGATATTTTTTGTTGATATTGTTAGGTTTGGGATTTATTTTTTAGATTTTAATGAAGATGGTAGGTTAATTGATAACCTTCTTGGCAGGAGACCATAATCTTGGCTTTCAGAATGTGAATAAAAGGGGCTCTAGTTTCTTTCCCCTTTTTGTAATATCGTTGTCACCTCATAACTACAGCTTGGGGTTTTAGCTACAGTCCAAATGACATTTTAATTAATAAAATTTGGCCATAATTAAATTACATATAAAAATATATCACAAGTACCTCTTATTTAACTTTTACTTCTTTGCCAATATATAAAGTGGTCAATAAGACTTCTATTCAAAAATAGTGTATTTTTAAAATTTTATTATTACTATATTTAAGTTTTAGGGTACATGTGCACAACGTGCACGTTTGTTACATATGTATACATGTGCCATGTTGGTGTGCTGCACCCATTAACTCGTCATTTAGCATTAGGTATATCTCCTAATGCTATCCCTCCCGACTCCCCCCACCCCACAACAGTCCCCGGTGTGTGATGTTCCACTTCCTGTGTCCATGTGTTCTCATTGTTCAATTCCCACCTATGAGTGAGAACATGCGGTGTTTAGTTTTTTGTCCTTGTGATAGTTTGCTGAGAATGATGGTTTCCAGCTTCATCCATGTCCCTACAAAGGACATGAACCCATCATTTTTTATGGCTGCATAGTATTTCATGGTGTATATGTGCCACATTTTATTAATCCAGTCTATCATTGTTGGACATTTGGGTTGGTTCCAAGTCTTTGCTATTGTGAATAGTGCTGCAATAAACATAGGTGTGCATGTATCTTTATAGCAGCATGATTTATAATCCTTAGGGTATTTACCCAGTAATGGGATGGCTGGGTCAAATGGTATTTCTAGTTCTAGATCCCTGAGGAATCGCCACACTGACTTCCACAATGGTTGAACTAGTTTACAGTTCTACCAACAGTGTAAAAGTGTTCCTATTTCTCTACATCCTCTCCAGCACCTGTTGTTTCCTGACATTCTAATGATCGCCATTCTACCTAGTGTGAGATGGTATCTCATTGTGGTTTTGATTTGCATTTCTCCGATAGCCAGTGATGATGAGCATTTTTTCATGTCTTTTTTGTCTGCATAAATGTCTTCTCTTGAGAAGTGTCTGTTCATATCCTTTGCCCACTTTTTGATGGGGTTGTTTTTTTCTTGTAAATTTGTTTGAGTTCATTGTAGATTCTGGATATTCGCCCTTTGTCAGATGAGTAGGTTGCAAAAATTTTCTCCCATTCTGTAGGTTGCCTGTTCACTCTGATGGTAGTTTCTTTTGCTGTGCAGAAGCTCTTTAGTTTAATTAGATCCCATTTGTCAAACTGTGGCTTTTGTTGCCATTGCTTTTGTTGTTTTAGACATGAAGTCCTTGCCCATGCCTATGTCTTGAATGGTATTGCCTAGGTTTTCTTCTAGGGTTTTTATGGTTTTAGGTCTAACATGTAAGTCTTTAATCCATCTTGAATTAATTTTTGTATAAGGTGTAAGGAAGGGATCCAGTTTCAGCTTTCTACATATGGGTAGCCATTTTTCCCAGCACCATTTATTAAATAGGGAATCCTTTCCCCATTGCTTGTTTTTCTCAGGTTTGTCAAAGATCAGATAGTTGTAGATATGTGTCATTATTTCTGAGGGCTCTGTTCTGTTCCATTGGTCTATATCTCTGTTTTGGTACCAGTACCATGCTGTTTTGGTTACTGTAGCCTTGTAGTATAGTTTGAAGTCAGGTAGTGTGATGCCTCCAGCTTTGTTCTTTTGGCTTAGGATTGACTTGGCAATGTGGGCTCTTTTTTGGTTCCATATGAACATTAAGGTAGTTTTTTTCCAATTCTGTGAAGAAAGTAATTGGTAGCTGGATGGGGATGGCATTGAATCTATAAATTACCTTGGGCAGTATGGCCATTTTCATGATATTGATTCTTCCTACCCATGAGCATGGAATGGTCTTCCATTTGTTTGTATCCTCTTTTATTTCATTGAGCAGTGGTTTGTAGTTCTCCTTGAAGAGGTCCTTCATATCCCTTATAAATTGGATTCCTAAGTATTTTATTCTCTTTGAAGCAATTGTGAATGGGAGTTCACTCATGATTTGGCTCTCTGTCTGTTATTGGTGTATAAGAATGCTTGTGATATTTGCACATTGATTTTGTATCCTGAGACTTTGCTGAAGTTGCTTATCAGCTTAAGGAGATTTTGGGCTGAGACAATGGGGTTTTCTAGATATACAATCATGTCATCTGCAAACAGGGACAATTTGACTTCCTCTTTTCCTAATTGAATACCCTTTATTTCCTTCTCCTGCCTGATTGCCCTGGCCAGAACTTCCAACACTATGTGGAATAGGAGTGGTGGGAGAGGGCATCGCTATCTTGTGCCAGTTTTCAAAGGGAATGCTTCCAGTTTTTGTCCATTCAGTATGATATTGACTGTGGGTTTGTCATAGATAGCTCTTATTATTTTGAGATACGTCCCATCAATACCTAATTTATTGAGAATTTTTAGCATGAAGGGTTGTTGAATTTTATCAAAGGCCTTTTCTGCATCTATTGAGATAATCATGTGGTTTTTGTCTTTGGTTCTGTTTATATGCTGGATTACGTTTATTGATTTTTGTATGTTGAACCAGCCTTGCATCCCAGGGATGAAGCCCACTTGATCATGGTGGATAAGCTTTTTGATGTGCTGCTGGATTTGGTTTGCCAGTATTTTATTGAGGATTTTTGCATCAATGTTCATCAAGGATATTGGTCTAAAATTCTCTTTTTTGGTTGTGTCTTTGCCAGGCTTTGGTATCAGGATGATGCTGGCCTCATAAAATGAGTTAGAAAGGATTACCTCTTTTTCTATTGATTGTACCAGCTCCTCCTTGTACCTCTGGTAGAATTCGGCTGTGAATCCATCTGGTCCTGGACTTTTTTTGGTTGGTAGGCTATTATTGCCTCAATTTCAGAGCCTGTTATTGGTCTATTCAGAGATTCAAATTCTTCCTGGTTTAGTCTTGGGAGGGTGCATGTGTCGAGGAATTTATCCATTTCTTCTAGATTTTCTAGTTTATTTGCGTAGAGGTGTTTATAGTATTCTCTGATGGTAGTTTGTATTTCTGTGGGATCCGTGGTGATATCCCCTTCATCATTTTGTATTGCGTCTATTTGATTCTTCTCTCTTTTCTTCTTTATTAGTCTTGCTAGCGGTCTATCAATTTTGTTGATCTTTTCAAAAAACTAGCTCCTGGATTCATTGATTTTTTGAAGGGTTTTTTGTGTCTCTATTTCCTTCAGTTCTGCTCTGATCTTAGTTATTTCTTGCCTTGTGCTAGCTTTTGAATGTGTATGCTCTTGCTTGTCTAGTTCTTTTAATTGTGATGTTAGGGTGTCAATTTTAGATCTTTCCTGCTTTCTCTTGTGGGCATTTAGTGCTATAAATTTCCCTCTACACACTGCTTTGAATGTGTCCCAGAGATTCTGGTATGTTGTGTCTTTGTTCTCATTGGTTTCAAAGAACATCTTTATTTCTGCTTTCATTTCGTTTTGTACCCAGTAGTTATTCAGGAGCAGGTTGTTCAGTTTCCATGTAGTTGAGTAATTTTGAGTGAGTTTCTTAATCCTGAGTTCTAGTTTGATTGCACTGTCATCTGAGAGACAGTTTGTTATAATTTCTGTTCTTTTACATTTGCTGAGGAGAGCTTTACTTCCAACTAGGTGGTCAGTTTTGGAATAAGTGTGATGTGGTGCTGAGAAGAAGGTATATTCTGTTGATTTTGGGTAGAGAGTTCTGTAGATGTCTATTAGGTCTGCTTGTTGCAGAGATGAGTTTAATTCCTGGATATCCTTGTTAACTTTCTGTCTCATTAATCTGTCTAATGTTGACAGTGGAGTGTTAAAGTCTCCCATTATTATTGTGTGGGAGTCTAAGTCTCTTTGTAGGTCACTAAGGACTTGCTTTATGAATCTGGGTTCTCCTGTATTGGGTGCATATATATTTAGGATAGTTAGCTCTTCTTGTTGCATTGATCCCTTTACCATTATGTAATGGCCTTCTTTGTCTCTTTTGATCTTTGTTGGTTTAAAGTGTGTTTTATCAGAGACTAGGAGTGCAACCCCTGCCTTTTTTTGTTTTCCATTTGCCTGGTAGATCTTCCTCCATCCCTTTATTTTGAGCCTATGTGTGTCTCTGCACATGAGATGGATTTCCTGAATACAGCACACTGATGGGTCTTGACTCTTTATCCAATTTGCCAGTCTGTGTCTTTTATTTGGAGCATTTAGCCCATTTACATTTAAGGTTAATGTCGTTATGTGTGAATCTGATCCTGTCATTATGATGTTAGCTGGTTATTTTGCTTGTTAGTTGATGCAGTTCCTAGCCTTGATGGTCTTTACAATTTGGCATGTTTTTGCAGTGGCTGGTACCAGTTGTTCCTTTCCATGTTTAGTGCTTCCTTCAGGAGCTCTTTTAGGGCAGGCCTGGTGGTGACAAAATCTCTCAGCATTTGCTTGTCTGTAAAGTATTTTATTTCTCCTTCCCTTATGAAGCTTAGTTTGGCTGGATATGAAATTCTGGGTTGAAAATTCTTTTCTTTGAGAATGTTGAATATTGGCCCCCACTCTCTTCTGGCTTGTAGAGTTTCTGCTGAGAGATCAACTGTTAGTCTGATGGGCTTCCCTTTGTGGGTAACCCAACCTTTCTCTCTGGCTGCCCTTAACATTTTTTCCTTCATTTCAGCTTTGGTGAATCTGACAGTTATGTGTCTTGGAGTTGCTCTTCTCGAGGAGTATGTTTGTGGTGTTCTCTGTATTTCCTGAATCTGAATGTTGGCCTGCCTTGCTAGATTGGGGAAGTTCTCCTGGATAATATCCTGCAGAGTGTTTTCCAACTTGATTCCATTCTCCCCGTCACTTTCAGGTACACCAATCAGACGTAGATTTGGTCTTTTCACATAGTCCCATATTTCTTCAAGGACTTGTTTGTTTCTTTTTATTCTTTTTTCTCTAAACTTCTCTTCTCGCTTCATTTCATTCATTTTGTCTTCCATCGCTGATACCCTTTCTTCCAGTTGATCGAATCAGCTACTGAGGCTTGTGCATTCGTCACGTAGTTCTTGTGCTGTGGTTTTCAGCTCCATCAGGTCCTTTAAGGACTTCTCTGCATTAGTTATTCTAGTTAGCCATTCATCTAATTTTTTTTCAAGGTTTTTAACTTCTTTGCCATTGGTTCGAACTTCCTCCTTTAGCTCAGAGTAGTTTGATCTTCTGAAGCCTTCTTCTCTCAACTCGTCATTCTCCGTCCAGCTTTGTTCCATTGCTGGTGAGGAGCTGCATTCCTTTGGAGGAGGAGAGGCTCTCTGATTTTTAGAGTTTCTGGTTTTTCTGCTCTGTTTTTTGCCCATCTTTGTGGTTTTATCTACTTTTGGTCTTTGATGATGGTGATGTACAGATGGGTTTTTGGTGTGGATGTCCTTTCTGTTTGTTAGTTTTCCTTCTAACAGACAGGACCCTCAGCTGATGGTCTGTTGGAGTTTGCTAGAGGTCCACTCCAGACCCTGTTTGCTTGGGTATCAGCAGCAGTGGCTGCAGAAGAGCAGATATTGGTGAACCACAAATGCTGCTGCCTGATCATTCCTCTGGAAGTTTTGTCTCAGAGGAGTACCCGGCCGTGTGAGGTGTCAGTCTGCCCCTCCTGGGGGGTGCCTCCCAGTTAGGCTATTCGGGGGTCAGGAACCCAGATGAGGAGGCAGTCTGCCCATTCTCAGATCTCAAGCTGCATGCTGGGAGAACCACTACTCTCTTCAAAGCTGTCAGACAGTGACATTTAAGTCTGCAGAGGTTACTGTTGCCTTTTGTTTGTCTGTGCCCTGCCCCCAGAGGTGGAGCCTGTAGAGGCAGGCAGGCCTCCTTGAGCTGTGGTGGGCTCCACCCAGTTTGAGCTTCCCGGCTGCTTTGTTTACCTACTCAAGCCTTGGCAATGGTGGGCGCCCCTCCCCCAGCCTCACTGCCACCTTGCAGTTTGATCTCAGACTGCTGTGCTAGCAATGAGCGAGGCTCCGTGGGCATAGGACCCTCCGAGCCAAGTGCGGGATATAATCTCCTGGTGTATGGTTTGTTAAGCCCATTGGAAAAGCGCAGTATTAGGGTGGGAGTGACCCGATTTTCCAGGTGCCGTCTGTCACCCCTTTCTTTGACTAGGAAAGGGAGTTCCCTGACCCCTTGCACTTCCCGGGTGAGGCGATGCCTTGCCCTGCTTCGGCTCACGTATGATGCGCTGCACCCACTGTCCTGCACCCACTGTCCGGCACTCCCCAGTGAGATGAACCCAGTACCTCAGTTGGAAATGCAGAAATCACCCATCTTCTGTGTCGCTCATGCTGGGAGCTATAGACTGGAGCTCTTCCTATTAGGCCATCTTGGCTCCACCCCAAAAATAGTGTATTTTAGACAGTTTAGAGAGTCATTATTCCATGGTTCAGTGTGAACCTTCTTTTTGCTACTGTTTGTACCTTTTCATCACTGTGACTTCATCAGGAACAAGAATTTCATCCCTGCAGCAAACACTGCTGCGAATATGGACTGCAGGGTGACAAAATCATCCTCACAATTTTTACGCATTCTGAATTTCTCTTGCAAATATCCACATTAACAGTACTAATATTCTTCAGCCTTCAAAACTCATGCTGTTTTATTTCTCACACTTGCCCTTCATTCTCTTTTTAATGGATCCACAATTGTTCCATCTATAATGTTTTGCCTTAAAAGAGCAGTTTTTTTCCCAAGTGTCTTCAAGAACCATTTGTATTAGCATCAACTGGGCACATGTACAGAATGCAAATTCATAGGCCTGAAGCTAGACCTGCTGGATCAGGGTATGGCCTGGTAATCTGTATTTTCATAATCATCCAGGTACTTCACAGGTGCACTTATATCTTGTACATACTGCTATGGAAGGTGCTCTGCTCTAATTAATCAAACAAGTATGTAATAGAGTAAGCCTCATAGCATAATAAATAATACTGTGGGCCATGGCAGTAAGAACTGGCTCATTTAAATACTGTTAAATTATTAGGACAAGTATTAAATATACCACTGGTTGCCAGATGAATTCTCACTGATGTAGCAGTTTTCACATTTATATATATTTACAATTTTAAAATGATAGATAACATATACTGAATGCTTACTATTAGCCATGCCCTGTTTTTCATAAATTAATCCATGTATATAAGTATTTTACATTTACTCATTTATGCAGCATGATGAGCCACAAGGTGCTATCATTATTATCATTATCATCTTAGATGGGGAAACTGAGGCATGGGGGCCCCACAGCACTAAGTGGCAGAGCCATGATTCAGCAGTAAGTAATCCAGTACCAAAGCTCTGGTCCTTAGCAATTATACCTATACTGTCTCTCTATTTGTAAAGAAAGTGTAGGTCTTTAAATGCTATTTTGAACAGATTTCCATATACCTATGTATAGAGTAACCAACTACAATTGAACTTTTATTGTACCTTATCAGACTCTACAGCTAGATGGCTGTCTTTAGTCCATTTTGCACTGCTACAAAGAAATACCTGAAGCTGGGCAATTTATAAGGAAAAGAGGTTTATTGGGCTCACAGTGCCCAGGCTGTACAAGTAGCATGGAGCCAGCATCTGCTTCTGGTGAGGCCTCAGGCTGCTTCCACTCATGGTGAAAGGTGGAGGGAAGCTGGTGTGTGGCAATCACGTGGTGAGGAAGAACACAAAGCAGAGGGGGAGGTGCCAGGCTCCTTTTAACAACCGGCTCCCATGGGAATCATATGTGAGAACTCACTCACTGCCCCCCACCAAGGAGGGCATCAATCTTTTCACCAGGCATCTGCTGTCATGACACAAACACCTCCCATTAAGCCCCACCTCCAACACTGATCAAATTGCAACATGAGATTTGGAGGGGCCAAAACAAACCAAATGATAGCAATGTCTCTGGCATTTAAACAATATATTTAAACTATATTTGGCCATTTAAAACTATATTTGAGGCCTACCTAATTTAAAATGAATGAAAATAGACAATAATCCTACCCTTATAATGCCTAAAATCTAGCTGCAGAGATTTAAAAAAAATTCTAACCATGCCATAAATAAACATAACTTTGCAACTTTGGCAAATAATACAAAATAGAATTACACAGGATTGTGAGAGCTTTTAAAAGATGGTTTATTCTCGACAGGAAAGTCTGGAGGGCCTTCCTTGTGAACAGGTGAATGGATGAACAGTCATTAACCTGGTAAAGCAGGGACCAGTGATGGGGAGCACTGCCTTCGGAAATGGAAGACTGCTGTTACAGAACAAATCCGCTATCAAGAACATCCAGAAAAGGTCAAAGGCACTGCAGAGCTGCCAAGGAAGTGAGGACTTGTGTCTTCATGTCCAAAAGATGGAAGAACAGAGAGGTAGAGAAATATAGGGGTGGCATTCACTCATTTGCACAAGGCAGCTGACAGGTTGTGGATTTCTATAGACTTGGGGTCTAAAAGTAGAAGTCCTGAGAAACACACTAGAGTTTGAATTGGAATGCCCAAAGACTACACACTAGAAAAAAAGAATTAGAGATGGAATTTTCCTCAGGACGAAAGCCCAGACTGTAAAGATGTTAACCCTTGTCTAAATTAAGAATATGTGCCTTCTTGCTAACTACCTGCCAGAAGCAAAAGTGAATCCACTCTGGAGGAAGACAAAGCATCTAGAGCTTCAAATTATCTGCACACCTAGTATTGGAAATATGAAGTATTGAGCCAAAAATTACCAAGAAAGAACAAAATAATTGAACAAAGAGCAATAGCAACACATAAGCGTGCGCGCACACACACACACACACACACACACACCAGAATAACAGAAGAACCAGAAAGAACTTATTAGATATGGACTTTAGCATGTTTGTAAAACTAAATCATAAAATATAGAGTTATTATTATTTATTTATTTTTGAGAGGGAGTCTTGCTCTGTGGCCTAGGCTGGAGTGCAGTGGTAGGATCTCAGCTCGCTGCAAACCTCCACCTCCCGGGTTCAAGCGATTCTCCTGTCTCAGCCTTCCGAGTAGCTGGGATTGCAGGTGTGTGCCACTGTGCCCAGCTAATTTTTGTATTTTTAGTAAAGACAGCATTTCACTGCGTTGGCCAGGCTTGTCTCAAACTGCTGACCTCAAGTGATCCACCCACCTAGGCCTCCCAGAGTGCTGGGATTATAGGTGTGAGCCACTGTGTCTGCCCCAAAATGTAGAATTATACCATGAAATGGAAACCATTTAAAATCAAATGGGCATATTAGAATGGAAACAAAATAAGATATGAAATTAAGAACTCAATGAATGGATTTAACAACCAATTAACACAGCTGAAGAGAAGAAAAGGGAGCAAACAAAAAAATTCAATATCTGGTTACAAGTAGAAAAATGTAGAAAACAGTGTAACATGCATAATAGATGTTGGAAACCTCTAGTATAGGTGTAATCAAAGTTGCAGAAGGAGAAGACGGAGAGAATAGAAAGGGAACTGTTACAGATGAGATCATTTCAAAAGTAACGGAAAAATCCAACAGATATTAGCTGCTCTATGAACTTCAGATAGATTACAACAAACAGACAAAATGTACCTAAGGATATCATCATAAAATTTCTGAAAACTGAAGACAAGAGGAAGTCTAAAAAGCAGGCGGAGACAAAACATATGTTATCTTTAAGGGGAAGTAGAAATACTAATAATGACTGTATAAGAGTGCAAGTCAGAAGATGGAGACATGACATTGTCAAGTGCGGAATGAAAATAAATGCCAAAATAGAACTCCATACGCTCTAAAGTTCTTCTTCAAAACAAAGGAAAAATATAAGGACATTTTTTTGAAAAACAAAAACCTAGGAAATTTGTCAAACTTCCAGTAAAGGAATGACTGAGAGAATTCTTCATGCAAAAAAACATAATCACAGATTAAAATAGATGACTTAAGAAGAGAAGAATGGAAAAGATAAATGTGTGGCTATGTCCAAGGGAATATTGATTGTACAAAACAATGATTAGAAAAAAATACCTATATAAATCTTGATAAATAATAGCACAAAAGACAGGACTTTGTTAAATAATATTTGATTACTCAAAGTTCCTTATTACCTGGAGAATTGTAGATATATTAATTAATGCAACTATCAACTAATTTAAATTAATATGATTATCAATATAAGATTCTAATTAAGAATATATTTTGAATTTATGGGGTAAACACTGAAAGAATAGTTGTTTAATAACAGGCTAATTTGAAGAAGATTTATCAATAAACATAATTAACTCAAAAGAGGAAAAACGGGACAAACAGAATTAGTAAGATTGATTGGAATGCCAATGTGTCAGTGATTGCATTAATGCAAATGGATTGAATACTCAGATTAAAAGGCAAAATTGTCAGACTGAATTAGCAAATAAAGACAGGCAGCTCACAAAAAAAGCTGCCTAAAATATGAGGACCAAAAAAAGAAAAAAACACCCTGAAAAAAAGAGAGTAAGTTGAATACATGCAAGCAGTAGGCAAAATAAAATTGGCATATATGATTTTGCAAATGACACTGAAAGGCAAGAAATGACACATTTCTAAATATAAATAGTGTCATTGCATTAGGATTAAAGGGTCTATCTGACAAGAATTTATAATCTTAGACTGGTATGCACCTAATAATATAGCTTCAAAATATATAAAGCAAAAATTAACAGAATTAAGGAGGAAAATAGACAAATCTACAATCTTAGATTTTACCATACCTCTCTGAGAAACTGAAAGAACATCCAAGAAAAAACATCAATAAGGATGTAGTAGATTTGAAAATCACAATGAGCTAACTTGATCTAGTTGAAAAATACAGAAATACTACATCTGTCATTTCAGAATATACATCATATTCTATCCAATATGTATATGCATTGCCCAAATTGACCGTATGTTTGAAAACAAATCACACACACACACACACACACAGTATCACCAAGTATAGGGATTGAAATTCTGAGTATTTTTTCTCTAACTATAGTGAGATTAAGCTAAAAGTTAATATTAAAAATATACCTCAAACATCTTTAAATATTTGTAAATTATTTCTAAACAACTCATTGGCCAAAAATAAAAATTACAAAGGAAATTAAAAGTGCCAATTTTATAACCTAACATCTCAATAATTTACCCAATAGAACAGCAAATAACACACAGTCACACATTGCTTAATGACAGGATACTTTATGAACCCAACATTCAGTGATGTTAGTCATTGTGTAAACATCAAAGAGTGTACTTACATGAATATAGAGGGTACAGCCTCCTACACACTTAGCCTATATGGCATAGCTCCTATACTACAAACCTGTACAGCATGTTGCTGGACTGAATACCTAATTTTACTGTACCTTTTCTATGTTTAGATATGCCATGGTAAGTAGTTGTATATCTAAACATAGAAAAGGTAAAGTAAAATTATGGCATAAGAAATAAATAATGTTACATCTGTACAGGGAACTTACCATAAATGGAGCTTCTGTGACTTAGAGTTGCTCTGAGTGAGTCTGGGAGTGAGTGGTGAGTGAATGTGAAGGTCTAGGACATTACTGTACACTACCGTAGACTTTCCCAACACTTTACACTTAGGCTATACTAAATTTGTAAAAACAAAAACAAAAACAAAAAAAAACCCCTTTTCTTTTTTCAATAATATGTTAACGTTAGCCTACTGTAACTTTTTTACTTTCTAACATTTTGAGTTTTTAAAAAATTATTTGATTCTTTTGCAATCACACTTACCTTAAGACACAAATAATACAATTATACAGATATTGTCTTTATATTCTTATCTATATGCTTTTATCTATTTTCAAATTTCTTATTTCATTTGTTACTTTTTAAACTTTTTGCTAAAAATTAAGACACAAACACAATTTTGTGTTTATTATTATCAAACATTATGTACCATACATAATTGTATTGCTATACTTTTAAACAAGTGGCAGTGCAATAGGTTTGTTCACACCAGTATCACCAAAAACTCGTGAGAACTGCATTGTGCTATGGTGTTAGGACAATGATGATGTCACTAGGAACAGGAATTTTTCGGCTTCATTATAATCTGGGACTACTGTGGTATATGTGGTCTGTCATATGTTGACTGAAATGTTATGTCATGCATGATTGCATAAAGAAAGTAGGAAAAAAGAGTACATATAACCAATCTTATTAATTAAATTGATAAAAAGTGCATGACACAACTCAAAAAGCTAAAAGTTGTTTTTCAAGCAAATAATTAAATAGGCAAACACCAGGGAAGATTGAATTTTTAAAAATCAAGTATTACCCTATTCCAAATGAAAAAGAACATCATTTTAATGGAAGCCAAAAAGAAGAAGTATTTGCAATGCTTATTAACTGACAAAGGACTCATATCCTGGATATATTAAAAGGTTTGACAAATAAATAAAGATATTAAAAGTCCTGGACACTACAAATGACAAATGGGCAAAAACATTAACACGCACGTCACAAAAGAAAATATCCAAATTACTAAGAAACATATAAAAGCTTTCCTTTTCACTGTCATTAATTTTTGAGGCAATGCAAGATACCCGTATACTCTCTTCAGAAATGTTACTCAAAAGTGAAATAAAACAAAATATAACCTGACAATATCAAATGGTAAGAAGAATGTGAAGCAACAGGTCACTCACATCCTACTTGTGTGGGAGTAATTTTGTGCAGCCTCTGTTTATCAGGTTACACAAGGCTGAATACACACATTCTAATAAATCTACTAAGGCTAAACATACACCTTCTAATAAATCTATCAAGTTTCTAGATATATAGCCTTCAGAAATTCTTATATGTGTAAATCAAGACTGTAATGAGAATGGTCATAACATCATTATTTATGTTAGTGCCTATCCAAGCAAAAAAAAAAATCCAAATTGACTCAACAATAGCATGGATTGATTATGAAATGTTCATACCATGGAATGCCATGCAGTGATGGAAGCTGACTACAGCTACATACAATATCTCCGAGTCTCCCAAGGGAGACGGAGTGAAAGAAGCCATTCACATTGATCCCATTTATATGGAGTTCAGAACTCTCCCCAGCTAACTAGTGTTAGAAGTCAGGATAGTGATTTTCTCAGGGGAGAAATGGGATTGTAACTAGAAGAATGCACCAAGAAATCTTTTGAGACACCGCTTATCTTGTATGTCTTCATCTGGTTGTGATTACATGGATGTATGCACTTTGAGATAAGTTATTAAGTTGTAGACTTATGACTTAGGCACTTCTCTCTAAATGTTGTACTTCAACAAGATGTTTTGGTTTGTTTTTACATTAAAAGACAGAAGGAAGAGGAGAGTATTTAAGGTAAAGAAAATAGCATGAAAAAATCTCTGTGCAGGAATTAAGTGTGTACAAAGATTGAATAAAGCCATGTGAATGGAGTACAGAGGTAAAGAAGTAAAGATAAAGAGAGGAGGAGGGGAGATGGGAAAAAAGGAAGGAGGAAAGGAGAAAGAAAAGACAACAGAAAAAGAAAAAAAATGAAGCTGGAAAAGTAAGTAATGGTGGCACCTCTCCAAGGTCCAGAAACTTGGATACTTCCCTAATAGCAATGAATGCCAGAGAAGGGGTTTAGCTGTGGAGAGTGTGGTGATGTGATGAGATTTGTACTTCAGATATCTCTAGATGAATGCACTGGAGAAGGGAAAAAAGTAGATGTGAGTGGATGAAAAAAGAATGAACAGCAGTTGTCCAGCAGAGAGAAGTGTTCGTTACCTGGGTCTGAGTGTTGGTGGTAGGGAAGCTGCAGGAATGTATAATTGTGTGGATGTTGGGGGAAGAGGGAGAGGGAGCTATGCTTAAAATACCAGCCCAAGCTTTTCTAACTCCAAAATATCTTTTATTTATTTGTTTCTTTCTTTCTTTCTTTTTTTATTTTGAGATGGAGTCTCGCTGTGCCGCCCAGGCTGGAGTGCAGCAGTGCCATCTCAGCTCACTGCAACCTCTGCCTCCTAGGTTCAAGCAATTCTCCTGTCTCAGCCTCCCGAGTAGCTGGGACTGCAGGTGCACGCCACCACAGCTGGCTAATTTTTGTATTTTAAGTAGAGACGGTGTTTCACCACATTGGTCAGGCTGGTCTTGAACTCCTGACCTCAAGTGAACCACCTGCGTCGGCCCTCAAAGTGCTGGGATTACAGGCATGAGTCACTGTGCCTGGTCCAAAATATCTCTTAAAAAGTCATTTAACCACGTGTTTCTCTTTTCTATAACTCGTTGTAAACAATGAATTCCTATATTTAATAGTGATGTCCTTTTTGTATTCTAGTTTAATAACACTATTTCATGGGTTAATTGTTTTAATAGGAATTTCCTAGTCGATATAGTTTTATTTATTACCTCATTGGAGGAAGAGTTTTATACATATTTTATAGAGGTGGGCCCAAAAGTCCCCGCTATGTTGGTAGACACATAATAATTAAATTTTAAAAAGCTATGGCCTTCTAAATTTTTCTTTCTTTTGAAATAAATATATACAGATTTTTGACTTATTTATCAACAATTGTGCCATCTTATAGGAAAATTAACAAGGTTCACTTATGAATGTGTCACAAAACTGCTTTTCTTGAACTGCTGATGTTTGAATATTATAATTTTATGCCATCTGTGATATGAGCATTTGTTTACATATGAGTTCTATCATAAGCAAACTAAAATCACTCCCTTTGTTTAAATGTGTTTAGTAAGTCTATTGCTTTCAGTTTATAAGTGTTTGACCATTGCTCTTCTATAAAAGACTCTACAAGAACTCTAAAATATATACTGTGCTTCACTGATTCTGTAAAATAGATATGTAAAGTAATTTCACATTGTTCAAAGATACTAGGAATCACATACACTTAACTGCTTATATTTTCCAATACTTTGCTTAGTTACAAAGTTTCTGTATAAAGATATTCTCATGTATAAAAGAGCCCAACAATTGTTTTGTACTTCTTACACTTCCTTAAGATAGTATTTAATACCAACAAAATACTGCTTGAGTCAGGAGGCCTTAATCAATTTGTTAGAGTAGGAAACTGAAGAGTTAAAATAGTTGTGGTATTGGCCTACACCGACATGTGACGTGAGACATGGCTGTGGATATGACATCCAGGCTCCATCCTCTGTTCCTCCTCTAGGAAATTGGGTCTGTAGCCTAACACATTTGTTAATGCACAGAGACAAGTATGTGGGGAGAAAAGACACACTGAGCTGGATCCCTGTGTATTTCGGTTCATACCTGAGATGAACCTGAAATACAGTCTATTACCTGAAATAGAAGACCAACGTGTTGTAATGAATTTAGTCTGAATTATCTCATTCCTGGGAGGTTCCTGTTAAATTGAGCAAGTGCGAGATAGAGATGAACATAAATCATTTCTTTCACTCTTAGTCTACTCTGGCAAAGTGAAACATTGCCAAAGATAACAGTCTTTTAATTAATTTTGGAGGTTGGTTTATGTATACGCTTGGAATTTCTTGGATACATGCTTCATTAATAGGCCAATATGCCTAGGTTTAAAGAAGATATTTATTTTAAAATTTAATATGTCAATTCTTGGTTGAAAGTATAGTGGAAGAGGCAGCAGCATAAATATCCTCTCATTTATTGCTTCGTTTGTTCGAGAAACATGAATTGAACAACCTACTACTCATCAGTCACAGTGTGAAAGTAGGAGGACCCAAAGAAGAACATGCAGGCATAGGCCTTCAAGTTGGGATGCAAAGGCAGCCATGCCAATAAGTAAATATGTGTGATAAGTTGTTAGATGTGCAATTCTAGCTATAAGATGATTGATTTAATGGCCAACATAGCCCTTGTAATATAACATTAGCACTGAGGTGAGATTAAATTCCATTTCCATCTCTTGGTTGCAAAGGGTCAGTGGGGAAATGGGTCATCTGTGAGCAGGGTTGATATTGGACTGAATAGTTTTGCATGGATGATCTATAAATGGCTCTTCTCTAATCCTTACTACCTACCCAAATGATATCCTTATTATTCCAACCCAAAATTAGTGGAGGAGCTTCCTAGCTGCCTTGCCTGTCCCTGTCTCCCTGCTTTGGAGGGTGGATTTGATTTTAAGGTATGGATCATGCTATATCAATGTCTACCTGGGGGCCTTGGCTGCGACATTCCTGTTTTTGTAGGACACGGCTCACATGGCTCTCACTGCTGGTCTCCACATGTCCTTCCACCCTCATTTCCATCACCCAGCTCTGCTTCCAGGTGATAGTGTACTGAACTACTCAGGCCATCCCTCTGCAGGCATTCATTTTCCCTGGCTCCAGGTCCTAATTGCTAAATTTTTGTATTGCTCCTATAAAATGTATTTCAGCTGTCATCACTTGCTTTAGCTTTCTTTCATATTTGCCTAAAGACCCCAGGAGCCCTGCCATCTGTATTCCTGTATCACATTTGTACAATTATTTTTGTTGTTGTCCATATTGTTAATTTGCATATCACCCACCAGACACCGTGAGATCCTCAAGGACAGGGACTGTTTTCTATAATAAAATCTATCACATGTCATCAAGCTTGGCATATCATTAGTCTCTCAACATATTTTAAGTTAATTTGTCTAATTTCTGAATGATTGAGAGAAGCTAAAAACATTGGTTATATGCTTTCTCCAAACGGTTATTATCATACCTGTGTGATTTGTAAAATAAATGCCGACCCATCTCATACTTTTTCTAGTAGATATCTTCCTGAAAATTTATGGGTGAATTAAATCATGTGATATGAATAATGTCTTCAGTGAAATAGGACAGCTCACATTTTAAAGAACATCAGTAATGAACTAATCTGTGTAAAAGAATAGTTTTAGTCTCTTTTCTTATGTCACGTTGACTGTCGCTTTTACAAATTGGGAATTTTACAGGTTGAGTTGCCTTATGTTGGGGTTCCTCTAGGTAAAGGTATTCATGCAGTTAAACTTCTAGTAATAAGTAACAAGAAAATAACACTGATAAAGTGACATGAGGAATCTGTTCCTGTGCTGTAACTATTTCCTGATGTCAAATGTGAAACTGAACATTTTGCCAAAAGTCTCAACTTAAATCAAAGCCACTTTAATCAA
This sequence comes from Gorilla gorilla gorilla, assembly GCF_029281585.2. Lineage (NCBI taxonomy): Eukaryota > Metazoa > Chordata > Mammalia > Primates > Hominidae > Gorilla > Gorilla gorilla. The sequence continues at coordinate 162,732,818 of NC_073230.2, forward strand.
AGCAGTTGCTAATGCCAGCAGTACATAAATTGAGGATGGAGCAAAAGGATCGACACCACCAATGGCTGCATTGTGGTAGGTGTGGACAGAGCCTGCCAGAATTAAACAGATGCCAGGAGTCAACACTAGGCAAAGGTAAATGGGATAGGTGCTGTGAAACATGGCAGATCCTATGGGACTTAGGTGCTCCCAAACACGGCAGACCCTATGGGGCTTAGGTGCTGAAAAACATGGCAGATTCTATGGGGCTTAGGTGCTGAAAAACATGGCAGATTCTATGGGGCTTAGGTGCTGTGAAACATGGCAGCTTCTATGGGATTTAGGTGCTGTGAAACACGGAAGATTCCATGGGGCTTAGGTGCTATGAAACAGGGCAGATTCTATGTGACCAAACCTAACAGAAACAGTGCGGTGAGAATCATAAGATAAACATGCTATTCCTGTGATCTGGGTGAACAAACAAACAAACAAACAAAAACAGGAAATACAACTGCAAAACCTAGACACAGAAGAGCCAAAACTGTTGATAAATATAGGACCACCTTCGCATCCCTGTTTGCGAAAATGTTGATAAATATAGGACCACCTTCGCATCCATGTTTGTGAAACTGTTGATAAACATAGGACCACCTTCACATCCCTGTTTGTGAATGCAGTAGCACAAGAAAAAGTCATTTTGAGGATGGGATAGGGAATGAACTTCTGATGGTAATGCTGTCTTCAAATGGTTCCGAATTGAATTTTCTCAGAAATTTAAATACCCAAAATTAATATAGAAATTGAGAACCATCTTATGTTAAGCACTTTTTCCTTACACTTGCTTTCCTTCTTTTCCTTTTTTTTGTTCTTTTTTTTTGAGACAGAGTTTCGCTCTTGTTGCCCAGGCTGGAGTGCAATGGCACAATCTCGGCTCACCACAACCTCCGCCTCCCGGGTTCAAGCAATTCTCCTGCCTCAGCCTCCTGAGTAGCTTGGATTACAGGTGTCCACCACCATGCCCAGCTAATTTTTGTAATTTTAGTAGAGACGGGATTTTACCATGTTGGCCAGGCTGGTCTTGAACTCCTGACCTCAGGTGGTCCACCCGCCTCGGCCTCCCAAAGTGCTGGGATTATAGGTGTGAGCCACCGCACCTGGACCTGTCTTTCTTACAGAGACCTCTTAGCCTCATTCTTTTCCTCTCCAGTATTCTATATGGCAGTGGCTCAAGGTAGACACGTTGCAAAGAATGAACAGGCATTACCTGGATATTCAGGATTGCTTTGCTGTTTTATTCTGTGCAGTGTTTCCTTCTATGCCTGCTTTTCAGCCCTATCCTTTCTGCAGGGCTCTGGGTCACAAGCTGGGCAGGAGGAGCAGAACACAGCGCCTCTGACAAGTAGCAGGACTGGACGCTGTTGGTTAAGTGTTAGGAGAAAATGTGTCGGCTAATAGGGTTATTTGTTTCTTTTTTGGGGGGAATTTTTATTTTTTATTTTTTGTATATAAACTTTAAGTTCTAGGGTACATGTGCACAACATGCAGGTTTGTTACATATGTACACATGTGCCATGTTGGTGTACTGCACCCATTAACTCGTCATTTACATTAGGTATATCTCCTAATGCTATCCCTCCCCCATTCCCGCACCCCACAACAGGCCCCAGTGTGTGATGTTCCCCTTCCTGTGACCAAGTGTTCTCATTGTTCAGTTCCCACCTATGAGTGAAAACATGTGTTGTTTGGTTTTTCGTCCTTGCAATAGTTTGCTGAGAATGATGGTTTCCAGCTTCATCCATGTCCCTACAAAGGACATGAACTCATCGTTTTTTATGGCTGCATAGTATTCCATGGTGTATATGTGCCACATTTTCTTAATCCAGTCTATCATGTTGGACATTTGGGTTGTGGGACTGTAAACTAGTTCAACCATTGTGGAAGACAGTATGGCGATTCCTCAGGGATCTAGAACTAGAAATACCATTTGACCCAGCCATCCCATTACTGGGTATATACCCAAAGGAATATAAATCATGCTGCTATAAAGACACATGCACACGTATGTTTATTGCGGTTGTTTCTTAACATAAAGGTTTAATCCGTATGATTCCACTTCTGATTTCCAGGGATAATTTGAAGGAAACTATAAAAATAGAAGGTTAAAAAATATGTTTGTCGGCCGGGCGCGGTGGCTCACGCCTGTAATTCCAGCACTCTGGGGAGGCCGAGGTGGGCGGGTCCCTTGAGGTCAGGAGTTTGAGACCAGCGTGACCAATATGGTGAAACCCCGTCTCTATTAAAAATACAAAAATTAGCTGGGCGTGGTGGCGGGCACCTGTAGTCCCAGCTACTTGGGAGGCTGAGGCAGGAGAATCACTTGAACCTGGGAGGCGGAGGTTGCAGTGAGCCGAGATCGTGCCACTGGACTCCAGCCTGGTGACAAAGCAAGATTCCGTCTCAAAACAAATATATATATATATGTTTGTCTTCTTGATTTTTCCTCTCCTCCATCATGTGGTGATGGGATGGGAAAAGGCAGGTTGTGGGGAGCAGTTTGGAGGCCCATGCTTGGTGGGAAAGAGGGAGGAAAATTCTAGATGAACGAATGCCGCTTCAAAGGAAGAAGAAAACCATATTAACCCTGCTTACAATCGGATTTAGATTGGTGATATATTCTGTCCACACTCAACTGGGTTTATCCTGACATTCAACAGTGTAAGTGACCTGTACTCTAAGCGTTCCCTTCTTGAGAAAAGTTGTGATTGAGCAGCCTGCTGTTGTCTGAATTTTTGTCTCTCCCTTTTCCAGAATTCATATGTGAAACCTAACCCCAGGGTGATGGTGTTAGGGGCTGAGGACTTTGGGAGGTGATGAGGTGATGAGGGAGGAGCCATCACCCTGATAAAAGGGACCCCAGAGAGGTGCCTTTCCTCACACCATGTGATGCACACTGAGAAGGCGCCATCTGTGAACCAGAAATCAGATTCTCACCACACAAAGCATCTGCTTGCACCTTGGTCTTGGACTTCCAGCCTCCAGAACTGTGAGAAATAAATTCCTGTTGTTTATAACCCACGCATTTTACACTATTTTGTTATCACAGCCAGAAGACAGTAAGACAAATCCCAACAGAGAAGAGTGCTTCTAGAACCTAAAGTGTACCTACCACTTTCTAGCAAAGCCTGATCCACATTACTTTAAAAGTGACTTTTCAAGCATTTTGCTTTGGTTTACCTATTTCTTTCTCTTACCTCTCTCAAGCCCAAATCATTAGTTTACACTTGTAGCCAACTGCTCGTGTACATGTTCTAATGTTTTTGCATATAATATACATATGTTAATACATAATGTATCATTCGTGTTTGCATGTGGGCATTGTGGATAACTTACATGTAATTACAGTTGCAATTACTTAGAATCGTCTACTTCTTCATGAGCTCGAAAGTGACCTCTTATTCTTTTTTACAAACGGAGATTTTTTTTGTGAATGTAAATAATGGAAAAGCTTCCCAAACCCCTCCCAGACTCCGGCTCCCGCCATGCCCTTCCCCTCAGGCGCTGGCACGCCCTTACACACACACACACACACACACACACACACACACACACACACACACAGCCTGATGTGTCTATCAGCTCTGAATCTGGTTTTTCAAGTGGCCTGGGTGGGTCTGCATATGAATTTGACCAACCTCTGCGCGCCCTCCTGGGAGCGCCCATCTGTGTGGTCCAGGGAGCAAACCGCGTTTGTGAATGGATGATTGATGGGAACAGCGCCCAGGGGCAGCAGGTGGAGACGGGAACCCAGGTCGCGGTCACTGGTCAACCCGCCTCTTGGGGTGGTTAGAGAAATGGGCGCTGGGATTTGGCCCCAGCCAGTGCTGGGGTTCCAGGGCTAGGGAGAGCCGTGGGCGCCAGACTGGGCTGCGGGAGGTCTTCGGGGTCAGATCCCGCAGGCAGCCAAGAGCGAGCCAAAGAAACAAAGCCGCCGAGGGATGCGGCTGGGGCGGAGGCCCGGAGGGAAGTGGAGCCCGGGAAGCCAGGTGTGCGGCGGGGAGAGCGGCCCCTGCCACGCGTGCTGGTAGCCGGGCGCTGCCATTCACTGCAAGGTCCTCTGCGCCCTGGAATTGCCGCGGCGGCGGATGCAGAGGCCAACCCAGAGTGCAACCATGGAGACGCGACGTGTGTCCCATAGTAACCTGTTACAATATTATTTATAAGCTGCCATCCCTAGCCTACCCCCACTTCCCCTCCGCTCCCTCGCCAGACTTGTGGGCGACGTGCACAGCCGCGTCTGGCTCTTCCCGGCCTCTCCCTTCTCTCGCGGGCGCAGCCGATCAATAGTTAACACCCGGCTGCGGACGGCGGCTCCATCCGCGGCAATCACCGTAGTGCTTGTTTGCGGAAGCCGAGCGTGAGTGCGCCGCGCGCGCACCCAGTCCAGCGCGGAGTGGGCGTCTACCCGAGAAGGGGTGTCTGGGGAGGGGCTGCCCTCGTTACCCAAACAGTTTGCGCTCGCTTAACCTTGATGCAGCTCCAGGCTTCCCAGTCAGAAAACCCGGCGCGCGCGCGCGCGCACACACACACGCCGCCCCTGGCGTCGCCGCCCGACCGGGTCCCTGCCCTTAGGGACCAGAGCGGCGACCGCTGCACCCCGCACCGCCTGCTGGAGGAGCCCCCGGAGCCGGGGCCGAGCCGCCGGCGTCCCCGAGTGCGCCCCCAGTGCGTGCCGCCGCGCTGTTGCTCGCAGTGTGCTGGCGCCGAGCTCGGTGGACACGCGCGCAGTCAGAGCTGCCTCTCGCCCTCGCTAGCTGGGCTCGCAGCCTCTTCCTCCCTCCCTGGCTCCTGGCTTTTTGTTTAAAGCAACACTCACCCTCCATCCAGGCTTTTTTTCTTTCTTTCTTTATTGGTAGCGGCCAAAAAGAGTTGATTGCTATTGGGATCCGCTGAGTAAAGACACGGGCAGGGGTGAGCGGAGGTGAGAAAACTGAAGACCTGGAAGATTTTTTTTTTCTTCAAAAACCCGTTTCCATCCAGTCTTCGGCCAGTCCAGTCTACTTTAATCCTCACCAGGACAATGGATTAAGTTTCTCTTCCCTGGACCAGAAGTCGGGTTCGGACTTGGGGCAAAATGAAGGAAAAGGCCATGATCAAGACCGCTAAGATGCAGGGGAACGTCATGGTGAGTGCCACGGTCAGGGCGCGCGCTGGGTTGGGGGGACCCACCGTGAGGAGCGATGCTGGGGGAGGTCTGTCCTTCTCAGTCCCGAACCTCCCTGGAAGGACAGCGACCCCGTGCCCGCGCGCGGCGGCGCTTCTCCCACTTCCCACCTGAGCCCACCCAGCGGCACCGGGATGCGGAGGAGCAGGCATTTCTTTGCAAATTGCAACTTTGCGGCTCCGCGGCCCCTCTCCTTCGGGCATGTGGCTTTGTGTTTTGGGCGCGGGATGGGAGGAAGGGGCTGCGGGGAGCCCTCGCTGACCGCGGGTCAGTCCGAGCCCCAAGCAGACCCCCAGGGCTCTTCTGGGGAAACGCGGGGAGAGGTGGTCACTTCGGCCAGGGAAGGGCCACTGGGCCCTGGCGCCCGCGCCGGCCTCGGTGCTCCGAGTCCCTGGAACTCGAGACCTGTTGGGTTTGCGGAGCCTTCGGTGCTCTCGGGGCAGGCGCCAGTCGCTCCGCTCGGTTCCAGACGCCGCCTCCGGGCGGGACCCTGCTCCCTGGGCTGGGGACGCTGACTCCCCCAAAAGCTTGACTGTGCCGGAGGAGGTCAGGGGCACTTCGCCCCGCAGGGGGGCCGCGTGCCTGGAAACGCGGCTGGTCCGCGGAACGCTCCGGGCAGCTGGCCAGGGGACAGTTCTGCACGGATAACTTTCTAACTGGAGGACCCGGCGATCCGCCTCCCCAGCGAGCCCACCCGCCTCGCCGCTCCCCGCTGACCCGCGCCGCCTGGGCGCGCCTGCTCTCGGGCTCACGTTAGTCCGAGGCACGGGGCCGAGGGGTCAGGGCGCTGGAGTCTCTGGCGAGGACGAGAGGGTTGCCATCTTGTTCTGTTGAAATTGTTTGTGTGCCTTCGTGTGTTTATTTTAACCCATTAGGTCATGGTTTGAGAAGAATCCTCTGACGGTCCCTTATTTTAAGTTGCTGGCTGGCACTTTTTTTTTTTTTTTTTTTTTTTTTTGGCGACAGACAAGGAGATGGGGATTGCCTTGCTACTTTTGAAGGTTCTGCAGATTTGCAGATGCTACTTTTGAGGGTTCCGTAAGAATTGAAGAAATTCTTTCAGGGGCAAGGTCCAGAGTTGTTTACAGAAGTGGGTTGGGTCCAAGTGATGGGGGTGCAGAGGCACCTTTGCGGGAACCCAGGCAGTGGTGCATTTTGAGATCTCGCTTTAAGCAAAACAGGCAATAAGTGAAAAGTTTTACATTAATTGAACAAATGCCCAGCTGGCTTAACCACACCCACGGCAGACACCTGTTGCCTGGCAGAGAGAAGCGCCGTGGGTTCAGAACTTGACTCTGGACGGAGGTGTGAGTCTCTGGGTTCAAGACACCTCGCAGGAAAGTAATCGCCGCATAGAGGGGCTTACTCTTCAGGACCCTCCCCACTCCCGAGATGACAAGCCCCCATCTAGGGGCCGTTCTCAGTCCTCGGTCCGTGGGTTCTCTGACTGACCTAATTGCTTGTTTATGAAAATGCATCTGCTTCCCTCATTTTTCCCACTCTTTTTTTTTTTTTTTTTTAGCCATTCTGTTGTTCAGCATAATTTCTTGCATAAACAGAATAGAAACGTGTATGGAGTAATGCTTTTTCATTAAATGCCCAACCACATCCATCATTCCTAACTTATGTGATGCCATCGTGTGCTAGGGAAACCTGTATATTTAGGGCTGAGGCCGAAGTTAAGGATTGAGGTTAATTATACTGATAAGGCAACATTATTGACTCATTACATCAATCTACCGCCAAATAAGTTTCTACTTATAACTTGCATGGCATGAAAGAGCCAAATCTTCCTATTATATCTTTATTAGAAACCTTATGGTCTTTGCCCTCCCCCTAACCCCTCCCTGCGTTTTACTTCAGAAAATAAAGAATGAAAGGATTGCTAATTACATTTCTCTCTTCTACTCTGAGTAAGGATATTCCATGTGATACGTATTGCATCCCTTCCCCTGTGGCTAATGTTAACAAGTGTCATTGGAGCAAGGTGAACTGAGCCTAGAGAATTCTACAGCAACCCATATTTTCAGAGTTATCTGTTGGCCCAAGAAAACAATGAGATGCACACTTACTCAAACTTTGAATGTTCTTATCAATTCTTAAATTGGTAATTATGGCTCCACAGCCTGCTGTGTAACTTATTTGAATTTTCATGTTCCAAGGAAATCCACGTGGCTTCAGTTGAGTGATCATTTAGGACTTACCCATGCCTGATCTCTCAAGTTGCTTTGGAAGACTCTTGCTAATCACAGCCTCTCTTGGATTAGATGACTGGCAAATTCTTTGCACTCACAACTTGATTGAAATTCAGGTGATATTTTACATTCAAGATGAGGACTGAATGATTTACTCCTATTACTGACAGCTGAGCTGCCGCACATCTGACAGCTACAAAAGGTGGCAGAATGTTTTATACTTTGCAGTTACAGTGAATCCACATACACACAGAGACCAGATCTCAGTTCAGGGGACTCAAAGATCTCTGAGCTCTCTGGACTCGCATTTGAGGTTTGATATTTAAAAAAGAGAAAGACACTTTGCACTGCCCAAATGGTCAAGGAAATGTCAAATCCAGTTCAGCCATGCCTGTAAATTGCTTTCTAATCCAGCCCCTGCTCGCTGACATCCACACTGTATGATTGTTCTGGACCTGCAGCCTGTTGTTTCACCAGGAGTCCTACAAGAATGGTGACAATAACCTCCCGGCTGGTCCTTGCCATGCCACATTGCTTAGTTGAAAGTATGTTCTTATAAAATCTTTAAAAAATGTTTTATTCCTCACATATTGCTTTAGGAATTTATTTCTGAGTACAGCTAGAGGATTAAGAGAAGGCAGATGCACCAGCATACTATCTGATCTTGTTTTGTTTTAGTAAATGGGTAAAAGAAATACCACAGGTGGAATCAGTTTAGAACTTTTTTTTTTTTTTGGAGACAGAGTCTCACTCTGTCACCCAGGCTGGAGTGCAGTGCAGTAGCGCAATCTCAGTTCACTGGAACCTCCTCCCCCAGGGTTCAAGCCATTCTCCTGCCTCAGCCTCCCGAGTAGCTGGGAACTACAGGCGTGCACCACCATGCCTGGCTTTTTTTTTTTTTTTCATTTTTAGTAGAGACGGGGTTTCATCATGTTGGCCAGGCTGGTCTTGAACCCCTGACCTCAGGTAATCTGCCTGTCTTGGGCTCCCAAAGTGCTGGGATTACAGGTGTGAGCCACCATGACTGGCCAGTTTAGAACTATTTTAATTTTTTTTTTTTTTTTTTGAGATGGAGTCTCACTCTGTCTCCCAGGCTGGAATGCAGTGGCACAGTCTCAGCTCACTGCAGCCTCCACCTCCCAGGTTCAAGCAATCCTCTTACCTCAGCCTCCCAAGTAGCTAGGATTACAGGCATGTGCCACCACACCCAGTTAATTTTTGTATTTTTAGTAGAAACGAGGTTTTGCCATGTTGGTCAGGCAGGTCTCAAACTCCTGACGTCAGGTGATCTGCCCATCTCGGCCCCCCAAAGTGCTGTGAGCCACCTCTCCCTGCCAAATCTTCTATTATTGAAGTCTGTTGGGAACAGCATTTCTAGGAGTGTGGCCTTTAGTAATGCAATATTTTTCCTCTGTCTGAGGGTACTTGGTATCAGATTGGTCACTTGGTAACAAAATGCTTGGTGCTGGTTCTAAATGGGAGCATTGTAGCACAGATTTTGAGGGAATTTGCCTTCTCAAAATGGGTTCCAAAAATTCTAAGGTCACAGTTTTCTGAGAGTTGTCACCATGTGTCCCAGTGGTGTGATACTTAGGTTGGTATTTCTCTGCTTGCTAGTTGTTCAACATCCCTTCATAAAATCATCACCCTTATAAGTAGACTTTTCTTGAAATATTGATTAATCCCATCTGTGCAGGAAACAGTGGCTAGGCATGGGTCCGTTTCATAATCCTCCTTGCAGGATTTATAGGACTGGGAATACTTTAAACATGTTTATGGCCCATTAAAAAATGCAGATTTCCAGAAAGAAGATCCCAAAGCCAGAGGTGATCAGCACAGGATGTTTTATAAAATTTCTTCAGTAAAACTGTAGTGAAGAGGGCTGTCCTGTTTTTTCACAGAGCTCTGTTTAGTTCTTTAGTTCATATATCCACTGGGTCTGAGTTTTTCAACATATAAATGTACTAAATTGGCTCTTCCCTGTTGCACAGCCATCATCTCCTTTTCTGTAACCTTTCCTGGTCAGTAATCACAGTACTGCTAACTTGATCATCATTTGGACTTTGAACCCTCTGTGCTATTACCAAGAGGTGTGGTGCATATTGAAATATGAACATCTAGTATTCATTCGTCCCCATGGACAAGGGCTTTGTACAGGAAGCATTCGAGTGCATGAATTTGTTAAATGAATGGATATCTGTTCCTTGCTTAGGACTGCTTAGCATAGGCTGTGCATTTGTGAGAAAGGCTCATGGTTTTAGTTGAACGTTTATTTTAAGAACTCCTTCAAGTCCTAATACATCAGGTAACAGGAGAGAGAATTCCCTGCATAGAGTATTTTCCACTTTCAGCTACAAATGGAAACTTATGCTCAGTTTAGATTGTAAACAGCTGATGCATCAGTCTTCTTTATTTGAGGAGGCGTAGAAGTCAAGTAAAATATAGAGAGCAATCTCTCAACTTAAAATGTTTTACTTGGGAAGCAAGAATTGCAATCTGAGGCATACACAGAACAGTGGTCTTCAGTATGTCTGAAGAACAAAGACGAGATTGTGGATTTTATTAGGAAAGGAAATGTTACTTATTGTTTTGAAAGAAAACTCATTGGCCCTGGAGAAGCTTTTGAGAGCTGGCAAGCTCTGATTGGTGAGTTGACTGTGGTAGGTAAAACTAGAGTCACTGCAGGTTGTTTCAGCAGTTACTAGGTAAAACTGGTCTTAGAGATACAGCAGGCTGTTTCAGCAGCTGAGCTTGTGGGAAATTTAATTCTTGGAGCAGGTGCTATGTGTCCCCAGTACTTTTTCCCTGGCCCCTCAACGCAGACATTGAGTTGCTTAATGAAAATGGAGTAAAGACTACAGACTAAACTTCTTGGGGACTGCCCTGTGACCCTTGGTTTCCAAGGACCACAAGGATTTTATTGGGTATGACAAGAATGACCCAATTTGTATAATCAGCTTTTGCAGAGGTAAATACATTTAGTCCAGATCATTTTAAAATTTTCTGTTTATTAAACTAAAATAAATTCAGCAACATAGAAGAATTCCATGACCTCTTTTGGTTGTGGGAGCCAATTTTATTTGATAGCAAGACCACGTTTTAGAACTCAAGAGCGTGCCTCAGGTCTTCTAGGTCGCTTGAACATACTGAGCTCAGAACAGACAGGCAGGCAGAACCAACCAGAATTCCCCCTTTACCATTGTGGCTTCCTGGGATGATGGGAGAAAGGGTTCCATTCGGGAAGCAGAGGTTTCAAAAACCCATCTTGGACAGTGGCTCTTGGCAATGGCTGAACAGTAGAATCAGCTGGAATGTTTTGAAAAACCCAGTCATCTATGGGTGTTGTGGAGTTGGGAATGTTTGGTTAAGCGTAGAGGTTCTCAACATTGCCTGGAGCCACTGGTTCCTCCTGCCTCCGACCTCTTCCCCAGTACCCACCCCTGGACTAGAGATACCCAGGGGATTCTGATTCCACTGCTTCAAAATGCAGTCTGTGCACTCATATGTTTAATAGTGCTTCTGTTGTGCAGCCAAGGTGCAGAACCAGTGGATCAGAGGCAAATTTTTTGAATAAATATTGCCATCAAAGCCTAAGGAAATAATTATAACATTTATAAGGAAGCTTCTTGGAAAATATGCAATCAAGTCTGGTTCCCTGGGTTGTGGAGGCCGCCAAATACATGGAGAGATGGGCAGAGAACACAGAATAAGGAGAAAAATGAAGTGAAACATGCATGAGAGAGAAAAGTAAATAGTCACCAGGGAAAAGATGAGGAAACATGCTGTGTTTTTAATTTAAGTTTTCTAACCTCAGTTATAGACTGAATTTGGGGAAAAACAAGAATCTTTAAAGAAATTCAATTGTCCTCCTTTCCTTTTTCTTCACGCCCAGAAAAAATTAATCTTCTTGACTGCAAGATACTCTATTATGTGACTGAGGTCCCCCAGAAATGTTATTACAAACCCCACAGGGCAAGTAGAAACAAGGAGGGTGATAGAAGAAAGCTGAAGGCTGCCCTCGACCAGCAGAAGTTGTTCTGGGATCTGCAATGGCCTCTGAGGGGCCTCTGCAGGCAGCTCCCTGGACTGCTGTTTCCTCATGTGTCGCATAAGGAAATTTGAATAGATTGATTATTCTTGAAGTCCCTTTCAACTCCCTCTCCCAGTTAAGGGTAGCCTCATTACTGTCTCCTCAACGTTGCTCTTAGGACATGCTTTAGAAGTCACCTTCCATGCCAGAACAAATATTTCGTTGGCATCATAATTTCTTCTGCATTGACTTATGTGGCATCTCTCAGCTCGCCAGTCTTGTCTCAGCAAGCCTGCCACTGTATACGGGGAAAACAAATAGATGGCATCAATGTATAGTCCAATAAGCACAAAATCTAGAGCATTCATGCACCAGCCTTGATGACCCAGGAAGACTGTGTATGTGTGTGTGTAGCACACCGTATACATGCATGTGCATGCGTGCACACACACACACACACACACACACACAATGTCCATACATCTCAGATGTAAAATAGTGGCACCATTGTCCAGCATAGCTGAAGATCTGTTGGAAAAGAGCTGCTGTGGGTGCAGTCACTTTGACTGCTTGGCTTTCTTGGATATTAAAAAATAACCACACTGTAATAAAACAGGAGTGCCAAGGATGTTCTGGTTTCCAGTGTGGTGTTACTCGTCTGTGAAAATAAAAGTGAATTGCTGGCCAGCCAGGCCGGCCACAAGGCCTGTTTTGCAAGGCACCAATTGGATGGGATGGGACTGCACTGGGTCTCACTACGAGAGTTCTAAGGCTGATCACATTTTCTTCACTGATGTTGGTATTTGAAAAGTGGGATTTTCTTCTCTTTTTCCCTCTCCTACTGGACTAATGCCCCTATTAAGCCACACATAGTTTTATTTTAAATAATTCTCATTTTATGGTATTGGTCCTATATAAACAACTTGTAGTAAAACCTCCACTGACAGAAACTCAACTACAAACTTGAGCAAACTGGACTAACAGTCTCATACATTTCATTACATTAATCTAAAAAATGGTACTTCTAGGGTATGTTCTGACTTCATTATACATTCAGCTTAATATTCTATACCTTCTTGTCGTATATTTTTGGGAAGTCAGAATTAATAATTTTCAAGCCTAAAGGCCAAATTTTTTTTCATTCTTATAAAAATTATTTTGATTGTGGACTACATTTTCTATGATGAGGTAAAAATGAATTAACACATTAACAATTTGTCTTTAACAGGCTGGGCACAGTGGCTCACACCTGTAATCTCAGCACTTTGGGAGGCTGAGGTGGGAGGATCACTTGAGGCCAGGAATTTGATACCAGCCTGTGCAACATAGACCCCATCTCTACAAAAAAATTTTTAAAAATAATTATCCAGAAGTTGATATATTATGTGGCTGTCATCCTAGCTACTGAGGAGGCTGAGGCAGGAGGATCATTTGAGCCCATGAGATTGAGGCTGCCATGGGCCAAGATTGTGCCAATGCACTTCAGCCTGGGTGGCAAAGCAAGACCCCGTTTCTTTAAAAAGTAATACATAAATAAATATACTTATTTATAACAGAAAATCAAAGATTATCTTGTTAAATGGTAGTTTTCTAGAAAATTGCATTTATGAGACCAAATCATATCCTGAGCAAACTTTTTATAAGAGGGTTCTGTTTTGCTATTTTTCTTCCTATGACTCTGTAAATTGTGCATCTATTTTTTTAAGATCTCCACCCTTTCATTTCAAACCTAATTATATTGATAACTTATAGTTGTAGAGAACTTATACAGCTTCCAAAATAATTTTGTCTGTGCTATGTTATTATGTTAGAACAACCCATTGTGTTGGAAAGACAGATATTAGTTCTTTTTTTATGGTTGAAAGAGCTAAGATTTTGAGAGAGTATATAGTGGGGCTGGTTATTTGAGGAGGAGCTGAGGTGCTGACCCATTTCCAGCCCAGGTTCTTTGCACACCACAATGTATTCTTTCAGAAATTATCTTCTTTCCAGTTGCAACTGAAAAGAAACATAGTGCCTGGAAGATGGGGGAGAAAAACAAGAGATCAAGTGGGAGAGTATGTCTTCTGCTCTGTCCTCATAGGATTTCCAGCCTCTGCTGGAACACATCCAAGGACTGGAAACTTGTGCCATTGTTGACAAGTTCTGTTTGTTAAAATGGTATTTCTTAAGTTCGGAAGATACATACACATACCTCCATTGAACTTTCACCTACGGTTTTAGCTTGAAGCCTTTTAACTACAAAAATTTTCTTATCCCTACTTCACATGACAACCTTTCAAGTAAGTTCCAGCAGTTGCCATGTGACCCCTTCATAGTCTCTTTTCTAGGGAAAATGTCTCTATTTCTTTCAACTTATATATGAAAGTTTGATCAGGGTAACTGTGAATTTAACAACAAGACACCATATTTTTTATTCAATCATTGCCGTCGTTATCTGTTTCTTAGCTTCCACAAATTTCTTCCTGTTTATTGTTGTTGATTTGAGAGTCTTCATACTGTTTTCCACAGTGGCTGTACTAATTTAATTCCCACCAGCAGTGCACAAGTGTTCCCCTTTCTCCACATCCTCACCAATAAATGCTACTTGTTTTTGAGCCATTAGTGAACTGATAGAAAACAGCATTCTAGACCGAAAAAGTAGATTGTCTCCAAAAGCTCTGTGGATAAGGAGCAATGAAAGAAAGATAATACCAAGGCAAATACCTGGAGGATGTGAAGCCAAGAGCATCAGAGGAGAAAAGGAACCATCAAGAGGTTGGTTAGTGGATACAAACAGACAGATAGAAGGAATAAGTTCTCATGTTCAATAGCACAGTAAGGTGAGTGCAATTACTAATAATTTATTGTATATTTCAAAATAGCTAAAAGAGTCTGGGTGCAGTGGCTCACACCTGTAATCTCAGCACTTTGGGAGGTCGAGGTGGGAGAATTACTTGAGTCTAGGAGTTTAAGACCAGCCTGGGCAACACAACAAGACCCCATCTCTAAAAAAAATTTAAAATATGCCAGGCTTGGTGGCATCCACCTGTAGTCCCAGCTACTTGGGAGGCTTAGGTGCAAGGATTGCTTGAGGCCAGGAGTTCAAGGTTAAAGTGAGCTGTGATGGTGCCATGGCACTCCAGCCTGGGTGACAGAGTGAGACCTTGTCTGTAAAAAAATAATAATAATTAGAAGAGAAGATTTGAAATGTTCCCAATGTGAAAAAATGATCAGTATTTGAGGTGATGAATATCCTAAGTAAACATACATCAAAATATCACATGTACCTCATAAATATGTATAATTATTATGTATCAACAAGAAAATGAAAACGAGAATGTTGAAACAGGTGGAAAGATATTCATATAGAGCCTTTGTGAAATGCTAGTCACTGGACATGGGAGGAAAATGGCCGTCTTCAGTTGCGGTATCAGAGGCCTTCCACAATAAGCAGTGTTAATTGGCAAACAGGGGCTATGAGAAACACACAAGTGATGAAAACCAGCCTTATTTCTCCTGGAATCTCAGGTCTTACCTGACTTACCACCATCTAAGTTTGCATAGTCACCTCTAAAAGTGTGAGCATATTTTCTGTGCTTTGCTGGTTTGTATATAACTTTTATTCAGATATCTTTCACTCTAATAAGTAGTTCTTTGCATTCTGATTAGTTGGCTTTATGAAATAAGTCACCATTATTCAAGAAGGGAAAGGCGAGAGACAAAGGCATTCGGCTTCCATTAGTGTTTGGAATTATAGCCACACACAAATTAAGGGTGAATGAAAACAAATGCCCTCCTGTAGCTGCTGCTGGTATTCCTCCCCACCTCCTCTTCTCTCTCTCTCCTCCTCCTCCTTTTTCTCCTTCTGTTATTTATCCTCCTCCTCTTCTTCCTTCTCCTCTTCCTCTTCCTTCTCCTCCTCCTCCTCCTCCTCCTCCTTCTTTGATTATCTTAAGCCAGATGTGTATTCTTACCCAGGTTTGTGATATGTCTACCCTTGCCTTTATGTTGGGAAACGTGAGGAGGCTGAGCCCAGCTCCCAGGACAGTTTGGTCGCCTCTAATCATACCATCCAGCCATAATCTCAGGCTGAAGGAAATCATTCATTGGCACTAAAGAGAGCTGGGGAGATAGCTGACAGAGGAATGCAGTGGATCGTCTCTCTCATCCACCTTTTGCCATTTGTTTGATTTTTTCTTGCAATGTGTTTTCTTCTCGTCAACTTGGCCGGAAGGGTGGTAAATGCTGTTTTTATATGTGGACTTACTTGAAAAACTGATCTATCTTAGTCTTCGACTTTGAATATCATTAAAGTTCTCCAAGGACCTTGCAAATAGCTGCTTGCAAAACACAACAGTTTAATATAATTTGATCTCTCACTGCTGCTTAGCTTCTGAGAAATGTGTTGTGCTCAAAGTGCTCAAGCATTAATTAAAATTGAGGGCACTGAAATTGTCAGCGCCCACTGACTCCATGTGAGTGTGTAGGTGAGTGTGAATGTGTATGCACAGGCAGGTGCAGGTGTGTACTCACATGCGTATTAACGCTTAGGAAGCTGAACTTTGCTTCTTTCTCATTAAGAGTTGAAGGCTATTATCTAATCATGAAAATAAAACCTCTGATGGAATTAACTTGATGTTGACTCTGAGTTTTATTTCTGAAGATAAACCGGAGTCATCTCTACTCTGAAATATTAACGTATTCTAGAGAGTGGTTTCCAACATGATGTGACGCTGGACCTGCGTTATCAGCATCAGCTGGGAGCTTTAGAAGAACAAAATCTTGAGCCCACCCAGACCTACTGAATCAGAACCTCAGAGGGTGGGTGATTCTGATCTGCATTAAAATTTAGTTCTAAGTGTACCCATTCGCAAACTCTTTGTGGTGAAGTGCCAGTGGTTTCATTTTTGTTTTTAAAATTTCCATGCCATCATGGCTCAGTACTTTCTCCCATCTTTCTGTTTTTTTTTTTTTTTTTCTTTCTGAGCCCTACAAACTTTTTCAACCTCTGCCCTAAAGCTGCTCTCAGATTTTCAGGTATCTTTGTAGCAATGCCCCATTCCTTGGTATGTGTTGCTATAAAGGCATACCTGAGGCTGGGTAATCTTTAAGGAAAAGAGGTTTATTTTGCTCACGGTTCTGCACGCTGTACAAGAAGCACAGGCACCAGCATCTGCTTCTGGTGAAGTCCTCAAGCTGTTTCCACTCATGGCAGAAGGTGGAGGGGAGCCAGTGTGTAGAAATCACATGGCCAGAGAGGGAACAAGAGAGAGAGGAAGGAGGTGCCAAGCTCTTTTTAACAATCAGTTACCCAGGGAATGAATAACGGGATGACTAACTCATTACCTCGAGGGTAACACCAAGCCATTCATGAGGCGTCTGCCTCCATGACCCAAATACCTCTCAGTAGACTCCACCTCCACCTCCAACCTTGGGGATCAAATTTGAACATGAGGTTTGGGGGCTGGATAAACATCCAAACTATAGCAGCACCCGAAAGCTGAAAGTGCCATGTCTTATTTTTTATTTTCAGCCTTATCCGTAGCACGCTTTATGGTAGCAAAGAGGTCTACAAGCTGTGGCCCCAAAATAATTTAACTTTCTTATTGTAACCTTTCCATTTTAAATTTGATTCACTGTAGAGCGTTTCCATGGGTAGAACTGGGTCAAAGAGAAGTCTTTCATTTTAGAGTTTTGTTATTAAGGAAGAATTGGGTATTTTCATACTTTTTAAAGTTTATTTTTGGCTATGATTACTTACAGTGGTTCATTTTTTATAGACATCTAGGAAATGTTAATTACTGCAGATAAGATTCCCAATTCAGAAGCCAACCACAAAGGCTTTTCTTCTTCTTCTTCAATATATATATAAAGGAGATAATGCTAAAATGCTCTTATGCAAATTTTAAAATTCCCTAGTACATTAACAATGCTAATGACAGTTAATGCATTCCTGAAGCTTCTGTGTGATCCAAAATATTCAAAATGCTTAGAAATGTTTTAGGTCCACCCTGCAAATATATGGGAAGTGGAATTTTGTTCATGGAAATTAGTTCCTTGAAAATAGATTCAGTGCCAAGTTTAAGAGATGAAGAAGAGCTGAAAAGTCAGTGTAGTGCAATAGAGAGTCTTCTGCGGATAAAAGTCGAAACCCTCTTTTCCCAGACCACCATAATGGGTAGGTACAGAATCTCAGATAATCACTGCAGTTTGGTTAGAAGAGGAAATTGCCCTTCATAAAGCAACACAGAAGAAGGTAAGGAGAAAGTGGTATTAGATTGATAGGTCAACTAGTGATAATGAGGAAACTTTCTCTTACTGACGGTGATGTCAGCTTCTACCAGGACTGACTTCAGTGAGCACAGGAATGGCATTGCTGTTGAATAGGGTTATACCCTCAGGTGGAATGACAGAAGACAGACCCTCATTATTTCTTTGCTGACCTAGGGAATTCTGCAAAGCAGAAATATGAAGAATGAAGATGCTGACTCTTTACAGACAGCTTTATTTAGGTGAATTCAGGTTGTTACATGGTCTTGCCACAAGTGCATCTTATTCTAGAAGTTGTCTGACTACTTCAACGTGCATTTCTTTCCTTCTTTCTTCCTTGAGCTCCTTAATATTAAATGCAAATGAGGGGAGGCATGTTGAACTTACACTAAGGTTTAGTTGTAGCAAAAATGTGCTTCGTGCACCTACTGGAAATTCCCTTGTGGAATCTTTATAGTAAAGCCTATTGGGGAAATATAATTGAAAACAAAATCTTCTTCCAACCTAGAAATCCTCTCCACAAAGGTAGTAGAGAAAGAGAACACTTTTCTTATTTGAATAAGCATTAAACCAGAATGGTGATGCACATCACAGACAAGATGCTAAAAGATCACAAAGACAGAATTCTCTTATATAGCCAGGCAGATGCAACCCATTAAATACATGTTTTCAAGATAAACAGTAGCTCACCCTTAAGTAAAAGGATTTGACAGCATCATTTGTCAAATAGTTCATCCTAACTTTACTAGCTGCTTACTGGCTTTATTTAGAGGGGGGGAAAGCCTCTCATATCTTCATGGTAGAAGGTAGTTTTGCATATTAGAGCAAAGTGTCCACCGATGTTAGGTTCCAGAAACTGGGAGACAGGGGTTCTGTCTCCCTTGATGTTTGCATTTTAAAAAGATGGTTCCAGATCTTTGGGAACAAGATCCCTGGGTCATAAAGCTAACAAAAGCCCTCCCTATCTAGTCTTCACAAGGATGCACTTCCAAGAGATGAAAAAGTGCTTATAGGCCGGGCGTGATGGCTCACACCTGTAATCCCAGCACTTTGGGAGGCTGAGGCAGGTGGATCACCTGAGGTCAGGAGTTCGAGACCAGCCTGGCCAACATGGTGAAACCCCGTCTCTACTAAAAATACAAAAAATTAGCCGGGTGTGGTGGCAGGTGCCTGTAATCCCAGCTGTTTGGGAGGTTGAGGCAGGAGTATCGCTTGAACCTGGGAAGGGGAGGTTGCAGTGAGCCGAGCTTGCACCATTGCACTCCAGCCTGGGTAACAAGAGTGAAACCCCGTCAAAAAAAAAAAAAAAGTGCTTATAATTACAAGTTTTCTAAGGTAAAGCTCTAAGAAAAAGGAGAAGAAAACACTTTCCTCCTGATTTTCAACAGGAAGAAGTAAGTGTCTTATTTCTAGCTTGTATTAGTCCTTACAAGCCAGAGCATTCAAATGAGTAACCGCTACAATAGCCAGCAAAGCTACAGACACCCAGTAAGAGGGACTGGAGCCTGTCCCAGGCTTGCAGATGCTGAGTGCTCGAGATGTTGACACAATTTAGCCAAAATTGAGAATCAGGAGACTGCCAAGGACACCGGTGCTTGATGGAACCATTCCCTCTTCCAAGAATTTAAGAGCAAGAAAAAAACTCAGCCATATACTTGGAGCAGTGGCTTTCATATTCAGGACTAGGAGCATTTGGGTTCTGCAGGATGTGGGATGGAGGCATGGCTAAGGAGCGGCCATAGGGGTGATCGGAGTGGCCACAGGGGTGATCAGGCCTGAAAAGCCTGCCACTCAGAAGCCTTTCTTCCAAGAGTTGTTTATTCACTGCTTAGCAATGAGATCAGCACTTTGCCTGCTGCATCTCACAAAGCCCTCCGACAACCCTGGATGAAGGTACTAATATCTTTAGTTTTCAAATGAGGCTCAAAGAATTTCAATGAGAAAACTGCCCAGGGTCATCTAGGTAGTACATAGAAAATTAGTATCCCACTTAGATGTGTGTCACTGTGTCATCTGAAGAGAAGAGATTAAGCATTGGGCTTGCTAGACAACAAGGATACTCTTCAACATATAAACAATCTTATTCAATAAAATCTTATTAATGCCCTATTGACTGAGGTTGCATTAAGAGCATTTGGAAGCTTATCCAATGTTTCCATTCTCTGGTCTCTACTTGTGACTTTGCTTTTTATTTTCTCTTCTGTGCTGGAAGTGCTGGAAAGCACTTCATCTTTTGTCTTTTCAGTTGTTGGATTTAGGTTCCATGATTAAGGGTTGTGTTGCTATTGTTTTCAGTACTTTGTTCTCTTTCTGTATCCCAGGAAGTCAGCAACTGGGCCCCGTCTCTTACAGAAGCAGGAAGAGGACTGAGGGTTGGGGGACTTTTGGTGGTTTTCTGAAACTGTCAATCATCCTATGTGTGACAAGCAGAGAGTTTCCTGTATCTCTGTTGCCTAAGCAAAGGAGCAGGTGGGAAAGTATTTTGCTAACTAGCGATCTAAGATGAGGTTTTTGTTGTTGTTGTCATTTTTGAGATGGACTCCTGCTGTGTTGCCTAAGCTGGATGGCAGTGGCATGATCTTGACTCACTGCAGCTTCCACCTCCCAAGCTCAAGCAATTCTCCTGCCTCAGCCTCCCAAGTAGCTGGGATTACAGGCACGCACCACTATGCCTGGCTAATTTTTGTATTCTTAGTAAAGACGGGGTTTCACTGTGTTGGCCAGGCTGGTCTCGAACTCCTAAGCTCAAGTGATATGCCCGTCTCAGCCTCCCAAAATGCTGGGATTACAGGCGTGAGTCACTGCACCTGGCCAGTTATTCTTTGATTCTCCTGCACCATCTTTCAATTTTTTACACTTGGGGCATTTTCCCTGTTCTCAGCACCCTCATCGGTGTGGACCAGGACAACGGGAGAGGGTAAACCTGAATTCCTCCAACTCTAATGACTTTATTAAAAGGCTTGAGGGGGAGGGCAGAAAGGGTATAGTGGTAACAGTAAGCACTTTGAATCTCACTTACCCTAATCATTTCTTGAATGATTGAAGGAGTAATGGGACCCTCCTTATTCCTTACTCCTAAATTCTCACTATTGATTGAGCGTCTCATACGCAGGCACTGAGATACCTCAGTGAATAAAATATAGTCCTTGCCTGCCTTCTTGGGGCTTCCATTCTAGTGGCAGAAATAGACAGTGATTACACAGCTAATTAATTACAAGTCTGATGCATTCTGCAAAAACATTGTAGGGGCCAAGGGAAAGCTTCTCCTTTGCCTTCTGAAGGTTCACTGAAAATCAACTGATGAAAGACAGGTGAACAGGAGAAAAGGCTTACAAATTTGATCACAGTTTTACACAGGAGCTTTCAGAATGAAGACGCAAAGATAGACAGGAAGCTGTCCATTTTTATGCTTAGGTTCAACAAACTGTAGACAGCTGTGTGGAAATAGGATTGGCACAAAGGGTCTGATCTAATGCCAATACAGTGAGGGGGAAAGCCCAGTAAGATCTGCCCATCTAGATTCTTCTTGGCCTCTCTGCAGAATTCCTTCCTTCTGGGCATGGGGCAGCACCCTCTCTGTAATGGGGGGTCTTATGACCCACAGTCGAACAAGGCAGGTCAGGTGATTTCGTTATGGTCAGTTTTTACACAGAAAGGTGGGGAAAGTTGGAGTAGTAGTTTTAGGTTTTTATGGCTGGCTTTTGGGAACAGATGATCTGGTTCATATGATTATGTTGGGAGAGAGGATCCTAGTTTCTCTGGCCAGCCTCGGGAGAAAATGAGGGGCCAGAAACAGAAGAGCAGGAGGGGGAGTGGGGAGAAATGTTTGCTTCTGAGGCCTTCATTTTGGGTTATCATTTTCTGGGCCTCAGCAAAAGCAGATTGAGATTATTATTATATTAACATAAGCATTGTGGTCTAGGTTTGGATGTTTCTACGAGGTGTTTCGAAGCGAATGACTCAGTGAAAGATACAATGGGTGAGAAAGATGATTCTCTCACATTGTGAATCCAAGGCAGAATAAAAAAATCATAATTAAAAATATTTCTTAAAGCGGATAAAATGAGTATGTATTGGCAATTTGCTACTACAGTGAGGTGTTTAAAAAGAGAAAAAAAATTAAATGAAATGTAAAATGAAACCTGGGTGTCTATAACTTGTGAAGGCTGAGGAATAGAAGATACTTCACTGAGAAAAGGCAGAGGACTCCCTTGACTAGGTGTAAGAATGTGCTCTTGAGATGCTGGGAACAAGGAAGTCCGTGGGAGCAATGGGGAGGACCAACACATGAGCAGCCTCCGCTTTGAAAAGTGGAGACTGAATTGCGATTTGATCCTGGGAGCAAACACCAAAGAACTTAGAGCTAATAATAGCGAAGCCATAGGAAGAGCAGCAACAGAGAAGCTTGGGTGGAAGGACTTCGAATACATAAAAGTTGGAACAAAATAAACCAAGGAGACAAACAGAAGTGTTACACAGGTATTTTTCTTTTTAAGAGAAATATATTTTAAGAGCACTAAAGGGCCTTTGAACCCAGCTTTTATGAAGAAATCTGTTTCAAGGTAGAAGAGATATATTGTAGGTTTCTGATAAATTAATGGCAAATACCACTAGCTAAGACAAAGCTAGTACTTAAGAGCTAAGCATTCTTTTTTAATTTTAATTAGTTTATTCTTATGGATTTAGGGGTACAAGTGCAGTTGTGTTATGCGGATATAGTGTGTGGTGGTGAAATCTGGGCTTTTTGTGTGCTCATCACTCATAGAGTGTACATTGTACCCACTGGGTAGTATGTTACACCCCACACCCCTCCCACCCTCCAATCTTTGGAATCTACAGTGTCTATTATTGCACTCTATATGTTGCTGTGTATCCATTTTAACTCCCAGTTATAAGTGAGGATGTGTGGCTTTTAACTTTTTGATTTCTGAGTTAGGGTCTCACTCTGTCTCCCAGGCTGGGGTGCAGTTGCATGATCTTGGCTCGCTGCAGCCTCGGCCTCCCAGGCTCAGGTAATCCTCCCACCTCAGCCTCCTGAGTAGCTGGGACCACAGGCACATCTTACCATGTCTAGTTAATTTTTGTATTTTTTGTAGAGACAGGGTTTCTCCATGTTGCCCAGGCTGGTCTCAAACTCCCAGACTCAAGCAATCCACCTGCTTCAGGCAGCTAGGGTGTGAGGATTACAGGCGTGAGCCATTGCTCCCAACCCCAGTTTTTAACTTTTTGTTGTCGAGCAATTTCACTGAGGATAATGGCCTCCATTTCTACCCCTCCTGGAAAAGACAAGTTTTCATTCTTTCATATGGCCGAGTAGTATTCCATCGTGTATACGTACCACATTTTAAAAATCCAGTCATCCATTAATAGACACTTAGATTGCTTCCGTGACTTTGCTGTTGTGAATAGTGCTGCAGTAAACATGTAAGTGAGATGTCTTTTTGATAAAATAACTTATTTTCCTTTGGATAGATACCCAGTAGTGTTATTGGTAGATCAAAGTGTAGTTCCATTTTTAGTTCTTTGAGAAATTTCCATACTGTTTCCCATAGAGGTTGTATTAATTTACATTTCTACCAATAATATATAACCATTCCCTTTTCTCTGCATCCTTGCCAACATCTGTTGTTTTTTTGACTTTCAAATAATAGCTGAGTGCTGTAAGATGGTATCTCATTGTGGCTTTAATTTGTACTTCTCTGATGATGAGTGATGATGAGCATTTTTTCCTGTGTTTGTTGGCCAAGAGCTAAGCATTCTGATGGCTTCGTGTGGATCAAATCACAGCTGGATTGTTCAGTTTTGGATGCCAAATATAAAGAGGGACAGACAAACTGGCATTCATCCAGAAGAGAGGAATCAGGATCACAAAAGATTAGAAGTTGTATTGGTAAAGGGAATTTGAATAGATGATATTATCTAATCTAGGTGTGATAGCTAAATTTATGTGTCCACTTTGCTGGGCTGCAGTGCCCAGATACGTTGTGAGACATCATTCTGGATATTTCCATGAGGGTGTTTTGGATGAGATGAACATTTAAATCAGTGGACTTTGAGTAAAGCAGGTTGCCTTCCCTGGTGCAGTGGGCCTTGTCCAATCAGTTGGAGGTCTGAATAGAACAAGAGGCTGACCTCCCCAGAGTAATGGGGAATTCTGCAGCAAATGGCTTCTGGACTTGAACTGCAGCATTGACTTTTCTCTGGGTTTCCAGCCTGCTGGTCTGTCCAGATTTTGGACTTGCCAGCTCCTATAATCACATGAGCTCTTTCCTTAGTATAAATCTTTCTATATATGTATGTGTACATCCTATTCCTTCTGTTTCTCCTGGGAACGCTGACTGATACACTAGGAAAGCAGAGACGTGGGATGGAGGCATGGTAAGTGTTTTTAGATATCTGGAGGGCTTTTATGGAAATAGACACAGATTTGTTTTCTATGAATTTGAGAGACCCAGATCCCTGGATTGAAATTTAGAGGCTGGAAGTTTGTTTTTTTTTTTGCTTAATTGAAAGAAGACAACAAGAATTGATACGTTGATACGATTCTTTTTTAGCTGATTGTGAGTCAGCAAAATTCAAAACACTGAGTTCTTTATAGCTTCTGTGCATCACCACTTGTGCAAGGTACTGTAGAATGGATTCAATGTGCCTGTTGGGAATTAGAATTATAAAGAATTTTGGAAGTTTCTAGTCTGTCATTGTTTCTGGTAATGCATGCTGTGAAGGGCTAAGAAATGTGTTCATTCCATAGAGGATGAAACAACAGACTTGGTCGAAAAAGTATAGTTATTGTCCTTTTAAATGGAAAAATTCAGACCACAGCTGGATAGGAACAAAATCCTGAAAACAGTGACAGATTCAGTGTCTGGTTATTTTAATACTACTCATGTGTAGACTTGGATAGAAAAATGCAGATAGTAGAGTACCAAAAAATACCTATTGGAAGTATAAAAAGAATGATAATTAAGTGATTTCCACAGGCACACAGTCTGATAAGAGAGAGACCTCATTTTATGTAGCTCTTTTACTGAAAATGTGGCATTTATTTTTCTGTATTAATTCAATGTATTTCAAATGAACTAAAAACCTGCCATCTTCAAGGATTTCATTATACGATTCCTTATGAACACTGTCATAAAATGAGTAGTTAACTCATTTAATTTTTTGTGAATGAAAATATGAATGGTCACATATTGAATTGACTTTATTTTTATTTTTTTACTTTTTTGAGACAGAGTCTTGCTCTGTCACCCAGGCTGGAGTCAGTGGTGCAATCTTGGCTCACTGCAACCTCCGCCTCCCAGATTCAAGCGATTCTCCTGCCTCAGCCTCCTGAGTACCTGGGACTACAGGCACGTGCCACCATGCCGGGCTAATTTTTGTATTTTTAGTAGAGATGGGGTTTCACTATATTGGCCAGGCCGGTCTCGAACTCCTAACCTCATGATCTGCCCGCCTCAGCCTTCCAAAGTGCTGGGATTACAGGCATGAGCCACTGTGCTCAGCCCTAAATTTACTTTAAAAGGGTTTTACATGTGTTGGTAAATAGCATCAAGAAATACATTCCTTCTATGTTGTCGTTATTTTAATTCTTTATTTTTGTCCCCAAAAGATTTACTTACAGATCTTGGATGATCTTGGGTCTTGAATGGGCATGCTGAGGTTCTACCTCTGGGCAGGAAGATAGGTGTGAAGCAACCTCTAACAGCTTGTGCGGAAAATTACCCCCAGGTTAGCACCAGTGAGGCACAGTTGTTCAGCAGAGCCGGGGCTGGGCATTGTTGTAGAGCAGAGCCACGCCCTTCCATTCCAGAGCACTTGGAGCAGTTGGTGTTTATGCTGCTGGGTTGTTTTTATTGAGGACAAACATGCTTTTACATTTATCTATCTTAAAAAAACTTAAAAACTCACAAGACAACTTCCCTGATATGCCCTGTCCCCCTCCAGCTACCAGTCCTTCCCTTGAATAACTCAATAGTATAATGCCACTATTTTTAACTCCTCCTCATTTCCTCTTAAAAATCTCCCATCTGACTTTGGTTCTTACCACTGCATGGAAGAATTATCTGTCCACATGGCAAACGACCTCCTTCCCACTATATTCAGTGGTCAGTTCCCACTTAAGTCTCTGAAGGAGCTCAGGAAATGACACCACAAAATACACTGCTTTGGACTTCAAACTTCCCCAGTCACTTGGGGAATAGCAAATTCTGAGAGGAGCTTTCTGAGTACCTTTTACCTACCAGACGGATCCTCCAGAGGGGACACAATTGTCATGAATCCCCTCCCTAGAACCTCATCAACCAGGGACTGCTGGCTGATATCACAGGAGAGGATATTGGAGCTGACACTGCACCCAGACAGGTTTTGTCTCAGGCTGTCTTCTGTCCTGCTAAGGGGCCATTCACCCACCCCAGAAATCATTTACTCTCCCCTAAGCTGCCTACATCCACCCTCTCTCCTATGGAGAGGGTATATAAGCTTTCGGATGTCTCTGGGTTTCGAGTATTCATTTTTCTTTCATGTGATGCTCCGTGAATGTAATACACGTGTATACTTTTTCTCTTGTTAATCTGTCTTAAGTCAATTTAATTTGTAGCCCAGCCAAGGAACTTCCAAGAGTGGAAGGAGGCCATTTTCACCCTTCCAGGGCCTGGCAGCACTTTTTTGACCACTTTCTTTCTTTCTTTTTTTTTTTTTTTTTTTTTTGAGATGAAGTCTCGCTCTGTCACACAGGCTGGAGTGCAGTGGTGCAATCTCGGCTCACTGCAACCTCTGCCTCCTGGGTTCAACCACTTCTCCTGCCTCAGACCCCTGAGTAGCTGGGACTATAGGCACAAGCCCACACCCAGACAATTTTGACCACTTTCTTTGTTGAGCTTCCAGGTCACCCTTCCCTCCATCTCAGGGGCTGCTTATTTCCTTTATCCTGGCTGCCTCTCCAGTCCAGGGCTCAAGCATCATTCTTCTGCCTTTTCCTAGATGGCCTCATTCATCTACATAGCTTTAAGCAGAATCTGTGTTCTGAAGACTTCTAAATTTGCATGTCAGCCTCTGAGCTTTAGGCTTTTACACCAAATTTCCCCCAGACTTCACCTCTCACGTGCCTAATGGGTCATAAAAACCAGCAGAGCCAAAACAGAACTGGATTTACCTCTTCCACCCCTTTCTCCCTGGGCTTCCTGACCTTGGTGCACAGAACCATTGTTCATCCTAATATTCAGGCTCTGAAGCTTGCAGCGACCTTTGGTTTCATTCTTACTTCATAGCTCACAGCCAATCCCCATATCCACAAGCAGCTCGGGTTTCAGATGCATCACATCTGACCACGTCTCCCCTCCCTCAGGGGTCCCAGTTCAGTCAGTGCCGTCATCCTCTCCTACCTGGACTGCAAGTGGACTCTTACTTGGCTTCCCTGCTTCCACTTTGGGTCAGAGACAGATCATGTGTCCTCAGAGACAAATTATGAGTCCAGAGTGATCGTTCTAGACACGGGTCGGATTACTTCACTCACTAGCTCTGCACTCTGCTAGGATAAAACCATATTTCTTACTGAGACACTGGCTGGCTGATGTAGAGGCTGCCAGCCTGACCCCTGGCCTTGCTGGGGTCTCAGGGGCACATTGACCCTTATTGAGTCCCAGCTCCTTTGCACCTGCTTCTCCTTCCCTGAAACTGTCTTCACCCAGATGTTGGCTTGCTCTTTGCAGAGTGCTCTTCCTGTAGACCTTCATGCTCAAATCATTGTCCACACTCTGTGCCCCTTCCCCAGTATCATGATCCCTGCTCAGTCACTCGCTGTCCACACCCTTTCCTTTCACTGAGATCATAGTGTATGTTTATTGGTTGGCATGACTATTATCTGTCTCCACAGCTAGGATGTAGGCTTCACTCTCAGGGATCTTGTCTTGTCTTGTTCACTTTTTGTATCCCTAGTAGGTGCTCTCCCAAATTTAGATGGAATGAATTAATGTGGGGCAGGAGTTGTTCAGAATATGATTTAAGACATAAAAAACTTTTGGCTCCCCACTCCCTTCCTCTCTCAGTTTGCAATGGAAAGTGATTGCAAAGTAAAGATAGTACAGATTGGTAATTTGGTAATCACTGTGTCAGTGTGGCTCACAGTGGCAACATTATCACATGCAGATTAATAAATTGAGGTCAATAGAAACTGCTTCTGCATGCAGAGAATATAGGAGGACAGAGGGGACAGATACATATAGTGTTATATTACTATCACCAATTCAGTTACAATGCTGTTAGGTTTTGACACCTATTTTTAAATAATTGTCCTGCTACATCTTTTTCTTTTTGTGGAAGGCACCAGTTTAGTATAGTTGGTGCAATGGCTGTCCATTAAAATCTTAGTAAGGTGATAATCCAAATCAGATGCTGTATAGCCTATGCTGGTTTAAGTCCCGAAGTACTTATCTGAAAACTTCGGGTTAAATTAGGAATTCAGAACTTTTCAGAATTCAAGAAGCTAACACAAATTGTCTTTATTATATATTAGGTAACATCCCCAGTGATGTCTGAGGCACCATCCCACAAACCCATTGTAATTTCTGCAAAAAATAATATGTACACTGAGTAGAATCAATAAATTTACCAATGGCTTCATATCAGTTCCTGTAATTTTTGCCACTGAAGAAGTTCAGAGAAGAAAAGATTTTGTCTCCAAATGAGTTTTTAAGGAGCTTTATTGGATGAAATTACTGAAACATTGAAACATATACACACTCAAATAAAACGAACTGGAACCGTCACGAAGGATGCAGAGGAGGTGGCCTGACATCAGCTGAGAGGGGAGGTCAGAGAGAACCCAGGGAGCGAGAGCTTCATGAAAGAGATGCAGCTGGAGTTGCACTTTAGTTGAAGGACTCCTCTGCAAAAAGCTGAATCCTCCCCAGCCTGGATCCAAATTCTCTTTCCTATTACATTTCAGCTGCCAAAATAGCTCTTTGAATTTGGTGCTTAGAAGGATTTAGAGATACTAAAAATTGCAGCATTTCCTACAGAGCTATTTGTAAGAGGAAAGCAATGGAGGTAGAGAAGTGGGTTGTTGAGAATAATAGGGTGAACTTGAAAGAGGAAAAGATGAGGATTAAAATAGGGGCAATCTTCCTCATATTGAAATTTCTGAAATTCAGTATTCTCTAAGGAGTTGCACTCTAATTTTTCTTAAGGGGGAGAAAATGAAAGTTTTCAAATCATACACGCGCACAGACACACACACCTATGTTTTGCAGGGAGGAATAGCTGAGCTGTTAGAGCCCCACACAGCAGGTAATCTCTTTGGCCTCCTCATTAACACTCTAATCAGCCCCTTTGCAGCCATTCTAACTTAAGAAAAATAGTAAACCTCTGAAATAGCCTTAAAAAAGATGAGCGTAAACCTCTTCAGTCTAGCTTTTGAACATGGTGTCTATTGAAAACCCTATTATGTTAGCTGGTAACCAGTGATGGAGGTTTCTTCTCCAGTAGTAACTGTGTGTAAAGGTTTTTATGCTTAGGACTGTGTTTAGGAGTTGTGATACATTTTATTTATTTAGTTTTGAGATGGAGTCTCACTCTGTCGCCCAGACTGGAGTGCGGTGGCACGATCTCAACTCGCTGCAATCTCCGCCTCCCAGGTTCAAGCAATTCTCATGCCTTAGCCTCCTAAGTAGCCGGGATTACAGGCAAGCACCACCATGCTCAGCTAATTTTTGTACTTTTAGTAGAGACAGGGTATCACCATGTCAGCCAGCAGGTCTCAAACTCCTGACCTCAAGTCATCACCCACCATGACCTCCCAAAGTGCTGGGATTATAGGCGTGAGCCACTGCGCCCGGCCAACATATCAATTATTTGGTTTGAGCTAGCTTACAATAAAATCGCTCTTACAACAGAGATTCATTGTTTCTTCATGTTTCTGTAAGCTGCATTTAAGTATCATAAAGTCTAAAAATTGGATAAAAATATGATGACTGACCTTAATTTCTACCTCCCTGGGACTTGGTTCTAGAGCTGTAGTTTGGATCAGCACTAAGTCTGTCTTACCTTTTTTCCCCTGATAAATATTCAGTATTTGAGGAAATCATCACATCTCCCTTTAGCATTCTTTTGGCAAGGTAAAAGACTACTGAATCCAGTTTTGGGGACCATTGTTAAACTTTGCTTTTTCAGACCTTAGAAACACGTTAAAGTCTTGCAAAGGAGCCCTTGGCATAACTGTGTGACTAGATATGCTCCAAAGCTCTAGAACATGATGATGTTCCGTGTACGTCTCCATCTGAGTAAGGGCAGGAAGAGGGCTTGGCTGGTGCTGGACGGTTCTCATTCAATGCAATGCCAAAATCTTAACATTTGAAAATTATATAGTAGAAATACGGACTTTCTTATGAATGCCAAGAAACTGCTTGCTTCTCCTATTGTCTGGATAGCCAGAGAGAATACTTGCACTTACTATTCACTGAAAACTGACTTATTTGGTGATACGGTTTGGCTGTATCCCCACCCAAATCTCATCTTGAATTGTAGCTCCCATAATTCCCACGTGTTGTGGGAGGGACCTGGCAGGAGGTAATTGAATCATGGGGGTGGGTCTTTCCCATGCTCTTCTCGTCACACTGAGTAAGTCCCACAAGGTCTGATGATTTTATAAGGGGAGAGTTTCCCTGCACAAGTTCTGTCTTCCCTGCCGCCGTGGAAGACGTCCCTTTTGCCTTCTGCCATGATTGTGAGCCCTCCCCAGCCATGTGGAACTGTGAGTTCATAAAACCTCTTTTTCTGTATAATTACCCCAGTCTTAAATATGTCTTTTTCAGTAGCATGAGAACAGACTAATACATTTGGCTAAGTCAGATCCTAAGTCCAGGAATTCCCCAGTTCTCCATACCTTCCCTGGAGCTATATGTTTATAAGAATTTTCTCTTCAGGAGGAGCCCTTTTAAATTGCAGAAGTGCTTTCTTCTGACCACAGCCCTATCTTTGAGGGAATAGCTTTATTGAGTTATTGTTTGCATAGCGTATTTAAGAGTACAGTTCAATAAATTTTAGCATATTTAGAGTTGTGCTACCATCACCACAATCTAATTTTATAACATTCACTGCATTTGGAAAGGAAACTTCATCTCATCTCATGAGTTTATTTTGAATGTGGATCTTCTTGGAAAAATAACTGATTCCTCTTCTTTACAGATAAAGACATCAGCGTTCGGAGAGATTGAGACTGCCTTTGTTCTTTATTCCACAGGGCCCAGGGTGCATCACCCAAGAAAGCTCTCAGACCATGCATGGTCAAGTATAAAACAGTGTACGAATGTTAAACTAGTGTTAGATGATTTTTGTCTACGCTGTGGGGCTCGCCTCTCCCATCTCTCCCAGTCTCATCCGTAACTGGGTCTGAACTCTTGCTTTTATTTATTATTTAAAATTTCAAACTATTTTGTTATTGTCTAGCTAAAATTGCTAATGCCCTTTTTAAGCTTTCGTTAAAGGGATTTAATTGTTCAGCAGTAGAATCTTTTCTGCTATACATGTGATTTCTCTTGGAGGAAGTGAATTCTTTCTTATAAGTGAGTGTCAAGGGGAAAGCACAGAACATCAAGCTTAAAGCTTGAGTTGTGGCCCTATGATTTCAGTTCCATATACAGAAATCCATCCCCCCAACAAAGAACCTTCTAAACATTCTACATACTTGTCCAAAGTGACTCTACTGTGTAGCAGAGGAGAGAAACCAAGTTTGTGACCCATTTTCTGGCATCCTAAAGGATATCTAAGAACCTAGAGATGACACCCCCAGTCCCTAGCTCCTACCCCCATGCCAAGCTGTCTCCCACTCGTCGCCTCTGGATCATGGTGCAACTTGCCACTCCAAGAAGATCCACATGCAAATAAGCTCATGAAATGGAACGAGGTTTCCTAGGGCCATGTCCTACTCGCATTTGAATGACCATAGTTTTAGCAAGATCATCTTTTTAAGAATAGTTTGCTTCTTTCTGACACCAAAGTGAAATTGGTAGAAACAGAGAGAATCAGGATTAGAATTAAAGAGACGAGATAGCTCTGGAGGCCTTTGAGGACAGTCACTCCCATGTGAAGTGAAAACAAACCAAGGGTAGCAGTGGCCCCTACCACTGGGGGCAGACATGCTGGTTACTTGAATGGCACCAGGGGTACAGAAAGTCACCTCCTGCTCCTGTGACTTGCTTATCCCATGCTGCATGGGTGTGAAAGGTTCTGATGCTACTCTTTGTATTTTTGGTAGAGAGACAATGAATCAGCATTTCAAGCTACAGGCAAAATAAATAATATGTTTAGACATGTCTTAAAGGATTAATACTTCAGAATCTGAGAAAGCAAAATTAGTAAACCCAACCTGGGCCAGTGGTGGACACACTGAGATAAATAGCTCCTCTGATTTTTATTTATTTATTTATTTATTTATTTATTTATTTATTTTGAGACAGAGTCTTGCTCTGTCGCCCAGGCTGGAGTGCAGTGGCATGATCTCGGCTCACTGCAAGCTCTGCCTCCCAGGTTCACACCATTCTTCTGCCTCAGCTTCCCGAGTAGCTGGGACTACAGGAGCCTGCCACTGCGCCTGGCTAATTTTTTTTTTTTTTTTGTATTTTTAGTAGAGATGGGGTTTCACCATGTTAGCCAGGATGGTCTCGATCTCCTGACCTCTTGATCCTCCCACCTCGGCCTCACAAAGTGCTGGGATTACAGGCGTGAGCCACTGTGCCTGGCCCTCTGATTTTTAAATAACATGTTCTTGGAGAAAGTGGGGCCTGAACAGTCAGTCACATTTTCTTCCCCTATCTCCCCTTCCCTCCTGTCCCCTCCTATCTCCTCCCCTCTCCTCCCCTCCTCTCTCCTCCCCTCCCCTCCCCTCTTCGAAGTCTATCTCTGTCACCCAGGCTGGAGTGCAGTGGCATGATCTCGGCTCACTGCAACCACTGCCTCCCAGGCTCAAGCAATTCTCCTGCCTCAGCCTCCCGAGTAGGTAGGATTACAGGTGCCCACCATCACGCCCAGCTAATTTTTGTAATTTTAGTAGAAACGGGGTTTCACTGTGTTGGCTAGGCTGGTCTCGAACTCCTGACTTCATGATCTGCCCGCCTCGGCCTCCCAAAGTGCTGGGATTACAAGCGTGAGTTACTGCACCCGGCCTTCTTTTTTATTTTTACATATCCTTAAGGACTAGGAAACATTTGGGTCACACTGGTGCTTACATTCAAACCTATAAACAGGAATTAATGTATTTCTTTGCCATTTATTTTATAAATTTTATTACTGTGTGTGTGTATTTTAAAGAAGAATTTCTGGTGAGTTTTCTATTCTTATTTGTATCTATTACTTACCTCAATGGCTTGTTCCAACATGATTGTTGTGTGTAAAAGTAATTTGTGAATAGAGCATCGCTGATTAGTGTTGTCACAATTGAGCGAGTGTGTCCCAGAGCTTTGCTTTTCACACTCGTGCACTCATATGGATCATCTGAAAATCTTGTGAAAATGTAGATTCCATTCGGTGGGTCTGGGGTGGGGCCTGGGATTCTGCATTTCTAACAAACTCCAGAGAGATGTGGATGCTGCATCTGGGAGCTGTGCTTTAAGTAGCAAGTTCTTACAGGGTCTACAGTGTGATGAACCAGACAGGGCCAAGCAATGCAGGTTTCCCCAAAGATGAGCACTTCCTGCCCCTCAGTCTGTAGGGATTAGGACACATTGCCTATCATAGTTGGCTTGCGGGAATATATTCTGGGAGCAAAGGCCTGCTTGGAGAACAAATGTCCTCTTTGCTACATTTTTCCAGCATTTAAATTGATCCAGCATGGGACCGTACAGATAGCAAGAAATGCAGATGACCTTGAGCAGTGTTAAAACGTGGATATCTTCCATGAAGCAGATTGGGTCTGGCCCATGCTGGTGGCAGTTTACCTCCTCCCACTGTTCCCTCCTCCCTGGCCACTGAGGGTTTATAAACTTGGGAAGGCGTGGAGACTCTCAGGAAGTTGCTGCCACATTTCTCTCTCTTACAGACGCTAAGATTCCCTTTCAGTAATTGAAAGTGGTCCGAAGGCTCTGGAAAGACAGAAATGAAGGACCTTCTTTAAAAACAAATGTTTACAGCACCTTTTCAAAGATTCAAATTTTGTGGATTATATGTGGTTATTCTAGTGTGTCATGCGAAGGGTGGATGGGTACCTGTTTTTAAAAGGTATTTTTGTTTTGACATTTCCTATTTCCATTATTTCAAATTGCATCAGACTGAAGTCCTAGCAAAAGTATACATTACTTTTATCTTTCCATTGATGGGAAAATAAAAAAAATGTTTCAGAGACTTTTCTAAAAAGATTTTATCTCCTCAGTGTTAATATCCTTAGCTACACAATTCAGAAAATTACAGATTTCCTTATAATTGGTTTACTTGATTATTTAGGATGTTTTCTGTCATCCTGGAGGATGTAGAATGTATGTCTGATACAGTGATTGTTAGTTTTAAACAAATAAGAACATGCTATATGTGACACATGCAGACCTCGTGAGCTGAACTGGTACTTTATCTACCACGTGGCACATTTATTCCCAAAGCTATTGGGTCAGATACCATTTTCTGGAAATAACCGAGTCTTAAATGATGGCGTCTTATTGGTCTCTACAACATGACCCTAGGACACTTTGACTGCTGTGAAACTGGCACTTAAAATAGAGTGAAATATAATTGAAAATTGCACATTGAAGATTTCTTATTCATTCCTTATTATTAGCTGCAGAAATCATGTGTTTATAGACCTTTTTCAGTTGGATATCTTTTGTTATTTTAAAATGATTGAATACGTTAGTCAGTTTGACTATTTCTGCCAAGGCAAAAAGAAGAGTTAATTAAAACACTCTCTCTCTCTCTCTCTCTCTCTCTCTCTCTCTCTCTCTCTCTCTCTCTCTCTCTCTCTCTCTCTGTCTCTCTCTCTGACTATTTCTGCCAAGGCAAAAAGAAGAGGTAATTAAAACACACACACACACACACAAACACACACACACACACAGTCTCTCTCTCTCTCTCTCTTTCTGTCTCTCTCACTACTGGTGATATCATCTCTGTGTAGCCAAGCAGACCACTACAGATCATTGCTTTTCTTAGAAATTACAGCCGGGCATGGTGGCTCAAGCCTGTAATCCCAGGACTTTGAGAGGCCCACCTGGGCAGATCACTTGAGGCCAGGAGTTCAGGATCAACCTGGCCAACATGGTGAAACCCCGTCTCTACTAAAATACAAAAATTAGCTGGGTATGGTGATGCATGCCTGTAATTCCAGCTACTTGGGAGGCTGAGGCATGAGAATTGCTTGAACCTGGGAGGCAGAGGTTGCAGTGAGCCGAGATCATGCCACTGCACTCCAGTCTGGGTGACAGAGCAAGACTCTGTCTCAAAAAAAAAAAAAAAAAAAAAAAAAAAAAATTTGAGTAATAAAATCAGAAGTATCCTGTGTGCCTCGGTACAGTGGAGTAAGAATGTCTGTTCCTCATGCTGTACCCCATTCAAAACAGTTGAATGCATGGCTTGACAATGGGTTGTAAACCACAGCTGGATTTCCTTGGCCTTATTCTTGAACTGTTTGTAATTGATGAGGAAGCAGTGAGCCCAGCAGGTGGAGAATTTGCTACCTGAGGACACTCGGTGTCATCCAGGTGCTAGGTGATCTGACTCTATGTCATCCTTGCACCAGTGGAAGATTGGGTTATGCTTTTCCCCTAGCAAACTCTCATGCAGTCTCCTGGGGCACCAGTGCATTCATCGTCAGAATGCCTGGCTGGGGACAAGACCAGAGGGCCTGAAGGAAAGCTGGTTCCACGAGGAACCCAGGCTCATTCCTGGCCTCATGCATGTGAGTCCTTAAACACCAGTTTGCACATATTCAGTGCTACACTAAACTCTACCTCTGCCTAAGTTGGATGGTTGTCTACTTTGATTAAAAAAAAATGTGTTTAATAGAGGACTTCCTCATGTAGGAAAGCAGAAATGGTAATTTGGAGAGGATAAGAAAAAGTACACGTTAATCCAAGAAATACAAACTCAGGTGGATGAACTGCAGAGGCCAGGAGTCAGGGGGAAATAAGAATTAGCCCCAATTGGTCTGTTTTATAAGCACAGAGAACAACATGCATGTAATATTGTGTCAAATACTTTTAAAAAATGAAAGCTTCGGCCTCTGTTTCATGAATTTCTCCGTTAAATTATTCAGTCTGATTTATGAGCTACTGTTTAATGTATTTTAGATTGGGGAAATCAAATAGGAGTGGGGTGGTTGTAATTGTATTTATTACAAATGTGGGTTGCTTGTTCATTGAGGTTATTATAAAGTTGGCCAGAGAATGGATTGACTTTTCAGGCCCTAGACACACCTGTCCAGGAAGTAACGTCACTAATAGTAATAGTACCTGGAGGTAGCATGAGCTTATTGATTTAGTTTTACTTCTGCCTGAGGCCAAAATGTCCTGCAGTAGTAATGATTCAAATGTACCTCATGGAAATCAAGTGAGGTAATGCAAAGAACATGAACTCCACATACTTGCTGCTGTTGACAGAAAACTGTTCCATGCCAGGCAGGATGTAGCCAACAGGCTGTTGTAGATTGCTGATAATTAGCTTCCCGGAAAGTCGAGGGGGTGAGCACCTACAGACATGACACTGGGTTAATAGTTTCTGTTTTTGTTTTTATAACTTCCCTTGAAGCAAAGTTCTTTCCTATGTCCGGGTCTTCCCAGAATTGGCTGAGAGAACCGACAAGCAACTGGCTTGCTATCCAAAGTGCTAAAGAATCTATTGCGATGCTGTGTGGCAACAATGTTGCAATCATTAATAGAACTGATCTAAAAGGAAGAAAGAGAGAAAGACAAGAGGCCGGAAAGCAGCGAGAAAGGGAGAGAAGAAGAGGAAAGAAAAGAGAGGAGAGGACGGAAGGATGTGTGTTCTCTGAATAGCACCTCCTGTTCTGGAGGTACTGTTCCAGAACGGGTTGTAGAACTCCCAGCTGGTGGGCCCTTCACTTCTTGTGTAGGTAGTCAACCTTTCTTTTTCTTTTATCTCTTTTTTTCTTTTTTTTGAGATGGAGTCTCACTCTGTCCCAGGCTGGAGTGCAGTGGCGGGATCTCGGCTCACTGCAACCTCCGCCTCCTGGGTTCAAGCTATTCTCCTACCTTAGTCTCCTGAGTAGCTGGGATTACAAACGTGTGCCACCACGCCTGGCTAATTTTTGTATTTTTAGCAGAAATGGTGTTTCACCATGTTGGCCAGGCTGGTCTCGAACTCCTGACCTCGTGATCTGCCCACCTCAGCCTCCCAAAGTGCTGGGATTACAGGCGTGAGCCACCGCGCCTGGCCCTTTCTTATACGTTATTAATATTAATACAAATGTGTCACCAATTTCACTATCATCATGCACCAAATAAGTCACTTCCTAGATTAAAATACTAAGTCTCAGGAGGCTTAAATAAGGGCATCTACCCACACGATCCTGAAGTTCTGTGGGAGGTTGTATTTATCTTTCACAATTATTGGATTCCTTGCTCTATAGCGAGAAGATCTGGCCACATGACTTTCCCTGGCCAATGATATGTAGGAGAAAGCGACAAGTGTTAGGAGCCACTTGTGGCTGTGTCTCTCTCTTTCTGCTGTTAGATCAGCATGTATTTTAGGTAGAGGCTGTGCTGTCAGCCTGGATCCCAGAGGGAAGAAGACACAGAGCAGGGTACCCTTGGTGGATGCTCGGCAAAAGCCGGGAGCAAGCCTCTCCTCCTCAGGCCTCTAGGGTTCTGGAATTGATTGTTATCACAGCATAACTCAGCCCAGCCTGACTGATAACAGACATCTTAAGTATTAGGATCTTCAGTTTATATTTATTTAAAATGATGTTATCTTGTCACATTGTTCCAAAAACTATTAAATGCTGCTTACAAAATACATCCAATTCAGTGGAATTAAAATGAATAAAGCACATAACTCATAACATTTTTGAGTAAAAGAAAATGAGGGTAGAGAAATCAATCAAGGCCAAGGCTGACACTGTTTGATCCAGTAAAGTGTGTGACGTGTCTGCCCAAGGCCAGCCACAGTGCCATTGTAAAGAGGGAACACATTGTTCACAGCCTAAATATACCTGACTGTTTTCATCTCCAGCAAGCTCTGCACACAGTGAGTAATAGCAGAGTGAGAATTAAAGTGTGCTACTTTATCAGTAGCTGAACAGGTACATAATGGCCCTTTAAATAAAATGCTGGATTAGGACACATCACTTAGGTCTCCAGACTTAGTAGGGTGTCTTATCTTCCCCTGTTTCTTCTCAACCCCTAAGTCTAAATTTTGATTCAAGCAAACTTGAAAATATCTGCAAGGCGAGAAAGATAGCTGGGTCTGAGGAGCAGGCTCTGGCCAAGCTGACACACCCAGGTGTGCATTTTGGAGAGTGCTGCAAAGCAAAGTCTCACCAGGGCCTGCCTCTCTGCTTACTGCATAGGAACAGGAAGCCTATCAGAGCCGATGGCTTTGCACGTCAGGCCCAGCAACCCAAGGCACTATTGATCTGGTTCAACCGATACGGTCCTGAGTGGGAGTCTAGAGGTAAGGACACGGTGTGTAGAGTCGGTGATGATGACTCGATGGCAAGGTGGAAACACTTCCCACGCTCATAGAAACTGTAAACCCAAGTGGGTGTACTTTTCTTTGTTTAAAATAAGAAGAATAATTGGCTGGGTGAGGTGGCTGATGCCTGTATCCTAGCACTTTGGGAGGCTGAGGCAGGCAGATTGCTTGAGTCCAGGAGTCTGAGACCAGGCTGGGCAACATAGTGAGACCCCGTCTCTATAAAAAATTCAGATTAGCTGGGCATAGTGGCATGCTTTTGTATTCCCAGCTGCTTGGGAGGCTAAGGTAGGAGGATCACCTGAGCCTGGGAGGTCAAGGCTGCAGTGAGCCATGGTAGCACCACTGTACTCCAGCCTGGGTGACAGAGTGAGACCTTGTCTCTAAAAACAAAATGAAACAAAATAATAATCTCAGCCACCTGTCACCAGCTTAACTGCATTTCTCCAGGTCTAAGAAACAAATTCTATACATATTTTTATGTCTCTGATATCATTGTATATCTTATAAATAATGGTATGCCATATTTTAATTGGGAGTAATTTTTCCTTTATAAAGTGGTCCATATAACAATGTTACATATTACAATCAATAATCTCTTAGATTTGATGAAATGTGGTGAAAGAACATTTACCATGGCAAAAATACCACCTTGCATCAGGAGAGAAAGGGTTCTATCCTGAATAGCCCGTGCTGGGTTTAAGGAGACGCCTTAGCAAGCCCCCAGCACTCTGGTGTGTCTGACATCCAGTCTTTGGACAACAATCAAAAAAGGGACATCCAAAGCTGGCCCATTTCAGAAAAGGCAACGCAGACACCTGCAGTCCCTGACATCAGTGATTCCAAATGGGTTGGGACTCTTTTATCATTTTTACTAAACCCAAAGTTTGCAGCTCAAAATGTCCAGAGCCACGTAGTGAGTGATTTGTAGAAGCAAGTGCAATGCTTGGTCCTTCAATCCCCAGAAAGCAAGGATGGAATGGTGAAACCAGCTGCCGCCAAACAGCCAGGCAGTGGGCGTCCTAGCGGGAAAGAGGAGTAGACGGATGTGAGATTAAGCAGGCACTGAACACCTCGGAGACCATCCTTAGAATCCCAATCTCTTTATGTTGAAAATTATTGCCTGTTAGAAAGACCTGTTTCCTAAGGCAAAGGGCAAGGTTAACATAACATCCATGGCATTAAAATGCCTAATGCCAGGTTTATTATGGTATGTGTATGTGCACGTATTTTCTATCCTGCATGCTAAGTATTTGAAGTGGAACTTGCAGACAACCATGTGGAGTGATGGAGTAAATTGCCCCTTTCTTAGGAAGTTCAAAAGTCCAAGGAGGCAGTGTTCATGAATAGAAGGTTCCTTCATCTTGGCCCGGTGTGGTGGCTCATGCCTGTAGTCCCAGCACTTTGGGAGGCCAAGGCGGGCGGATCATGAGGTCAGGAGATCAAGACCATCCTGGCTAATACGGTGAAACCTTGTCTCTACTAAAAATACAAAAAATTAGCTGGGCATGGTGGCGGGCACCTGTAGTCCCAGCTACTTGGAAGGCTGAGGCAGAAGAATGGCGTGAACCCAGGAGGCAGAGCTTGCAGTGAGCTGAGATCGCACCACTGCACTCCAGCCTGGGCAACAGAGCGAGACTCCATCTCAAAAAAAAAAAAAAAAAAAAAAAAAAGGTTCCTTCATCTTAGCGGGGAGGATCTGAAGGAGTCACCCTGGTTGCATCTTTGTATCTCACCCTCACAATGCTCATTTAGTCATCGGTGGATCCGTTTAAATATCAAGTATGGGATACAAAAGGATAATACTAGAAAATAAATACTAACTCAGCCATGCTATGGTTTAAATATCACCAGGCACACAAGACTCAAGAACTGCTTTTCAAATCCGTGAACATAGTTGTCTACAGTCATTTTCTAGCTGGGTAACCCTGAGCTGGTTATGCAGTCTCTCTGTTAGTTTCCTCATATGTGTAACATAAAATAACAGAAGTGTGTATCATTGAGGATTTTTTTTTTTTTCCGAGACGGAGTCTTGCTCTGTTGCCAGGCTGGAGTGCAGTGGCGCGATCTCTGTGATCTCCACCTCCTGAGTTCAAGCGATTCTCCTGCCTCAGCCTCCCGAGTAGCTGGGATTACAGGCACATGCCACCACGCTCAACTAATTTTTTGTATTTTAGTAGAGACGAGGTTTCACCATTTTGGCCAGGATGGTCTCGATCTCCTGACCTTGTGATCTGCCTGCCTCAGCCACCCCAAAGTGCTGGGATTACAGGCGTGAGCCACTGTGCCCGGCCTCATTGAGGGTTTTGAGGAAGTTTAAATGAATTGATATTGGTGTTTGACGATGATGACAATGATGATGAAAGTTGTTATTAAACCATCGCTCCCTCCCTGTGGCCAGCCTTCCCACCTTCTGGGAGATCTTATTCAATCTTTTAACTGTCCCCCTTTCTAGAGCTTTCCTTCTGCTTTCTGGATCACAGCACTGGGAATGTGGATCTGCTTTTAGATCAGTGCTTTGAGAAGTAGGAGAACAATTGTGGTCGTGGCGGTTGGTCTTTGATGCCAGTGAGCAACAGACCATCTGCCTTGTTGTTGATCTGAGTCATTGATGGCCAGATTGAAAGAGCAGAGGGTTCCTGAGTCCCAGGTGTTGCAGGACGTTGTGTGTGCCCACAAGCCAGGCTACATGGCTTAGAGCAGCAGCCCAAGTGCTCCATTGGTTCAGGGGGTAGCAGGGGTCCATGGAGAAGTCAGAGTCCTGACTGCCAGTGTTTGGAGGCATGGTTTCTGTAAGCTTGTTGCGCAGCAGTCAAGAAAGATCTGGACTCGAGGACATTGGTGTCATTGTCACCTACCTAGCTACACTTGGTCTGGTTGTTGACATTGTACTTCAGGGCTGTGGGTCTTCCACGGCCAGGTCAGAAGCCTGCTGATCGACCCAAAGTGTGGATGATGGAAGCTGTGGAGCAGGGCTGAGGGTGAGGAGAGAAGGAGCCCATTAACCACAAGCTCAGAGTATACTCTGATTCCCTAAGAAGGCTGGTCCAGGACCTTCTGAGTCAAGTCTGAGGTTCTGATGAAGGGAGACCATCCGCATAGTAGAAGGTCCCCAAGATTCTGATGAAGGGAGACTACCTGCATGGTGGAAGGTCCCCAAGGTTCTGATGAAGGGAGATCATCCTGCATGGTTGAGGGTCCCTGCAGTTCTGATGAAGGGAGATCATCCCGCATCGTGGAGTGTCCCTGAGGTTCTGATGAGGGCAGATCATCCTGCATGGTGGAAGGTCCCAGGGGTTCTGATGAAGGGATATCCTGCATGATGGAGGGTCCCTGTGGTTCTGATGAGGGGAGATCATCCTGCGTGGTGGAGGGTCCCCGAGGTTCTGATGAGGGGAAATCACCCCATATGGTGGAGGGTCTCTGCAGTTCTGATAAAGGGAGATCATCCTGCATGATAGAAGGTCCCTGAGGTTCTGATAAAGGGAGATCATCCCACATGGTGGAGGGTCCCCGGGGTTCTGATGAAGGGAGATCATCCCACATGGTAGAGGGTCCCCGAGGTTTGGATGAACAGAGATCATCCCACATGGTGGAAGGTGCAGCCTGGCAGTGTGACCCAAAGTGGCTTCCCTAATCTTTCTGAGCCTCTGTTTCTACAAACTCTAAAGTGCCCACTCACCAGGGGTAACTGTTGATTTTTACTTTGGCTCCACAATGTGAGTGTCTGGTATATTTCCAGTTACATCGTAGGAACTCCTGTGATGGCATGAGGAGGGTGAGGGTGATGGCATCCCTTGATGATTCCTGCCGACCACAGCAGGTACCTGCAGTCCCTGTAGTTCCTCAGGGACACTCCTCACACCCATTAGAGAACAGTTCACGACAGCATCGTTCCACGTCCTCTCTCCAGGTGAACTCAGAGATCCGTTCATTCAACAAGAATTGATGGAGCACCTGAGTCATTCTTCTAAGGTAGTTGACATTCCCAGTCCTGATTCATGGTTGCTCCATCCTCATCTCATCTGTTACCTGTCACCGATCATGTACACCTTCCTATCTTTGAGTCTCTTTTGCACATATATACAAGTAAATCACATCGAAGTTCAAATTGTCTCTTTAATTTGTGAAATGTGATTACAAAATTCTTGAAATCACATTTCTATCCTATTAGGAAAGCAAAAAGGAGAAAACAATTTTGAAGCCTAACTCCTAAGAGAATTGCTATATTACAAGGAGACAGGGATGCTGTGAATTCGTTAGAGGAAAGAGGATGTCAGCCCTCATGCCTTTGTCTCCCAAGGGGCTGGACTTTCCTCCCCTTGGTTTTTAGAGAGTGTTTTTGGAAGATGGGTGTGTTTTATTTAGATGGTACAGGTGTCAGAAGGTAAGAGGTGTGATGGAAGTTGATAGGTGACTGTTACTTGATGGAAGGGGGAATGAAGTCTAAAAGGTTAGCTACACATTTTATCTCCCTGATCTCCCTATGATGCAAAGAACCCAAGAATGTGTCTTTGTAACAAAAACTGGTTGTTACATGAACAGTGATCAGAGAAATCACTTGCCGTTTAGAATTTCTCCCTATGTAGCATTCCACGAAATAAACAGACAGCTGCTCCTGGTTCCCCCAGAAAAATACAGATTTGTAAAAAAAAAAAAAAAAAAAAAAAACTACTTGTTACCAAAATGTTTTCTGAGTATATTCTTTTATCTTATAGAAAACATCTACGTATTTTAAATTATTGTTGTGGAAAATGTATACACACACCTACACATTCATTGTAAGAAATTCCAAAGTAAAAGTTTACCTGAAATTCTGTCATGCTGATATTTATTTTTTAAGTTAAATTTTATTTTTTACCGAAAGTAATAATTGGCTGGGCATGGTGACTTATGCCTGTAATCACTTTGGAAGACCAAGGCAGGAGGATTGCTTGAGGCCAGGAGTTTGAAACCAATCTGGGCAACAGAGTTAGACCGTGTCTCTAAAAAATATTGACAAGTTGGCTGGGCGTGGTGCTGTACTCCTGTAGTTCTAACTACTCAGAAGGCTGAGGTGGGAGGATCACTTGAGTGCTGGAGTTCGAGTCTGCAGTGAGCTATGGTCGTGCCACTGCACTCTAGCCTGGGCGACAGAGCAAGACCCATTCTCTAAAATCAATGAGTAAATAAATCATAAAAATAAAAATAATTGTAGATATCTGTGGGGTACAGTGTGATGTTATGATACATATATACTTTGTAAAATGTGATATATCAGCTTTAATATTTTGGTGGACACCCTTTAATTCATCTCTGTTACAATATACATATACTGTATGGAATTGTGTGTGTCATAAATGAAACCATGGCTTCTACTTCAGTGATATCCATTGTAACATCTACTGGGAAGGTTGGATGCCCAGAAGATATGGCCAACTAAATTACTCAGTGTATGAACAAGATGCCCCTCATGTCATCTTAAAAGTGATTGTGTTCTTAAACATTTTTATTGTGGATGAGTTAGAAAATATGGAGAAGATAGAAAAGGTGCTAAGAGTATAATCCAACCACCCTAGGAAGACTTTGTCTTAGTCCCTCAGGGCTGCTGTTAAAATGCCATGGATCTTCTGGATAGCTAAACAATGGGGGCTCCTGGAGGGTGGGGCTTCCAGATAAGGCATGGATACCTTGCCCTACCCATCTCTTCCTTTGGTGTTCATCAGTATCCTTTGTAGTATCCTTTATAATAAACAGTAAACATCAATGCACACTTAAAAGCACGATAATTGCCAAAAGAATGGCTTCTGAAGACCATGGCTTCAGAGGTCTGAAACTTGGAAATCACTCAAGGGACCCTCCGCCTCTCTTTCTCTTGTGCTGTCTCCCAGATGCTGCCACAACAAGTTGAATGGTATAACATTAACAATAACAATTAATTAAATAAAAGATATCGTACACTGGGTAGCTTAAAAACAGCAGAAATTTATTTCTCACAGTTCTGGAAGCTGGAAGTCCAAGATCAAGGTGCCAATAGTTTTGGTGTCTACTGAGGGCCAGTTTTCTTTTCTTTTTTCCTTTTTTTTTTTTTTTGAGATGGAGTTTCATGCTGTTGCCCAGGCTGGAGTTCAGTGTCACGATCTTGGCTCACTGCAACCTCCGCCTCCCAAGTTCAAGTGATTCTCCTGCCTTAGCCTCCCAAGTAGCTG
The DNA here is from genome assembly GCF_029281585.2 of Gorilla gorilla gorilla. Lineage (NCBI taxonomy): Eukaryota > Metazoa > Chordata > Mammalia > Primates > Hominidae > Gorilla > Gorilla gorilla. Next base: position 162,777,311 of record NC_073230.2, read on the forward strand.
GGATTACAGGCGTGCACCACCATACCTGGCTAATTTTTTTCTTTTCTTTCATTCTTTTTTTTTTTCTTTTTTTTTGGTAGAGACAGAGTTTCACCATGTTGGCCAGGCTGGTCTTGAACTCCCAACCTCAGGTGATCTGCCCACCTCAGCCTCCCAAAGCGCTGGCATTACAGGTGGGAGCCATTGCGCCCACGAGGGCCACTTTTCTGAGTCAAAGAGAGTGACTTCTTGCTATGTCTTCACATGGTACAGGGGACAAAGAAGATCCTTTGGGCTCTTTTATCAGGGCAACAATCCCATTATGACATCTCCACCTCCACAGCCTGATCATCCTGGAAGGCCCCACCTTTTAATACCATCACGTTGGTGATTACATTTCAAGGTACAAATTTTGGGGGACACAGACATTTGCACCATAGCAGACTTACATTGATTTTGTGCTGTATTTTTTTCCTAGGCCTTTAACTTATATATTTCAAAACCTAATTAGAAGGGTATAGTTGAGAGACAGGATAGCCAAGTGGACAAGAGTCCATGCCGAGGGAGCAACTCGTGCGGAGACCCTGGACAGGAAGTCTCCCCGCACGTCGATTCAGAGAAAGGTAACGGAATAAACATGGGAGATCTTGGTGGGAGAGGTCAGAGAGAGCGCGGAGGGCCAGACCCTGGCACCTTATAGCATCCTACATACTTGGGCTTTACCTCCAGAGAGATGACGTGACTGGAAGGTTTGAGTCGAGGAGTGAGGTGGCCTGACTGAGGTTTGATGGGACTGCCCTGTCTGCTGTGTTGGGAAGAGACCACAGGTGGCCAAGGGCTGAAGCAGGGACACCCTTCAGGAGGCTGTTTCTCTAATTCAGCCAACAAGTGGCTGATGTTCCTGCACACTAGGGAGGTGGTGATCAGGTATGAAAAAACAGCGTTCCAGGTCAGATAAGATGTGGGGAATGAGACATGAGGATGGGCCAAGGATGAGACCAAGATCTGGGCCTGAACAACTGAAAGAATGCAGTTGCTTCGTGTTGTGATTGGTAAAGCTGTGGGAGAAGCAGTTTGGGGTTGAAGTTTTCTGTTTTGCAGATGTTGGGTTTGATGTCCTGGGAAGTTGAATAAATGAGTTTGAGAGCAGGCTAGAAGTTGGGCTATCTTCTTAGGAGTCATCAGCAACTAGATGATGTTTACAGCCTTATGATGGATGAGCTGAGAAAGGGAGTGAATACAGATAGAGGAGAGAGGAGCCCTGGGGAAAGTACAGACTTGTGAAGCTATTGATAGCATATTTGCAAATGGCTTTGAAGAAAGACCCAGGGCACTTTCCCACCAGCAGTGGGTGAGAATGAGTGCCGTACTGCACACTTGTCTGTTCTCTGAATTACTAATTTTTTAATCATGACCACCTTGAAAGAAAAGCTTTTCTTGCTAAATTACTGTTTGAATTGTAATTTATTTGATTGTCAGACAGGGTGAATTTTCATAAAGGTATTAGTCATTTGCATTACTTGAAGTGAATTATGTTCATTTTCCATAATTCTAAGTCAAAGAGATTATGTTTTATTCTGACATCGTGGAAGCCACTGAACATTTTTAAAGAGCACAGCATGATGCAGATGGCTATTTGGGAATATTAATAGGAAAGTTCCTATCCTTGCATCCTCTTTTATTCATTCATCAGTGAGTCTGACTCCAGAGCTTCAATTTTCTGAAAAGTTTGGAAAAACTAGCTTTGGCTAATTATTAGTCATGTGCAAATGAGTTAACTGGGTATTAATGGAATGAAATCACTGCCATTTCTTGCTGGCTACAATGGGAAGCAACCACTTAGGGTCATCCGTCAGCCTTGAATCAAGACACAGAGTACAGAAGACAGATTTCCATCCTCTTCTTTGCCTTTCTTCTTAAAGCTAATTATCAGCTCAATCCTTTATTTCACCCCTTCCTACAACAAAATGGGATGCACTAGCATTATTCATATCCAGCCTTCTCAGTGTGTAGTCAGGGTAGTCACTGGTGGGTCATTGTCTTCATGGAAGATGGTGGGACTTCCATACTTAGAAACCAGCATCCTCTGATGTTCTCAGCAGGATATGGCTCCTATTGTATTGTATTGTATTATATTTTTCAATTGACAAAATTGTATGTATTTTTCATGTACAACATGATGTTTTGAAATATACATACACTGTGTAATGGCTCCATCTGGCTAATTAACATACTGCACACCATGGCAACTACAGTTAACAACAGTGTTTTGTATTTTGAAAATCTCTGAGAGAGTAGACTTTGTGTTCTTACCGAAAGACTTTTTAAAGGCATAAAACATGAGTGGTTCACCTGCTGGCTCTCACTAAATCCTCTCACGCGATCGGCTCAAAAATCATGGAATAGACAGTTCAGGGAGGCAGAGTTTGGCTTTTGGAATTGCTTTCGGGACCTGGGATATGTTGTAAGGACACGGTCTCTTGAATATCTGGAATCTGCAAAAAATGAGGATCATTCAGTAGTGGCAACTGGAGGGACTGGGTTTGGGGAAACATCTCTTGAGCTTGGCTCTCAACTAAGCCAACAGTGCCAACGCTGCTTCATAGGCACAGCTTGTTTTAGAACAATGTGACTAATTTTCTTATACAGTTCTGAAAGCAATTCTCAAAAAGGAATTCCAAAAATATTTTGAACAGCAGCATTATTAAGATTAGCTGTGTTCCATCCCAAGGTGACTCCTGTATAGGAAATGACGCTCACTGGGATGTAGAGCTGTCTTTCTTGGCCTTTCAGAAGCAGTCTCGGGAGATTATGGTCACACTTGTGTACTTGCAGCTTTCCCATAGAATTAAAAACACTGACTAATTACCGGAAACTCTGCGTTTAAAATCACTGTGGATAAGAGTCAGGCTGGAACTATAAGATCATGTTACCCACTTTCTGTAGGGAAGTATAATTCAGCATTTCAAATCAGAATGGAGGTGCTTCAAAGATTTGCCATTTTAAGAAGAAAAAAAAAAGGATAACATTCATCAAAGCATTTGCCAAGAGACAGTCTTAGCACTAAGGCAGCTCTCATCCTTCTGGAAACTTGACAGTCTTAACATGATGGTGAATGGGACAAGTTTTACTATCATTTCAGGCTCATTGCTGTAAATGTAACTTTTCTTTCTTCAGGTGAATGTCCTAGGAAGAAAAATATTGTTCCTTACAGAAAAAACAAAAAAAAAACTAGTTAAAGTATTTCATGGGAAAAAAACTATTTAAATTCATTATTCTGTCAGATTCCGTGGAGGGCCTCCGAGGCTGCCAGAAACAGCCCTTTTTTTGAGCACTTATTTCTGTGATACCCTGAGTACACAAATTCCTTTTACAAATGACTTTTCCTCAGACAACAATTGAATTCTAATGTGTTTATCTTGAACTTGTATTATGGCTGGTAGCCTAAGCATTGTATTTCAACAGCCTCTTAAAAGTGTCCATAATAGATGTGGAAAATCAAAGTGCCACACATCCAGTTGTTTTTCAGCTTTTGGTGCCTTAATTTGCATCGCCTGATCAGCTGAGGATCTGCTGAGTGCAGAAACAATCTTCGTGCGCCGGCTAATTTATAGCGTGGCAGAACAGTTGCTTTCTAGACAACTTGTAAGGAAACTGCTCCTCCTCATTTGTCTTCTGATCAGAGCTGCACAAGAACTCTTGATCATTTACAAATGACGAAAGTGAGGCTTGTAAAAGGTGAGAGTAAATCTATCTTATTATCTTCTTGTTTGCTACTTGGCTTTGATTTATCATTTTGTGCCTTTTTTTTTTTTTTTTTTTTGACAGAATCTCATTCTGTCACCCAGGCTGGAGTACAATGGCGCCATCTCGGCTCACCACAACCTCCACCTCCTGGGTTCAAGCAATTCTCCTGCCTCGGCCTCCTGAGTAGCTGGGATTATAGGCATGTGCCACCACGCCTGGCTAATTTTTGTATTTTTAGTAGACACGGGGTTTCACCATGTTGACCAGGGTGGTCCCAAACTCCTGACCTCAGGTGATCTACCCACTCCTCGGCCTCCCAAAGTGCTGGGATTACAGGTGTAAGCCACTGTGCCCAGCCTGTCATTTTGTTTATATGAACTATAAGCCACTAGCATCCACAAAGGGGAAATGTCTTCTGATTGATAGAGCTTCCTTTTCTTTTTTGAACGAATGCTAAGAAGTAGCAACAGCCAAAGGACAAGAGCTGTATTGTCTTCTCTCATGTGTGGCAAGAACGAACAAGATTGAGAATCTGATTGCATTGAAGAGGCATTGTTCATTAAACTTCCTCCAGACCTGGGGAAGAAGATAATCTGTTCCACAGAAAATGCAGAATGCATAACATTCAATGAACTTTGCACAGGGATCCCAGAAGTCTTGGCTGTGATCCAGGACCTACCATGACTTTTCTTTGTTTCCACCTCCTGATGATCTTAACCCGTGTCATATAGTTGGGCTGTGTCCCCACCCAAATCTCATCGTGAATTGTAGCTCCCATAATCCCCACGTGTTGTGGGAGGGACGTGGCGGGAGGTATTTGAATCCTGGGGGCAGATTTTTCCCATGCTATTCTTGTGGTAGTGAATAAGTCTCACAAGATCTGATGGTTTTATAAAGGGGAGTTCCCCTGCACTCGCTCTCTTGCCTGCCACCATGTAAGATGTACCTTTGCTCCTCCTTCACCTTCTGCCGTGATTTTGAGGCCCCCTCAGCCACATGAAACTGTGAGTCCATTAAACCTCTTTTTCTTTATAAATTACCCAGTCTCAAGTATTTCTTCATAGCAGTATGAAAATGGACTAATACACTGTGTAACCTCTAAGTTTCCTCAACGGTAAACAAGATTTTTTTTTTTTTGACCAATGATCTCCAAAATTCCACTTGGCTTTAATATTCTGTGATTTCATGAAAATTTATATTAAATTTGCCTTATGTTCCATACAGCTCTAAGCTGTCTCTGGCTAAAATAGAGAAACATTGTACAGGCACTCCCAGGAAGGGAAGGACGCTCCCCTTTTGTTCTGTCCAATTTGGGTAAACCTTTGTCTATGTTGAGAATTTAATTTTATTTATAATAACCAGAAGGAAAAAACAGTACAAGAATATTCTGTGTCTTTATCAACAGCACGAACACTTCTGCCATCTTGAATAAGTTAATTTCTCTGGATGCTTCACTATCTGGCATTGCACCAGCTGCTGTGTGGCTCTTTAACAGGCATAGAGGAAACAAGATTATGAGCCTTTCAGATCATGCAGACAATGATTTCTCTCTACCACCCCATCCTTTACCTTTTGTTAAAATATTTGCAATGCGCTTCGCATTGCCACGTTCTCTCTCTCTCTCTCTCACACACACACACACACACCTGCATAGAAACACACACCACAGGTCGTCTCCCCTTCCCTTTTAGCTCCCCGCCAGCAGGCAGATTTCTCTCCCCAGCCATGTCCTGTGCAGCCTACACTGTGCCGCATCCTGGGTTGTTTAGAGTCCCATAGGGCATGGATTGGCCAGCCACAGCCTGCAGGCCGAGCAGGCCCCCAATGTGTTTTTGTAAATCATGTATCGTGGGTCGCGTGGGAACACAGATGCTGTTTGTGTTCATGCTTTGTCAGTGGCTGGTGCAACAACAGCAGAGTTCAGTTGTGAGGGACAACCATGTGTTTGCTGCAGAGCCTAGGCTATTTACTTTCTGGGCCTTTGCAGATGAAAGAGGACAGCCGTGCTGTAGGGTGACGCCATCATCATCTCTAAGGACTGCTCTCAGGGACACCATTCCTGAGGTGTGGGGGATTCAGGGGTTCCCCTCATCTAATTTGAAGCACCTTTTGTTTTTCCCTGTGGGGCCCAGCGACAGGGTACTTCTGTGGCTCAGCAGGCAGCAGGCAGGTGAGCGAGCTGTGGCCAGGTGCTGGGAGGCCTCCCTGTGGCCACATGTAGCCTTCGAGGGATTGTACTCTGCAGGGGTGTGAAAGCGCCCCTTCTCCTTTTTTTTCCATCAAGGCTGTTCTTGTTTGTTTTGACCAGATAATAAAATAACAGTGTGGAATAAAATAACAGTTGTGTAAAGGAAGATAGTTGAAGTTCTAAGGCCAGCATTTGAGGTTCTCTTCCACATTTTGGGGTAACTCATGTAAATACAATATAAGCATAACTTCTGGAAGCTCATTACCCTAAATTTGACCTGCTCTTTCCCAACTTATTATAATTCTAGAGTGTCTATTTCTGTAAAATATAGGATATGCCCAAGATATTCATCTGAAGGATCACCGCACCTGTGTGTGTACACACTCACGTACATACAAACACGAGCAGACACTCACAGCTGTCATCTGGAAGAGGAGAGTTTCTAGGACCACAGAGACAGCAGTGCAGACCTTGTTTTGCTACAGAGCCCACTTGCAGGAAACAAGGAAGCAGAACACTGCCCAGATGCTTTGCTGAGTCAGGGCAGCGGGAGACTGTGAGCTGCACAGTCTTAGCATATGGTGACCAGGATGGATCCTGGTCTGCAGGTCACATGAGCCGACACTGCCAGTGCCAGGGAGGAGGCTCAGTGCCAGCACGTTTGGATGGAAATGAAAACAAGGCTTCGGCACTGAGGTAGCAAAGGGTCCGTCATAGCCCAGGGTGCCATCCTGGCTGGAGGTGCAGGGACAGAAGGCCCGGGGGAGGAGCTCAGGGACCAGCCCCAGGGATGGTGAATGTCCAGACACAACACTGTGCCCATCCCAGTGGGTGCTGAGGAAGCTGAACGGCAGTGCTGACTCTGGGCACAGTGATAGCCAAACAAACTCCTCACTTGCTGGGCTCTGCGGGGCAGACAGTGAAGGGGAGCTGCAGGTCAGCAGACAGAGAGGGACCAGTGTCCTGTGCATGCCAGAGAAGGGGGGGGACGTGCCCGGTAGGAGGGGGAGTGAGTCATGAGGGGCCCTGTCCGAGAGGGATGCCGGTCACCACACCGGGCTCCTCTAACCCTAGCGTTAGTCATGTGCCCTCAGCTGGGAAGTAGACAACTTCTCATGTCAGCGTGGCATGTCCCAGCATTGAAATCCCACGTACACCGGCCTAACCTCCCACCCAGGCTTCTCTCCCTAACCTGCCGCGCAGAGTGGAACCTGCCCCTGGCTCAGCTGGTCTCCCTGCCCTCCGAGGCCCCGTTGGCCCCTCTCGGTTATGATCCAGGCTTAGTGGATGGCAGCACAGTGCATGGTACATGCAGAAATGGCATCATGCTTGGTACATGTCATTTTGTTTATCCTTTACAGCAGCCCTGGGAGGTGTGCGACCTTGGTCCCCTCTACAAATGAGGAGACTCAGGCTCCGTTGCAGAGGCACAGGGGCCCCTGGGCTCACAGCCTGGCTCAGACGCCAGTCTGCAGACTTCCCCACCACCACGCGCTGCTCTTCCGTTCACCTGACTCCAGGCTTCCAGTCAAAGTCGGCTTTACAAGGCTTTGGTGGGCTCCCCAGCCCACACCTGTGCCGCCTGGTATTCTAAGGGCAGTTATCGCTTGTAGCTGAGACCTGGGGCTGGTTACATGTTGCATCACTCTCCAAAGGCCTGGCACGGAGCTGTGCTCATGATCATCAACATGCATGTGATGATCTAATCAGCAGTCTGAAATGTTATTTAATTTTCTTTTATTTCCAAGAAATCTAATGTCACGTGAAGCCCTTAGTCCAGCACGGGGCTGGGTGCAGTTCTCTTAAGGGGGAATGTAAAGCTATTCTGTCTGTACCGGCATTTGCGCTCTAATACTCCCTAGAAAATAAGTAGGAATCACAGCAAAGTGCAATAGGATGCAAGTTTTGTCTCCTAAGAAGCTTATAAACTGGTGGGTGGAGACAAGGCATTAATATCTGGATGGGACGAGCAGGGCAGTGATGCAGAAAAAACACCTCTCAGTATATGAAATGTTCTCCAGGAGGTCAGATGATCCCTGTCAGGAGCTGAGGAACTGAAGACAGGCCAGCAGGATGGCTGGAGCCGCCAGGATGGAGCTGGGGTGGGGAACGTCCTGCAGCTGTTCTGGGGAGACCGCGAGCTCGTCACCTCACAGCCTCCACCTCTTTTCAGTGCATAGATAGATGGTGTTCCCATCTTCCCGCACGTAGACAGAGTCTGGGACTGGGTTAATGCCACTGAAATGTGAGAGGAATAGCCGGGCGCGCTGGCTCATGCCTGTAATCCCAGCACTTTGGGAGGCCGAGACAGGCGGATCACAAGGTCAGAAGATCGACACCATCCTGGCTAACATGGTGAAACCCCGTCTCTACTAAAAATACAAAAAAAAATTAGCTGGGCGTGGTGGTGGGCGCCTGTGGTCCCAGCTACTCGGGAGGCTGAGGCAGGAAAATGGCATGAACCTGGGAGGCGGAGCTTGCAGTGAGCCAAGATCAAGCCACTGCACTCCAGCCTGGGTGACAGAGTGAGACTCCGTCTCAAAAAAAAACAAAAAAAAAAAGAGAAATGTGAGAGGAAGTGACGCGTGACCCTTCAGTACTGCCTCCAGAGCCAGGGATGGTATGCTTCTGTCGTTTATGCCAACAGTGTTTGTGGGACTTTGTATGGCAGCCAGAGTGGACTCACCCACAACCAGAGTTCCACAGGGAGAGAAAAACTCAAGGTCAGGACTCAGAAATCTTGATCAATGGACTGACTTGCAGTTGGCCTCTAGGCAGGTGTGGTCGCTGGTGGACTTAGGGTCCCATGGAGGACCTTGAGGAGGCTCAGATCCCAGGAAAGCAGCTGGGGAACCAGGGCGGCTATGAGGAGAACCCCTTGACTCAGGAAAGTAGTCTGGTCTCAAGTTCTAGGGCCACCCTTAGGATAGCCAGAGGAAGGCTAGAAAGCCCTGTGGGCCTCCGGCTTCCAGCCTTCCAAAAGTGAGGAGGTGGGGCTGTAAGATTACGCTGGCTGATGGCTGTCGCAAGACACTAAGTTTATTACATAAAAGCCTCAATTCCCTCCTGTCACCAAAACAGATGAGTTGTGGTGTCCAACTCATCATCATTGAAGAAAGAACATCTCCTTTCTTCAATTTGTTCTTTTGTGTTTTCTTCCCTCTTCAGAGCTTTTTTTTTTTTTTTTTTTTTTTCTGAGACACAGTCTCACTTGGTTGCCCAGGGTGGAGCACAGTGGCGCCATCTCGCCCACTGCAACCTCTCCCTCCCGGGTTCAAGTGATTCTCCTTCCTCAGCCTCCCAAGTAGCTGGGATAACAGGCGCCCGCCACCATGCGTAACTAATTTTTGTATTTTTAATAGAGATGGGGTTTCACCATGTTGGCCAGGCTGGTCTCAAGCTCCTGACCTCAAGTGACCATCTGCCTCGGCCTCCCAGAGTGCTGGAATTACAGGCATGAGCCACTGTGCCCAGCCCAGAGCTACCTTTGATGCCCATTTTCATCAGGTTCAGCTTGGTGTTGGGGAAAGCACACCAGGAGATTCCTGCCCAGGGACGGCCCTAGGACAGGTCCTGGAGCTGCCCCTCAGAGTGGCCCACTGCATCACATGAAGCAAGAACACACCCTTTGGTTAAGCCTGTTGGAATTACACATGCCAGATCCCATTCAACTGAGGGAAAGGATGACATAGGTTCAAAAAAATATATGACAGGTGCTACGAGGGCTGTCCTAGTTCTCTCTTAGTAAGGAGAACCTCTGAGACAGGGGCAAGAAGCTCCTTCCTCCAGTGTATTACATCCTGTTCAGAGTCCCTTTCTCTCTGAAAAATATGATGAGCTCCCTGCAAAATCTGATCTCCTCCCTGGTTGGAAGGAATGAGTGGAACCTGAAAAGTGTAGCATTTTTATTGTCCCTGGAATCTGATCTATTACCTTCTCTGTCCTCTGCCTTTCATCTTCGTTCTACTCATGCATTTGCCCCAGATGAGCAGGTAAGCTTTTCAGATCTGGGGATTGGGGACTTCCCATTTTAGATGGAAGTCCTGCCATTGGGTTGGCTGAAAAGGTGCGTAAGGAATCTGTCAGATTTATCACATGGAAGTCTAGGGCAGGCACTGAAATCCTTTTAGGAAAAAGGAGTTTCCAGGGTAGAGACCAAACCTCTAAGTCTTAAAGAGAGCAAAGCAAAGAAGTTGACATTTAGATCTTTCAGCAAACCATGAAGATTCTCTGCCCGTAGGTGACTAGATGCTAGAAAGAGCCTAATGGATGAGTTGAGAAAGAAAACAGCGTGAGTCAAAATTGCTAATGTGTTCATTACATGCATGTGTGTGCTTTGCTGTAGAAAGTTATCGACGTCCAACCCCATGAGACCGTTACTGTCCCATTTAGCCTGACTTCTCTCACACGGCCTCCTCTCGCCTTCCCTGCAACTTCATTTTTAGTTTCGTATTCCTCAAGACCTATCCCTTAAAGAAGGAAAGCAAAGAATGGTGGAAAAATTCACATCCATAAAAGGGTTTCTAAAGCCAGGAGCCTTGCTAAGCTGCCTGAGTTGTCACATTGCAGAGTGCACGGAATGGCCGGTTGAGTCTCATCAGTGTGGTGGTGGTTACGCACGCTCATTTTGCCTGATCAAATCGTTTCATTAAAAATTCTTAAGCTGTAGACACAAAAGTACTTTTTCAAATACATCAATGGCAATACAGAAGTAGACTGTAATTCATTTGTGTGCACTTATAATACAACACACCTCCCCAAATAAAATGCATTTTTTTTCTGGGTGTTCACTGCAATTTGCTACAATCAGAAAAATCTTAAAGGGTAGAATGATGTCTTTTTTTATATATTATTTTCATTTTTCAGTGCCTCGAAGAAGGTGCATTAAGATCATCCATTACCTTAGCGATAGTACTATTAGTCCCATACTTCATATACAGTACAAATTCGTTATTATCAGTTAATATTGACTTAGTGCTCAAAGTGTTCTAGATAACACACAGAGTCTATAAAGTACAAGAGTTAAGTCACAGCCATGTGCAATTTCTCTTCTGACTGCCAAGAATTAATCTCTTATTCAACAAATATTTGTTAAGTGCCTGCTCTGTGCCACAGTTGGGAGCAAAACAGACATGGCCTCGGGGCTCAGAGAGTGCACAGCTTTCCAGTCTAGCAACAAAGTCAGACGTTAAACCAACAATTACTGAAATTAGTCTTAAATTATAGTTGTGACAGAGACACAAAGGTGAGTGTGGGGCACTGTGAGGAGTCTGAAAAAAAAGGACCTCACTCAGGCTGGGGTTAGGGATTCCTCCCCAAAGACTGGTTTCTTTGAATGGTTTCATTCATTTGCTTGCCATTTATTTGAATGTGTCAAGTCTTGTGCTGGATTTAAGAAGATAAGAAGGTGAATAAGACAGAATTCTGATTCTCAGGGAACTCCACGCTCTCATATGAAAGACAGCTACGAAAGCAAATAATTGCACAGACTTTCATCATATCACTTTATTACACTTTGCTATGAAAGATACTATGCTGACATGCCTCCTGGAAAGAGGAACCAGATGGAAGCTACACAGATTAGATAAACCAGCTGGATCTTAGAAGTTCAGTTGATAACATGGCAGTTCATACAGCATGAAGTTTTCTCTAAGCTAAAGTCGAGAAACATGCCCGATCATAAGGAGCATCATCAAAGTGGCAGAAGGTGTAAAGGGAGGTTAGTGTTTTGACTGTATGGTGGGCCAGCCAGGACAAGACATGGCATGGCTCCTTCTCACAAGTAAAATCATGCTAACAATGCACTGTGGCCCTCTAGCTTCCTCCTCCCTCTTTTGAGTCTGTCTGCAGGGGGCTTTTACAGTTCCAGGACATAGGATGCAGAAAGCACCCAGAAGGAAAGAGGGAAAACTCATTTTGTCAGTCCACCGAAAAGCTGGTGGTGACCCAGCCATGACAGCACTTCCTTCCAAACCAGAGGTTCTATTTGAATATTGGCCAAGGGTCACAGACATGGAGTTCCCATACATGAACCCTCCGTTTTGGCTTTGGTGGGATTGATATGGACAAAACACGCCGCAACTTAAGTGTTGAAGTCAAGTGTTGAAGTCAAGTGCAGAGTCACGTGACTCTGTAGCAATATTGTCTCAACAATAGACTAAGAATTACTTGTGAGTGGTTTTGCACTGAAATAGTCTCTATGAGGTTGTACTAGGTGGGCCCTAATTTTATAGCTAGGGGAACTAAGGTCCCAGAGAGGTGAGCTGATTTACTCCATGTTTCATGACACACAGAAACGGGGATGGGACCACGGTCTACCAACCCCAGCTGCAGTGACTGCACCATGGGAACTATTTCCCCTTGCATCTCCCTGTAGGACTCTGATGATTCATGTTGACACATGTTAAATGCCAGAGGTGAAGATTTTGACCCATAGAGAAGAGAGCCCACCTGGGGACTTAAGCAGGACTTGGTTACCACTCCAGCTGCCACCTGGAGTAATCTTCCTGTCTCTACTCTTTGAGCCCCAATTCATGTAAGATCTGAATAAAAGCGGTGTGTTCGCCAAGCATATGCGCAGCTTCAAGACAAGGTGTCTGGCCTTTTCTTTCAACCAGATTGCACCTCCAAAATCTCTCCTGTAGCGAAACCTGGAACTTCCATAGACATTGGTGCTCCCATCTCTGCACATGGGAGAGGGCACAGTCTGTTTTCCAGGAGTGACTGATTGCCTTCAATAGATCAAGAAACTAACCACGGACAGCATCAGTTCTACACTGATTTTATACTGTGAATGTTTAAAGTGAGGCGTTGTCCCTAATGGAAGGGTTAGAGAAATGTGCATTGTTTAATGGGTTTCTTATGAAGATTAAATGAGTTCGTGCATAGTAGGCATGGAACACACAGCAGTGGCTAGCACAAAAATGAGCCCTTGACGTGTTGGAGTGTGTTGTCATTAGAAACCAGCCACTGTTGGCACCAGACAGCCTCGGGGTGCTAGAGCTGCCTGTGACCCACGAATGCCATGTGAACAAACTGACACAGCCATGGCATTTTCTCTAAAGCAAACACATGAACTCAGCAGGTCCCTGACCACAGATGTCCATGGTGGGAGGTGGTGCTGGGTGACGTCTGTAATGAAGCAGAGGTTCCTGGGCCCCTCTGGGGTTTGGTGGTTAACAATTCATCCCAGTAGTCCAGGCCTGGATCCCACAGCCATGGAATGAGTCCCTGGCAGGACACTGCTGGAGAGAGAGGGCCCCACAGACTCCATCACTTGGGTGACCTTTGGTATAAAAGGAAGGAAGAAACAGGAAACAGGAGGTGACTGCATTTATCTACAGCAGCCTCAGCTGTCTCTTGGCCTCTGGGGTCCATGCTGCAGCTCTGAGTCTTTTTCAGAAATGGGAATTCAAAGGATAAGGTTTTAAATCATTGACCATAGAGCTGAAGGCGTATCAGGTACACAGCAAGGTAAGAAATGCAGTCCCAGTCTTTTCACTGGAGCTTCTGCATGGATAATCAGAGGAGTTTTCAGAACATGCTAGATAAGAAACAATCTCTCTTGCACTCCTCTCTCCCTCTCTCTGTTTCTGTTTGTCTCTCTCTCCTTTCCTACACACTTCCCCAGGAAAGTTCGATTTCCATAAGCTCTTGTAGCTGCATATTTTACCTGTGGCTGGGAAAAAAAGGAATGGGTAGCAAGCCAAGCACCTCTGAAGCATTTCTGCAATGGCAACTTAAATCTTCTGTGAAAAGATGCTGGACAGAGAATACTGGATGAGCTGCTCCAGTGTGGAATGGTGCCTGAGGAATTGCTATTCCCCACCTCTATTCAATTTAGCACCACCATTGTGCATGTTTCCATTAAAAAGAGGAACAAAACATTTATGTACTCCTTCAATTCACCGCTGCCTTTTTATCACGCATCTTCTGTGTGCCAGGCACCACCCCACGCCTGGCATCCTGCCAATGGCCATCCTTCCCAGGGCTGGATTTTGCCTCTCCTCTCCTTGCGACTTACAAGAATTTGCATTTAAACTGCACACTTCACCTGTTGGTTGATACCCAAAACCTTCTTAAGAGGAAAGAAAGCTTCTTCATGACATCCTCAATGACACGTAAATGCCAGTTCCCTGTGAGATCTTGAGGGTGTGGACAGGTGGCCCTCAGAGGCATTGGCTGGAATTTGATCCTTTGCTGAATGCTGCATATTTTAGGAATGGACGGAGGAGCTTCCTGAGGTGGAGAGGAGGTCAGTAATGGGGAGGAGAGAGGGCAGGAGGGGAGGCAGGAGGCCGGCCTCTAAAATCAATTTTCCCAACTAAAAATGTAATGTCAGGAGGTAGCTGTGCTCCAGGCTGCTCAGATGTACATCTAGGCCTGTCTGTGTGACACTCTTGACGGAGCGGGCTGTGTCTTGTGCAGTGGGCACAGGAAGGTGGGATCCCTGGGCTGCTCACGAGTCCGCCCCACACTCTGTTCAGGAGACCTAGTTATGAGATGGCTGCCTGTGGTTGCCTACCATTCTGCCTCTTCCCTGCCACCTCCTCAGCACTTTTACCTGTCGCCTGCTTATTTAAACATGTGGTCCAGCAATCACAGTGAGTGTGGTGCTGACTGTTGAATGCCCATGCTCAGGGAGGCCCTTCACAAATTCTGAGCAAGGACTTCTCTCTGATGCATGGTTGGCCTGACGCTAAATGGTCAGCCGGCCCCAGCGACACTCTGGCATTATTTTACCACCTCTACACTTTCCGTAGATTTGCCTTTCCATCCCCTTTTTGACCGTTCTGATTTTGTAAAAGCCTTGTTTTTCAGGAAATACCAATATACCCTTAATAAAGTTTTATTAATAAGGTGTTTAAAAAGGACCCAGAGTCAATGATTTCATCAATTAGAGCATGAAATACAAAAGTCTGAAGATCCAAAGGAATGAATCTCTAATGGCCAGCTCATGACACTATGTGGCAGCTAGGGAGATATTTTCGGGCAGAGGTCTTCCCTTGCCTCTCAAATTCTAGAAGTAAACATCTGTTGATTTTGTAATCAACAAAATGTATTATGTGTCCAAGAGAGTGACTTGTCTTGGAAATTTCAGACATCAGATCAATTTGGTACTTGAGTCCTATACCAGGGCCACTAAAGGACTTCCAGTCCAAATTCTATCAAATCATGTAGAGCCCTCTTTTTTGTCCTTCTCCATTTGCTCAGCTGTTTTTCCTCCCAAGTAGGGAGGGCAGGGCTGGGAAGCTTCATCAAGATTTCCTTTGACACACTCTGGCTTCAGATAGTGATTTACTTTCTAATGACGTGCCTCTGTTTTCATTCCCTTTCCAATGTCAATCTCAGTTGCCAACACCCCCAGGAAGCCACACACTCAGCTCCATTCAGCTCCAGCCGTGGTGTGAATGAACAAGGAAGTGAGAAGAGTTTTTCATTGCTTATTGCCAGAAAAATGTGTCTGCCAGCTTCAGTGTTTATAAAAAGCAATTTTGCCTCCCCCTAAGCTAGCAGTGTTTAATAAACATGTAATAGAGAATGTAGGTTTAATATTTAAGCATCTCTATGCCCCGAGTCTGAGTGATGCTCTGCTACATTCTTTCTGCAAAAGGGAATTTAAAAGAATGATGAGATCCAGCCCCGGCCTGAAACAAAGGCAGTTCCAGTGGAGTCTGCAGGGTTCACTCTTTCCTTCCCTCTCTCCTCAGATAGCTGCTCCACGGTTTCCCCACTTAGGCAAATGAGCATCTGCTGTGTTCATGGAAATCGGTCCAAGTAACACAATAGAGGCTGCTGCTCCTGGTGTGTGAAATCATCCCCCGAATTATCAATTGAAGGAAGATTGCATCGTAAAGCCCTGGAGCACGAGCCTCGTTAGCACGCTCGTTCCAGCACAGCCGGGGCTCGGGTCCGTCTGGCCATGTATTTGGCAACCAGTGTGTGCTCCGGCCCACCCTCAACTAATGGGTGTGTGCATGGGTGTGCGTTTGTGCATGTGTGTTCACCGCCACTAGAGTGAGTTCTTTTTTGGCAGTTTGTTTGAACATATACTCACCCGAGGCGTGTGCTTGGACCTGTAGTCGGACAAAGGAGGAAGGCAGCAGGGCCCTGCCGGCTCATGTGATGTTGCAGCGGTGTTCTGGAGGACACCAGGAGGGATGGGAAGGCAGCGAGAAGAGCGTGTTGGGGACTGTGGTGGTGACTTCTCAGCCACCTTCCTCGAAGGGGTGGCCTTCTCTTTAGAGGGATAGCCAGTCTTGCTGTGACGTGGACTGGGAGGGTAGTGCCAGCACACAGGGAGGAGGCGGGTGTGGTGGGAGACGTCACAACACACGGGGCCTTGCAGGCCATAACTAGGAGGGACCATCAGTTTATTTTTGTGTGGGTTTTTTTTTTGTTTGTTTGAGACAGAATCTCACTGTGTCGCCCAGGCTGGAGTGCAGTGGCACCATCTCGGCTTACTGCAACCTCTGCCTCCCGTGTTCAAGCAATTCTCCCACCTCAACCTCTTGAGTAGCTGGGATTACAGGCACACACCACCACGCCTGGCTAATTTTTGTATTTTTAGTAGAGATGGGGTTTCACCATGTTAACCAGGCTGGTCTCGAATTCCTGACCTCAGTTTCTTGTTTTTGAAAGATACTCAGGATGAGGCTGCAGACACAGGAACTGTCTTTCTCTTCTTTGAACAAACCAAGCTGTTTTTTTGCCTCAAGTGCTTTGCGATCTCTGTTCCTGCTGCTGGGAGCACCGCTGTGCCTTGCCCTGCCCAAGATGTGTTCTTTCCCACAGGTGTTGGCTTAGGGTAACTGACTCAGGAGGGTCTTCCCGGCAGACTGCAGGCTCTGAAGGGTCACCCACCCTTGCGTACACTCATGTTGTAAATGAGTTTTGACCCTGCTGGCGCCAACAACTGCTGCTCTGTGTCTTCTTTTAGAATGCTGCCTGGCTTGGAATGATCTTGTTTTTGTTTACTTGTTGATTGTGCATCTACTTTCTTCTCTTTTTGTATTTTTTGTGAGAAGACAGGTCCATCTCCCTAGTTTTTCCCTCTACGGAAGTTCCCAGCCATGCCTGGTACAGAGCATGCTACCAATTAATATATTTCTAATGGAAGCCAGAAGCTGGGAGTCCGATCAGAAGGTGAATTGAGGTATCACAGAGCAGGAAGAATGGCTGCTTGGACTACATAGAGGCAGTGGAGATGGAATGAAGAGGAGGGGTGTGTTTTGAGAGGAAATGGATGACTCGTGAGACTAGAAATTTGGGAAGTTAGAAAGATAGAGGAAAGGGTCTCTAGAGAGCACCTCGTATAAGAATAAGAGGCACAGGGTTGGTGGTGGAGGCGTTTGGAGGCACAGAAGGGTTCTCTTCCTACTTTTTTCTCATTCATCGTAATTCTCCTCTGAGGATACAAGTAAAGTTCTTATTCATGTGGATAAAATTGCCAAATTTTATGTTTCTCAGAAGCAGTTTTGTGAATCAGTAAGTGTGAAGGAAATAGCCCAGGTATTAAAGGGAGGAATCTGGAAAGGTTTGGGCCGAGCAGCTTCCAGGGGCTTTGTGGCCTTTGGTTGTCCTTGTCCTCGTCTAACCTGCATGCCGTGTTGACTTGAGTATAGAATTTTCCCCAAATCTTTGTTTTTATTGACATAGAACACGATTGATTTTCAATCAGTTGATCAGATTCCTAAGTGGAACACATTGGAATTTGTGTGGCCGCCTTCTGAGGGTTCATGAAAAAGAAGTGGAAGGATTCCAAGAGCAGCCAGGCTTTCACCTTCATTGAAGCTGCAGCCTTGTCCATCAGAGGCACAGACACAAGAAACATAGCTCAGAGCAGAAAACACAGAATACAGCTGTTACTGGAAAGGGGTCCAGTCCAGACCTGAAGAGAAGGTTCTTGGACCTCACGCAGGAAACAATTCAGGGCAAGTCCATAGAGTAAAGTGAAACTTGATTAGAGAAATAAAGAAACAAAAGAATGGCTACTCCGTAGGCAGAGCAGCGGCATAGGCTGCTCAATTGAGTTAGTTATTTCTGGATCATATGCTTAACAAGGGCTGGATCATTCATGAGTTTTCCAGGATGGGGCAGAGATTTCATGGAACTGAGAGTTCCTCCCCATCTTAGACCATATAGGGTAATTTCTGGATGTTGGCGTGGCATTTGTAAACTGTCATGGTGCTGGTGGGAGTGCCTTTCAGCATGCGAATGCATTATAATTCAAGCAGTGAGGGGTCACTTTCATTGACATCTTGGTTTTGATGGGTTTTAGACGGCTTCTTTACTATATCTCATTTTATCAGCAGGACCTTTGTGACTTGTATCTTGTGCTGACCTCCTATCTCATCCTGTGAGTAAGAGCACCTAACCTCCTGCGAATGCAGCCCAGTAGGTCTCAGCCTTGTTTTACCCAGCCCCTATTCAAGATGGAGTCACTTTGGTTCAAATGCCTCTGATATAGCTGAGCATTAAGTACCATAGCAGTTTGGATAAGTGGGAAGTAATTGATATGGATGGGCACACCAGGTGGGGAGGACTTTCTGGAAATAGTGATACATTGATGGTAAATACGATTTGGCTATGCCAAAAAGATGGAGAATTTTAGGCAGCGAGAGGGAGCAATTTGGTCAAGTGTGAAGACAGAGCTGACCATGGAGCAGTTTAACTTTTCCTGACATAAAATGCAAATTTCTAAGCTGAAGAGGAGCGGATCTAGAGCCCAAGGTGGCTAACGCTGCTGCAAGCTAGTTTCAGTCCCGTCTTTGCTGACGGTGTGATATTCCTGAGGCCACTGGGGATGATTCACAAGGGTGTGCCGTGATTCCCTTTCACAGAAGCAGTTTAAAAATAAAATCTCTTGCACTCCCTCT
Organism: Gorilla gorilla gorilla; assembly: GCF_029281585.2. NCBI lineage: Eukaryota > Metazoa > Chordata > Mammalia > Primates > Hominidae > Gorilla > Gorilla gorilla. Next base: position 162,796,103 of record NC_073230.2, read on the forward strand.
TAGCCAAAGGAATCCATTGAAAGCCGCCAATGTACTTCGCTAGCAGTAGAAGCGTCCCATTTGGTGGATGATGCCTTTCAAACCAGGATCACTTACTGCATTCTTTTCCCAGAGCTGCCGTAACCAGGGACCTAGACCTGGCAATTTTAACAGCAGGAACCTACTGGCTCACAGCCTTGGAGCCTGTAGGTCTGAAGTCAGAGCATCGGCTGGGTTCATTCCAGGGCTGCGAGGGAGGCTCTGTCTCAGGCCTGTCTTCTTGGCTTGTAGCTGGCTGTCTTTGTGTTCACCCAGCATTCTGCTTTGTAGAGGAGGAAAAATAAAATTTACCTCTATCTTGTTAAGTTCTCTAGCCAGGCCCTATAAACTAGACTGGCAAAAAATAATAATAACAAGAGAAAATTACACAGATTTACTTAATAAGTCCCATGTGATATGGAAGCCTTCCTAAGGCAGTGGAGACCTGAAGAGACAGTGAAGACCTGAAGGGACAGTGGAGACCCGGAGAGACAGTGGTGCCTGAGCGCTTTCTGTAGTAGGCTGGATGAGGACGCAGAGGTCATGGGGAAGCGTGACAGGACAAAGGGAGTGAGCTGAGGGTGGTCGGTGGGAACCGCAGCAAGGTCTGTGTGCTCAGCCTCCTCCCGGCTGCCTCTGCCTTTGGATATGGGGATGCTCTCTCCAGTGGGGCATTTGGAGGGTGCCGCTCACAGGTGGGTGCTAGGACCTTCTTCTGGGGAGGCGGGGAAGTCAGACGGTCCTTCCTGCGCCTGACACTGCTCACATTCTTCCAGCTTATAATATTCAGTAGGCCAAAGTAGCATCTTTGTGGTAGTGTGTCCTGAATCACACCAGCCTCTGTGCCAGTCTGTGTCCACATTTCCCCTTCTCATAAAGACACTGGCATGTTGGATTAGAGCCATACCGGTGACCTCATGGTAACCTAGTTGCCTTTGGAAAGACCTTGTCTTCAAATAAGCTCATATTCTGAGGTATTGGGCATTGGGATTTCAGCATATGAATTTGAAAGGGATACAATCAACTCATAAAATTGCCATGACTTTTTTTCAAATAAGCTGCTATTTACTTTTAAAAAATAGATAAAGTCCAATACTGTGGCCATATTGCTTTCTGTCACCAGCAGGTGGCATTTCTATAGTCCAGGGATGACAAAGGAAGAGCCGAGTGCTTTCCTGTTGTTTTATTTGGAAAATGAAGCATTGTTATGTACGGGTGAGAGAGAGAGCACAGATTAAACTTTGGAAATGATAGTCAATGGTACATGATGATGCATGGAGACTTTTGCCATAAATTCTGCATATATTACAGGAAAACCAGCAAGCCCACACCAGTTCCCATGGAAGTCAGGAATCACACTGGCTTCTGGGCTTGACCCTGTCAATAACCAGCTTCCAGGCTCCGAGAAAAACACTTAGAAATAGGAATGTTAATACTGAGATAGATAATTGTGGCCCAGAGAGATTTTCTTCTCTACCTTCCTCACTGTTTTTTTATTTTATTTTTTTTAGGATCAGATGAGATAAAATATGTAGACTTATTCAAAAATGAGCAAAATATAATACAACTTAAACAAAGGTCCCACTTACCTGTCCTCTATAATATAGACTACCTTCCCTTCAAAACACCCTCCCCGAGAACAATAACTGCTTTAACTTGAAAGAGGAGGAACTTTATTTCCTTCAAGCAGTAATCAAGCCTGGCCCATACGAGATATTAAACAAGTGTGAAATAAACAGGCACAGTTAAAGATGACTGAAGAAGTTATTCTGATTCACATTTAAGGATTGACATTACTTCAAGCAAAATTGGGAAAGAATATGAAACAAAAGACGTGTGGTCTTTAAAAGCTCACAGTTAATTTTGCCGTATTTTTAAGATAAAAGCAAAATGGATATATATAAAACAGAATAATAGACAGTTGAATGTGCTCCAGAATCATTCATTTGTTTATGACACTGTGCGGTCCTGAGACCCCCTCCTGCAGGCAGCTGGGGTTGTCTCTGCCCGGAACATCGGCATGAGCCGCACTGCAGTGGAGTGAGTGTTGCCTGGTGTTGCCCACACTGATGGATGTCTGGAAGTGCAGCTAAGTGCAGCCACAGAGATTCACTGTAAGAGCACTGGATCCTTTACTCTGAGATGGAGATGTGGCAGTAGCGCCTGGTAGCATAGGCCCCGTGGCCCATTGTCCCTGAAGCTTCTTCCGTAACAGACCTCACAGAGCCCAGCCCTCATTTCGTTGCAGCTCAATCCATTTCTTTCCAGTCTCGGAGTGCTTTTCTTGTGACTCAGTCAAGGGCTTGCGTGGTGTGTGGTGCTGGCACTGCTTTCAGAGGCTGCCTGATGATTCCGAGATCCTTCTGCTACTTTTTCGTGACTCATGCTTCTTAGGGAAGGTGTTTGCAGGTGAAGGAAAAGGTGGGTAGGGTAGACGTTCAAAGGGAATCATGAACGTGTTTTGTGTCTCTTCAAAAAAACTGAGCAAGCTGATTCTCACACACCTAAACAAGAAAGCATTTTGTTACGAAGCTCTGGACTGTAACACCCCAAACTGCGTATGTCCCTGATAAACTTTATTTTCCTCTAATCACTTGGAAGAGCCGAGTTTACTGTGTGTAACTACAAGGGGCAAAGAGACATTGGTGAGTAGAAGGTAGAAAATTCCTCCTTGCATGAAAGGGAAGCTGGCTTCTCTGTAACAATTGTTGCTATCTAAAGCTAGTGGGAACCAGCTGGTGTGAATAAACTAAGCGCCCCTTGAAAGGCTGAAACAGGGTCTGGAGGGTGAGTGGCTACTCTAGGGGGATCCCAGCACTGGGTTAGAGGCCAAGCTGGATTAATCTAGTCAACACATCTCTAATGTTTTCCTAGCTTGAGTCAGCACTGAGTCGATTTGGTATAAGAAAGAAAGGAAGCATATTCCTGTGGGGAGACAGACAGGGCAAGAGCACTTCTTATACAAATTAGCATACAGAGGGATCATTAGGCTCAGCCTCAGGTGGAACAGGTGCCTACTGGAAGGAGCACCTCGGTTTACCTGGGGACAGGGTAGGAAAGGTTTCAAGGGACAGGAGGCATTTAAGAATTAAAATTAAACACTGAAGCTTACGGGTTGAATAGGAGTTTGTCAGGTAGACATGGTAGGAAGGGAGTCCAGGCAGAGATGGCGGCATGTAGAAAAATAACAAGGCCCAAGAGAGCCGCTGAAACTTCATTGAATGTTATGTGTGAGACAAGAGGAGGTAGAGCTGGACTAGGAATTGGAAGCCTGGTTTTGAAGATCCTTATACGTTATGCGCCGGGATCGTGTAGGTGATGAGGAGCCATGAAATAAGTCTCAGCAGGGGACTGCCACGATCACATGTGCTTGTTAGAAATATGTTTGCAGGTGGAGAAGAGACTGGTGAGAAGTGAGGGTGGATAAAGAAGCGGTATTGAGAGGTAATACCACAGCCCAGGAAGGAACGCCTGAAGTGGAAATAAGGAAAGATTGGCAGCCCCTTAGGCGGTGGACTCAGATGGACTGTAGCATTGCTTACAGAGAGAGGAGTTGTGAGAAAATAAGTGTCCTATTTCTTACCTTGCCAGTTGGGTGGATGCTGACCTCATTCAAGGAAAATAAGAAGGAGCAGAGGGCAGAGAAGATGGAAATGCAGACATGGACATGTACAATGGCAAGGAACGTATCGGTGGTGGATGCAGTGAAGAGTTGGCTCTCTAGGTCTGGAACATAGAGGTAGAACCTGAAGATCAAGCTGGGGGTCAACATGTCTCTCGGAATGCAAGCCACGTAGGTGTGCGTGCGGTGCCCTAGGGAGAGAAGGCAGGATGGAGCACAGGGAGCGGCCAACACCTAGGTGAGTAGATAGGCTTCCCTTGGACAGCTCACGGCAGGGAGAGAAACCATGAGACTTGAGAAGCAACAGAAGGGAATGCAGTGAGGGAAGCATTTCAAGTAAGAGGGAAGAAATAAAAAAACCGGAGGTCAAAGACAGGCCGAAGTTGCCCATTGTCTATCCACTGCACTTTGGTGGCCCTGGCGAGAGCTACTCTGCAGAAAAGTGAGAAGTGAAAAATCAGAGCCCTGGGGCTGAGAAGCGCATTGGAGGTTAAAAACACCCAGGGGAGTGAGCGTGGAATACTCGCGAACACGCACAGTTGCTCACCCTAGCACAGGTGCATCTGGACGCAAAGCAAGGGGGAGAGTGAGGGAGAATATCTGACCTGCTCCTGTTTCAGGTGAGATTCCAGCGAGTTAGAAGCGCTCGAGGTCAGTCAGGCAGGAGCTGGTGAGATACACGTATGGGGGGAAGGAAACGCTACGAGACTGAGGACTGAGCTTCACTCTTTTCCACTTTGTCACCTAATGTGTCACCCTCCTCAAATGGAGTGACCCAGGTGTCGGGGACTCTGTCTCAGTCTGGATCCCTCCCCCTGGCAGTCGCCACTGATGTGCTGCAGCTGCTGGATGTGCAAATAACTGATCAGCCTTGCTGTCCAGGAATTTACAGGCGTGGTGAGATTATTTTATTTTATTTTATTTTTGGATACTATCCTAAACATTCCCACACCAAGCACAAGAAATTTTCCCTTGCTTTCTTCCCCCACTCCTTGCCTTGGAACATGATAATCAAGAAAAACTGACCAGGCACAGTGGCTTACACCTCTAATCCCGGCACTTTGGGAGGCTGAGGTGTGGGGATCACCTGAGCTCAGGAGTTCAAGACCAGCCTGGTCAACATGGTGAAACCCCGTCTCTACTAAAAATACAAAAATTACTTGGGTGTGGTGGTGCATGCCTGTAGTCCCAGCTACTAGGGAGGCTGAGGCAGGAGAATCACATGAACCCGGGAAGCGGAGGTTGCAGTGAGCCGAGATCGTGCCACTGCACTCCAGCCTCGGTGACAGAGCTAGATTCTGTCTCAGAAAAGAAAGAAAGAAAGAAAAAACTACTGAATGAATCTCATTAACCTTTTGAACGATCCTGTCACTGTGGGAAGTTTGTCCTCGTGGGTTGTGGTAGAATGTAGACCTCTTAAATACAAGACCCAGCTCCTGTTAGCCTTTGTGAAAAGAATAGTGTTTTAACACTTAGTATATGCTCAATTAATGTGATATCAAAAGCAATTTTCTACCATTTGTGTCGTTTCAACATAGCTGCCTTTCATGTGTACCCTGCAACCACATTGTGAAATAGACATTTTCATTCCCATTTCACAGAGGATTAAACTAAGGCCAGAAAGATTAAGAAACTGTTTCAAAGCTATATAGGCTGCTGATACATCACTTATATCACTAAATCTCACTCAGATTCAAATCCAGATTTTAATTCTATCAAGTATATGCAAATTAAAGAAAGTGTTTTATTATTTTTTTCCTGGAGGGGATTCCAAGAAGAAGGGAAATTTCATTTTCCAAATTCAGACTGTGGTGAGCACAGTTTATTACGGAGCATCCATCCCCACATGGGGTGAAATGTGGAGAACCAAGGTCTTATGAGCACCTTTGAATGAAAATCTTGAGTCCTTCCAGCAGAGAAAGGACTTTTTGAAAGGTTTATTTATTCCTTTACTACATTCCATTCTTATCTTATTAATAGTTTATAAGTCTCAGCTAAATCTCTAGGTCATAATAAATCACATCCTTCACTATGAGAACTTGAGATGAAACAAGCATTCAGTTATAACAATTTATAGCAAATGCTTAAAATTGGTATACCCACAATCTTTCAAAGCCCTGTCAAATACAGGAGTCAGTCAGATACAATTTTAAAAGGCTTACCATAGAAAGCTCTCAATCTTTGCATAGTCAAGCATATCTTAATCCAGGAGAAAATTATTTTTGTAAACCTTTCCTAGAAGAATTTTATGTCCTGTATTACAATCTTATAATGTGGCAGAGGGAAGGTGGGAGGAAGGGAGATAAATACCTCTGTTTATCTCCAGCCTGCAGCAGTGAAATGAGATAGTTCATCATGTATTCCTTGAAAACCACTGAAAATAAATATCAGTACTACCATTATCTTTTAAAAAAATTCAGTAGCCTTTCCCACTTGTCAAAACACTTTTTTAAAATCTTCCTTTAAATTTCCAGAGTGTCCTCATATCTAGTTTTCATTTTATCCTCAACACCACAAGAATTAAATAAGGGTTGGTATTATCACTGCCATTTATAGATAAGGAAACGGAAGCCAAAGAAGTTGGGTAATTTGCCTAAGATCACACAGCTATTTAGAGATGGAACTAAGGAAATGACACAGATCTCCAAGCATTTCTGTAAATTTTTTCTGAGTAAAAGATGTTTCCTTCTTTTCCCACCAACCCTCAAAATTCCGTGTGCTGTCTGTGGAATTCATGCACAGATTGCTGTGGTTCGGGGAAAGATCATGCCCAGGACGTAGGGGATAGAGAGGGACCAGACCTGCCTCATCTGTGCCCTCACTGCATGGGCCTGGGCAAGTCGGTGATCTGTCAGTATCCCACTTTCCTCTCCATAAAATGATAAAGCTGGGAAGGAAATGGTAAATATCACCTGATCACCTGGATTAAACTCTGAGTTGGAGGTTTTTTGGCTATACTGTTAGTCAGCATTCTCCAGAGAAAAGGAACCAATAGGATGCATGTGTGTGTATATGTGTGTGCATGTAGACACACACATACACACACAAACAGGATAGATGAGTGCATGTGCTTCCACAGGCACACATACAAAGACATGTATTTCAAGGAATTTGCTCACCTCATGGTGGTGCTGGCAAGTCTGAAATCTGGGGGGCAGCCTGGCAGGAGGGAAATGCAGGCAGGTCTTCTATGTTTACAGTCTTGAGGCAGCACTCTTTCCTTCCCAGAAGTCCTCAGTTTTTGCTCTTAAGGCCTTCTGCAAATCAGGGGAAGCCCACCCATATTCTAGAGAGTCAATCTCCTTCCCGTAAATGTCAGCTAATCACAGATCTCCATCACTTCTATAAAATGCCTTCACTCGAACACCCAGACACCCAGACAAGTGTTTGACCAAACAGCTGGGCACCATCGCCCAGAAAAGAGACAACGAAACTCAGGGCTGGGGATAGGAGATGGACGAGCATCATAATAGCATCTCAGCTCACAGAGCATAGAAAGCCCAGGCGACAGGTCTTCCTCTTACCTCTGCAGCAAGTTCATGGTGTGACTGAGGGGGCGGCCACAGTCTCAAGTAGTTTCCCCAGGTGGGTCTCTGTGTCACAGGCCGTGTGACTTCAGGATCCCAAGATGCTCATTCTGGCACATTTTTAAGCAGGACTCAAAGGATCAGGCTGTCTTCAGCTGCTAAGAGGACCAGTCTTTTGCGAGTCTTTCTTACTTTCAGCCTGTCATTAGGCAGATTTCTTAAGCGGAACCCAGTCCTGGCAGCAGTCTTTGTTCTGTCTCAGCTAATCCCAGCCTCAGCACACAGTGCAACATTTTCATTGGTCTTGTGTCTGTAATTATCTTTCACTGTTTCTAGAAGCAACTTCATTATGCAACACCATTGCTGTCTGGAAGGGTCATTATCTGGAATCAGTTAGTTCTAACCAGCTCCTTACAAACTGCCTTTTGTAGCAAGGCTCTTAGGATTTTTAGAGTGTTAAAAAAATCCCAAAACCCAGATATGTTCTTAGTTGTAAATTCTGACTAATAATAAGTTATAAGAAAGAAGACTTTGGAAAAGTGTGTTTGTAAATTATTTATATTGTTTCTAAATGGGATCGATTACCTGAGGAGAGATGAGTTCCTGCCACTGGTGATATTCTATCAGAGAGACAAGCAAAACATGGAAAGCTGAAGTAAAATAACCTAAGGGTAAGAGGGAGAAAAACAGTAAATGGCATGGGTGTGGTGTTCAGGGTACTGAGATGTCAGAAAAATCAGTACAGAATGTGAGGGAGAAGGTGTGAAGAGTCCAAGGATGCCACCTGCTCTTGCACTCCAAACCCTCCCCACTCACTAGCAAGTCCACAGACTGTCTGCTGAATTTGTCTACAAACAGAAAACAAGGCACTGTGGTGCCCGTTGTATAGATGTATAGATGAGAGAGCATAGGCTTGGGGATGGTGAAATGAGCCTTCTCCAGCCTCTCAGACTCAGGCTTTCGGAGTTTTTGAATAAACCTAAGTTAGTCCACTTCCCGGCCACATAGAAGTTGGAGCAGTAAAGCTGATGGGACTGTTTCATATGAGATGCAAACTCCTCAGGTTATGGCAAGTGAGGGCGCGAAGGAGGCCTGGGCAAGAGAAAGGACTTGCTTTATTTCACATCGCTAGTTTATGCAAGTACCAGCCAACACTGAAATTTCCTGGCCTCCAATCCAGTGGGGTTATTCATCCTACTCTCCACTCTCTCTGTTTTCTGATGTTTAGAAATAAAAAAAATCAGAACTACCTCATTAACGCTCTCTTTCCTCTTTCATCTGAAGCAGTGTGTTAGTTAACTTTCTCAACAAGTTTACATGCCCTTTGGCTAATAATTGTGGAGAGGACCTATGACTCACTGTCATTAGTGTAGACTAGCTGCCCTAGAAAAATTGCTCGGGCGCGGTGGCTCACACCTGTAATCCCAGCACTTGGGGAGGCCGAGGTGGGTGGATCACCTGAGGTCAGGAGTTCAAGACCAGACTGGCCAACATAGTAAAACCCCATCTCTACTAAAAATACGAAACTTAGCTGGGTGTGGTGGTGGGCGTCTGTAATCCCAGCTACTCAGGAGGCTAAGGCAGGAGAATCGCTTGAACCCGGGAGGCGGAGGTTGCAGTGAGCTGAGATCACACCACTGCGCTCCAGCCTGGGCGACGGAGTGAGACTCCATCTTAAAAACAAACAAACAAAAAAACAAGCAAATAGACCACAAAATAGACAATGGCTTGAACACAATAACTGCTTCTGTTTTCCTGTGTAAGAGGTTAGTGAGGCAGGGGCAGGGCTGGGGGAGTGCACTTGTAAGTGGGCTTTGTCATCTTCTCTGTATTTTTCCAATGTTGTCCTGAAGCGTTGCCTCATTCCCTCCACCCGAGCAGGTAGAAAACAGGGAGGACCCCATGCAGGAGCTGTTGCGGTTCTAACGTGCATCCTATTCTCTTGGGCAGAGCTCAGTCACTTGACCATGCCCAGCTGCAAGGCAGGCTGGGAATGTAGGCTAACTAGGTGGGTGAGCCAGGGAGGAGGAGGAGACCTCACCCTAGCCCCAGCTACACTTGCAGGTTGAGCCAAGAGCCGAGGGTTTTGCATATACTGGGTACACTGATTCCTTTTGAGTCTGCAGCCTGATTTCTTTTGAAACTCTAGAATCATCGGAGGTGGGGTTGCATCCTTGGTACAGCCGTCTTTATCATTGCCCCATGGCTGGGGCTGGAGGACAGCAGGAACAGACACTACAACAAAATCAGCTCTCTTGGCTCCAATCCCTGAAAGCCCATTGCTATTTCTCCCTGAACATCTGGCCTGTTTCCTGGGGTGTGTAGAGAGAGGCCTTCTGTTCCTTCAGTGCCTCAGCTCAGCACCTGTGAACACAGACATTAAAAAACCCTCAAGAACTGCTTGGCAAGCGCTTGGAACACAGTCTGCTCAGTATGCACCTTCCCACACCCCCTGCTTGTAGTAATAATCTTTACCTGCTTGGCAGAGCACGCCGTTGAGGGGATACATCACTTCACCTGCTGAGATGAGTTCAGAGATTTTCTAATGAGAGGCATTTGGTGGCAAAAATTAATTATGACATGCTTCAAAGGCAGGCCAAGAACCTGGCCTCCTCTCTGTTCCCATCCGATGCTTCTGGTCACTAAGGGAAAGAGAATGACAATAACAATAAGTCAGGATTTTTTTTTTCTGTTGTATAAATAGCAGGGAAGGCTGGGGCTTCTGACTTCAGCACCACAGAAGTTTTCTGCAGTGCCTCTTTCCCTGGCACATAGCATGCTCGTTACTAATGGGTCCTAAATGAACCCCAGGTGTCCTGGCGCTCACCTGTGGGTTGAATCTCCCTTGCTCAGTAAGTGTAGAATCCCCCTAGGGTCCACCTATTTTGGAGGGACTCAAACTAGGAGTCCCCTGATTGCATTCTTAGGAGAAGGATATGACTTCTTGAGATGATAAAGGAGACATTACCTGCAGACATTTCAGGTGGAAAGCCAAATTGTGAACTTTTTCTTGTGCAGCTTCTCCATCAGCACTTGCTGCTTCACCTTGCACTATGTTATGGAGATGGTTTTGCTCCTTAAACCTCATGAGCCAATCTTTGCTAGCTTCCAGCTTTTCTTCTGCAGCTTCCTCATTTTTCTCAGCCTCCATAGAATTGAATTGAAGAGAGGTAGGGCCTTGCCCTGGATCAGGCTTTGTCTTAAGGGAATGTGGTGGCTGGTTTCACCTTCTATCCAGACCACTCAAAGTTTCTTCATGTCAGCAATAAGGCTGTTTTGCTTTCTTATCATTCATGTGTTCACTGGAGTAGCACTTTTAATTTCCTTTAAGAACTTTGCCTTTGCACTCACAACTTGGCTAACTGTTCAGTGCAAGAGGCCTAGCTTTCAGCCTATCTCAGCTTTCAACATGCCTTCCTCACTCAGCGTAATCAATTCTAATTTTTTTTTATTTAAAGTGAGAGATGTGTGACTCTTCCTTTCACTTTGACACTTTGAAGCTATTGTTGGTTGATTAGCTGGTTGATTAGCTGGCCTAAGTTCAATATCAGTGTTGCTTTTTGAAAAGAGTAAAAAACCATTTGGAGCCAAATCAAGCAAATGAGGTGTGTGATCAAACTCTAATCACTTAGATATCTGATATCACTTAGATATCTGATATCATAAAGTAAAACTTTATGAAGTTTGGGGTACCTGTGGCCATTTCTTAAAATAAGACAACAGTGAGGTTTGCCCCACTGATTGACTCTTACTTTCATAAAAGGTTCTCTGTGGCACGTCATGCTATTTTATAACATTTTACCCACAGTAGAACTTCTTTAAAATTGGAGTCAATCCTCTCCAGTTGACTTCCTTGTGTGCACATAATTTTGTAATTCAAAGGCCTAGTTTTAGTTGGACAAAAACACATTGGTCACATTCTTAACAGCCACACCCCAAGTGAGCCAGGAAAAATGCTTGTAGGAAAAAGCTGCAGGAATGTGCTCTTCACATTCCTGCAAAAGATTAGGGATGGTTGATATGTGAGGGAAGGTGAAAGCTGGAAAGAGTGAGTGATACTGAACTTTATTTTTTCATAGAAAATACAGTATTTCCTTCACTGAGCTGACTGGTCATCTGTTGGACCCCAGCCCAGCTCAGCTTAGCAGCCTGTCTGTGTGTGCACGTGTGTGTGTGCATGTGTGTATGTGTGTACATGCGTGTGTGCATGTGTGTGTGAATGTGTGTGCATGCATATGTGTGTGCGTGTGATTTCTCCAGGTGCCCTCATACTGTGTGGGGACAGTGAGTTGATTGCTCCCCTGCTGTGTCACTGGGTGATCTAGGATTATATCACTGCCTGAGGACATGAGTACCTTTTCCTTTGCTGTCCCCTCAGGAAAAAGCCCAGTGTTTCACAGTTGGCTATCCAAAGGGAGGACTGTTCTCCAACCTTCCTAAAGGCCCATGTGTGGGGGAGGATGGCAGTGCTTCTGACATTGGGCATGGCAGGTATGTTAATGAGGCAGCTGGAAAGCCATGCCCGGCTTTGAGCTTCCATACATGTGATTATCCCTAACACCTTCTTTTATGATTATTAGGCTTTGAAAATTGCTCTGAGCTATTTTTAAGAAGTCTCAGAATAAAAAGAGATGATCCGGGAAGGTGAGAGGAGCCGATGCCCAGCCACTGTTAAGAACAATGGTGTTTGGCATTTATCTAGGTCTCTCATCATGGTTCAGGCAGGAACTCCCTAGCCAGGTGGAACCTGTGGCAGGAATCCACAAGCTGTGAGTTCAAGCCTCATGCCAGCTGCCTAAGCTCCTGTGAGAAGTTGGTAGATGGTTCATGTCCTTTTTCCTCATTTTTTTATTTTATTTTTTTACTGGGGCCAGTCTTCTGTGTAGGCAGAGTGGGCAGAGGCACAGATCGTGTGATTCTAGGTTTGTGGAGAGCACGCTCTTTTCAAAGAGCTTCCCTCACTGCTGTCTGTGAGTTTATCTGTGACCTGCTACAGCAGCAGTCCCCAGACTTTTTGGCACCAGGGACTGGTTTCATGGAAGACAATTTTTCCATGGACCGGGCAGTGGGGTGGGGTGGGGTGGGGTGGTTTCAGGATGATTCAAGCACATTGCATTTATTGTGCACTTTATTTCTTATTCTTATTACATTGTAACGTATAATGAAATAACTGTACAACTCCCCATAATATAGAATCAGTGGGAGCCCTGAACTTGTTTTCCTGCAACTAGACAGTCCCATCTGGGGATGATGGGAGACAGTGACAGATCATCAGGCATTGGATTCTCATAAGGAGCTGACAACCTAGATCCCTCACATGCTCAGTTCACAGTAGGGTTTGCACTCCTATGAGGATCTGATGCTGCAGCTGATCTGACGGGAGGCAGAGCTCAGGCAGTAATGCAAGCGATGGGGAGCGGCTGTAAGTACAGATGAAGCCATCATTCGTGGCTCAAGTTGGGGACCCCTGTGCTAGAGCACACACACAGCCGTTATATGTCCCCTCTTGTGGCTGATTTGTTTACTGTGGGAGCACAGACTACACTGCAGAGGAGAGCAGAGCTGGGGGGAAAGAAATGGTGGTGGCATCACTTTGCTGGGAAAGGCTGTCTTGTTCTGGAGGCAGGATAAAGGCAGCATGAATGCTTCTCCAGAAGACTTTATCTTACAAGAGCCTGAATGGATGACTAGCTCTCCAAAAGTAAAGCACTGGAAGGGAAGTGAGGTGCCAGGAGATCATAGTTTTGAAGACTAGTCCTGTGAAACGGTGTTTCTTTGTACTCCAATGGCCTGTTTTAAATCCTTATCCTATTTGATACTGTCTGCAGAATCTGATGCTAGTGACTCCTTCTTCCTTTCTGAAGCTCACTTCCTTCTTTGTTCCTGTGGTAATAGCCTTCCTTGCCTTCTCTGCAAAGTTTTCAAGTTCTCGTCTTTTGTGCTTCTCTTCCTCTGCCTGAACTTTAAATATTGACGTTTCTGGTTAACAATCTAAGATCATATGGTCACTGTGATTTATGTTGTCTCCTCCTTGGTGTCACAAACAACCACCATCATGCCGTACAGTCGGTCCCAACCCCTTACGTGAGCTGGGTTTTTATTTTGGAACTTCCTAACAAACATTTCTAGATGAAGCCCACAGAGACCCGATGCTCAGGAAGTAAACCTGTCAAGAAGCCAACACATTATTTGCTCCTCCAAATGTTCTTGTTTCTCTGTGTTTCATGTCTTGGTTACTGGTACTATCATCCACCCATGTGGAACCATCTAGAAGCCTAAGAATCACCTTCAGACACCACCTTCCCACCCCACAAATACTCTACATTTTAGCAGTATAAGACTATAGCAGTTTCTTGAATGTAACATGAAATTTCTCATTTCCATACCTTCATTTATGTTGTTTATTCTTGGAATGCTCTTCCTTCATTTTGATGCTTCACACACTAATACACATCCTTCAAGACCCAATTCCAATGTGTTTTCTATTTTGGGGACTTTTTGACTCTCCTACGAAGACTAAATTAACTGTTCCTTCATTTGTATGCTCTAAAGGGTTTGTACTATTTTCTATACATTTATTAAAGACCCCTGAGCTAAGACAACCTCCTAAGAACCCTCATTGTTTCAAGGAATATACCATATGGAAAGTAGAAAACGAGAGTAAAAGGGAAGCTAATGTGAGGGTAGGAGGGAAGGTGAGGCAGAAGAGGTGAAAAGAAAGAACAGAGTAAAGTCCAAGGGTAGGGGAGTTGAGTGGCCACGCTCATAAGGAGCTTTGCCACCCCTCGGTTTCCCGAGCACCTGCCACGTGCCAGGCACTGTGGGGGCTTTAGTGTAGATGATTTCTCCCTTGTCTTGCTCCTTCATAGCAAGAGGAAGGAAGCACCAAAGTAAAAAACCCGAGAAAACCTGGAGAAGGTGCCCAGGTTGTCTCACTGGTATTTAGTGCTCCTAGGGTGGCTGGAAAAAGCATCCCCCTTCAAGAGGCCACCATCTGACACAGGGCACCCAGGTACTCTTTCCTATAAAGCAGAAGTCCCCAACCCCTGGGCTGTGAATCAATATGTGTCTACAGCCTGTGAGGAACAGGGCTGCACAGGAGGTGAGCAGCAGGTGAGTGAGCATGACTGCCCAAGCCCCACCTCCTGTCAGATCAGGGGTGGCATTCGATTCTCATAGGAGTGGGAACCCTATTGTGAACTGCATGTGCAAGAGATCTAGGTTGCATGCTCCTTATGAGAATCTAATGCCTAATATCTGAGGTGGAACAGTTTCATCCCGAAGCCATCCCCACCCCGTGTCCCATCCATGGACAAACTGTCTTCCACAAAACCAGCCCCTGGTGCCAGAAAATTTGGGGACTGCTGCTGTAAAGCATGCACAGTGCACGAGGCCTGGTTGAGCTCTGAGACTTGGCTGAGCCCTCGCAGCAGAGGTGACTGATGAGGACACAGCATCAGGTCGTCTACTGCTTCCTGAACTTGTACTGACTTTCAGGTCTTTTTACATTTTATTTATTTATTTATTTATTTATTTATTTATTTATTTATTTATTTATGAGATGGAGTCTCACTCTGTTGCCCAACCTGGATTGCAGTGGTGCGATCTCAGCTCACTGCAATCTCCATCTCCCGGGCTCAAGTGATTCTCCTGCCTCAGCCTCCTGAGTAGCTAGGATTGCAGACACCCCCCACCACGCCTGGCCAATTTGTGTATTTTTAGTAGAGACGGGGTTTCACCGTGTTGGTCAAGCTGATCTCGAACTCCTGACCTCAGGTGATCCACCTGCCTCGGCCTCCCAAACTGCTGGGATTACAGGCGTGAGCCACTGTGCCCAGCCTGAGTTTCAGGTCTTCAAACAAAAGTTCACCTGGTCCAGAGTTGTTGAAATGTAATGCATTTTCTGGAAAACGTGTGTCTCATTCATCTCTTGTTGGCGTTTCTGAAAATACCACAGGTTCTGGAGACGCTACCGCTTCATGTCTCCTAGCAGCACCGGCCATCTACCTGGGCACACCAGGGCTCCATGAAAATGTGTTCCTGGGATGCCAGTGTTTCCACCCTGGGATCCAGGAGGCCTGGCTCCAAACCCCAAATCTGCACCCACTACCTGGGAGATGTAGGGGCATGACAGCTGCTCAGAGGTCTCAGTGTCCTCACATATATTCCAGGAACAGTAGGCTGGTTGGGCCACCGGCGCCAACATCCTGTGGTGATTTCTTCATCATGACAGGGTTTCGTGTCTGTGAGATGCCTGGCGAGAATCTGTAACAGGTTGCGTGAGAGCTGGCTTGGCTCTGATGCTCCACATTCTTCTCCATGGCTTCTTTCTTTCCTTTTCTTTTCCTTTTCCTTTTCCTTTTCTTTCTTCCCTTTCTTTCCTTTCTTTTCTTTTCTTTTCTTTCTTTCCTTTCTTTTCTTTTCTTTTCTTTCTTTCTTTTCTTTTTTTTCTTTCTTTCTCTCAGAGTTCAGACTTCGGTTAATCATGACAAGCCTATTAATAATTTCTGATCTATTAGTTTCCTCATACAATACAGTGCTTTATGTGTCAGCCAGAGTTTCCTTGGTGTGTAACCGTGGCTCTTATCCAGTGTATCTCATAATATTTATTTTCTGAAATAATCTAGAGCATATGCTTGTTAATGCTTTTATTAGTTCACATTTTAGAATGGGTTGCCAGTTTGCAGTCTAGATAATATTATGTTGTCTCTGCATCTGCCTCTCAGCTGCATCTACTACTTGAATGTTTGGTTATTTCTCCAGCCTCCCCTCATTAACCATTCCGGTCCCTCCTTAGGCAGCGCTCCTCATGGCCACTGAGCATGAAGCCAAGGTCCCTGCAGTGATATCCTACACAGACAAGGGTGTAAATAGCTTAGTTTCATCAGGCTGTTGAAAATGACACCATTCTCCATGCACCAATTCTTTTTATTTTATTTTTTATTTTTTGAGATGGAGTCTCGCTCTGTCCCCCAGGCTGGAGTGCAGTGGCGCGATCTCAGCTCACTGCAAGCTCCACCTCCTGGGTTCACGCCATTCTCCTGCCTCAGCCTCCCGAGTAGCTGGGACTACAGGCGCCCACCACCACGCCTGGCTAATTTTTTGTATTTTTAGTAGAAACGGGGTTTCACCCGTGCGGTGGCTCACACCTGTAATCCCAGCACTTTGCAAGGCCCAGACAGGTGGATCACGAGGTCAGGAGATCTCCCATGCACCATTTCTATCATATTTTTGTTACTCTGAGTGGTAACAGAACGTGTAGCTGCTCTGTTAACCTGGAAACGGGCTTGTTTTGTACAAAAAAATTACCTGCTTTCAGATGGGGCCGGTGTTCATTTAATTTTTCTGATGACACAAACTTGATGATGATTAAGTTCCCTACAGAGAAAGTCACACTAGAAAGACTGATACATTTTCGGACCCTTGAGGTTGGCCAGAACTCTAAAGAAGAGGTAGATATGGAGAGACTTTGTAAAAGGAATCATCCTGACGTAGTGACAGATGGGATGTGGAAGATGAAGGAGAGGGTGGAATCAAAGACGAATCATGAAAGTGACCCCTCTGGTGGCGTCGAAAAGCTTCTCAGTTGTTGGAGAATCTTTCACATTGTGAGCTGATTAGACTGAAAAACACACATATATGGGGCTGTGACCTGAACTATATCTGACGAAGTCAGCAATTGCTTTGTGTGTTTGTGCACGTGTTCATGTGTGTGCACGTGTTCATGTGTGTGTAAATGGGCCTGGTGTTTGTGACTCAGTAACTTTTTCTAAGAGAAAACACGCATCCTCACCCTTGCAGGGGAAGCACCAGCTGTCAGTGGTGAAAGAGAGAGAAGGGTCTTCATTCCCCTCGTCTTCCCTCTGCTGTCTCCCCAGCCCTTTACCTCCCGCCTTGGCCCCTTCTCCCGTGCATCTTCCTCTCCTCCTGCTCCAGAGAAGGAAGTAATTAAACAGTCTGTCCTGTGTTGGCTTTTTTTTTTTTAACTGCATATAGCCTTTTTTTAAAAATTATACTTTAATTTTTACAGTATATGTGCACAACGTGCAGGTTTGTTACATATGTATACATGTGTTGGCTTTTTAAGGATGTGAGACTTGTAAAAACAAAATACTATGAGTAGAAGTATGGAACAAAATGACAAGCCTCATTTACCTTAAAATAAGAAATCTCTTGGCCAGGCTTGGTGGTGGCTCATGCCTGTAATCCCAGCACTTTGGGAGGCTGAGACAGGCAGATCACTTGAGCTCGCAAATTCAAGTCCAGCCTGAGCAACATGGAAAAGCCCCATCTCTACCAAAAATAGAAAAATAAGCTGAGCTTAGTGTCATCTGCCTGTAGTCCCAGCTACTTGGGAGGCTGAGGTGGGAAGATCACTGAGCCTGTGGAGGTCAAGACTGCAGTGAGCCCTGATGGTGCCACTGCACTCCGGTCTGAGTGACAGGGCAAGCCCCTGTCTCACAAACAAACAAACAAACACAAAAGATAAAAAAAAAAAATCTCTAGGTCAGAAGCAGATGCTAAAGAGATCCAGTAGTCAAAGGTGAGGGGAAATGTTAGAGTGTGGTCGGGGTTCATCCTGCCTGCACGACACTGCCCATCCTGTGCTGGGGATGCTGGCGGCTTTGGGCTTGTGTTTAGATTTGCAGTTGGGGTCATATTCCAGGTCCAGTGCATTTTCCCATCCCTGATAAGCTCAGCATGATATGTGACTTAGCTCTCAGTTTCTCTGAAGGAGGTGGCCTTGCAGTTTGAACTCCAGGAGCTCCTAGGAGCCACTGTGGAAAAGAGGCCGGAGCATGAACAAGGAGCATCTAACTTCAGCTTGACAGGACAGCAGCTTGCAGTGCAGTAGTTACAACAACTCTGTAGAATTACCAAGCCTTCTTTGTAGTGATTGGGGAGGGGAGAGTTGGTCCCTTGTCACATCGTTGCTGTGACTAGTCCATTAGCTGACCTCAGGAGTGTTTCTCTGGCTCGTCGAACACAGGGCTGTTCTTCAGCTGTTACAAAGCTCGCGTCCAACCTAACATCAGTGTCTCTCTCTGATTTCCTGTTGCGAGCTTGAGAGCTGCCTGTGATACACTGTTGGTGGTGCTTCATGGAATTCGTCCTGTGTGCATGCGAGATAGTTTAAATTCTCTTTCACAAACTATTAATGAGCTCACGTCTAGGGTTGCTAGAGTTTAGGAACAGGAATCAGATGAGGAATAATGAATTTAAAGATATAGATAGAGGACTCTGAGAAAAACAGCTGAGTTAGTGAGTCCTTTCTGTAAAGGGTATGATTTCATTCTTTTTCTATGGCTGTGTAGTATTCCATGGTGTATATGTACCACATTTTCTTTATCCAGTTCACCATTGGTGGGCACCTGGGTTGATTCCATGTTTTTGCTATTGTGAGTAGTGCTGCAAGGAACATATGCATACATGTATCTTTTGGTAGAATTATTTATTTTCCTTTGGATATATACCCAGTAGTGGGATTGCTGGGTCAAATGGTATTTCAACTCTTAGTTCTTTGAGCCTGCTCTTCACAGTGGCTGGGATTATCATACATTCCCACTGACAGTGTGTGAGCTTTGCTCTGTAGCCTTGACAGCATTTGTTATTATTTGACTTCTTAAAAAAACCATCGAGTTGGTATCTCATTGTGCATGAGACGGTATGTCATTGTGGTTTTGATTTGCATTTCCCTGATGATGAGTGATGTTCAGCATTTTTTCATATGTTTGTTGGCTGCTTGTATGTCCTCTTTTGAGACATGTCTGTTCATATTCTTTGTCCACTTTTTAATGTGGTTATTTGTTTTTTGCTTGTTTATTTTAAATTACTTGTAGATTCTGGATATCAGACCTTTTGTGAAAAATTGACATTTTTAAAGCATACAATATTTTGGTTTTTAGCATATTCAGAGAGTTATGCAACCTGTATCATGACCTAAGCTTAGAATATTTTTATCACCTGAAAAGAGAAACTTCAAACCTATTAGCAGTTATTCCCCATCTGCCCTGTCCCCTAGCTCCTGAAAACCACTATTGTTTTAGTTTGTATGAATTTCCTACCACCACTTCATCATACTCTGCCACCCACCAAACTAATGCCACTTCCATTGCTAAGCCCACTAGGACACTCCCTAAAACTTCAATGCCTGACCCTCATGCCTCTGTGTATTCCTCAATAGCCATAGCTGTAATATAACCAAAAACAACTATCATTCCCCGCAACTATCATTCCATATAAGTGGAATCATACATGGTGTCATCTTTCATGGCTGGCTTCTTTCACACAGCGTGATGTTTTCAAGGTTCATTCATGTAGTAGCATGTGAGTACTTCATTGCTTTTTATGACTGAGCCATCCCATGGGGTGTATTTACCACATTTTATTTATCTATTGATCCATGGTGGACATTGGGGTTCTTTCCACTTTGTGGCTATTATGAGTAGTGCCACTATGAATATTTGTGCACGTGTTTTTGTGTGGACATGTTTTTGTTTCTCTTGGGTAGATATCTAAGAGTGGAATTCCTGAGTCATGTGGTAACTCCATGTTTAACCTGATGAACTAGAGGGAGAAGGTTGGTACCTTGCCATGTTAGAATGACACAAATCTCTCCCAGGTAGTGAGTATAGCTCCCAAGTGGTGTAGCTCCTGTTCTGGCTAAGATTCAGCCATTTGTTTTCTTGAATAAATACTCCTCAGATTCTTGTAAGCCTTTGGTTATTTCGCAGAGTTCTGAGGAGGGTGATTTTGACAGTTTTGTTCGAGCTGCTTTAACAGAAGAGCGGCTTTTTGGGATAAATTTCTCATCCTATTGCTTATTTTTAAAATTACTTTCTTTGCTTTTAAGCTTTAATAGTGTTACTTGAACTTTGCTTCTAACAGATGCATCATATTTCAGAGATAAACTCATTAAATGACATCATATTCCCCAAAACTTTGACAGAAAGTTACCTAAGTCAGGATACCTTGGTGACTGGACTTTCCCCTGAGATTGTTTTCCTTCATTGCACAGTAACTTCATATTTTACTGCTCTCCCTCTCTTTCTTAAATTTTTCTATTCATTTTTGTGTCATCTTTATTGAGATATAGTATGCATTCATTCACATTCTCTAATTTAAGAGTGCATTTTAATGAGCTTTGAAAAAATGTGTAGTCATGTAAGCACGATCATGATACAAAACAATTTCATCCTTAAAAACAGTTTCCCTCTATCTTTTTACAGTCAGTCCATTCCTTTACACCCCAGCCCTTGGAAATCAGTGGTCTGCTTTCTAACACTGTGGTTAAGTCCCTTTCTAGAATTTCATATAAATGGAATCATGGAGTACATATCATTTGGGTCTGGCCTCCTTCTCAGTATAGTACCTTCAGGATTCATCCGTGTTGTTGCATGCTTATCAGTAGTTCAATTCTTTGTTATTATTATGTAGAATTTCATTATATGGACATAATAATCAGTGTGTTGATCCATTCAACAGTTGATGGACATTTGGGTTGTTTCCTGTTCTTAGCTAATTTGAATAAAGCTATGAACACTCATGCATAGGCAATTCTGTGAAAATTTTTATTCTTTTAGCAAAATATTTAGTAGAATTACTGGTCATATGATAAGTTTATGTTTAACGTTATTAGAAACTGGCAGATTGTGACAAATGATGAGTATCTTTTTGTGTATTTATTTGCCACCTGTAACTTCACTGACAAAAGGATCACGCAGCTCCTTGACCAGTTTATTATTGGACATTGACTTCATGTTATTGAATTGTAAGATCTCTAAATATATACTGTCAAATAAATGTTTTGCAGATAGCTTATTCCAATATGTGGCTTGCTGTCATTTCTTTAACAATCTTAATAGTGCCTTTTGAAGAGCCAAGTCTTTTAATTTTCACCAAGTCTAATTTATCAACTTTTTTCTTTTATGATTTTGACTGTCATACTCTATTTAAGAGAGTTTTGTCTCAGCCAAGGTCATTAAGCTTTATTTTGTTTCTTTCTAGAAATTTTGTAGTTTTAATTTGCACATTTAGCTCTGTAATGCAGTTCATGTTAAATTTTGTAGATGGTATAAAGTAAAGATCAAGGATCATTTTTGCTGGTATGTGGATGTCCAGTTTGTTCATGTTATGTTGAAATGGTGATTGTCTCCATGGAGTTGCTTTTACTTGCACTTTTATTGAAAATGAATTTGCTACTGATGGATGGGTCTGTTTCTGGACTCTATTCTGTTCCATTGATCTATTTGACTACCTTTGCAACATTATTACACTGTGTTGATTACTGTAACTTTTAAAAAGTCTTAAAATCAGGTCGTTTAAGTCCAGATTTTCTTCCTCTTTAAAATTGTTTTGGCTATTCTAGATTACTTATGTTTCAATATAAATTTTAGAATAAGTTAGATGATTTCTGCAGAAAATCCACCTGGAATATTAAGATTGCATTAACTCTATACATCAATTTTGGGAGAATTGGCATGTTAGTAACATTAAGTGTATTTGCATGTAGATCTCTTTATTTAGGTATTTTAAATTTTTACCAATATCACATATTTTTTAAAGTTTATCACTTAGATTATATTTTTAAGATTATTCAAAATGTGTTATGAATTTTTAACTTACTATTTCCAATTGGTAGTATACAGAAATATTATTTATTTTTGTAAATTGACTTTTTATCCTACAAATTTGCTGAACTGTTTTATTGATTTTGTAGTTTTTCCATACATTTCTTAGGATTTTCTACATAGCTGTTCATTTTATCTGCAAATCAAGCCAGTTTTACTTACTAATTTCTGATTTTTACTGCTTTTATTTCCTTTTCCTACCTTATTACACTGGCTAGGACTGCCAGTAAAATGATGACTAGAAGTGTGAGAGATTAAATCTTTGCCTGGGTTCTAGATCTAAGGGGAAAGGTGTTCAGTATTCAACCATTCAGTATGTTACTTGTTGGTTTCTCGTAGATATCATTTGGCAGATATCTTTTGGCAGGTTATGAGAGTTCCTGGGTTATGGAAAATGCCGTAAATTTCCTCTTAGCACTTCCTTGCATGCGTTCTATGAATTTTGACCTGTGATTATTTAATGTTTGTTCATTTCACACTCACATTTTTACACAGATAAGTATTGAGCTAAAGGTCCCATAGGACTCTGCTGCAGGTCTCTAGAGCTCAGGTCTTCCGTGAAGCACCTCCTCTCCAACACCCTGCTCCATAACGTCTAGCTTTACCGAACTCCTGGAACTCTGGGCTTTGTGTCCTCAGTTCATTAGGCCACCAGGTCTTATCTCAATCTCCTTTCTTAGGCTGTGGTCTGGAAGCTTTCTCTAGGCAGTGAGCTGGGGCCCTCGTAAGCTCAAATGTTTGTTTCCTGTCTCTTACAGATGACTCTCTTGTACTGCCTGTTGTCCAAAGTCTAAAACACATCATTCATGTATTTTTCCTATGTTCTTATTGTAGAAAGGAGAGTAAATCTAGTCCCTGTTATTCCTTTATGCCGAGAAGCAGAAATCTATAGGTTTACTATCACACTGATCTTGTGTCTCTGATTTCATGAAGGAAGCATGCATGAGAGAAACTCCCAGAGGCAGATGTGCTCTAGGAGGAGTGAAGGACAGAAATGGCAAGCCCTAGGCAGCGCATGAGGCTGGGACCACCATTCTGGGGTTGATGTTTCTCCATCACACATTAGGTTAACCTGGGGAGTTTCTAGGAAAACACTGATGCTGTTTTGCCTCACAAACACTAAGTCAAAATACCAGGCACCAGTGTTCTGTGAAAGCTATGCTTGGGAAACTAACGTGAACCTATTTGTGTGAAGCATGGGGCTAGCTCCTCTAAGCTGATTCTGACCTGTCTTATGTGAGGTCACTGAGATGGCTCTGAGATGCCTACCAATATTGAAGTATTTACAAACTGAAGCAATTTAGGCAGCATGCTCTAGTACTTCCAATATCTTCAGACAGGCTGCAATTCTTCTAAGGAGCTGAGGGGCAGGAGGGTTTGATCTCACTTAGTAGTACAGTGGCAGTTGGGAAGTGCCCGTGGACATGTGCTGACTATGTTCAGAATTGTCAGAATTGTGGACAGTCACTCCAGGCACTAATACTGGGAACTGCCAATCAAGGCACATGGTAGCAACTTAGTAAATTGCAACTTTTTTTTTTTTTTGGAATGAATTTGATCAGGTAATTTGTTATCTCTGAGCCTCAGTATTGTATTCGTATTGCCATGTGTAAAATAGTCTACTTCTGTTATCTTCCAAGATTTTGTGAAACTCACATAAAATAGACCACGTGAAGACATTTAGGAATTTATTTAAAAAGAGGGAGGACTATAAATCTACTTAGTATGTTTTATGTCTTAATAATTTAATTTAGTCTAAAAGTGGGTTAGATGTAACGGTGCCTTTAGAAATTAGGTCTTGTGTAAATAGGCATTGTCTTGGTTTGAATTAGTTCATAGAGGAAAGTAGGTTTACTTTAATAAATAATTGAAAACATTAATACAAGTCGCAAAAATTTTTTAGTGAAAAGTGTGGAAAGAAAAAACAGTACAATAAAACGGATATGTTTTTCTGCTTTCTAGTTGTTGGTATTTTATTTAAGCATTCATTCTTTATATAAGGCTCACTCTCCTTGGCTTTTCTTCCTCTCGGAAATAAACAGACATTAGTCACATGCAGAATTAAACGCTGCTGCGGAATTTTGTGGTGTGGCATGAGACACTCAGAGCTGATGGAAGTCTAGAAAGGTTAAGCCGTTGTCCGACCTGAATCAAGCAATTCTTTTCAAACATTCAGTAAAATGCGGCCAAGTAGGCATAATCTAAAATGGACTATGTGGAGGTCCCGTGGGCAAGATTGGGGAGGAATTCCTGGGCAGTCTTCATCCATTTTCTTTTTCCTATTATGATAAGCTAACTCAAAGCTTAAGTCAATCCATGAATCCATCTCTAGTCCTGGGTCAAGCAATAGGGGTGGGCGTCTGGTGGGGAATCCGGCACTTAGAGTAACGTGTTCACCGTCGCTCGTGTGTGTGTGTGTGTGTGTGTGTGTGTGTGTGTGTGTGTGTGTCTAATGGTAGGATGTTTCAGTCTCTTCTCTTATTGCTCCAGAGAGAGCGCTGTGGTCTCACAAGTCCTCTGAGGATTCTTCCTGGTGGTTCAGAACAGAGTGTAGACTACAGAACCTTTAATGTATAATGTGTTCAGGAAAGAGTACCTGTAATATTTTGCACTGTTCATTTTTAGTGTAGAAGCTGTAACTCTCGTCTTAATCTACATCTGGTTTTAGAAGGCAGGAGTTCTTAGGGAAAGGCTAGTATAGCTTCATTTTGGCAATTTTCAAAGTTTTACCCGATGAACCCTTAGCCATCCTTGTTAGTCCTGCAGACAACCGTGAACATACCACAGACAAGGTGCTCAGAAGGGGGACTTACCTATGCAGGTCCAATCATCTGCAAAGGATTGGGCACATTGGAGCCTGACTGTCTTAAAAAAGCCTTTCTTTATGAGAATCCGTGGGCTTTTTCTGTCCAAGGCAAAGCACAAAGCGCTTGTTGGGCCTATTAAAGGCACTGCAGGATTGCATCCTTGATGGGGTGTTTCAGGTAAGCCACTTGCACCTTTTGTAGTAACTTTCTTATAGACAGTGGGCTCATTCAGTGTGTGGTGGATGCCCGGCAAGCATGCTTCATCTTGCTCTGCAGTGGCAACTCTCTCGTTTCCCATGTGAAATTGTGACCATGGAGCTTCGTATTTTCAGAGATTTAGTTCCTACTGAATAAAGTATTTTAAATGTACTTATTTATTTGTGACCCCAAAAAAGAAGGGTTTGGGTTAGATGATCTCTTTCAGCTTTCAGAGCCTGCAATCCCTTTCCTGATTCCGAATCATAAATGTATGGGAATGTGTCAATGTGCAAGAGAAAGAGGGGAACAGAAAAAGTCAAATACAAACACAAGAGTATTCCAGTTAACTTAAGCAAGAAAATCTTCCACAATTCCTCTTTCTTTTGGACTCTCTCCTGTTGTCTCCAAGGCTCACTGACTCCAGCACAGGGCCCTGAGGGTCGGTTGCAAAGTGCTTGAACATTCTGTCCTTTGTTTCATATCTGGTCTCATTTCTGGGTCCGTTTGTTGACACTTGAAGTCAAGCACTGTGTCATCAGAGAGACTCTGGTGTAAGGCAGTCAGCTGTTTACTTTGCTGCACAATCTCTGTGCCCAGTTCAGCCAGAGAGAGCAGCCCTGCACGCAGCAAACCAGAACTGAGCCTGCAGCAGGACTCAACTAAGTTGTCACTCTGGAGTGTTTTTCTGGCTGGAAATGAAGCTAATCCTTCCTAATGCGCTGGCTTCTTCGACCATGTCCAAGCGAGGGCTCACATTTGGCTAAGGCTTCGAATCCTGTTTCAGGGAATCCAATTCAATTAATTCAATGTTCCTCTTTACTTAGCAAATACTAAATACCTACTACGTACCAGCCAGAGCAGTAGGCACTGGAGTACCCATGAGACATAAATCTAGGTACATAGTGGGAATCTTAAATTTGCTAGAACTGGGGAATTCGGGTGTATAGCCAAACAAAGAAAATGCAGTGGAAGAAATATCAAATGCAAAAAAAGCAAGAATCCTTAGTTTAAAAAAAAAATTATTTCACTTATGAAAGGAGTCTTCTGTGAAACCACCCCTAGGTGTAAGCCCTGGGGATAGATCATTAGAAATAGGACCCCCCACCCACCCCCACAGAGCCCCACGGAGTACCTGGGAACTTAAGCCTACAAAGATTTTCTAGACTCTGTATTAGAGGAATTTTACCAAAACAGTTATGTTTCAGGAAAGTGGGGATCATTTTACCCAGAGGCCTTGCAAGTTTCACAGCAAGTCTCCTTGTTATGGGTCTACAGGGAATTAAGGCAACTTGAACTAAGAGAGAAAACTATGGTATATTTTCTAAAAAAAAAAAAAAAATACTGCAATGAGAGTTCTATTTTTTTTTTTTTTTTACTTGGTAGAGTAAGTCATACCTAAAATTTCCCTGTAAGACCTTGGTCAAAATAAGAATGTTATTACTTTGGCTTAATATCAAAATGGTAAAACATGAACTGGAAGTCAAGATAATAGTTTTCTTTACATCTTAATTGCAAATCCTTCAAGAAAAAAGGAAAATATGACAAAAGCAATATAGCATAGACATTGAATAGAGACTTTGAAGTCAAAAAGCTTGAAATCAAATAATGGCTCTAGCTGTCACTCAATGTGAGGTCGGAGGCAACTTATGAAACCTCTCTTAGCCTCAGTCTTTCTATGTGTAAGATGGGGACGATAATATCTATTTCACATGGTTATTATTACAATTAAATGAGTGGTTAATTGAAAAGCTCTTTAACAAGTGCCCGGCATGTAGAAAATGCTCAGTAAATTTCATTTACTATCATTCTTGTTGCTACTGTTATTGTTATTATTACCTGCAGTGTGTGAGGTCTTAGGCTGTGCTTGGACATGAACTGGGAAGGGTGAAGAGGAGGGTGAACTGCAAACCTGAGTAAGGGTGAAGGAGAGGGTGTACTGCAAACCTGTAATAAAAGAAGTCTGTATTGAAAGAAAAAGAAGCCAGGATCCCCAGAGATACAGGGGAGAGTGTAGAATGTGAGGGAACCAGCAAACCCAGTGTTCTCTAGTCTTAAACATTGAAACGTCTGAGACAGCTTTATACATCTTCTTGGGCGCATTTCTCTTAACAGACAACAGTGTGGAAATCTGATCCAGCTAACAACAGAAACACGAAGAACCAACTGCATACCACTCCATCAAGAGCCAACCCTGGTTTAAAGTAAAGCTTCCTGTGGTGTTTCAGTCTTATTATCCCTCCAGGGATCCAGAAGTCATCATGAAGATATTTCGCTAAAACTGCACTCGTACGTTTAAACACTGATAATGGAAAAATGTATTTTGCTAAAAACAGTAAGAACTGCAACTTCTATTGAAACATACTGAGAAATAGTGTTACAGTGAAAGTAAAAGATCTGATGCTGAATCAGGTTGGGAGGGCAAGAAATGATTTTCATGAAGAAGGAAGAAAATGAATATTTTCAAAAGCTCACCTGCCTGGAAGTCACAATGAAGCATTAAGGAACATCTGACATAAAAGGAGGGAGTGTAATTCATCAAGAGGATGCCCATGGGGACTTGATTGCTGGACTTTATTTCTAAGTCAGGGGAGGCATGATCCTAAGCATGCTGAAGAGATGGAAGGGACATCGGGGCTGCCACTGGGCCCCTCCCTCACACCTCATGCTCCACCAGGAGAGCTCAGCCTTGCCACGCGGCTCCGTGGCCTGGAACCTCAGGGTCGGGGTGAGCCGTTGTCCTGCTCAGGGGATAGCACCCTCTGCTCTGCTGTGCACGGTAGCCCCACTTTTCATTCTGCACACTTCTTCTAAGCTGCAGGAGCTTCTGGCTCTTTTTCATGTCACCAAAGAGCCTTAAATACAGAAATCTTCATGTTTTCTTTCTTTTTTTTCTCTTTAGGAGTCTCTAGACTCCTCTTGGCCCAAAGGTTAACATGGTAGGTGGCACTTGCATTAAGTAGGTACCAATAGGGGTGTGTGTGTGTGTGTGTGTGTGTGTGTGTGTGTGTGTTGACCTTTGCTTTGATCAGCTTTTATTACAAAATTTAACCATGACTACGTTTGTGTGCAAGAGATGCCGCTGGAAGTATAGTCCCAGGCTGGGAAGTTCCTACCTAGCAGCAAAGTTACACTAGGGAAGAGGAGGTGCACAGTTGTGGCTGACAGCAGCGGCCTTTGCCACAATCAGTACTGGGCTTCAGTGGTCTTTCTCCCTCTATTATATCACATTTATTATAACAGCTTTACGTGCATCTGTCTCTAGGTCACCAGCTCCTTATAAGAAGTACCTGAGCTGTTTTTCTTTGTTTCTCCAGGCCCCAGCCTCATTCTTTTTTTTTGTCCTGATTTTACTTTTTTTTATTATACTTTAAGTTCTGGGATACATGGTGCAGAATGTGCAGTTCGTTATGTAGGTAGACATGTGCCATGGTGGTTTGCTTCACCCATCAACCCGTCATCTACATTAGGTATTTCTCCTAATGCCATCCCTCCCCTTGTCCCCCACCCTCGACAGACCCCAGTGTGTGATGTTCCCCTCACTGTGCCCATTTGTTCTCATTGTTCAACTCCCACCTATGAGTGAGAACACATGGTGTTTGGTTTTCTGTTCCTGTTTGTTTGCTGAGAATGATGGTTTCCAGCTTCATCCATGTCCCTGAAAAGGACACGAACTCATTCTTTTTATGGCTGCATAGTATTCCATGGTGTATATGTGCCACATTTTCTTTATCCAGTCTGTCATTGATGGGCATTTGGGCTGGTTCCAAGTCTTTGCTATTGTGAATAGTGCCACAATAAATATACATGTGCATGTGTCTTTATAATGGAATGATTTATAATCCTTTGGGTATATACCCAGTAATGGGATTGCTGGGTCAAGTGATATTTCTAGTTCTAGATCCTTAAGGAACCACCACACTATCTTCCACAATGGTTGAACTAATTTATACTCCCACCAACAGTGTAAAAGCGTTCTTATTTCTCCACATCCTCTCCAGCATCTGTTGTTTCCTGACTTTTTAATGATCGCCATTCTAACTGGCGTGAGATGGTATCTCATTGTGGTTTTGATTTGTGTTTCTCTAATGACCAGTGATGGTGAGATTTTTTTCATATGTTTGTTGGCTGCATAAATGTCTTCTTTTGAAGTGTCTGTTCATATCCTTTGCCCACTTTTTGATGGGGTTGTTTTTTTCTTGTAACTTTGTTTAGGTTCCTTGTAGATTCTGGATATTAGCCCTTTGTCAGATGGATAGATTGCAAAAATTTTCTCCCTGTTCACTCTGATGATAGTTGTTTTTTGTTTTGTTTTGTTTTGTTTTTGCTGTGCAGAAGCTCTTTAATTAGATCCCATTTGTCAATTTTGGCTTTTGTTGCAATTGCTTTTGGCGTTTTAGTCAGGAAGACTTCGCCCATGCCTATGTCATGAATGGTATTGCCTAGGTTTTCTTCTAGGGTATTTATGGTTTTAGGTCTTACATTTAAATCTTTAATCCATCTTAAGTTAATTTTTGTATAAGGTGTAAGGAAAAGGTCCAGTTTCAGTTTTCTGCATATGGCTAGACAGTTTTCCCAACACCATTTATTAAATAGGTAATCGTTTCCCCATTGCTTGTTTTTGTTAGGTTTGTCAAAGATCAGATGGTTGTAGTTGTGCAGTGTTACCTCTGAGGCCTCTGTTCTGCTTCATTGGTTGATATATCTGTTTTGGTAACAGTACCGTGTTTTGGTTACTGTAGCCTTATAGTTTGAAGTCAGGTAGCATGATGCCTCCAGCTTTATTCTTTTTGCTTAGGATTGTCTTGGCTATATGAGCTCTTTTTTCAGTTTCATATGAAATTTAAAGTAGTTTTTTCTAATTCTGTGAAGAAAGTCAGTGGTAGCTTGATGGGGATGGCATTGAATCTATAAATTACTTTGGGCATTATGGCCATTTTCACAATATTGATTCTTCTTATCCATGACTATGGAATGTTTTTCCATTTGTTTGTGTCCTCTCTTATTTCCTTGAGAAGTGATTTGTAGTTCTCCTTGAAGAGGTCCTTCACACCCCTTGTCAGTTGGATTCCTAGGTATTTTATTCTCTTTGAAGCAATTGTGAATGGGAGTTCACTCATGATTTGGCTCTCTGTCTATTATTGGTGTATAGGAATGCTTGTGCATTTTTGCACATTGATTTTTGTATCCTGAGACTTTGCTGAAGTTGCTTATCAGCTTAAGGAGTTTTTGGGCTGAGGCAATGGGGTTTTCTAAATATACAGTCATGTCATCTGCAAACAGATAATTTGACTTCCTCTCTTCCTAATTGAATATGCTTTATTTCTTTCTCTTGCCTGATTACCCTGGCAAGAACTCCCAATACTATGTTGAATAGGAGTGGTGAGAGAAGGCATCCTTGTCTTGTGCCAGTTTTCAAAGGGAATGTTTCCAGCTTTTGCCCATTCAGTGTGATGTTGGCTGTGGGTTTGTCATAAATAGCTCTTATTATTTTGAGATACGTCCCATCAATACCTAGTTTATTGAGTGTTTTTAGCATGAGGGGGTGTTGAATTTTATCAAAGGCCTTTTCTGCATCTATTGAGATAATCATGTGGTTTTTGTCACTGATTCTGTTTATGTGATGTATTATGTTTATTGATTTGCATATGTTGAACCACCCTTACATCCCAGAGTTGAAGCTGAGTTGATCATGGTGGATAAGCTTTTTGATCTGCTGCTGTATTCAGTTTGCCAGTATTTTATTGAGGATTTTTGCATCAATGTTCATCAGGGATATTGGCCTGAAATTTTCTTTTTTGGTTGTGTCTCTGCCAGGTTTTGGTATCAGGATGATGCTGGCCTCAAAAATGAGTTAGGGAGGATTCCCTCCTTTTCTATTGTTTGGAATAGTTTTAGAAGGAATGGTACCAGCTCCTCTTTGTACCTCTGGTAGAATTTGGCTGTGAATCCGTCTGGTCCTGGGCTTTTTTTTTGGTTGGTAGGCTATTAATTACTGTATCAATTTCAGAACTTGTTATTAGTCTATTCAGGGATTTGGCTTCTTCGTGGTTTAGTCTTGGGAGGGTGTATGTGTCCAGGAATTTATCCATTTCTTCCAGATTTTCTAGTTTATTTGCATAGAGGTGTTTATAATATTGTCTGATGGTAGTGTGTATTTTGTGTGGGATCAGTGTTGATATCCCCTTTATCATTTTTTATTGTGTCTATTTGATTCTTTTCTCTTTTCTTCTTTATTAGTCTGGTTAGTTAGTGGTCTATCTATTTTGTTAATCTTTTAAAAAAACCAGCTCCTGGATTCATTGATTTTTGAAGGGTTTTTGTGTGTCTATCTCCTTCAGTTCTGCTCTGATCTTAATTATTTACTGTCTTCTGCTAGCTTTTGAATGTGTTTGCTCTTGATTTTCTAGTTCTTTTGATTGTGAAGTTAGGGTGTCAACCTTAGACCTTTCTTGCTTTCTCATGTGGGTGTTTAGTGCCATAAATGTCCGTCTAAACACTGCTTTAGCTTTGCAGGGATTCTGGTACATTGTGTCTTTGTTCTCATTGGTTTCAAAGAACTTACTTATTTCTCCCTTAATTTCATTATTTACCCAGTAGTCATTCAGGAGCAGGTTGTTCAGTTTCCATGTAGTTGTGCAGTTTTGAGTGAGTGTCTTAATCCTGAGTTCTAATTTGATTGCGCCGTGGTCTGAGAGACTGTTCGCTTTAATTTCCGTTCTTTTGCATTTGCTGAGGAGTGTTTTACTTCCAATTATGTGGTCAATTTTAGAATAAGTGCTATGTAGTGCTGAGAAGAATGTATATTCTGTTGATTTGGGGTGGAGAGTTCTGTAGATGCCTATTAAGTCCACTTGGTCCAGAGCTGAGTTCAAGTCCTGAATATCCTTGTTAATTTTATGTCTCCTTGATCTGTCTAATATTGACAGTGGGATGTTGAAGCATCCCACTATTATTGTGTGGGAGTCTAAGTCTCTTTGTAGTTCTCTAAGAACTTGCTTTATGAATCTGGGTGCTCCTGTATTGGGTGCATATATGTTTAGGATAGTTAGCTCTTCTTGTTGCATTGATCCCTTTACCATTATGTAATGTCTTTCCTTGTCTTTTTTGACTTTTATTGGTTTAAAGTCTGTTTTATCAGAGACTACTGCAAGCCCTGCTTTTTTTGCTTTCTATTTGCTTGGTTAATTTTCCTCCATCCCTTTATTTTAAGCCTATGTGTGTCTTTGCATGTGAAATGGGTCTCCTGAATACAGCATACCAATGGGTCTTGACTCTTTATCCAATTTGCCAGTTTGTGTCTTTTAATTGGGGCATTTAGTGCATTTACATTTAAGGTTAATACTGTTATGTGTGAATTTGATCCTGTCATTATGATGGTAGCTGGTTATTTTGTCCATTAGTTGATGCAGTTTCTTCATAGTGTCGATGGTCTTTACATTTTGGTATGTTTTTGCAGTGGCTGTTACTAGTTTTCCCTTTCCATATTTAGTGCTTCCTTGAGGAGCTCTTTTAGGGCAGGCCTGGTGGTGACAAAATCTCTCAGCATTTGCTTGTCTGTAAAGGATTTTATTTCTCCTTTGCTTACAAAGCTTAGTTTGGCAGGATATGAAATTCTGGGTTGAATTTTTTTTTTTTTAAGAATGTTGAATATTGGCCCCCACTCTCTTCTGGCTTGTAGGGTTTCTGCAGAGAGATCCGCTGTTAGTCTGATGGGCTTTCCTTTGTAGGTAACCTGACCTTTCTTTCTGGCTGCCCTTAACATTTTTTGCTTCATTTCAACCTTGGTGAATCTGACGATTATGTATCTTGGGGTTGCCCTTCTCGAGGAGTATCTTTGTGGTGTTCTCTGTATTTCCTGAATTTGAATGTTGGCCTGCCTCGCTAGGCTGGGGGAGTTCTTCTGGATAATATCCTGAAGTGTGTTTTCCAACTTGGTTCCATTCTTCCTGTCACTTTCAGGTACACCAATCAAACGTATGTTTGGTCTTTCCACATAGTCCCATATTTCTTGGAGGTTTTGTTCGTTTCTTTTCATTCTTTTTTCTGTAATCTTGTCTTCATTCTTTATTTCATTAAGTTGATCTTCAATCTCTGATACCCCTTCTTCTGCTTGATTGCTTCAGCTATTGATACTTGTATATGCTTCACAAAGTTCTCATGCTGTGTTTTTCAGCTCCATCAGGTCATTTATGTCCTTCTCTAAACTGGTTATTCTAGTTAGCAGTTCCTATAACTTTTTATCAAAGTTCTTAGCTTCCTTGCATTGGGTTAGAACATGCTCCTTTAGCTCAGTGGATTTTGTTATTATCCACTTTCTGAAGCCTACTTTCAATTTGTCAAACTCATTCTCCATCCAGTTTTGTTCCCTTGCTGGTGAGGAGTTGTGATCCTTTGGAGGAGAAGAGGAATTCCGGTTTTTGGAATTTTCAGCCTTTTCGCGCTGGTTTTTCCTCCTCTTCGTGGATTTCTCTACCTTTGGTATTTGATGTTGGTGACCTTCGGATGGGGTTTTTGCGTTGTTGTCCTTTTTGTTTATGTCGATGCTATTCCTTTCTGTTTGTTAGTTTTTCTTCTAACAGTCAGTCACCTCTTCTGCAGGTCTGCTGGAGTTTGCTGGAGGTCCACTCCAGACCCTGTTTGCCTGGGTATCACCAGTGGAGGCTGCAGAACAGCAAAGATTGCTGCCTGCTCCTTCTTCTGGAAGCTTGGTCCCAGAGGGGCACCCACCAGATGCCAGTCAGAGCTCTCCTGTATGAGGTGTCTATCGACCTCTGCTGGGAGCTGTGTCCCCATCAGGAGGTACGGGGGTGAGGGACCCACTTGAGGAGGCAGTCTGTCCCTTAGCAGAGCTTGAGCACCATGCTGGGAGATCCACTGCTCTCTTCAGAGCCGGCAGGCAGGAATGTTTAATTCTGCTGAAGCTGCGCCCACAGCTGCCCCTTCCCGAAGGTGCTGTGTCTCAGGGAGATGGGAGTTTTATCTATATGCCCCTGACTGGGGCTGCTGCCTTTCTTTCAGAGATGCCCTGCCCAGAGAGAAGGAATCTAGAGAGGCAGTCTGGCTACAGTGGCTTGGCCGTGCTGCCATGGGCTCTGCCCAGTCTGAACTTCCCTGTGGCTTTGTTTACACTGTGAGGGGAAAACCATGTACTCAAGCCTCAGTAATGGCGATCACCCCTCCCCCCACCAAGCTCGAGCATCCCAGGTCGACTTCAGACGGCTGTGCTGGCAGCGAGAACTTTAAGCCAGTAGATCTTAGCTTGTTGGGCTCCGTGGAGATGGGCTCCGCTGAGCAAGACCACTTGGCTCCCTGGCCTCAGCCTCCTTTCCAGGTGAGTGAAGAGTTCTGTCTCACTGGTGCTCCAGGAAGCACTGGGGTATGATTAAAAAACTCCTCTAGCTAGCTTGATGTCTGCCCAAATGGCCACCCAGTTTTGTGCTTGAAAGCCAGGGCCCTGGTGATAAAGGCACCCAAGGGAATCTCCTGGTCTGTGGGTTGTGAAGACTGTGGGAAAAGCCTAGTATTGGGCTGGATAGCATTGTCCCTCACGGCACAGTCCCTCACGGCTTCCCTTGGCCAGGGGAAGAAGTTCCGTGACCCCTTGTGCTTCCTGAGTGAGGTGATGCCCCACCCTGCTTCTGCTCACCCTCCATGGACTGCACCCACTGTCTAACCAGTCCCAGTGAGATGGACTTTGTATCTCAGTTGGAAATGCAGAAATCACCCACCTTCTGCATTGGTGTCACTGGGAGCTGCAGACCGGAGCTGTTCCTATTTGGCCATTTTGGCCAGGAATCCTCCTTACAGATGCTGTTTATTCTAACAACCATTCTGTCCATAACACACACACACACACACACACACACACACGCGCGCGCACACATGTGTCACAAGTGAAATTTTGGGCAAGTCATTAGATGTCTTTGAATATCACTCACACAGCAAATTTGTGGGTATCCCAGGATTAGAAACAATTTATCTCAATTCTTAGGTCAGAGCTATTTCTCCTTATGTCTGTGATTTCTATCTAATGTGTATATTAATATAAAAATTTCAGAAATTATGCAGTAACTTAAAAGTTCAAGAAACCTTTGTTGCAAATACTTCCTTCTGCATTTCACAGGAGGGCCTAAAGCAAAACTTTTTCATAGAAACATGTACACAAGACAATATTACCAGAAATCAACCCCCAAAATGAAGGCATCAGGGGGCATGAAGAAGAGACTTAACAAACTTTTTCTTCCCTTGCAAATTCTGGTGTCCTAAGAAGCAGTCTGAATGATTTGTGCATGAAACTGCCTTGGAGCAGGTGCAACTTCAGGGGGAATCCTCTTATTTTTATTGCATAAAAAATGAATCCTATGCAAATACAGACTCCTGTTCTGCTGAGTTTTGCATTCGCATAGCTGAATTAGGAGAGGGAGATACAGACAGTACAGTGTACTGATACCATTTGAAATATCCCCACTTGTTCTTCATGAATTCCCCCATGAGGTTGTCATCATTTAATTCAATTTAATTTTTAAAATTCAAACTCTTTTGAAACTTTTTATATGTGGAGTGCTCTGATCTCATTTTTGGCTTCTATGACACTTTTCTCTTAAAAGCAAAGCTGTGATCTGTGGCGAGGAAGTTTGAGTGGTGCATCTTCCAGTCTCATCTCTGCCATTTGTTCCAGTGTCTAGGAGGAAAGAATCTTTGCACTATGCACATTCAGTGCACTAGGGATAAAGTGGCCAATGTGTCTTCATTCCCAAGCTAGAATGGTCCTTCATTTATCGGCCAGCCTTTGCTGAACACACACGTCCTGCCATTCACTGTACAAGGGAAAGATAGAGATTAAGATCCAGGCAGGTCCCTGCTCGCAGTGCTGACTGAGTACTGTACCTATTTGCCCATGTGATGTGTCTTTCTATTTTCCAATGAGAGTGGAGGTCCATGTTTCAAGACTACTTTGCCTCCCACTGACTGAGGATTGGGATTAGATCTTTGATTGGGCTAGAGAGAGAGGTGAGACACTTTGAAGGGGTACAGAAATAATCTGTGGAGGGAGAGGAATCAAGAGGGACTGGACAAAGTTGTGTCTTTATCTTCTGGTCCCCAGACTCACCACTCCCCTAAGAGCAACAGCACTAGCTCACAGCTTTAGCATGACATCCTCTGTAGCTTTACTCACAGTGGGACCTGTTCTGTCACAGTAGGAAGAAATTCTGTCGAGGACTAATGTCATTGCTCCCCGGGTGGCCCAAGGCATCCCCAGCTGATCATGTGACCAGCCAGACTCCCATTCTTCCAGGTCAGAGAGAAAATGATCTACTTTTTAATCTTGGTGTGGTAGATGGGACTAAGGAATGAAAGAGTTGGGGTTTGTCATATTATTTCTTTACTTTGTACTCAGTAGATTATATTGACAGGCGTTGAGTAAATCCAGTGGAAAAATGAACTCTCCATACTCTAGTAGACATTGAATAATTTGAGCAGAATAACAGAGAGAAAAGGAAAATGACTAAATAACATTTTAGGAAATAAGCTACATTTCCTAGACGTGGGATTTGGCAATTTGGGATGGATGGAGAAATGAACTTTCTGTATCTCTCTGAAACAGGTGAAATTGACATTCTGGAACAAAAATCTAACTATGAAAAAGAAAACTCTTTATTTCAAGTCTATACTTGGGCAACAGTTTGGGGCCAGGAGAAATAAAAGACCTTAACAGGTCCTCTGTAGCCCTCTCTGACTTCTAGGCATCTGAGTAATCACAGACACCCACACATTGTTTTAAAACCCTCCAGAGAGAGAAAGGGAGAAAAAATGTCTTTGATAGGATCAGGTGCGTTCAGGGCCGTATTGCTGTTGACAGAAAAATGTCTTTGTTTCCACTGGTTACACATTCTGATGTCTGACCTACATCCCTTCTGATGAAATTCAAACCAAACCCTTTTCTTTCCCAGTCCCCATTGGAAACAGAAAATAGATATGCATTTGTCACACTTTAAAGAAATCTTCATGTAAAAAAATTGCTTTTTAACACATTTCATGCAATCACGTCTTCCTTGGAAATTTTCAGTGCCTTTTTTTCTATTTGTCTAAGTAGAGAAGCTATCTTTCTATTTTTTTTAATGGCTTCTTCTGAACTCCTACCGAGACCTGTTCATCTCACATCTTTAGGCCCCAAATTGGATACAAAATTTTTAATTAAGATGTGATCCAGCGAGGTATTTGCTTAGATCTTACAGATTTGGAAAAAATGCCCTTAAGAAAAGACTAGTCAAATAGAAATAATATAATCTCCTTGCCTCAGTCCAAACTTGAAGGACTCATTAGAGGATGCATGCAAGTAGGGACCAGAGGACCACGAAAATCCTGCCGGGATTGAGCGTGATTTCTGCTGAGATCACTGAGATGCCACAACATTGAGTGCTGAAAGTTTTAGCAGGAATCGTTGGTGAACTTTTCCTTTGGAATTCCGCAAGTGCTTCTTGTTACAGGCATAGACAAATGTATACTAAAAATTACATGTATAATTTAAATGTCAGCAAGAAATACTGTTGACTTCTTATGAGGAAAACCAGGCAAGTGATTTGTAAACTCTTGAAGCAAGAAATGTTGATGTCTTCTCCATCTCTTTATCCTGTAGAGCACGTTGCACCGAGATGGCCCCAGAAGTAGATACTGAGAAAGTTCTAGTTGAATCATTTAATTTGAATGAAGCTGTGAGATAAAAGGAAAAAAAAGAGGCTACTTATAAAATAAATTTATAGTACGGTCACATTATCCAGAGTAAGGTTAGTTCGGTTTGGTTTGAATTGTTTCATTTTTAGCCAGACACAGACTGTTTAGAAAGTAAGCATTTAAAAATTTGTCGAGATGTTATTTATTATTTGGTAAAAGTTGCAATGCACCAAGATGTAAGATTTTACACCCCTGAGTTTTATGGCATCACCCTTGCTAATTTATTCATGATTAAACCAAAGAACTCTCAATGAGGAGAAGTAGATTGCAGTATAAATTGGTGTCATTGTTTGTAAATGTGCTCCGCTAAGCATATATACTGCTCCACTAAGACAGCTTCTAGTACCATGCCTGGGGCTTCAATGCAATTTGCTTACGTTGAATCACTGGCTCCCAGACTCCCCTTGTGAACTGAACAGGCTTAGAAAATCGTTCTAAAGAATGCATGTTTTGTGTAGTCATAGAACAAAACTTCTCTTGGAAGCTTATTCCCCCTCACCAGGGAAGGAGTTAGTGGGAGATTCTCAATCTGGACTGCAGATGAGTGCCTTCTAGGTAATTCACACCTATAATTTACAGAAGTGGGAAGGAATGAATTCAAACCATTTTTTTTTTTTTTTTTTTTTTTGCCCTCAGAAAACTAAATGTCAGTCTCATTCCATTTCCGTTGGACGGGGAAATTGACGTAGGAGCAGCGTGAGGTAGAGTGGCATGCTGACCATAACTAGGGTCAGTCATCATCGGAGGACCCAGCAGAGAGCTGTGGGGTGCTGCAGCTGAGGAGGACTTTCTCCATCTGTTTCCCCTTGGTACCATTGATTTGTTGTCTGATTTAAATATAGAGTTCAGTATGCAGGTGTGTAAGTGCAGCATAAAAAATGGCATACTCCTTCACAGCCAAGGGGCCTTCGTCTGGGAAACTGATATAATTTATGAGAGCGAGGCAGCAGCATAAATACGTGGGGTGCTTTGTCACCGGCCAGTATGGAATTGGTCAGCTTGGAGGAGGGGAAACAGAGTCAGGGGGAAGACAGCATGCCAGGAGGAGCTAAATTGGGGCACCAGGACCTGAACCCTGGAAGCCAGTCCCTAAACATCCAGAGCTGCTCAGCAACTGCTCTCTAATTACCCTTTGTCCCTCGAGAATTCCAGAGGGGATGGGGTTGCCTCAGTGAACTTAATCTTACATGGGTGGCTGTCCTCCTCCTTTTTTTCCCTTGACAGAGGAGGGAGGGAGGGTGTCAAGGGTGATGCATCAAACTGAGGGTGACAAGAAGCTGGCGCCTTTTGCTTCACTTCCCAGCCAGGAGGGCTGACAGTGCTGGAGTGGACCATTCCGTGGAGCTCCGGGGGTCTGAATGCTCCCAGGGGTGTGTGGATGGCAATGGCCAGGATGTCCCTCCTGGTTGCGACCCATCAGAAAGTGGATACCACTGTGTCCTCTGGTTTGCCTGCTGTGCTGGTAAGGTGTGGTGACGTGTGTGTGCCTGTGTGTATGCAAAGGGCAAAGAGATGGACAGTGTTACCGTTATTCATTTGGAATTAGAATTATGGAGGCTTGCACATTTGTTTGTCTTCCAAGTTCTGGCCTCACCCACCCTTTTTTGAGGGAGAGGGGCCAGGAAGGAGGCCGTTCCCAGCCCCATGAGTCAAGGAAGGCATCGGGGGATGCTCCCACTGAGGAAGCTCAGAGCGGGTCCCGGAGAAAGGGGTGCTCCAAGTGGTGCTTCCTGGTCGATGGCACGTCGGGGTGGGCAGGCTGGAGTTGAAGAGCTTCTCAGCGTGGATAGGAAATCATGGAAATGAGGAATGATCTAGCCTCCAGCAGTGAGTCGGAGGAATAAATGAATCCCGGAAATGCAGTTTCTGTGAACTCCAGATTACTATGGAGATTGCATTGCTTTCCCAAGACTTAAAAAACGAGGAGTCAGCGAAAGCTGGGAGAGCGATGATGTATGGAAGTGAGGCGGGCCAGCGCGCCGGGAGTGGTGGGAAGGGGGCTTCGCAGGTCATTACACGGGGATTTCTCCGCGCGGAAAAAGGGATTAGCGTTTTCACCTGGTGGGGATTTCATGAGCTTTTCCCTGGCCTGCTCTTCCCCTGCCCTTTCCCAGAGAGCCCAGCTCCAGGGACAGCGCCCGCGAGGTGCTGCTGGGGTGGCGGGGCTTGTGGGCGGAGGAGGGCGGCTCTCTGGTGTGCAGCACCGGGTGTGAGTGTGGGTGAGCGTGTGCGGGAGAGGGTGTGTGAGTGGGTGGGTGGGTGTGAAAATGGGAGAAAGTGTGAGCGTGTCACAGTGTGTGTCACTGTGAGTGGGCGAGTGAGAAAGTGGGTGATTGCGTGACTGTGCAAGTGTGTGAGTGTGGGGAGTAAGATTTGTGTGAGTGTGCAAGTGTGTGAGTGTGGGGGAGTGAGGGGAGGAGTGAGAGTTGTGTGATTGTGTGTACACACACGTGTGCACACAGGGCGGGCCGCGCTTGGCATTTGAGGAGGGGCTCGGAGGTCCTCCTGGGCTGGCCGCTGTCCTGGGAGCAGGGCACCAGGGCACCCTGCGAGTTTTCACCTTGCCAAGGTATGCCAGAAGCAGGACTCCAGCTTCCTTGCCAACGTGTGCGGGAAGCAGGACCCCAGCTGCAGTCCAGGGAGGAAAAGGGGGGTGCTCACAGCTGGGGCGAGTCCCTGGAGCCCACAGGCAGTGACTTGCCCCAGAATGAGCTTGAGAGAGTCTGGGGATGGAGAACACTGGGGATGCTTGGTGTGGTGCAGAGGTAGGAGGATGTGGGTGCCTGTGAGGTACCGGTGCGAGGTTTGCCACGTGTTATCCCCGGATGAAAGAGCGTGCACCACTGTTTTAGGCCAGGATAGGGACAGCATGTCCAATTACACAGGGCTCTGCCCACCTGCAAGATGCAAGGGGGCCCTGTCTCCGATGTCCCCTGACCTGACAGTCCTGCCACCTGCCAGCCTCGCAGTGGCCAGCCCCGCCTCCAGCAAGCCCCACCCCTAAGAGCCACACCCCCAACAGCCCACCCTCCTGCCAGCCTTGCCCTCAGTCCTGCCCCCTGCCGGCCTTGCCTCTGCCAGCCAGAGCCAGTCCCCCAGCAAGCCCCGCCCCCTGCTGGCTCTGGCCCTTCTAAGGCCCACCCTCAGGCAGTCCCGCCCCCTGCCAGCCCCACCACTGATCATCCCCGCCCTCAGGCAGTTTTGCCCCTTGCCAGCCCCACCTCCTCCAGCCAGAGTGAATCTCTTAGTAAGCCCCACTCTCTTCCAGCCCCACCCTCAGGCAGCCCCACCTGCTTCCAGCCTTGCTGAGCAGTCCCGCCCCTGCCACCCACATGGGTTCCTGGGTCTTGCCCCTGACTACCAGGGTGACCCCAATGCCTCCGAGACATCCTTCTGCCCTAGAACAGCCGGGAGAGCAGAGAGAACAATTTAAATGCTCAAAAAGACAACTCTTTCTTACTGTTTTTGCTTTGCCCAGGGAATTGCAATCAGTTTCAATACACAGTTAATAAAATGAGAGGCATTCAGTGTGGATGTGGGTGTCAAGGGAGAGGGCTCAGGCTTGTTTTTGCCTTTTAGTACCAGTTCCTATTGTTTGGAAAACACGAGGTGGCTTCCGAGAACAGGCCTTGGCCCTCGCCTGCCCTGGAGCCCCCTGTCCAAGGGCCGCCGTGCCTCACAGGCAGGTGCATTGCTCTTGTTTTAATGGTGGCCTTCATGGCAGTGGGACGCCTCCCTCCATGACTGTCCCCAGGTATTGCCTATGGTGTTATAGTGTGGGGGCCTCAGGGAAGGGTAGGTGACCTGTCCACATTTAACATAATTGTAAAGCTCATTGAAGAAAAGAGGACGAAGGAGTGACGTCCAAGTTTATTGAGCTTTAGGAAGAGAACAGCCAGATTTCGTTTTGAGATTTTCTCTTATTTGCTGGAAGTCTGTTCAAATCTTATGTCTCTTCTGGGTTATTAAACGGTCAAGGTTGTTTCTGGATCCCCACAAAAATGTGAGAATACAAAGTCCCCTTGGGATGTGCAGTGGTACCCATAGTCCTCGTGGTTGGAGGATAAAGGGGTCCCTAGAATGATGGAGTAATAAGGGCAAGGTGTTTGGAAGCAAATGCCGAGAAGAAATGCTCCCTTATGCCGTAAAGGCCAGGAGATTGTGGTGGTCAGGCTGAGTAGATGGATGGGAAAGGAGGAAGTAAAGAGCACACACCGGCTTTTGGAAGCAGATAGCTCACAGCATTTGAAGAGGGCATTGCCATGACTCTGGCCTGCCTCTCTCATTGGGGAATCAAATATTTAAAAAAAAAACTTATATATCTTTTAGAGTGATCTTCTTTGGTAATTTTTAGTATATAAAAAAGAAAAATAGGGAAGAAACCTTCAAGTTTCTACTTACATTTCCTGAATTAAATAGTTTACATCCGTAGAAGAAAATAAATATTCATGCAAAGCTATACAAATTCCTTTGCAGGTTTTTAGTAACTATTCTAACAGAAATGTATTTGTAGCTAAAAAATGAAGTGTTAAGCATGTTTTAAAAACGGAGCATTGATTTTCTACAGCAGGGATATTTAGAGTCTTCTTTCCCCTGGTTACACTCATGTGCATTTGCTTAAATCCAGTGGCCTCTGGCCGCACCCGCCTTTGCATCATGACTTTGTCCAATCCTGCAGGTGTTAATTTAGGGCCCAAGGGACCAGTTTGGAGCACGCAGCCATCCTGAGTAATTCACAGTCCATTAGACAGCGGTCTGTGGGGGATGTGCTGAGTCCACACACTGATGTTCCAGGAGGTTCTTGCAACTTCCCCACCTTGCAGCTGCCTCTCCAGCACCTTACTCTCAGTCCTTCCCCACAACTACTCTCCATCTTTAACTTATTACACTCCCTGTCTTAGTCCCTTTGTGTTGCTATAATAAAATACCTGAGTCTGGATAATTTATAAAGCACAGAAATTTGTTTTCTCTCAGTCCTGGGGTCTGGAAAGTCTGAGGTCGAAGTGCTGGCATCTGGCAAGGGCCATCTTGCTGTGTCCTCCATGGCAGAAGGTGGAAGAGAACGAACCTTCTCCTGCAACCCCATTTTTTTAAATTACATTAAATGCATTTATAAGGGTGGAGCCTCATGATTTGAACACCTCCCAAAAGGCCCACCCCCCAAACACTGTTGCATTGGGGATTAAGTTTCCAGCACATAAATTTTGGGGGGCACATTCAGACCATAGTACCTCCCAAATCTATAAGGCCAGCTCTACTTTGCTCTCAGCTCTATCTTTTCATTTGCAATTGTCTTTTAAATCCCACTTAAATGTCCTGTCACATTTTATCAACAATAACTTACTTCACTGGGCTTCCTTACACACACTAGTTCCTATTCCTGACTTCTGATTTTTATTAATATCCCTGTTCTTCTAGTTATCCATCTTTGACACTTATAATATCTCTTTCATTTACTACATATAGTAAAGTGACCACATTTTGACAATTCTTTCTCCAGTGTAAGTGTGGTGTCCTATAACTAATGCCCTTTTCTTCCTATAGCCATCACTTGCATTCTCCATGATTGGAACAGTCCCCTGGTGTGCCCCACACCTGCTGTTCTCCTCTCCAGCATCTAATCCGTCCTACCCACTGCCATCAGATCACTATGGAGAGCCCAGGCCTAATCATGTCAGTTCCAGCCTATCAGATGTTCATTGTCAGTTTAATCACAGAATTGGCTGAAGTCCTTTATGCTCTAATTATTCCATCATCCTCACCCTCTTCTCCTACATGCAATTGACACTACGACCAAATGGGGTACTTGCTCTTCCTCCAGAAAAGCTCTAAACGTTTTTGTCTCCTTGCTTCTGTAAGGCAGTTCCTCACCCTATAAGGGGCCCATTCTGTCCCTGAAATTCTCATCCCTCATATTTATCTCTTGAAATACTGTCCATTATTTAAAATATGGGTCCCATACCTTCTTTTTCACAAGATTTTCCAATTTTCTTAACTTGAAGTCATAGCTCTCTCCCCCTACCTCCTCCTTCCCCGGTATACTTGGTAATTCTATATTCACATTATTCACACACATGCATCCAAACATTTTTCTTATCCTTCTACTAAATATGAAATATCATAAGTAGAAGCCACTCCTGCTTCACGGCAGCAGTCTCCTACATAACCACAGAGTTTAGACTTCACTAAAATGTAAGCTTTGTTTTTGTCAAGGTTGTATCTGAATCAGTGTCTATATCAGGGCCTGTAACCTAGCAGGGGTTTCAAGAGTGCTGATGCAATGAACAGATGAATGAACTCTTGTGAAGCAATCGATCTAGCACCAAGATTGATCCCGTCTTCTTACAAACACATCTTTAGGCTGTCCCCCCGTGTCTTCTTTCAAAGTTGACACTGATATTCGTTTAAATTTTATTTCACCTGAATAAAAAAATATAGTGTGAGAATGATCTGCT
Organism: Gorilla gorilla gorilla; assembly: GCF_029281585.2. Taxonomy (NCBI): domain Eukaryota; kingdom Metazoa; phylum Chordata; class Mammalia; order Primates; family Hominidae; genus Gorilla; species Gorilla gorilla. Next base: position 162,840,092 of record NC_073230.2, read on the forward strand.
GAGAGCCCAGCTCTCCTTAAAAAAACTCTGCCTCAAAGATTCTTTAAATTATATTCTTGATGAAATTTGTATTCTTCGTGATGTATCAACCTCAGCAGCAAATGACAACAAACCACAGCTGGTTACTGTTTGAACTCAAGGTTGTAAACTCAAAGAGTGTGTGTGCATTTCTCCCCACCCCACCCCATACAACCTGCTTCATCCTCATGCGTGTGTAGATAGCAGGTCAACCAAGGCTAGAAATCATAATGGGTGTGAGTTCTGGTTCCAGAGTTATATCACCTCAATGATGTTATTCATTTCATTCCTCTACCCTTGCTTGAGTAAAGCTAATCATTTTCTCATCTTCCCCAGATCTCTTTGGGGTTCTAAACCAAGTTGAAAAGTAGACCACAGTTAATATGCCCTCTTTCCCGGCCACCCAGTACATCTCCTGTCTTTAGCCAGGGAAGCACCTGTATGCCCCAATTCTGGCCAATCTTGGCTAAGGTGCCAACTCTAACGATTCTAGAAGCTGTTGGTTAAGTGTGTTGCCTGATCAGGGATACTTCCTTACAATGAGGGAGTTATGAAGAAGCTATTGGATCAATAAGCTAATATTATAGAATTACACTATCCAGTACTAGATCAGGAAGCAACCTTATAGGTACATATTCTAACTCCTTTTATAAGTGAATTAAGTGACCTCTCTGGTTGAGTGATATAAGATCTAGTCCAGGCTGTGCCACTAACTCCCAATTCATGTGTATTTCACCATACCATCTGCCTTTCCTCTAGAGTCTCCAAAGAACAAAGCTACAATGAGGGAATAAAAAAGTAGAATTCACAATTTGAAGAAGGCAGTTCTCTCAAACCATACCATGTAATAGCAACTTCTCTGCCTAGCCATGGTGCCAACCCCATCAATTTTCAATAAAACTTCACCTGTAATATTCAAGGAGTAGTGGAGTGTGTGATAATGCACTAGATTGAAAGTTACCCAAGGGCTAATTTTTAAAAAATCATTTTTCATATCCAATATTAAATTGGTTGTTAGTTCTTTTCTATATGTCTGTGATAACCTTTGTACCCTGGCTAGCAGGGTCTAGAAAGAGCCATCCATCTCAACAACAGGGGATTTAGACTTGCAGGAAACATACAGCTTGAGTGATTTGGCTGTATCTTTAATGATTCCTGAACATCTGCCAGAAGTTGCTCATTTCAAGTAAGTCAGTGATTTAAACTTATTTTTCTGTTTTGTTTCTTTCTATTAAAAGCTTCTCCTAAAATTTTAATTTCATGAGAAACTCTGATTAGTTGGGAAGTAATTTTTTTTAGTTATAATACAAGTCAAAATTAATATTGACTTAAGGTATAAATTAAGTTTATACTCTTGTAGTGCCTATGAAAGACTAAAATTATGCTGTTCATAAAATGTTCCTACAGATAAGTTTCACTTAACTGGTTTTAGAAGATGCTTTTGGGCCTTTTTATTTGCCCTAAGCAGACATTTGGACTCCCTTAGGTGAAATGTGCTCCAGCATTAGACTGCTTTATTTACTTTGAGTTTGTCTTCTCAATATGTGATTCTTAGAAACTTCAAAAGTACAATGTCTTTTACATTTATAAGTAAATAATTGAGGGACCAGCCTGCCTGGAGCAAAGGAATCAGAAAAAAACAAATCTCAGAGTGACCGGTGACATGGAGTCTGTGCTTCAGTGCAGTTATAGAAGTAAATCACAGATTGAGCTCTGAGCTTCCCAGTAGCCATGGCAAGGAGGGAAAGCCATTGAGGTGCTATTCACAGTAGCCACTGATAAAAACAAAGCAGCCATTCACTAGCCATTTCCTGCTAGTGAAACATAAGGACAGTTTATCCTGTGAGTTCTTTTAAGAAGGAATGTAGAGGCCGGGCGTGGTGGCTTATGCCTGTAATCCCAGCACTTTGGGAGGCTGAGGTGGGTGGATCACAAGGTCAGGAGATCGAGACCATCCTGGCTAACACGGTGAAACCCCATCTCTACTAAAAATACAAAAAATTAGCCAGGGGCGATGGCGGATGCCTGTAGTCTCAGCTACTCGAGAGGCTGAGGCAGGAGAATGGCGTGAATCCAGGAGGCAGAGCTTGCAGTGAGCGGAGATAGCGCCACTGCAGTCTGGCCCAGGTGAAAGAGTGAGACTCCATCTCAAAAAAAAAAAGGAAAAAATGAAGAAGGCAGATGCAATGTGACAGAGATTTAGTAGGTGATGTGCTTGATTAACACCCTTCAACTAGAAAAAAAAATTAGCTTCTCTTAGAATGTGCTATCGGCATATATTGGCATACGGTAATTAAGTGTAATTGAGAAAAGGTAATTCTGAGAGGGAATAAAAGCACCAGATGGGAGATATGGCATTCACTCTTACCTAAGTCCTACCTACCTTCAAGACCTGGATGAAACATCACTTCCTCCAAGGAGTCATTGACAGACTTAGGCCACAGTGATCATTGCTGCTTCCAAACATCTATGGCATTTGTTGACCAAGCTATTTATGTTATACTATAAGGAAGCGTTGACAAAAACGTGGCAGTTTTGGTATCTGGGCAACATTCTGCAGGGGCTAGGATTGTGTCATTTATTGTAGTAAATCCAATGTCTCATTCATTTCCTGTCACCCAGTAGGCCCTCAGGTTTGTTGCCATGAATGAGTTAACAGATGGCACTGACTCTTGGTGGCACTGGAGACTGCAGCCATCAGATGAGGTTTCAAGAGACACTCCACTGTGATGACACATCCTGAAGACAGGGAAACTAATGCCCTTTGAGAAGTACAAATGTCTATTTTTATTTCATGTAGTACTGGCTTGAAAAGATACAAATTCATTTAGGATGAAATAAAAGTGTTCTGTATTTGAACTTTTTTTAAAATTATTATTTCTTGGAGGTTTTTATTAGGAAACCAGTTCCTCCTGTCTTAGAAAGATGTAGGGATGGAGAAGTTCTAAAAATTCTGGGCCTATCCTTCAAGGTTCAATCTCATAGTTTCTTCCTCAGGAAAACCTCCTCTGGCCATCCTAGCAGATAGACATGGCACTTCCATGTCTGTCCAGTTCCCCCAAAACATGACCTAAGGCTCACCTGGAATAAGCAGTCTTCTTCTGTGTAAATATTTTATAACTATAGCCTATTATAAACTATTTGTTTAGAAAAAAGACTGGAAAAGTACACACCAGAATGTAGGGTGTGTATTTTCCCTTCAAACTCATTTACCTTTGCAGCCCTCTTGAATAATGTCCTTCCAAGCCTTTTGAATAACTTTTATGTTGTCGAATGTTTAAATCGTCTCCAATAGTGGTAATTTTTACAGTCTACAAACAACAAAAGGTAATTCAATGTCAAGAACAATTGATAAAATAGATATTCAAAGTGGTTGATATGGTGAGATGAGGTTTGGTTTCAAAAAAATGGTTGTTCTAAAAGGAAACCAATCATGTCTATGTATGTTATATGAATGTTGAGCTCTGTTTGGAGTTACCCGCATCATGAAGGTGCCCTCAACCATAGCAGTGTCACTAAAATAAATGACAAGGCAATTTTTTGGAAGGTAATATTGTCTCTGAATTTAAAAAATGGAAAATCTGTATGCCTCTCTCTCTCTCTCTCTCCATTCAATGACACTAATGACTACTTCAGGATGTCTGAATATTGTACTTGCTTATATATGTTCATTGCAACCACCATGGCAATGAAACATGACAGGTCCTATAGTGGAAATCATGGCGTGGTCCTCCAAGGTTAAATTGGAGGGAAACCCCACCATGAAATGCAGTGGCTAGATGCTAGATCTTCACTCCACTCCCCACTCACCAGCGCTGCTTCTGGCTTTGGGATTGAGCTCCCTTCTGGGTGAAGCTCAGAAGAGCTCAAACTTTTCTGAGCCAAGGTCAAGCTGGGAACCTTGTTACTCTATTTTATTTTTAAATATTCACTTCCCATTATGTCTGAGTCTTCAGCCACGTCTTGTTTATCTGGTGAACGAGTAAATAACACACAGTTTCTATGTCAGTTTCATTCATCCCATGTTTTATTGAGCACCTGCTGTAAGCCAGGCATTCACCTGGTGATCACTTAAGGCCCATCTCCTTGCTTCCAGCTTGCTTCCCTATAATAGAGGATTTTTTATTCTCTTTGAGTATGAGGGTGCCCAGCACACACACACACACACACCTGTTTTGTATTCAAACTGAGAATGCTCATTTATACACAGCTCTCCTCTTAAGCACACAAAAATTAAGGCATCCAACAATCAGATAAGGCAAATGCATTTATCAAACATCCAACGACAAAAAGCTCCTAGACGTCTACTACATGCAGCACTGCTGTTCGGGTGCTGGGGTTATAGCAGGCTACAAGAGAGGCAGGTCTGCGTTCATGCCACCTACATTTTAATAAGAGCATAAAAGAATAGAGAAGCACTGGGCAGCTGCTGAGGAGTGCTAAGGAGAAAAATCAAGGGAGGAACAAGGAGTGATGAGGAGTGTTGATTTCAGAAGTGAGATCATGGAAGGTCGCCCTGTTGAAGGGACATGTGAAAGAGAACCTGAAGAAAGGTCCAGCACCATCAGGATGTCTCCGCAAAGGTGACAGTGTCTTGTCTAGGTCTGCCTTGCCACCGGGTCACCGACTGTGAGAATTGGAAGGAACATCAGCATCCTTCATTTAACAGTTAGGAAAATAAGACCAAAAAGAGGTTACAGTCCAAGTTCAGCTTCACAAAGACGTATCTCTAGATAGAAGGGAAAAAAAGGAGACCAAGAAAATGTTAAAAGTTGACTATGCTTAGAAACTGCCAAAAATATTTAACAAAATGTGCCAGAACTAGCTGAAAAATAAGTTCCTGAATATTCAATCAAATATTCTATATTTAATTTCATGGTATAAGAATGCAGTAATCGAATAAATCCTTGCTCTTCTCAGCAACCACTGACATTGTTTTATAAAGTTGATCCACATCCTATCTTTAGGTTGTAGAAAAGGATGCTAGGGGAGCTGTCATCCCAGACCCTTAAATGTAGTTAATCCCCTGGTACCAAGGCTCAGAATCTTCAGGACATCTGCCTCTACTACCTTATGCTAGACCTTAGTATCCAGGGAGAATGACAGCAACATCGTGGTCATGGTTCTGAGGAAAGCAGTGGAATGCACATCAGAGGAAACCAACTAAACACTCACCTGTAATGAGATGGGAAGTGATTACACTATTTTTCTTCATGGTATTTATAGTTTTAAGGAACAGCTCCCTGTAAGTGACATCTACCCACTGCCCTTTATCCTCCTATTAAAGCTTTTGTAACAGATGGTGTTTATAGAATTGGCTACTCTTTGACTGTTAGCACTGTGAAGACATGAGTCTATGAAGAATGTACCCCAATTTTCATTACATCCCAGACTAAAGTGCTAAGTAGTGATCTTTTGAATAAATGGAATCCCATTCATAGAGAGTCAATTATGCCTTTGCGTTAACACACATCATCTTTTGTTCATTAACTCAGAAACTAGAGTGAGCTGGCAGCCTGAGAGCCAAAGAGCTTCTGTGAGACTCTCAAGTGACTTAACGTGGCTGGCCGATGACTGATTCCTTCCAGGTGAAGCGCTAAGCTCCATCATGCCCCTGTCCAGCTATGGCAGGGTTCCACGTGGGCAGCCCCGCTCTCCTCTGGGAGGAGCATTGGGCACCACGTGAGTTGAGTTTGTCCAGGACCTGAGCTGTATTGTTTTGTGATGTGGGACAATCTTCTCGAGCAGTATCAATGCTTCTGAGTCACAAGGGTCAAAAGAGAGTTATTTCCCTGGGGCTACAACTTTCTGAGTTTGCACAACTTCCAGATGCAGAATTAATTTCCTGAGGTCATCTGCAGCATGGTGCAGATAGGTCACTTACCCTGCAAGCAGTTTGGAAACCTGATATCTAGAATTGTTGACTATTCTGTGAAACTTGTTTCTCATATCTTATTTCTCCACAATGTCTTGCCCCATCACATCTGCAAGGCTTTGTTTGACCTTATGGGCACTGAGTAACTTTTTCCTTTTCTGAATGCATTTGGCATTTACTGTTGAAATCTATGGCTTCTTTAGTGAGTACTTGCCGAGTGCTCACTGTGTTCCTCTGAATGGAGGTAGAGTCCTATGAAGGATAACTCCTTAAGGCAGGGGCTATTTTTATGGTTTAGTATCTATCTTTGACTTCAGTTTGGCTGGAGAAATAAGATACATTAAAAAAAACTTGGCAGTGGGGGGTGGCTCACGCCTATAATCCCAGCATTTTGGGAGACCAAGGCAAGTGGATTGCCTGAGCTCAAGAGTTTGAGATTAGCCTGGGCAACATGGTAAAATGCTGTCTCTACTAGAAATACAAAAATTAGCTGGGCATGGTGGTATGTGCCTGTTGTCCCAGCTAATTGGGAGGGTGAGGTGGTAGGATTGCTTGAGCCCGGGGAGGGGGAGGTTACAGTGAGCCAAGATCGCACCACTGCACTCCAGCCTGGGTGACAAAGTGAGACCCCCATCTCAAAGAAAGAAAGAAAGAAAAAAAAACTCAAGCTCCTCAAAGGTGGAAAATATATATATAAGATAGCTGGGAAAATAAGACTAAGTAAATTTGCTTTGCAATGTTTACAATACCATATGTGTTTAGTGTCTGGATGAAGAATGAATAGGTTCCGGGCATGATACTATTTTCTTTGAGCACAAATATGTTTTATGGTTGTCAGAACCAGTGTGGAAAATTACTAAAGAAACTAAATATTCTTTCGCAGATGCAAAATATTTTGACATTTTCATTTCAAATCAAGATGCTGGAATAAGGATTCCCCCAAAACCTGTAAAACTCAGCGCAGAGCCCAGCAATAGATGGGGTTGTGTGTCCTTGCTAGCTCCTTGCGGATTGGGGGCCAGCAGCACCGAGGATGGCTTTAGCTCCCTGTCTGCTGAGAGCAGGATGAAATCAATGACTGACTGACGTCTCCTAAGTGCCTGATATATGGTTGCTGATGCAGAGAGGTTCTGGTGACATCCCACACTGAGGGATGCTTATGGAGGGCCCAAGTAGGCGAGAGAATGCACCCTGCGTATGTATGTGGAAGCCAAGGATCCAGCTGGCAAGTTGGCACCAGCCAGGCTGAGTACAGAGGTTCCAGTCTCTATATCAGAAGAGCCGAGTTTCCTGACCTAGAGAAGTTATTTTGGCTTCCAAGTTTTCATCTTTAATAAGAAGGGTTTGGAATAAAAGAAGGAATACTGACAATAGCTGACGTTTCCTGGATACTTATGGGTGCCAGCTGCTCTTCTTCGCGTATTCATCTGTGCAATCCAAACAGCACTCTATGACTAGAGGCCACTGCGACCTCCCTTGTCTAGGCATAAACCTGAGTCCCTGGCCCAGGGTCACAGCTGGCAGGCTGGGCACTGATGGACTCCAGGCTTTAAGTCACATTGCTACGCTGTACTCAGTGTATCTGCCACCCGGGCCCAGACCCAGAGATCCACCCTAAGGGCGAGGATAAGGAGACAGAGGACAGGCAGATGACAAGGTGGGGGCAGTTCTCATGAAGGGTTTCCTTCTTGGACACTGATTTCTTCCCAGGATGCCTGAGGATGCTGCCCAGCTCCTTCCATCCCTGTCCTCCTCACCTCTTTCCACATCCCCTGCAGATCAGCCCAGCAGTGAGGCACAGCCTAGGGTCGGATGTCCCATAGATCATCATGGAAGCTCAGAAGCAATCCGTTCTTCATTTTAGAGGCTCCTCTCCGTCAAGATTCTGGAAACACAGGAGAACACTGTGACCTTTCTCAGAGGATGTTTTCCTAACATGCCTGGGAGGAAGACTTGAATGGTGGTGCGAATCTCAATGTCTTTTCATGCCCTAATCAATAGCTCATCAATTATGTATGTACTTATGTACGTAAACCCTGTTACCATCCTGTGGAGAGGATAGGACTTGGTGATGTTCAACTATTGAGCTCTTTCTTCAAAGTCTTAAAGGAAGTTCAGTACATAAAACCATGGCAGCGGGTTGGCTCTGGCAGAGTGGAGTCAGTCAGACATCTGGAGCGCTGTCCTCACTCTGCCTCCCCACCCTCGGGCATGCTTGTTGGAACTGACAGCTCCACTGCTGGCAGTTTATAAATCTTTCCAGTGTTTTCATTGAGGGTTGTCAAAATGTTAAGGCATATTAGGCCATCATGGAGCAAGGTAACCTCCAAGGCCTTTACCTCTTCTAAATAATGCTTTATTCTCTTTTCTTCTGGTCGTGAAGATACAGTTGGAAATTCCTACAGATTGGCTTTGCTTGAAAGGCTATTGTAGACCATTAATGGGCGAAATCCCTGTATTTGAAATTGTAAGATGCAATGAGGGAAGGCAATCCACGTGATTTCCTTGTGTTCCCCTAGTGGAGTGAAAGCAGATACTGACGATTGTTTCCTCATTCGTGGTGGCATCTTGAGACGGTTTGGTAACATCCAAGCTGTGCAGATGTTACCACGGAGCATGGAGGCTTTTCTGAACTCCTACAGGTTTCATTGTCTGTGCCACTTTTTGGTACTTACCATTTACGTATTTGAACTGTGTATTGTTTCACAGGTGTGTGTTTTCCAAGTTGCCACTCTACCAACGCTTTTTGTATATTCCTGAGTTCAAAAAGCACTTTAAGTAAACAAACCGACAAAAGCATGCAGTTTAAGAGGAGGAAACAGGAAGATGGCTCACATGTAGCTTGAGTGAACAATCACATTTAGCACAGTGCAGGCTTTCAGTCTCTTCATGTCATGCATATTTTTGTATCCTACGGACAATGATCCTTGACTGCTTTTTTAGGCCTCTTACCAGCTTCCTCCTCTGAAGTGTAGTAAGTAGCTTCCTATATAATATAATTTGTAGATGACTAAAAGCAAGGCCTGATCCCACATATCTCTTTTATAGACCTGCTACATTGCCAGAAAGGTCTTCATTGCTCAACCTTACACCCCTCAAGGATAAAAGCTTTCTCAACCACAAGAATTCCTGCAGAATTTGGCTATGTCTCATTCATTATTGTGCGGGGTCAGTCGCTGGCCCAATACCTAGGCTATAGTAGGTATCTCTAAACTATTGGGAAACCTGTAGTCATTTGGTGGCTTATTTTTCAGTGAGTGCAGATAGGAGATGGAATATGGATGGATCTAGATGGATAGAGTTGGATCACAAAGTGAAAACCATCACTTGGTGGGACCATGTTGGGGAGGATCCTGAGGATGCTGAGGTCAGTCCGTGACATCTATGACAGGCACATGAGGGAGGGGCCATGTCATATGTGTCTCAATTTGCCATCTCTGCTTAGAGCCTGAGTGACTGCTTGAAAAGGTAGGCCCAAGCCCAGAGGACAGAGCATATGAAGGTGGATTTGACTGAGAGAGTTGGTAACACACTTTCTAAGAGAGAAATACAGATGACAGGAGCACCCTGCCTCTGCCCGTGGCCCAGCTCTGCTTGAGTCTGTCACTGTCTCCTTTCCTGGAAATGTCAGTGTCACTTCCCTCATGCGTTTTGGAGCCTTGAGTTCAGGCTAAAACAGGGCCTTTTGAGGGGAGGAGAAAAAAGGAAAGAGGGCAAAAGAATGAAGTGTGATTTCTTAAACAGGTTTTCAAGAAAGGAGAAAAGGGCCTTCCTTAATTTTGAGACTTCCAAAAGGTTAGGCTACATGTAAAGGGAAAGGTGAGGTTGATGCTGGTTTTACAAGAACTGCTTTGCTCAGTTCTACTTGGTTCTCATCAACGTAGGTGACCCGCAGAACTCCTTATGAAGCAGTCTAATGGCTGCAGGATAGCATCCAAAGTGACTGCTTAGAGCTTATGAATCTTCACTAATGTGTGTGTCCCAGATAACAGGATGGAAGGAAAAAAAATGAAACCTGTGTAGACACTGAGTATGTTAGTTTGGAACAGTGAGGAAAGCTTTAAGAGAGAAATCAGTATTATATCAGTTTAGCCAGGCTCACAATCAATAGTCATTTGATAAAAGCTGAGCGTATGTGACACTCTCCTAACAGAGAGTCCTGTGATTCTTTGGGGATGTCTTTGCTGGTGTATCATATAGCTATTGCTATGCAAGCACCCCAAGACTTAGTGGGCTTAAGACAGCATCATGTTATGAAAATCATGCATTTTCATCTTTAATAAGAAGGGTTTGGAATAAAAGAAGGAATACTGACTATTCCTCCTGAATATTGGATGATCTGGGGTGTGCCTCACTGTGTGTCAGCTCACTGGCTTGCTTGCTTCTGCCTGGGCAGTGGCCTTGCCAGGGGCATCTTTTCTGAGCAGGGCTGCTCCATGCATCTCTCCTTCTCTGCCTCCTGGGACTAGGAGGCATGGTCCTTGCATGGCCATGACAAACGCATGCAAGCTCTCCTGAGACCTAAGCTCAGAACAGGCCCTGGAACTTCCCCCTCATTTCTGTGGCTCCAAGCAAGCCACATGGCCAAAGAATGGGGAAATAGGCTCTATCCCTTTTGCAGAAGTAACTGCAATGTACACAGACTGTAAGTAAAGGGAACCATGAAGAATTGAGGCCGTTAGTGCAATTAACATGCTTAGATTACTCTTAAGCTCTTATTGTTGCTATTAGTGATCTCTCTGGACCCTGGAAATGTCCAGCAAGCCTTTAGGATGGGTAGCTGTAGTAGAAGCATGAGTGGATTGTCATGACCTGCTTTTACCCTCACTGTCAATGTTTTTCTTTCCATACATTGTTGAGGTTAAGATTGCTGAATGGTAAAGAAGTATAATTTTTGAAATTGTTTTCTGTCATCAGTTAGTAAATCAATCAACATTTACTGCACAGCTACCAGAGGAGAAGCACCTGCTACTTCCTGGGTTCATGGAGACGTAGGGGTGAGGAGGGTGACATTTACTGAGTAATCACTTCGTGTCAGGAACTGTGCCGAGAACCTCGTAAACTCCAAATTAATTGAGATAGACATTTTGGTGGGGAGATATCTATGCATTGTTTTATTGTTAGATCAGGCATAATATATCCAAAGTGTAAAGTCTTTGGAAACTCTCGATGAAGGAAAGGGATTCAGTTTCCAAGGTGTGGGCTAGAATGCAGAAAATAAAAATGTGTAAGTGAAGGTTTTCTGTGGCTTTCGTAATGGCTGTATTTTTGATACATAATAAACAATGATAAATCGTTGTTCTTTTAACTCTGAATTTTTTTTAAAAGATGTCACTGTGCACAGTTTGAAGCTACAAAGATTGCCTTCGAGAGGGAGGAGTCATTTCTCCACGTCTCTATAACATTATGTGGAATGTTGTCTGTCAGCTTTGGACTGTAGTTTATATGTCAGTGACTGTAGTTTATATGGAGAATTTTGTTTAACTTTTCATTTGTTCCCAATGTTACAATTTTGCTTTCTCGTAGATATGCATATGGAACCAATGCACTAATAAGGTTCATTTCTCCTAATATATGCTGTCTGTACATTTGTCGCCTATAATAGTTGTTAATGGTTTTAAAGAGGGTCATGATAGTCCATTATGTCAAAAGATGCCATTGCCTTCTGTCTTTTTCTGTGCATTCCTGGTTTTGAAAATGAGGGTACAATCAGACCTGAAAAAAAAAAGCATATGACTTTGTTTCATGACCTACAAAAAGTAATGGTAAGCAAGATGCAAATTCTTATTCTGCAAAGGTATATACACTGTCAAACAATTGAAAGAAGCCAAGACTATCTGAAAAGGCATATTTTTCAGATTTCATCTTGGAGACCTTTAATCACAGTTCCTACCCCAAGAAAATAACTAATTTGCTCTAGCCTTATGGAATAGCCTTGAATGGCTGCCTGGGCCATCTGAGAAGTTGGCCAGTCCTATCCAGGGCTTCCCCAGTTGGCCTGGCTTTGCTCAGGGGCCGGGGGCTGAACTTTAGCAGGTTCCACTAGTGCTGTTGGGAGCTCCACAGAGAAAGGTCAAACACTTGGTGGTTTGTCCTTGTGGTCAGACCCTGGGATTTGACTTTTAAGAATACTCTGAAAATGAAAATGGATTTCCTGGGAAGGAAGTATGTGAAGTCATTAACATTAATTAATAGCTTATCGAAAAATTAGGCTTTCAGGCTGGAAGAAAGTAGGCAGGCCTGAAGAAGGGAGCTCAGGAAGGAGAGCTGGATGGACCACAGCAGGGAGCTGGCCCAGAGGCAGGTGACATCGCCCAGGAGGCTGGACCTAGGGGATTGTGGTTCTGTCAAGAAAGGATGGTTGCTGGTGGGGGCTGGGGGGCTGTGGGGGCTGGGGGTGCTGGAGCAGGGAGGTGTGACCCACCCCAGGGAATGGGAGGAGAGAAGTGGGTAGGGTTTTCTTGGACTCTCACTTCACCTTCCGGTTGGACGAGCTGCAAGCATGAGCTTCTAAGCTTTGCATCCCAAAGTGTTGGCGGCTATGGAGATCCTGCGAGCCTCACTGCCGCCATTCCCCATGGCCACTCAGCCAGCACTTCCTAGGCGCTGAGCTCCGTGAGGGACTTTTTTCCTGCTCACCTTATCTCAATGGGGTCAGGCAGGCTGAAGGTTCTGGAGTCTTGGTGAGGCTGTTGCTGGATTGAATATGAGCAGCTGCAGGACTGGAGGAACCCAAACCTCAGTGGAGCCTGTTCATTGAAGACCTTACTGATAGGTTAGTGCCAAGGGGTGCTGACAGGTACAGTTATGGGGAACTGGCACATACGAGGTAGCAGCATCTGCCCCGACCTTGGCCGTATAATCATCCGTGGCATTGTTGAGAACAGATAAACAGTAACCAACAGTGGGCTCACATCACAGATGTTTTCCCTTGGTGCTTGGTGGGCCCCAAGATGTTGGGGTTCAAGGTTTTTATTATGTCTAGGGAGGGCCAGAATCAGTCCTATCTGCTTGCATTGAGATGGCCTTTGTTCAAGCAAGAGGTGAAATTAAGTGTCCAGAGGCAGAAATAGATTTCACTCTGGGTTCTGTTATCCATGGTTCTTTGTAGATTCTTTCTGAATGTCCACAGGTGTGCTCAACTGCTAAATTCAGCTGCCTTTGAAATCACAAAAAGGGCTCAACAAGTGGAGATCTCTTCCACCAGCAAAGCAAAGGATTGTGTAATTCAATCACTAGGGTAGGCTCTGAGGCCACGTGGCCCGAGTTGAAAGCTGAGCTCTGCACAGACAGCTGGTGGGTCTCTGCCTAAGTTATTTTACCTATCTGTGCTGTGGTTCCTCTCCTCACCAGAAAACCGAGGCTATGGTTGTATTTGCATCATAAGGTTACCAAGAAAATGCAATAAGCTAATCTACCGGGAGCAGTTAAAAGACTATCTGCACGCAGGAAGCCCTCGATAACTAATTGTTTGCTGTAATTATTAATGGTCACCCCACATATAGGTGAGGAAATCTTGAATTGCCCTGGTTGGTGCTGCTGGGTATTTGGCTCAGGTAAGAGTGGTATAGCAGCTTGGCTTTTTTTTAGATGAGAAGCTACCTCCCCCTGAAAGGGGGCTGAGTTTTTATCTCCTACAGCTGCTCCCGTGAGAAGATATTCAGCTCTTCCCAAACTACTGGTTGTTTAGAAGGTGGCTGTGTACAGAGCCTGGTCATGCTATGGGTCACAGAGACACAGGGCCACTGCCTGCACCCACCTGGACAGCACCCTTCTGTGTGACTTCCATGGGGAGGACTGTGAGTGGTGCCCCAGTGTTGGGATAGGGACCAGATGACTGCAGAGGAAACACCATTAACATTTGTCTATTCAGCAAGCACTTTACTCTCACATGAATGTCGATGTATCTTTGGGCTTCTTATAAAAGAATCCCACATTCACTCAACATCTGTGAGTATAGACATTGTTATTTGTTCCTTTCACTTTTTAAAGTGAATTAATTTTTACAGTAGTGGTTTTCAAAGTTTGTTGTTCTTAAAAAATCACCGATCAAGCATTAAAAATGCACACACTGGGGTCTCACCCCGAGAAGCTGCTCTGCTCGGTCATTCAGGAAAACTCAGGTACCTACATTTTTAAAAAAATTCTCAGATGAGCTGCCAGGCAAAATCACCTCTAATTGCTTCTCTTGTTTAAGTTCTCCCAACAACCTGTAAGAGAAAATGGGACAGATATTCCTGTCCCCATTGTAGATGAGGCCGCAGGTACTTAGAGTGAAAATTCGTTTGAGGTCACATAATTAGTTAACATATTATTCCAGATAATCACAGATTTCTTTTTTAGCCAGCGCTCCCTACATCTCAATAGCTTCACCAAAGAATGTGTCAGAGGGCCATCTTTTTGCATCTCTGGGTTCTGCAGGGCCTGCTGCAGGAATTGGTATCCACAGGGGGTTCTGGAGCCAATCCTCCATAGATAGTGAGGTAGTTCTCCTGTGGTCACACACCTCAGGATCCTTCACAGCCAGGTGTGTGGGCAGAGGAGAGAGTGTGGTCATGCTACAGATAGCCTGGCATTGACATTCATCACTTTAGCCCGTATTCCGTTGGCCTGAACTGAGGCATACCATGCCGTGAGGCTCAGCGAGATGCAACGGAGTGTGGGCAGTGTCCTCCCGGATGTTCAGAAGAAAAGGACCCTGCTGAACACATGCAGTAGTTTCCACCACTATTAATGACCGTAAGGCAATGAATCTAAATAGTGAAAATCTTCTTTGCATGAAACCTATGCTTTTCCTGACATTGTACTGTTGCAACAATCCAGGGATGTAGTTATGTATCTGCCTATTGTTAAAGGATGATAAAACAGATTCAGAGAATTTAAGTGACTTGCAAAAGTCCACACCCCTGAGAAACAAGAGAGCCGGAGAACCCGTGGGCAGCTCTCAGCTCTGGCACCAGGGCTGTGTGGTTGGAAACATACCCATTGACCTTGGAGGTAGAACAAAGCTGGTATCAAAACTCAGATTTCTTGACTGCCATTTCAGTGTACTTTTTCCACTACAAGATATTTCTTACTGTTTTGAGCATGCTGTATTACCACAGGGACTAGCGACATAGGTTTAAGCAAGTCTTCAATGACTGAAGGAGAAAAACATGTAGTAAATATTGCTTAAATCTTTTCTCATTACCACATAGAAACACATTTCTATGTAGAAGTAGAAGACATTTCTACTTACCTATCCTGAGAAGCTTCTCTCTGAAAAGCTCACAGCAGAGTCCATCTCTCCCGCTTGGCAGCTGCAGTAAGTACAGTCGTTAGGAATATTATTTCTAACTCACAAGAGTTCTTCTGCATGTTAGCCACCCCCCAGAGAAAATAGTCTCCATTGTTGTTCTCTCTTCAGCATATCCCAGGTATGTTTCCAAGCAAGTTTTGCTCCACTATAAGTTGATGAGGACATTTTTTTTTGGAAGCTGATGGCCTGGCAAGAGTTAGTCTTAATAGGTTGTGTTTCTTCTCACTTTAGCTGGCTCTCCCTAATGATAATGTCTGTTCAAGTTGAGCCCAGTTTCAGCCAGTTTCTCTGGGAGTCAAAAGCCTGTAGCACACCCAGAGAGCCACCACCTGTCCACAGCATATGGTCTGAAGGCATCTCTGCTGCTCTAGCCTGACCAGCCAGCCCAGGATTTCCAACTGTGAGCTCACCCTCTTTGTAAGGCAAACAGGGTTTAGCCAGTGCTCACCTTGACCTGGTGACCTTTGAAGATTGAGGTTGCAGGAGAATGCAATTGAGAATGCAGCGGGTTTCCAGACCCCATGTGAGCCATCCCTGATCCTTCACCCTGGCTCCATGGGAAGGAACCCAGAGCCCTGCCTGGCTGGTCTCCTGCTAATGAGATGGAAAGCAGGGGTCCTGGCCACACCATGAAATTCATGATGTTCTCCTCTCTTGTGTCCCTGCCATGGCTCACATTCAGTAATTAGATACCAGCTCATTAATTCCTGCTGTCCTTTCAGAAGGAAAAGGATGGTGCTCTTTGTTCTGCTCTGCTGGGCCCTGAGCCCTCACAGCATGAAGTAGCTGGATTCTGCCTCACTCCAGAGGTGGCTGCCACTTTCTCACCCCAGAGTCAGCCCCTCAACCATGAAAAGATGTAAGGATGTAGCTAAATTATATAACCCAAGCATGAAAGCACCTGAAGTGTTTGAAACCATGTTCTCAGACACTTATAGGCAGTGAGAACTTTATAATTAGGCATTTCATCCAACTTATGTATCTTACATAGGGAAATTGACATCTTAGCAAAATTTATTTGCCTAAAGTCGCATAGGTAATTAAAAGTAGATACAGCTGAGACTAGTTGCTATAATGCCCAGCTAGGAGGGAGTCGGTGGAAGAGGTATCATCTATTTTCCTTTGAAGGTTTGTAAGTATTTGACTTTTCCTGCCCTGAGACTGACTTGCCTCTGAGGAGGCCCATCCAACTTAGCTTGAACAACCCGGATTCTTGTCTTTAGTCAAAAGCCTCTAAATAAAGAATACAAATCAGCTTAACTTCTCCAAGGTCTGGCAAAGCTTTATACACCTTTCAGAAACAGAATGCAGCAAATCTGCCTCAGCAAACATGTGCATACGACTTTCATCTGAGCTATCAGGAAGGCATTTTATAGACACATACAACGGGAGCCCAGAGGGCTCTGGCATGTTGCAAAATCAAACAGTCCAGAAAACTCTCCACCCCAGACCACTATTCAGTTCTCATCTGAAATAATGGAAGTCAGAGTCAAACTCATCAATTAAACGAGAATTATTTATTTATCATAATCTCTACTGCCTGCTGCTTCAAATGCTTTCTCATGAATTAATGAGCTCATCTACGTGCATGTCAATATTTTGTTTTAAACTACAAAATAAAACACAGGATTAGGTTTTGTTCTCAGTGTCTACCTTTCTGTGGCATTGATGCAGATAGCAACTAAGGATTAAATCACAGAATGCTTCCCTTTTTAGTTTATTTTTAGAAATGGGCTTTTGCTTTTATTAGTGATGAATGAAGAGAGCTTGACTTGGGGAAATTTAGACTGAGATCATTGAAATGGCCTAGAGTTTGGAAATTTTTATAAAACCCAACTGTGCAAGTGGATTGAAATTGTGCTAAGAACAGGCTTTCATGCCAGACTTGTGCCCAATTCCATTTGGTTCCTGGCAGAAAACCCTTGAAGAATGGTATTTGGTTTTGTTTATTTGGCATTTCAAATACTGGTTCGTCTGGCCCCCATCCTGATCAGAAATAGTCAGAAGTAGAAGTGGGAACTTGAGTGGCAGCAGAGTGGATTCATCTGGGCATGGCAGCACCTAGTGTAGGTCTCCAATATGCCATTGAGAATGTTGTTGAGTGCAGGATAACCTTTAACATAATACCCCATCCCCGTCCTGTTTCCTTGCTGGTTGATCATCTGCCCTGGGCCACAAATAGGTCTCCCTCTCCACTCTCCCAAGGAAGAAAGTCCTGACAAATTACTCCCTTGACCCAACTCTGTTTCTGAAGGCTTGCATATTGCATCACAGAACTTCCTCTTGGGATGGTGAGTAATGTTGGGACAGATGACTGTCCTACTTTCTAGCAATGAAAAATGATTGCATGGAGCCTCACATTCCTGATGCTAATGAGAATCTGTCCTTTCAGCTGGCATTTGCATCAGGAGATGCCACTGCTTGATTTGTAATGTTTTGCACTAACACTCTGAGTGAACCCTGTCTTTGGGCCGTTCCATTGCACAATAGGCAGTTGAAATCTATGCTTTTCTCAATAGGGAGTACAAAAAATTCATCATTTTAAAGTGGGCTGTCAGATCTAAGAAATAAATCTCAGTTCATAAACTTGAAAAACTCAGAAATGTTAAAAATTTTATTTGTTCACTAAGAACATAACATCCAAGACAAGAGAGATCAATTTTGCATATTATTATTTCTACCTGAAGTATTCCATCTCACTTAAAATAAATATTTGTTTGGAAGCAGTGGTTGGTGCTGGTAGCCAAGGCTGTCCAACAAAAAAAGCGAGTTTTTAAAGAAAATGTTATTCCCTAAGGGTGAATCTTAAAAAATTGCCAAATGTATTCTTGAGATGAATAACAGGAAGCTTAGTTCTAGAAAGGGCCTGAGTGATTATTGAATCCATTCTTCATTTCACAGATGAGGAAATGAGTTTCAGAGATGCAAACATTCCTACTATCACAGAACTAGTAAGCTGGAGAACAGACATTAAGACCTGTAATAGTGATTCCCGTGTGAATGTTTTTATGATGAAACTCTACAAAATGATAGAACAATAACAATGTCAAAAACACCTATCACTAAGCACTTTCATATGTAATATCTTTTTTAAATTATAACAAAAAGGCAAAGTAGGTGTTATCTCCGTTTCACAAATGGTACAACTGAGGCTCAGAAACATTAAGCAACTGTCCTTGGGTCACAAAGAAGACACTATTAGAGCCAGGTTTAGTCCATATATTCAATTTCTTTGTTTATTTCCTTCGCTTTGCATGAGAATTCCTTTTTGCTGTCTTTCATTTTTAAGCAGAAACCTTTCTTTAAAGACACTAATGAGCAAAGATCTAAATTAAAAACTATTAAATTTCTAGAGGAAATCATAGCCCTACATCTAATATATAATAGAACCAGATGGAAATTCGAGAAAATTCTGAAAAGTACAATATCTGAAAAGGAAGACAATACCTAGCTTGGATTAGGCAATTTGTTTCTTAGATGTGACACCAAATGCACAAACAACAAAGGGAAAACAAGATAAATTGGGCATTTTTGAAATTAAAAACTTTTGTGCATCAAACACCATTAAGGAAATGAAAAGACAATTCATAGAATGGGAGAACACTTTTGCAAATTGAATATCTGACAAGAGACTTGTATCTGGAATCTATTAAGAATGCTATATAATTCAATAACAAACTGACAAGTAACCCAATTGAAAATGGGAAGTACCAAGTATACCTTTTCATTTAAATCATTGAACAGTTCACAATGGCTGTTGTAAAGTTTTTGCCTTGTTACTGAAACCATCATCTCTTGGTCTATTTCTATGGAGTTATTTTTTCCTAGTTATTGGCAGTTTCCTTATCTTTTATGTGTCTAATAACTTTTAATTGAATGTAGCACATTATGGATCTTATATTTTTGAGAATCTGAATGTTTAAAATTCCTTTGAAGAGTTTGTGTTTTCTTCTGGAGGCAGTTTACTTACTGGCTGTGAGCTCAGTCCTGTTGAGGCTGTTTCACAACAGGCTGTGGCTTTGTCAGGGTGGGTCTGGATCAGACATCTGGTCATCAACCCTGCATATTCCAGCCTCTTCCACAGGCTCACTCGCTGATTTCTGTTTCTCCCACATTAAGGCCACTGCTCTCTGATAGTCTCTGCCTCTCCCAGGCTGGAAAACAGCCCTAAGCAGAGAGCCCTTGCAAGTGAGGAGCCCCCTCATGCTTCCCCCTTCACCTCCAGGGTCATAGTCCTGTAGCATATGTAATCCCCTTCCTAAAAACACTTGCTTTCTATATTTTCCCTAGTTGTGTAATTGTTTATAGTGAGAGAGGAAGCCTGGTTACTCATGACTCTATTATGAGAAGAACCACAAATCTCTCCTACTTCATTTTTAATCATTCAATGTTAGATGTATTTAACCACTTTGTTGCAATGTTTAAATTTTTATGGGGAGAAGCCCAAGGTAAATAATAAAATTAACAAAACTTTTAGTCCAGTGTGTATTCCTCAGAGAAACCTCAGGTTTCTTTTTTTTTTTTTTTTTTTTTTTTTTAACAAATTCAGGTCTTTGTTCTAGAAGTTAAAAAAAAAAAAACATACAACCAAATATAGTTAAAACAGGAAAATCTATTTGTGTTTACTTCACATCTTTCTGTTGGGTCAGATGATAATATTTAGAAAAATACTGTAAAATTCTTACTTTATGTGGACAAACCTTTAGAGGCTGGCCTCTCTGTAGAAGGATTGCACGGGGAAATAATTTTGAGCCTACTTTCTTGTCTTTATCTTCTATGTTCTCTTCTCAGCTTCCTGTCTTGATTGGCATGGAACTTGCTCTGCTCCTCATGCTTCTCTTTGGTTAGGAAATTCACTAGGACTGTACATGGGACAGATTGTCAGCTGTCATCCAAATCCCTTTCAAATAACCCCACCATCCTTTGCCTTAGGAAGTCTGAGCCTCCATCAGATCCCGGTCACATTGTGAGGGAGGAGTGACCAGCCACCGAGGGCCACCTCCCGCTCTTCTTTCCTCGCTCCCCTTTGCCCTTGAGGTGCCCTCAACTCCCAGGCTCTCTCATCATGCTCTTCCCAGCCCAGGATTGCCCTGGCCAGTGCAGCTTTTCCTTAGGTTCTAGAACCACTACCTAATACCTAATTCCAATAGGGT
Source organism: Gorilla gorilla gorilla (assembly GCF_029281585.2). NCBI lineage: Eukaryota > Metazoa > Chordata > Mammalia > Primates > Hominidae > Gorilla > Gorilla gorilla. The sequence goes on from NC_073230.2 coordinate 162,860,436, forward strand.
CCTTTTGACTGAAGCTGACTTAATGTATTAGAGAAAGCAGGGCTAAAATAAAAAGACCCTAATGTAGCAGAGGCCTTGATAAATTCTGCCAAAGTGATGAGAACTGTGGGAATTTCTGACTGAGCCCAAAAGTTATTGGAGGCAAGAATACTTCTCTCTCCAGTAAATGCCTCCCCACCTCCACCCCCATTTATAGAAGCTTTCAAATTTATGCTAGCATAAGGCCAACCTTATCTATGACCATGAATAAGCTATTTCACTACCTCATTGTTCTGGTCAAAATAATGCATGGGGCTGGGCTCATGCCTGTAATCCCAGCACTTTGGGAGGCTGAGGCAGGTGGATCACTTGAGGTCAGGAGTTCGAGACCAACCTGCCCAACATGGTGAAACCCCAGGTCTACTAAAAATACAAAAATTAACCATGTGTGGTGGCACACACGTGTAGTCCCAGCTACTTGGGAGGCTGAGGCACGAGAATCACTTATTGCTTGAACCTGGGAGACAGAGGTTGTAGTGAGCCGAGATTTTGCCACTGCACTCCAGCCTGGGTGACAGAGTGAGACTGTGTCAAAAAAAAAAGAAGAAAGGAAAAAGAAAAAAAAATCATGGGCTAGCTACTCTGCTTGTATTTTTTGTTTCCATCCATCCTCTTACTTGATACCCCTCCATGTTCTAAAAACAAAGCCTCCCTTCACATTTTGAGTGTGTCTGCTATGGACAATGAGGCAGCAATCCTGGTTCTAAAGAATTGGGATAAAGCAGTCACTGAGGATCCCATTAAAGGTCAAACCATCTAATTCTTAATCTCACGGCACCTGCTTGATAATGATGGATACTTATTAAACTCATTCCTTCTGGGTCTCAGAATACCCTTTAGAATGATCCAATTTTTCATTCAGGCACTTGAAGTTCATTAAATGAATGCTGGAGAAACTGTTTTCCCATTGACATACTTGCTTTAATGAAATGAGAAAGTAAGAAGTGCCTGAATATTGGTTGTTGTTCTCAAACCCAAGGAAATCTAGGGGTTTGTGGAGATCCAGAATCTCCTCTCTCCTCACCACTTTTATGGCCTTTATCTAATTTTACTTTTCAGCCACGTTTGATGTAGCTGACTTCCATCTCGAAACACTCTCTTCTGATTTTCTCTTCGATTGCACTATCCACTCCTTTTTCCATTTCCTCAACCGGTTCTGTCTTCCCGCGTGACCTCTCAGCATTGAAGTCTTATCTGCCTGCCCTCTTCTGGATGCATTGTATTCCTGGATGAGCTTCTCAATGCCCTAGTCTCATATACTGGCCATATGATGAGGATTCCTGATTTTACATGTCAAGCCTTGTCTCCGTAAGTGAACTGCAAACTCAGTTTTCAAAGTGCCCATCTGACCCCTCCACTCTGATGTCTAACATGTCCTCGCTAACATGTGGCCAGAAGAGAGCTCCTCATCCCCACGGCCATTGCTCCTCCACCAGTGTTCCATCTCAGTAAATGGTACCACCACCAACCCAGGTGGTCAAGCCACAAGCCCTGGGGTTGTCATTCGTTCACTTTCCCTTTCACCTCATCTAACCATTCGGCAAGCCTCATCGATCCCATCTCCAAAATATACCCCTAATCCATGCAGTACACCCACCTCCCCACTGGGGCTGCACCAATCCAGCCCCAGCCACTGTTGTCTCTCACTGGAATCTCTGAAGTCACTCCCAAGAGGTCCCTGCTTCCACTCCCCCTCCCACACCCATTCTCCCTAAGACAGCCGCAGGGATCCTGTTAAAACATAAGTCAGATCCATCACCCCCTGGAGTACCTGGCCTCCTTTGCACATCTCAGACCAAAGCTCCTTACTGGCCTCTAATGGTGTGCACGCCCTGTTCCTCGGCCCTTATAAGACCCCTTTTCCCTGCACACTCCATGCTCTGGCCATATCGGCCCACGTTCTATTCCTCAAATATATCACATTCCTTCTGCATCAGTGCCTTTGCTCCTCTGCCCCGAAGGCTCTCTCATAGATCTTCCCGCCATTCGAGTCAGCCCCATGATACCTCCGCAGTGAGGCATTCCTTGACCACTCTACCTAAAATCTCTCTCCCCCCGCCACACAATCTCTTTGTCTTGTTTTATCTTCTTCTCAACACGTATCACTATCAAGACATTGAACAAGGAAATACTGACAGATTATCATTTCAGTTTCCCCCTCAGAGAAGGACATTGTCTATTGTTTTTTGCTACATCTGCAATGTGCTTGGTAGTTAGGAAGTCATTAGATAACAATTTTAAAAATGGAAACATTCAGTTTTTAAAGTAGGTTTGTTTTATTTTTCAGAGAAGCCAAGTAACTGGTATGCATAGTAATAAGACATCTCAATAAAGAATTAGAAGACTTGAGGATCTGGGCATGGTGGCTCACACATGTAATCCCAGCACTTTGTGAGGCTGAGGTGGGAGGATTGCTTGAGCCCAGGAATTCGAGACCAGCTTGGGAAACATAGCAAGACCCCAAGTCTACAAAAGTTTTTGGAAAAAAATTAGTTGGGTGTGCAGATATATCTTCAGCATACTGATTTGCTCTATTTTGGATATATACCCAGCTGAGAGATTGATCATTTGGTAGTTTTAGATTTGGGGGGAACTTTCATACTGTTTTCCACACTGGCTGTACTAATTTAATTCCCACCAACAGTGCACAAGTGTTTCCCTTTCTACACATCCTCTCCAATAAAGGCCACTTCATTTTGAGCCATTAGTGAACTGAGAGAAAACAGCAGTATGGAGGGAGAAAGTGGATTGTTTCCAAGAAGTAGGTGGGCAAGGAGCAATGAAGGAAAGATAATACCATGGCAAATACCTGGAGGATGTGAAGCCAAGAGCATCAGAGGAGAAAAGGAATCATCAAGAGGTTGGTTAGTGGGTACAAACGTGCAGTTAGAAGGAATAAGTAATAGTGTTCCACAGCACAGTAGGGTGACTGTAGTTAACAATATATTTTTTTTTTTTGAGACAGGGTCTCACTCTGTCACCTAGGTGGGAGTGAAGTGGTGCAATCATGTCTCACTGCAGCCTCAACCTCCTAAACGCAAGTGTTCCTCCTGCCTCACCCTACCAAGTAACTGGGACCACAGCATGTGCCCACCAAGCCCAGCTAATTTTTTGAGATTTTGTAGAGATGGGGTTTCACTGTGTTGCCCTGGCTGAGCTTGAACTCCTGGGTTCTAAGTGATTATCCCTCCTCGACCTCCCAAAGTGCTGGGATTACAGATGTGAGCCACCGTGCCCAGTCAACAATAATTTATTGTATATTTCAAAATATCTAGAGGAGGCTGGGCATGGTGGCTTACACTTATAATCCCAGCACTTTGGGAGGCTGAGGATTGTTTGAGGTCAGGAGTTTGAGACCAGTCTAGACAACATAGTACGGGCCTGTCTCTACAAAAAAAGAAAATTCAAAAACTTAGTTGGGCATGGTGGTATGTGCCTGTAGTCCCAGCTACTCAGGAGGCTGAGGCATGAAGATTGCTTGAGCCCGGAATTTTAAGGTTGCAGTGAGCTATGATGGCACCACTGCACTCCAGCCTGGATGACAGAGTGAGCCCTTGTCCTGAAAAACAAAAAAAAAAGAAAGAAAGAATTAGAATACTTGAAACCTAGCCAAAACCTTATCCTTACTTAGGGTGATCCTGTGCTTCCATTTGCTAATCCATAGATACTCCTAATATCTTCCTTCTCTTCTTCATAAGTGAGGAGATAAGATGAAATAAGGAATTCATAAATACAAAGAGAGTCATAAAGCATCACATAAAGGTTATGTTTATTTTATATTGAAATGTCCACCTGAAAAACTTTCTCTGGCAGAGTGCAGGGCCAGATGAAATTCACGTGAATGAGGAACACCTGATCTGTATGGCCCTGTCATTATTATGCATACCCATGGAACCAGCTGGGCACTCAGGGTTATATGTGGTAGCCACAGCAGGGTGATTTGCAACCCCCACTCCTATATCCATCAAGACAACGCCACCACGAGGCCCCCTATCCTGCTGTAGATGACCTGAAATATGCTGTCCCCTTAGAGGTTGCTTTCTTTGGCACTGATCATGAACATCTGTTTGGTTTATTGCAGAATCCACAGAGGTCAACACAGTGCCTGGCACATACTAATTGCTCAATGATCTTGAGATCAATAAGGGGGTGAAAAATGGCTGCTGGTGTAAAAAGCACAGAAAGGCACTGAAAGGGGATGAGAGTGAACACCGGAGACCATTTTTTGCCCATTTGTTAGTATTTCATCCACTCTACAACTAGTCTCCCAGTCATGCCTTTATTTTTCCCCTGTATGAGTTGAAGACAACTCTTTGTGGAGTCTAGGAACAGGCAAGTGTCCCTGTATATGGAAAGGAAGGAACAGTTCACAAGCTTTCTAAGCTCACAACCCAGCTTGTCTGGGCTTTTCAATAGAGTGGTTGCCATGACATTACATAGGAGAGCCTTCCAGGCAGTTCCCATTGCTAAGGGCAAAGGGTGACTGTGATATTAAAAGAAGCATTTGTTGCTCTTTATACTCAGAGGAAATCAAGGTGAACTTAAACTCATTAAAAGCAAGGCTGAGCATATTTGCATGAGCAGAATGTAAATACAGGAGGCTTCTTGCAGATGAGCTTCTCTCTTGCAGAAGAAGAGACCCAGGGCCTCCTGAGCCTGTTTGTTCTTAATTAAGAGAGATCCTTTTGGGATGAGAGTGAGTTTGTAATGGCATTTCTACCACAATGTACAACTTCTCAAATATCTCCTTCCCCCATATCTTCAAAGTTTTAAGTACAGCCCTTAGTGCAAGTTTGTAGGGGAAATATGGAAAAATGCAAAACAAATACAATAAACAGAGAAAACAATTTAAAATGATTCTACACACAAATGAATAATTTAAACCTCCATCATGTTTGCTATCTGTGATGCATCTATTTAATATTAATAACTTGTGAAGAAAAATGACTGTCACCATTTTTAACAAGCCTAGTCTATTCTGGCTACATACCTTAGATGACTGGCTATTCCTAACAGGGCCCTGCTTATTAAGAGTCTGTTATCTTCTTTAAATTTAATTTTCTGAATAATGAAATGTTTATAAGAGGAAAACAAATATCCTGTCTAAAGCCAGTCTCTCCTTACTCCCTTCCACCTCTGTCATATATTTATCTGCCTCTACCTTCTTCCTTTTTCTTTTCTTTTCTCTTTTCTCTCTTCTCTTCTCTTTCTTTTTATTTCTTCTTTCTTTCTCCCTCTTTCTTTCTCCCTTCCTTCCCTTTTTTCTTTATCTCTCTATTTCTTCCTCTCTCTCTTCCTTCCCTCCTTCCCTCCCTTCCTCCCTCCCTATCTCTCTATCCCTCTCCCTTTCTTTCTTTTCTTAGTTTTCAACACCAGGCTCCATATTTAATACACACAGTGTAACTAGCTTCAATAGCTGATCATTCTTTCTCCAGAGTTGTCTTATTACGAAGCAAGGAGCACATACAAAGCAGTTGTATTGCTTTTCAAATTCCCTCTTCAGTGAATAGTCATTAAAGAATTGTATCAAGAAGAAACACTTTTATAATGTGGCTGTCTCCAAATTCTAAAGATGGTGTTATTATTGATTTAGTAATAGCTTACGAATCATGACCCAAAATTAGTTCTTCTGCACTTATGCCCCAACCTTTGTAAAATCTTTATTGAACAACCATGGCCAGTAACCATAACAGATAATGTTCTATTAAGTGCAGTTTTTCCATGGGTCATAGAAAGTCTTTTTCTTGGAGCTCATATAAGAGTCCATGGAACCTTCATTCACTTTGGTGTCTGCAGGAAACTCTTTTCCTGTGGAGTCTGAGTGATCACGTGGAATCTCACCCCCATGCTGCCCACAGAACTGTCCATCTAGGTGTCTCTTGCTGACCAGACTCTGGGTGTACAGCAGAGCTGACAGCCCAGGTTTCAAATAAAACTTTCCAAAATTTCACACACACACACACACACACACACACACACACTCATACAGCAGCTTTGCTGTCTAAGATGTCAAGATGTAGTTTTGGGTTTTATGTGTTTACATTCTGAATTCTGTGTCCATGTGTTTTAAATTTTCCTCTAGATAAAAGCGTGATAGAGCATCTCTGTGGGGAATTGCTGTGAAGAAGTCCCACTGTGGGATGTGGTGCAGGGTGAAGATGCAGATGAGAGAAGGAAGGAGAAAGCTCAAGGAGAGGGAAGTAGAAAGAAGGGGAAGAATAAACGGTTGGAGAAGCTGCCTGATGACTTGGAGCTTTTGTAGATCAGCGGATCCAAACCTCTTGTCGTGCAGGAAGTGTTAGAGAACATTAAAAGATTAGCCTAGAGTCTCAGGTAGTTCAAGAGTCAGAGTTGGGACCAGGTCTTCTGGTTCTGATCCAGAGCTTTTTCTCCTACTTAGCTGTCATTCCTATGCCATTCATGTCATGTTTTAAGCAGTTCAGCAAGCATTCTTGCCGTGCTGACTTGTCTCTAGCATGATGTGCAAGCTCTGAAAATTGCAAGTGAATTTAAATAGCCTCTGACCTCAGTGAGCTCAAATTCTCACTGTGGAGATGACCTCCAGCCCCAAAACAGATTATAGACCTGCTACGTAACACATGGGCAAGTGCAAGAGTGAAAGGAGGAGGATAATGGGGATCTAGAAAGGTCTGGGGCAAAGCGGCAGGAGAAACATGAGGCATTAAGGGGTGCACTTGGTGGAAGCGGGAAGGCAGAGCTGGGAAAAGGGCAAGACTCCTTGGTGACCAAATGGGTAGACATGTGACAAATCACTGCCCCCACTGTGGAGGATACAATGTGGAAAGAGCTGTGAGCCTCTCCCCAGGAAGCTGTGGTCCACATGGATGATGATGGGGAGATGTGGGAAACGCCAGGCAGAGAGGAAGAGAGCTGCCAGGGAATAGCATCATTCCACCAGCGGAGGACCACAGGGCTTGGTGTAACACCCATATGCAGAGGGTAAGACGAGGACCCATCCCATCATCAGCGGTGCCAACGCTCACATTGCAGCACCTTACCACTCAGAGTAAGGCTTCAGCACTCTGCGAACGTTTGCTGCTGTTATTCATTGATCACCCATGCACCTCACAACAGCCGTGCGAGACTGATTGGGCTGTCACCACTTTCTCCATTTAGTGGACGAGGACAGGAAGTCACAAAATGGGCCTAAGATCTTAGAGTTTGCCAAGTCCTGCAGCCATATGTAAGTTTCCCTGATGCCGGTACTCGGGGGTGCTGTGCTACTTCAGTGTCTGCTCCTCCCAGAGTGCTGTAGCCCAGGAGAAGAGGCCTTTGTGCCATGCTTTTTACAGCAGCACCTCCAGAAGTCACGTAAGAGACCTGGCACTTCCAGAATCCTTTCCAGCCTACAATCATTTTCACATAAAAATGGGAAAAATGGAGGCAGAGGAAACCATATATCCCAAACCGGGGCCAGTTATCCCCTGTGTATGTGGGGCTGAAGGCTCACGATGCAGTGAAGGACCACCATTTCCCTCCTTCCAGTGTATTAAGAAGACATCTGGGTGTTCCAGTTCCATCAGCTCACTCATCCTTCAGTAGAGACAAGTGAGCTTGGCACGTGGATATGTGAAGTGCTGTGTGCATTCAGCCTCAGTCTCCTCTGCTGTCCCAGCTCCTGGACTCTAAGCCTCCCTGTTTGATTTATCAAAGAGATTGGATGACACCCACCTATGTTGGTGAGAATGGATCTTCTTCATCTACCAATTCAAATGCTCATCTTTTCTAGAAACACCCTCATGGACACAATCCAGAAATAATGTCCTACCAGCTATCTGGGCATCCCATTGGCCGGTCAAGTTGATATCCAGAATTCGCTATCTCAACTGTTAAGGCCAACTCAGATCTAAGGGGAGGAGAATTCAACTCCCCCTCTCAATGGGAGGAATCCTAGAACTGCTAGAGTTTCCTGCCAACCAACATTCTTACCAAGTAAAATAAAACAAGAATAAACTTTACATTCGGCTACAGAAGATGATGGAAGAGGTAGAGCAAGAGGATCTACAAAGATGCTAATTTCATTTATAATTATTTTGTGGTGGAAAAAGTAATAAATTATTATGAGTTGTCACCAGACTCTTTCTTAACCAGAAAATTCTCTTTCTTTGGAAAAATATTTTGAAAAGCTGCTTGACCATGGCAAGTGAGACATTGAGGACCCAAGCAACAGATAGATGGTTTATGTCATGCTGAGTGGAGAGTAGGGGACACTTGCATTTGCCTTTGCGAGGGAAGGAGAGAGGAAGAAATAGAAAAAAAAAAAGGGGAAGAAACTGGAGAATGCGAAAGATGTGAAGCATCATGGGAAAGTAGAGGCCAGGAAAAACATCCTAGTGATAAAGGTAGAAGAAAAGAGTTTTAGGCAATGCCTAATATGTGATTGAAAGATGCATGTCCCCCTTCCTGCCATGGATGCTCCCCCCTGAAATTTTAAGGCAAATTTTATAGACTAACAGTTGCCCTGTACAAGTGTTGTCTTGTGTGTATGTGTGGAGCATGAAGTTGGGGTTGCAGCTGAATTGCACGTCCAGTTCATCATGACTTCATATCTCATTGCATAGTCTGGAAAAAGGACAGGCATAGACAAAGGAACTCACCAGCAGAGGTGGCCAGAAGAAGAATTCTTTCCTGGCAATTGAAAGAAATCTTAGTGCAGATTGTGGTCTTGCACTAGGATGAGACAGAGGTTGGAGCTTGTCTTCCTCAGACATCAAAGAGCAGGGAGAACCCAACTGCCAACTGGTTTGCATGTGGCTTGTGGTTTGACAGCTGACTCTTTCTTAACTTCTAACCCAAGGATCAGTACAAAGCCAATTCCCCTTCTCCTTCAGGAGGAAGAACCTTCTACAGCCTGAGGTACCCAGTACTTGTCCTGAGTGTAAGCTAGGATGACCTCTGGATCCATCATGCTATATTTAGTCTCTGTTTCACCTAACACTCAGGATTCCATGAATGTACCTTTAGTGAGTCCAGGACACCTTGTGAAGATTGCACGAACCCTGCCTGGGAAGTGACAAAGGTTCAGACTTACCCTTGGCACCTTTTGTACCTTTAACCACAGAGTTCACATGTTGTGACCCCAGCTCATGTAACCTAATAGAAGGTGAATAATACCTCCTACAGCAGGCTCTGGAAATGTTTCTTGTGTGCACGCACACACACAGACACACTTCTTAAGTCTGCATTCCCCAAATAATAATAAGGGGCATGTTGCTCTATAACAATCAGCATCACGAAAGCCTACAGGATTTTGCCATTCGGTTTAATGGAATTGGTACATTTGAAATATTGCCTTTGGAATTTTTTTTGACAGAGTTTCACTCTTGTTGCCCAGGCTGGAGTGCAATGGTACGATCTCAGCTCATTGCAACCTCCGCCTCCTGGGTTCAAGTGATTCTCCTGCCTCAGCCTCCCAAGTAGCTGGAATTACAGGTGCCTACCACCATGCTCGGCTAATTTTTTGTATTTTAATACAGACAGGGTTTCACCATGTTGGCCAGGCTGGTCTCGAACTCCTGATCTCAGGTGATTCGCTCGCCTTGGCCTCCCAAAGTGCTGGGATTACAGGTGTGAACCACTGCCTCTGGCCTGCCTTTAGATATTTTACATAACAGATTGTATTACAAAGACCACACGCCTCCAAAAATACTTTGGAATGTTTTAATTATGCAAAAATTGAGAAAATAGTTATGAAAGATGTATCTGTCTCTGTTAAAAATAAATTCAATTATTAGAATTTAGGGGTGCCCAACAGCTTACCTGCAGCAAGATTAGGTTGAGTTCTACTACCTTCAAATGCTTACCTATGACCTTTGAAGTTCTGATTATTCTGGGAGCTTCTGGTGCTACATCCACTCAATCTGCCAGGAGAGGAATTTATCCTACAGGCTGCATAATTTCCTTCTCAGCTGTAAAATATCTCTTTATAAGAGGTGTGGGCGAGAAGGAATTATGGGAGCAAATACAGTATTTATCACTTGAATTAAACGACTAAACCTGGCAAATAGTTCAGCTATCAATCCACAAATAGTGTCTGTGGTTAGCAGCCTGATTCAGATAATCTGATCAGTAGATATATTTATATGTGAGCATCATAAGCATCAAAGCCACTTTTATGTGTATTATTTTTCTTGTCACCCACAAATCATGTTGCAAAGATTGATAGTAATTGAATAAATTGCCGTGTGTACTTAAAGACTGGGCTTGTTGGAGACACAACAGATTTATTAGATGATCGGTTTTTTTTTTCCTGTTATGTCAATGCTCATTGGAACACTTCTTTTCAAATGTAGGAAAACCAAGCTAACTAGATCTAGAAAAACAAGCAGAGGTTTCAAGGGATGCCTTTGAAAGGTGGTGTGGTATCAGGGAGCACGTTGAATTGGAAATCAGATGTCCATGTGTGGATTCCTTTCATGGCACTCCCTGATTGAGACAATCTGTAAAATCCCCTTAATGTGCGTATGTTATGATTGCATAATGTAATTCTTGTTTAGGGTTTATTGTGTGACTCTTTGCTAAGTAACTGTACTGTCATAAATGGAGTCTGAGCAGAGGGGCTTGTCTCCCCGTGAGTGTGAGATCTGCATGCTGCCACCTTTCTCCTACTTTTCTCGCCAGGTACCAAAGTCTGTGTAAGATGCACCAGGCTGATATTTTGTAAAATCGAGGTCTTCACCTTCCATGTATGTGGCACGAGCTGGAATTTGCCAGGGTCAAATAGTCAACCAGGAGCTCTTTATGGATTCAGTCACATGGGAGAACTTCAGGGACCTTGCATGTCTTATATTCTCCAAAACTCCATCCCCACAGGCTTGCCAGTGTCCAAAAGGCCTGATTTTTGGGGGAGGAGGCAGCTCTAAAATAGTGTCAATTCTAGAACTCCTTTTTTAAATGTCCCAGGAGGAGTAACTATTGGCATCATCAGTATTTAACACTTTGGGCTAATTACATCACCTGATTATTTCCCTCCTTTGTGCTTTCTAGAGGGATATAAACCAATGAGAGTCTTGAGAGGTGGAGTCAGTTCAGCTCAGAAGACACTATCTTGAGGGAAAAGGCCATGATGAGTGGGTTTGTATGTTGAATTGGAAAGAGGAGAAGGGAGACGAAGAGAAATAGGGTAGGGGGAGTACTGAGAGGAAGGATCTGAAGGGTGATAGAGAGAATGCTGCCTTTGGTTAAAATTTCACCAGTGTAGACTGTGTTTATTTAGCTTAGTCAGAATCTCCCTTCATCCTGTAGTGCTGTGTCTTTGTTTATTTATGCAGTACTCTTCCTGTCAACTATCACAATTAAGAATCCCTAGTGTAGCACAGTTATGAATGTGGCTGACCTTTCTTAAAATAATGTCCTCGAGCTCTGTAGCACTTTAAACATTTCAACTCTTTTGCATATTTGGTTTTTCATAATGTAGGTTGTAACACAATAGAAGGTTAGGGAATTAATTTAGTGGGCCATGATCAGCTTAAGAAAATAAAATGCAATAGAAATATACCTAGTGCATAATAACTAATAGAATGAACTAATATGAAACTTTGTCCATTATCTATGTATGTAGTATGTGTTTACTGTATTGCTATATAAAATATATTTCTCATAGTAGATTGCAGTCACAAAAGTTTGAAAGCCTTTGAACCCCCTTTGACTATGGAAAGGAAGAGGGATTCTGTACAGGAAATGGTTAACTCAGCAGGCCTGGGTTGCTCAAACCGTGCACATTCTCAGAAAGACCTGCTTTGGGACTGGCCCTTGGATGGTCCTGGGAAATTAGTCACCAACCTTTGGAATAGTGTGCCCAATAAGAATTTTTTTGGATGCCTTAGGCTTCAGCCCACATGAAACCAGTTTGATTACTTTATCCTAACTATGTAATTTATGTATGGTGAATGCCTGCTTTTGCTTTGGGGTGGTGTGAGTATCTGAGGTCAGGTATGCAGGTGCTACATGCCTGCATGACTAACCCCCAGTAAAAACCCTGGACACCAAGGCATGGGTGAGCGTCCATGGTTGGTAACATGGTTTCTGGGAAAATTAATAGAGCCCATGAGACTCCACTAGCAAAGAACACCTGGAAGCTTTCACCTGGTTTCTCCTGGACTCTGCCCCATGTACCTTTTATTTTATTCTGATTTTAACTCATATCCTTTTGCTGTAATATATCAGAACAGTACATCTAATTCAGAAAAGTAAGCTTTTCTGAGTCCTGTGAATCCTAGTGAATCATCAAGCTTTAGAGTAGTCTCAGGGGACCTGGCACAGATGCAGAGATTAGACTTGAGACCTAGAGAAGTTAAGGGCTTGCTAGAACATGTAGCTCAAGCCTGGGCCTGGAGTGTGACTAGGTCATGGACATTAAGCTGGAATGAAGGGTCTGTACCAACTGAGTCCTTTTCTGGTGAGGCAGCATGGAAAGACTTTGGCCTTTTCTCCATTTGTGATGACAGTGATCCCTGGACGTGACTTCTTCAAGTGTCCTTGGTGAGTTTAACTGGGTAAGAGCAAAAGAAATGAAATATTTTATTCCTTTCTCAGTCCCCCATCAAGGACATCAATAGCATAAAACTGCTATAAAATAACAAAGCTTATTATAAACTTTGTCTCCAAAAGTGGTTCTAGGCTTTCTGTAATCTTTCATATGAGCTTGTTGTTCTGTTGATTAATGAATTCGGTAATATTCTATTTTAAAAATTATTTTAATTATGATATAAACAAATGAGATGCCTCTTCAGAGTCCACATGAATGGAAATGAATATAAAATCAGAATCCAACACATAAAAAGAAAGTTCATCAAATGCAGGACTCCAGTCTCCACTGCTTCACAGTAGGGTTTGTCCTTGTGTTTTCTTGTTTTGTTTGGGAAAATAATGCAAAAGAGATTTGTTGTAAAAGCTTTGAAATTTAATTATGATCATGGAGTTCTAAAGGAAATTAAACATAGCATGAGTACTTTTAAAAAATATGAATTTAATATAGCATCTTATCAAATAATTCATCCCACACGGCTAGCTCACTTCCCACCGGGAGATAGAAAAGAATTTTTGAGGACTCTTAACTATAATAATTTCTGAATTTCTCTGACACCTTCACTGTTTCTAAACATTTTTTTTGGTCATGTTAACTTACTTGATTCTTCAGAGTTTGCTTATTATAGCCATCACTTTCTAATAGTACATAGTTTGAAAAGCACTTGTCCGTCTTCTGCATTCTGGGAACATGCGGCTTCCTGACCCACAGAGGATGGCTTCTTGCTGTGTCCTCATGTGGTGGAAGGGGTGAGGGGTCTCTCTGAAGTGTCTCTGCTAAGGACGCTAGTCCCATTCTTGTGGGCTTTATTCTCACCACCTAATCACTCCCAAAGTCCCCACCTCCTAACACCATCGCTTCTGGGGAAAAATTTCAAAGTGTGAATTTGGGGAGGGGGCGGCATAAAATAGTCGATGCCACTCCCCATGCTTTCTTTTCCTCTGTTGTGGTTTTCAGATGAACAGAGACTTCTGGAGTTGATTTGCTGTCTTATTTGTTCTCCCTGCTTGTTCTCGCTCATCTGGGCAGGTGGTTTGTCCCTTCTTCCCCTTATCCAAATGATAAATTCCTCTCCCTCCTCTCCTTTCCTCTTCCAGTATCTTCCTTCACCTCCTCCTCTTAGGAGCTCAGGAAATCTGTCTGCACCTATCATACTGACAACATGAGCCCAAATGTTTTTCCATAGTTCATCCTGGATCCCGGAAACATGGGTGGCTGCCTGCCTGCCTGCCTCAGTTTATTTCCCAGTCTTACTGGTTTGTAAGCTTTAATTTTAGAAAAGAGGACAGAGCCATGCAGTCCACAGACCACTGCATGGTGCTTCGTCATCACCGGTCGGTGCTCCCATGGGCTGCCCAGGTGCCCAGGCGTCCTGGGTCCCCACCCTCGCATGGCTGTGGAGCCGGGACAGCTATGACATTTGTGTGGGGTTCTTAAAAATGTGAGAAGCTCCTAATATGTTGTTGTTAAACTCATCCTCTCTGATAGAATTTAATTTTAAACACAATTCCCCCGAATACACCCTAATGTGCTTGTTTCATTTCTGGAGACTGTATGCATCAGTTTCCTTGTCTGGCCAAGGCCACAGCAGCGTTTGCGTTAGCCACTGTATCCCTGAGTAGATGGGGCCCTGTTTACTCTTGGCCTGCTCCATGGGATCCCAGCCCGGCCCTACTGGACCTCCCAGCTCTTTTACAAGTAACGCCTTCTTTCCCAGGTAGCCCCATTTTCTCCTTCATGACACGCCTGTGGGTCCCTGCTTTCCTGGGACTGTCATCGATGTGCACGCTGGTGCCTATGCACATGCTCCCCCTGCATCCTCCTCGGTGGGGCTGACACGCAGGGACTTGCCCACATTTTCTCATCTTGATAGAAAGGATCCCTGTGGCAAGCCCTCTTCCCTTCTTCACAAAGCTGCGTTCCTCCTTTCCCCTCTCCTTTGGATATCTGCCCTGAAGAAGCTGAGAGAAGCAGATACTGCTTCTGGTAGGCCCCTCTCTGCCTGCTCCGATCTTTCACTTCTGCCCACTCCACACTATGGCCTTCTCTGTCTCTTCCCTTGTTAACTCCCTTGTCTGCATCCAATTCCTGATGCTTCTGACCCCTGACACTGTGTGCTGCCCGCAGCCAGAGGAAACCACGTTCTGGAGTTTGGCAGACCTGAAATGCCCACAACTCTGGCCTTACTTATGGGAGGCCCTTTTCTTCCTCTTCCAAGCTCTGAGCAGCTCCGACCACACCATCCTCACACTGCCACCTCCCCTCTGTCCTCGAGGCCCACAGTCCTGCAGGTGCCTCTGAGACTCCGGCACGGCGGGGAGTCCACAGGGCTGCTGTCACACCCATACTAACCTAGGGAGCCTGTCTCTGAAACACTGCCACATACTTGTTCTCTCCCATGTTCCCTGTTTCCAATTTAAATGAGAGACATGACCATTTCTATCTGGCTCTATGTCCATGTCTTCCTTGAGACAGTGCAATGGTGGATTAGAAATTGTCTTATGTCAGCTGGGCATAGTGGCTCACACCTGTAATTCCAGCACTTTGGGAGGCTGAGGCGGGTGGATCACGAGGTCAGGAGATCGAGACCATCCTGGCTAACATGGTGAAACCCCGTCTCTACTAAAAATACAAAAAAATTAGCTGGGTGTGGTGGCAGGCGCCTGTAGTCCCAGCTACTTGGGAGGCTGAGGCAGGAGAATGGCATGAACCCGGGAGGCGGAGCTTGCAGTGAGCTGAGATCGCACCACTGTACTCCAGCCTGGGTGACAGAGTGAGACTCCGTCTCAAACAAAAAAAGAAAGAAATTGCCTTATGTCAAAAATTAGCAATTTTATGCTGGGCATGGTGGCTCACGCCTGTAATCCCACCACTTTGGGAGGCTGAGGTAGGTGGTTCATGAGGTCAGGAGATTGAGACCATCCTGGCTAACATGGTGAAACCCTGTCTCCACTAAAAATGCAAAAAATTAGTTGGGCATGGTGGCGGGCGCCTGTAGTCCCAGCTACTTGGGAGGCTGAGGCAGGAGAATGGCGTGAACCCGGGAGGCAGAGCTTGCAGTGAGCTGAGATCACGCCACTGCACTCCAACCTGGGTGACAGAGCGAAACTCCATCTCAAAAAAAAAAAGAAAAGAAAAAAGAAAAAAATTGCCTTATGTCAAAAATTAGCAATTTTAGGCCAGGCACGGTGGCTCACGCCTGTAATTCCAGCACTTTGGGAGGCTGAGGTGGGCAGATCACTTGAGGCCAGGTGTTTGAGACCAGCCTGGGCAACATGGCAAAAACCCATCTCTACTAAAAATACAAGAATTAGCCAGGCGTGGTGGTGCACACCGGTAGTTCCAAGTACTCAGGAGATTGCAGTGGGAGGATCCCTCCAGCTCAAGAGGTTAAGGCTGAAGTGAGCCATGTTAGTACCACCGCACTCCAGCCTGAGTGACAGAGCAAGACCCTGTCTAAAAGAAATTAAATATGTAGCAATTTTGGCCCCTGGCTATTTCTCTGCCCCTGACCTATGTTTTTCTGAAATGTTATAGACATCTTCCAAACTGATTTCACCTAAATATCAGAAATCACTCATCATGGTTCCTTTGTCCAGTGCCGTGGAAGGCCCCAGAGGAGGCTTCTGTGGGGTGGTGAGGGCACCAGGTGTGAGTTGGGACCTGAGACCTGGTCCTTGTTCTTACAGCCGTGATGCTGATGATTAGGAGGCCCTCCCAGAGCCTCCAGACAGGCTTACACCATCTGGAGCATGGGCCTGGGTGAGGCCTCGCGAGCTCCTGCATCATAACAGTGCTTCCTGCTGCTCCAAAGCTGTGGAATGTGTGGTCTGGGAACAGCCCTGGCTGAGGTGAGCGCATCTTTGCTTGCCTTCCACGTGACAGACCTGGACCTCAGTTCTTGGGAAGGCGTCCACGTTCCTTTCCCAGCTTCCCCATTGGATCTGACGCTCTCCTCTTTTGATACCTTTACCTGAATTGCCGGGAGATTCAGTATGTGGACTTCTCCGCTCCCAGCCATAGGAAAACCTTCCCCCCAGAAGTCCCTGGTGACCACTCACACAGCCTGATCTGCTGCCAACATCTACCCCTTCTGGAAGCAGCTGTCACTGTTTCCAGCGTGCCAGCCTGACATATTTCAGAGTGTCTGCATGTCTCTGAGCTATTAATACACAAAATAACATAAGCCCCCTCTTCTGGACTCCCCAGTGTGTCTGAGAATGCCTAGTAAGCATCCATCTGGTTACTTTTAGCTCTAAACGTTGGTTACTAGCTCAGCCCACCAAGAGCTCACATGCCCAAGCTCTCCCTGGCTGTCTTATCCTCCCTGGCTATTACCTCTCCGTGGCTGTTATCTCTTACTGACCATTATCCCCCAGGGCGAATACAATCCCTTCTTCTTCACACTGAAAGCCACCACTAACACAATGATGATGTGTGTTTAATGAGTTTCACCCGCTGAAGTTTTAGATAAACGATTTTTTAATTCTAATCTTGCAGACAAGGCTTCTGTGTTCCTCCAGTTGCTGGGTCTTCCTCATGCCGAGAGGCCCTCCCTAACACCTTACCCCAGACCTCTTCTCTCATCTCAGACTCTAAAGCAAGGTTTCTTAACGTGGGGTCCCAGGGGCCTGTGAACTTAAAGAAACAAAAAGGTCATAATTATTTTTATTAAAGTCTCACTAAAAAACAGCTGCCCTTCAGCATGTCTGTAGGCAAAATACACAGTAGTTTTGGCATTACCTGTGACTAAAAAAAATCACAGATATTCCCATATCACAGTGGCAATTGCAGATATCTTGAAATACAACATACTCTCACCGTTATTTCAAAGTCATAGTAGGTTTTAGGCATACCCTATTTGATAAGCTTTGGGACTCTAGGCAGACACTCAAGCAACAGAGCTGGTCAGCCTCTGGGGATTCCCTTCTCAAGAGTCATTCAGGGGCAGGACCTAAAGGAACGAGCTTTAGAGTGCAGGTTAACTCAAAAGGCTTTGGAGAATCTGGCATTTCTGGAGTCCAGGCTGTCTTTTCCTTACAAAGTAAATTATCAAGTTCGCATTGTTTATCATTGGGTATCCTTGCTAAACTGGAGTCTCATTCATTTTTCTGTTTCTTTTTCTTTTTCTTGTTCTTTTTTTTTTTTTTTTTTTTGAGATGGAGTCTTGCTCTGTCACCCAGGCTGGAGTGCAGTGGCACGATCTCGGCTCACTGCAAGCTCCACCTCCCAGGTTCACGCCATTCTCCTGCCTCAGCCTCCCAAGTTGCTGGGACTACAGGTGCCCGCCACCACACCCGCCTATTTTTTTTTTTTTTTTTTTGTATTTTTAGTAGAGACGGGGTTTCACCGTGTTAGCCAGGATGGATGGTCTCGATCTCCTGACCTTGTGATCCTCCCGCCTCAGCCTCCCAAAGTGCTGGGATTACAGGCATGAGCAGGAGTCCCATTCTTATAAGCATCAGAATTAAAAACTCAAAATTGGATATCTGATTTGACAGGCAAGTCAAGGGAGTGAGCTAGGCAGATAACTGGGACAAGGACGTTGCAGGTGGAGGTCAGCTGGCATAAACAGCCTGAAGCACCGAGTGTTGCTGAGAAAGAGCAAGGAAGCCTGTGTGGCTGGGGCCTGAATGAAGGAATGGGAAGGAAATTAGCTTAGAGAGGTAGCAAAGCGTATTTATCCTTGTATACCTTTGGGAGCACTGATTTTATTTTATTTAAAGCATGCCGTCTTGTCCAAGACAATCCCACAGTAAAATGTTACTAGTTTATCTAAGCCCAGACAGCCATTTCCCTGATGTATCTTTAAAAATAAAAAATCTAACTCCTGTGTTTTAAATACATTGTGAATCATTAATAAAGCAATATAAATACATTTTATTTTTGTATATTTATAACTATGTTTCAAAGTAATGCATTTTCTTTGCAATCTGACATATTTTATCTTATACATTTAAACAGAAGATTCTGACAAATGAAATGCTGGCATCACCAGATTGTTCTAGAAGTTCATTTTTTTCTGTCTCATTTTTGTCTAAAAAGACAAAAAAGATCTAGAACCTTTTCTAAATTTTAGGGCCTGAATCCCCTCTCTCTTTGAAATGTGTTCCCCCGAACCCACCCCGCCACCACCAGTTACTTTGTTGTGTGGGGCAATTTGGCCTTTTCAGGTGGCTTTATACACCTGTGGCTGCCTTTTCAGGTGGCTTTATACACCTGTGGCTGCCTTTTCAGGTGGCTTTATACACCTGTGGCTGCCTTTTCAGGTGGCTTTATACACCTGTGGCTGCCTTTTCAGGTGGCTTTATACACCTGTGGCTGCCTTTGAAGGTGGCTTTATACACCTGTGGCTGCCTTTGAAGGTGGCTTTATACACCTGTGGCTGCCTTTGAAGGTGTCTTTATACACCTGTGGCTGCCTTTGAAGGTGGCTTTATACACCTGTGGCTGCCTTTGAAGGTGGCTTTATACACCTGTGGCTGCCTTTGAAGGTGGCTTTATACACCTGTGGCTGCCTTTGAAGGTGTCTTTATACACCTGTGGCTGCCTTTGAAGGTGGCTTTATACACCTGTGGCTGCCTTTGAAGGTGGCTTTATACACCTGTGGCTGCCTTTTCAGGTGGCTTTATACACCTGTGGCTGCCTTTTCAGGTGGCTTTATACATCTGTGGCTGCCTTTGAAGGTGGCTTTATACACCTGTGGCTGCCTTTGAAGGTGGCTTTATACACCTGTAGCTCTGGGGCCTTCCAAGTTAAGCAACAGTACTGCTAAACAGTTAAGTCTACATAGTTCCTGGGTAGTAAGTGATTTCCCCGTATTATTTCACAAAATCATAAAAGCATTTATTTGCCCAGTACCCCACAAGTGATAGAATCTGAGTCCAGAGGTTCGGACACCAGGGCTCCAGGGCCTGGGATTTTACTGTGTTGTGTGCTGTGGATGGGTTACTATATCCTTCTTTATAAATATATACATACTTGGCTTATGTCTGCTTTGTCCCTAGAATGCACACATATCTGTGGTTAAGACAGTGTTCCTTCTTTCTTTCTCTCTCTTTTCCTTTCTTTGCCTCTCTGCATTGGCATTGAACTCTGGGGAGAAGACACGTGCATTCTGAGGCTGTTTCTCTGTCTCTAAATGAAGACAGTCAAACTGAATCATTTCCAAGTCCCCATCCAGCATTTAAATTCAGTGTAAGAAGGAACTCCTGGCTACGATGCCTTCCTAACCTGGTCAAGGAATGTTCATTCTTTGTATTGACTGCAGTGTCACTGAATTTGCTGCAAGGCTGTACATCCTCCTCATGAAGAGGTGACCTTGTATCTAGAGTCCCTTCGTCTCTGTCTTTGATGCAGTTATATTTCTCATTGTGAGTGATTCCATAAGCTAGACCAGCAGTTGCCCATATTCCATGATTGATTAGTTTTCTAGAAAAGAAGAGGACCCTTCACAATCACAGTTCTTGTTTGGAAACCCAACAGGACCTTAACGTGTATTCAAAGTGCTGATACCAAATGCCTCTTCTTACCTGGTGCCCACTCCTCTGCACACAAGAACAAGCGTTTTTTCTTACAAATAACCACTTTTCAGTTCATTCTAGTATCACATGGTTTCTAGACTTCTTTGCAATTTGAGTGGAACTAAACTACAGTTCATTGATAGGCATCACACAGCACGTGTTTATAGAGATTAACAGAATATCTCTGCCCTGGTGACATTGGTGGAAGGCTCATTGAGATGATTTTACTGTGAATGACGTGAATGCCACTATTCTAGTAATAGTGTTCACAGCTGTATCAGTTTATGGCTTATTAAGTGTAGGGCCAACTAAATAACACATATTTTTCTACACAGCTGTTGTCAAGCTGAATTTGTTCCTTCTAGGAAATAGTACAACCTAATTTTTCACCTAAAGATAGAGGTATACCTGGTCAAATCCTTCATAGCGAGAAAGATACTACTGCTAGTATGAATCTTGACTTAGAAGATGAAAGAAGCTCAAATGTTCAGTTGTTCCAATCCTTTGAATTTATAGCTGAGGGAATGGAAGTCCATCGGGAGGGCATGAGGCCTGTTCAAGTTCACACAGACAGAGGATGTGGAGCCTCTGACACTCATCGCTGTGGATCCTTCCCATGCCTTTATCCCCCCTCTGCACACCTCACATAGTGTCATGAGTTCCTGTTCTAGAGCTGTGGTCCCCTGAAGCAAATGTAGGGGTCTCCCTTCTCCTGTCTTTTCCTTCCTTTGTGTGTGTGTATGTTTGAGATCAATGATTTCTCTTTTGCCTACTTTTGACTTAAGATAACATTTGTTTTGGAGCTCGACAAGCATGACTCAGCAGTGTAACACTCCTTTTAATTTTAATTATTATTATTTTGTGATTATTCTTTTGTGATTATCAAGTTGTTCTTGATGATATCTGGGCTCTGTGCAAGACTTCCTTCACTGCGTGGGAGAATGTGAGGTTCATTTCAATTACACTTGTGTTTCCATCTTCTTCCCTTCTATCACTGACTCACTCAAAGCTTGCTTTTGCTTCATAAAGGCTCAGCCAACAGAAAATTGAGAAAGTCAGTCCATTAATTTGTTTGGCCAGTTTTAGTCATTGGTTGGATTCAAAATACCCCATCTGTTCAACCCAGATGGAAAGAAGTGACCTTTTCTGAAGCTAAAACATATGCAAAATGGACAAAGCCCATGGCTTGACCGGACCTATTCCTAGGTCATGGTGTCCTGATAGAGCATTCTCCTCATCCGACCCTGAGGTACCTGAACCCAGCAACCTCTTTATGCACTCACATTTCCAGCCTTAAGGGTCTTCCCTAGGCTCCGCTTTCTGAGGGTAAAGCCTTTAACTTTCCTTTGTGAACAAATTGCTCACTAGCTCATCATTGGGGTTCAATGGACAAGGTATCCTTACATGCCATCTCTTCATGAGGGCGTGAAGGCTCCGTTCGTAAAGAACTATGATGTGGTCATGTAATGGGTTCACTTTAAGACTTGAAAATGAGTAAAGCGAATAAGTTACACTCTATAATTCATCATCTTTCATATATAGCAGTAATGCAATAATACAATAATTACTTTGGTTTTCGATGGTAAATTATATAAATCATTCTATTCATTAGAGATAATGAAAAAGTAACACAAACATGATGTGATGTCTCCCTTATGCTACTGATTTACTTTATTTCAGTCCCGCCTCACTTCAGAATGCAATTTTTTCCTTGCAGGAATTACTTGTAATGGCAGTGGTAGAACCAGGGGATCAAGATATCCAGCTTCTGATGCAGGAAATCCATCTCTCTTTATTGATAGCCCAGCATCATGCTTTTATCTAGAGAGGCATTTATCCATCTAAACACCCCTAGAAAAGCTATGTGGGAAATGTAAAAGCATCAGGAAGCTCAAAGTTACAGCCAAGGCACAGACTGAATGCTTTAAAATCTTGTCTCATCCACAGAAATCCACAAAGATCGTTTCCGTAGATCATTTCCATAGATCAAGGGCACAGTAATGCTGTTGGCCCTTTTTACATAGTACTACCGTATATTTATTAGCTCTGTTGATGAAAATAGGAGAGCAACTCTCCTTGATGTTAGAGACCGTGGCAAACGTAAAGTCCTTAAAAAATGAATAGACTGCCTTCCGCATGTGAACTCACTGACTAAGCCCAGTGAAAGGAGAGTATGGCATGAAATCAGAGAATGATGAATGGCCAGGAGTACGTGTGTGTGTGTGTGTGTGTGTGTGTGTGTGAAAATAAACAATATGATTAGTGTTTATTCTTTTTAACAATCCACAAATTGCCTGCTTTTCTCTACTTTTTTTTTTGAGATCAAGTCTCACTCTGTTACCCAGGCTGGAGTACAGTGGGTGTGATCTCAGTGTACTGCAACCTCCGCCTCACAGGTTCAAATGATTCTCCTGCCTCAGCCTTGCCAGTAGCTGGGATTACAGGTGCCTACCACCACGCCTGGCTAATATTTATATTTTTAGCGGGGGGTTGGGGGGGATTGACCATGTTGGCCAGGCTGGTCTCGAACTCCTGACTTCAGGTGATCCGCCCACCTCAGCCTCCCAAAGTGCTGGGATTACAGGCATGAGCCACCTTGTCTGGCCTCTACTTTCTCCAGTTAGAAAGTGGAAGAAACTGAGCTTCAAATGTCTTGCTTACAGCTATTTTGGGGCTCTGAATTGAGATTTTTATTGTACCATTTGTGAAGCCATCCAGGTGCTGGGTCTAATCATTCCTGGGCAACTGAGATACAGAAGGAGCCCCAGCTCAGATGGTGCACGGGCACATCATACCCTGGGCATTATTTTTGCCCTTTTTCTGGAAGTATGATTGGAAATGAGCAGCAGATGGACCACTTAGCATTTTACCCATTCAAGCAAGGGGTATTTTTCTTCTAGGAAGTGGGATTTCCAAGCAAAACTGCCGCTTTGGTAGTCACTTGCCATACTTCAGTGTCCATGGAAAAACAATTGCATATAGGAAGAGGGAAGGGGGACATAGCGTGCCAACTCTAATTCTGATGTCTGCACCACTCATCCATAATGCTTGTTCCAGTGGGGAAGGTGATATTCCCTGGCATATACAGACCCAGCAGGCACACGGTGGGTGAGTGGGCCTGGTCACCTGCAACCGCAGTAGAAACTCTATCCCAAGGCAAAAGGAAATTAAGAAATCTATTTGTGAATAATATTCACAACTACAATACTGTTTTGTTGGATCTTTCCTAGTTTCTTCAGTTCAAGGTTGATTTGTG
This sequence comes from Gorilla gorilla gorilla, assembly GCF_029281585.2. Taxonomy (NCBI): domain Eukaryota; kingdom Metazoa; phylum Chordata; class Mammalia; order Primates; family Hominidae; genus Gorilla; species Gorilla gorilla. The sequence goes on from NC_073230.2 coordinate 162,883,800, forward strand.
GCCCATGAGTCTCTGATCCAGACATTTGAAAATCTCTAGACTCAGTGAAAGTCATATTAATTATAAAATCAGTAAGTACATTATACAAGAGCAGCTTTGAGCTTGGTAGGAAGACGGCCTTCCCAGGAACCAGAGAGGAGAGAGCCAGCTTTGACCCTGGGAGGCACACTGGAGAAAAAAGTTCAGTTGGTTTATATTCTATGAATTTACTTTCCCCGTTGGTATTCTGAAGTGTTCATTGAAACATAGCTGCTCCTGGCACTCTAACAGACATTTCCCAGGACCTCATGGCAGCCTCATCCACAGTCTCCAGCCTGCAGTCACATGTATTTTTCAGGGTTTCACTGTTAGCCCTTTGAGCAAATATTTATTTGCTCAATTTTTAAAAAAATTACTGATGCTGTAATTAAAAAGAACACTTAATCTAAATTACTTAATAGATGAATAAATGAGTGAATAATCAAAACATTTAATACCACTGGTATATATAAGACGTGAATTAATTTCAAAGTGTGGAAAAATTATGTGGGCTTCTTATCAGTGGTATTAATCTATTTTTGATACATAAACCACTCTAAGAGGTTTTCCTATCTATCCCAAGTGTCATTTTGCAGTATTAGTTTCTCTAGTATGTGTTTTCATTAGCCTCTTAGATATAAATGGCTATACCACTAAAATGTAGGAAAAATCCCAAATGAAAGCCCTTTCCCTATTCACCCTGTTAAGCTTCCTCTGGATGGAAGCTCTCTTCACCCTTGAAAGCTGCTAGGAGGTAATGGAGGGCACTGTGGCCACCCAGCCCTGGTGCACTGAGTACCTTTCCTTAATAAATCACCGTTGGAGTCCTATGGCAACAACCTAACTTGATAACACATATATCTAGATGTCTTGCTTCATTGATATGATAGTGATTTCTCTTTTCATACTCACCTTGGGAATCTAAGATGTTAGAAGCTAATAAATCCCCCACACATAAAATGTATAATGATACATTCAGAGAAAGATTCTCTAAACTGACTTCAGCAGTTCTTACATACAATAGAAACCCAGACTTGCCTACCATGATTTTGTTATTGTTGTTGTCATAGCCTCATTCATTCGTTTGACAAATACTTGTTGCCCATCTCGAGTGTTCCAGGCACCGTGACAAACACTGGTTATGAACAGCAAAGGAGATGGAAGTAGTCCCTCCTCTCAAGGAGTCTGTCCTCTACTGGGGAGATACAGGGAGGTATCCAGCAGTACAGCCTGTCTGTCTGGAAGGAGCCCACCCCACATGCAGTTGAAAAACACAGCATGGCAGATTTTTCAATTTTTAAAAAAATCACATGCTGATTTTATAACAGATTTTAAATATGACCTACCAGTAGATTATAGTTCATCGTTTTTGAAAGGCACTGTTGTTAACAATGTAGCACCTTCCCGTCACTGGTATCTCAGTAGCCACCAGTCAGAGCAGCTCCTAGCAGACTCCAGAATCATGTTAATATCTTCCATCCGATCACCTCTCTGAAGACTGTTTGTAGATAAGTGTGTCTTAAGTGAACTTTATTCGAATGAACTCCTACCCTGTAGATGACAGTTTTTGCATGAACCGTAATCAGACATAGATCTTCTTAGGGAACATATAATGAGGAAAATAAGACTTGGCCAGTCATGGTGGATGTTCATTGATGTGTGTCGTATGAATAGATGGATGAATAGCACAAGGTAAAGACTGGTGTGTTTTATAAGGCAGGCACATGCAGATGTTATGAGGACTTGGCAAGGCTAGTAGTAACTCCTTAAAGAATCATGGAAGACCTCAAAAGCCAGGAGGTGGTGTGTGAGCTGGGCTTTAAAGTAAGTCTATGGTTGTGCCATCTGGAAATTTAATTTCACAACATCCTGGAATGTGTTTCCAGTGAATGAGTCATTGAAATGACAGAAGTCAGTGGACAAAGATTACTGGGAATTTTCCTGCAAGATGCAGCACTCAGACCTGGGTTTGAACCCAAACTCTCTCCTACTTTTACCCCAGGACTTTTCCCTTATAAGACAATGCATGGGAAACGTATGGTTAGAAAGCTACCCCAAAGTAGAATCTTTTATTATTCTTCAGTAAAACCCTTCATGGGATGAGAGTTTACGAATAAATTCAGAGTTCATCTGGAGGTGCCCGGTGGATCTCTTGATGTCCTAGCTTCCCAGGTACATTGCCAGTTTACAGGAAAATATGCCTTTTTGAAACTCTGATTGAAAACGAATTAGCTGGGTTTTCTTGGACGATGAATCTGTAGTTTTTCAAAGATCAGAAAATTCCTGTTCTCCAAGAAGACAGGTGCAGAAGTGATCATCTGAGGCTGCTCTCCAAGGTCCTCAGTGTATTTGCAATTTCCTCAGAGTCTGTCAGCCATCACAGCATAGCCTCTTTCTTTTTTCTGGATTTCTTTTTTATTCCATGATAGGTGGAATAAGGCAATCTGGGCCCAGTAATGCTTGTTTTTTAACTCAGTGTCATCACTATCTCTCAGCCAGTGTTGTGTCCCACCCACCAATGGCCCAGTGAAAAGTGATCCAGAATCCCTTCTGAATTACTGAGTTATTTGCACACAAACTCATCTATCTGATCTGTCCATCCTCCATGATAAACGGAAATTAGTTTCATTTTCTGCCCTCCCCTTCCTCCTGGAATATCTGACTCTTCAATAAATGAGAAGACAGAGTTATGGTTCATTTACTGACTTGATTTTAATATTTCGGAGAGCATTTAAAACATTTATAGCGCAGCAGTCTTCCTTTTCATAGGAAACAAAAGTCTTCTAAAAGGCAGTCTCATTTCCCGTGTGATTAGTTGAATACAGAAACCGTGTAGTCAGAAGGAAGGGGCTGCCCTGAGTCAGCCCGGGCTCCCGGGGCTGGAGGGAGCTTGCATTTCTGAGCTCCCAGGGCGCCCCCAAGTGGCGATGTCAAGCTCCAAGTTGTTCTCAGTGTGCTCAACAGCAGCGCTTTTATAAGGTTCTTTTTGTTTTGTTTTGCTTTGGCTTTGCTGTTGTTTGTTCGGCTGCTTTTATTTTTGCAGTTGGCTGAATTCATCCGAGGGCTATACAAATCAAAAACTGTAAGTGAAGAGGATCTACCAGTTGTTTTGCAAAGATAGGGGTGCTATCACGGAGGATGCTGTTGGTGTGGCATAGGTGGGAAAGAGAAGCAGTAAGAAGAAAGAATAAAAGAGAAATCCATGAAGCTGTAAGAAGTGTTTTTTTGTCACTTTTTTATGCTGATTTATTCACCTGGATCAAAATAAGGAAAAACACACGAGGTCTAAATCATCAAAATAAGTTGCAAGATAAGGCAGCACGCTTCATGAGGCTGTTTCTCTTGCTTTCTGTTCTCAACACCAGTTCTGTGTAAGATGACCTGCAACATAGACTCTGCATGTAGAATCTGTTAGTGGCTGACCCCTGCCTTATATAAACAAGGCTGGTAAATATGGAGCGAGACTCACATTCAAACAACAATTCTATGGGCTGGATTAAGACTCAAAGTCCCTAAACACTCATCAAATCATGTTGCCTCTCCCATATGCAATTCCAGAAGGATAATTTATTTTGTTAACTAATAAAAGCAATATCATGTGTGCTGAAAGTATTTTTTCCCACATATTCTGTGTACAGAATTCTATATATGTTCCTAGGGGCTGGAACATTTTTCCTTTAACTGTGATTCTTATTCTGATTACTAGTGTTCTGAATGCACACTTAGCCTGCGTGCTACATGGCCTGTGCAGCTCTTCCCTCCTGCCCCGGGAAGAGGATTTCAAGCCTGTCATCTTCAACTCATAGCAGCCTTGGTGGAGTGGGTTCCAAACTGGCTCTTATGATGCCAGCTCTGCCAGCTCAAAGTCAGCCTCTTGGGAGTCTCTTTAGGGCAACAGGGTTTTGCATTTCAACACAACTTAAGTATAAAGTGCAGATAAACATAAGAGTGTTATTTTAAAATAAATTTGCTAAAGCATTATTTCTCTTTTCCCCTCTCCCTCCTCCTCTGTCCTTCCTCTACCCTCCTCTTTCAGATTCATACTCCTCCTCTGTGGCTTTACCAATCCTGGATAGAAAACATCTCACAAAACATGTTCTCTTCTCTTCACATATTTAAGAGGCCTTCGAGCATTGACACACATTTGCCTCCAGATTTTCTAGTTGAAGAAATGTGCAAAAATCAATAAAAAGCTCAAATACAGTGGTATTTTTCCCCAGAGTTATGGACAATAACAAATAATCAGGTGGGAAGGCTTGATGATTTTCTTTTTAGATTGTGAGCTACAGGTGGCCATATGTGTTTTAAAGGTTAGGTACATAAAAGAAGTTTTGAGGTTTCCCCTCTGTAACAACTGATTGGCCCTCTTGGGAACTCTGTGCTTAAATAAAGCTGATAGGATTGGCCTCTCTTAGCATGCTTATGCCATAGATGAGCGTCTGATGCTTAGCGACCTATCCTGGTGCAAGAGCCAGGCAGTGGAAGAACCAGGTGTGCAGTGTGTCCTACAGGAACGCTTTTGGCTGTGAAACAATTCCTGGCTGAAAGGGCCTAAGCCCGGGGGATTTTATCTGGGTGGGAAGAGGATTCTGGTTTTAGTTCAGTACCTGCATGCTATCAGGGCTCAGGGTGTGCATCCTTGCAAACACTGGCCCCTTCTTCTCATGTTTGTTTTTTTGTTTGTTTGTTTTTTTGAGACAGAGTCTGTCTCTGTGGCCAGGCTGGAGTGCAGTGAGTGGTGAAATCCTGGCTCACTGCAACCTCTGACTCCCTGGTTCAAGTGATTCTCCTACCTCAGCCTCGCGAGTAGCTAGGATTACAGTCATACACCACCAGGTCCAGCTAATTTTTGTATTTTTAGTAGAGCCGGGGTTTCACCATGTTGGCCAGGATGGTCTCGATTTCCTGACCTCGTGATCCGCCCACCTCGGCCTCCCAAAGTGCTGAGATTACAGGCGTGAGCCACGGCGCCTGGCCTCTTCTCATGGTTTCAAAAAGGCTACAGCAGCTTTGAGCATCAAATCCTCACACAACTATGTTCAAAGACAGAAAACAGGAGGAAGTGATGTTGGCAGGCCAGGGGAGGGGTCCCTCCTCTGACCACTCTCTCTTACCAGAGAGAAAAATAATCTTTGCCACAGCCTCCCAGAAAACTTTTTATTTCTGCTTCATCAAGCGGACACCCTTAACTTGTGGATATTCTATATTGGCAGGTAAATAAGTCAGAAGGGATATGGGTGCAGCACGGGGGCAACCAATGAAAGATTGGCCATACAAGCAGGTGTTCCAATAAGACGGAAGAATACATGAACCATGCTCACAGGAAAATTTATATAGTTTCCTCTTGGAAAACAACAACAAAAACCTTCTGGTCTTATCCAGAGCACTAATTGGATGAAAAATGTCAAGTTTTCTCGGTGTTCGGTGCAGTACAAACGTAGGATTATTTCTAAGTGGAGGAGCAATAGAAGATAGCACTGTAGAACTCTTCTGTCATGCCAAGAGAAGTTAGATATGACCAATACGATGAAGGGAAATGATAAGGTGACATTATCCCTGAGCTAAAACTCACCGAATCTGGGACAAGGTATGGGCTAGTCAACTTGTGGAGCTCTCCAGCCCCCTTCTCAATGAAGATTTTAAGGCAAACTAGAATTGCATTACATTTAGTGATTATTTTACCTCAAAGACCAACGACTTCAATGGGAGATAGAAGAGTCTGTGGATCACTTGCTTTTATTCTCTTCCTATAGCTGTGAAAATTGATTCAAGAAATTGCCAACATTCCACTTTAATCAGGGTAGAAACCAAGAGTTGGGTGTAGTTTATCCATTGAGATGTTCTATGCATTGGCAATGCCATCATTTAAAAACATCATGGAGGCCGGGCGCGGTGGCTCACGCCTGTAATCCCAGCACTTTGGGAGGCCGAGGCAGGCGGATCACGAGGTCAGAAGATCGAGACCATCCTGGCTAACACGGTGAAACCCCGTCTCTACTAAAAATACAAAAACAAAAAAAAAAATTAGCTGGGCGCGGTGGCGGGCGCCTGTAATCCCAGCTACTCGGGAGGCTGAGGCAGGAGAATAGCGCGAACCTGGGAGGCGGAGCTTGCAGTGAGCCGAGATCGCGCCACTGCACTCCAGCCAGGGGGACAGAGCTAGACTCCGTCTCAAAAAAAAAAAAAAAAAAAAAAAAAACATCATGGAGACTGTTTTTAGTCATATGGACAAATCCAAGCAGGCTGCCTTCCCAGGAAATCAGGAGCAACCTATGAAGTTCTAGGCTTGAAGTTTTTTGATTGGTGGACTTAATAAAATGTAGATATAATCAGTAGATAAAAAGTGAGTACTGGCTGGGCACGGTGTCTCACGTCTGTAATCCCAGCACTTTGGGAGGCCAAGGTGGGCGAATCATCTGAGGTCAGGGGTTCGAGACCAACCTGACCAACATCGTGAAACCCCGTCTCTACCCCAGCTAAAAATACAAAATTAGCCAGCTCTGGTGGTGCATGCCTGTAATTCTAGCTACTTGGGGGTCTGAGGCAGTAGAATCACTTGAACCCGGCAGGTGGAGTTTGCAGTGAGCTGAGATCATGCCATTGCACTCCAGCCTGGGTAAAAAGAATGAAACTCCATCTCAAAAAAAACAAAAAACAAAAAAAAAGGACCTATTCCAAGATTTTCATTAAATGCTCAGATAAGTATACCACCCGAGGATCAGTATTATAACCAGGTATCTTATTGGAAGTCTTGTGTTTTATCTTGGAATACTCATGAGTTCGGTATTCCATCTCCTGGTATATTTGGATTGGATAATTTTATGTTATTTGATAAAATTGCCTACTCAAGGAAGATAGTTATCCTAGGGATTTGAATATCTCAATTGGGAAACTCAGCATTCATTGAGACCACAATCAACCATTTACATCTCATTTTGAGTTGGACTTGAAGTTGTGGATGATGTCAGAGCCCTGAGAGAGAGAAATTTAAAAAGGAATCCTGAAAGGCAGATGTAAATATCGCCTTACACTGCTTCTTCTTTTACCCCAAGATGGCTAAGAAAGCCTTCAAAGTCCTTTGAAAGCATTAATTTATCCAACTTTTCCCACAAAGACTGAAATGGGTCTGCATCAATGATGTAATTTGGGTATTGCTGGGTTATACAGAAGCACAATGGTGATGATTATGGGTGCGCTGCAGAGGACTGAGTTAATGGAATCCCATCAGGGACTCAGAGCACAAATTCGGGGAACAAACAGGACCCACCTCATCCCGCTGCAGCTGAGAGTCACTGTTGTTGCTGCTGTGAGTGAGGGAAAAGGCTGATCAAATTGCAGGCTTATGTGACTCGTGGATTTATTTAGCCAATGGGCAATTTCGGTGTACCTCTCAAGCAAAATATAAGTAATTGTTGAGAGAATTACTTTTTTGATTACCAAATTACTGTGATTTGAAATGCAATTAGTAGTATAGACAAACCTATTTTTCCCCTTTATGAGAAGGGAATTGTTCGGAAATGGGCATAGTGGTGCTGATAAAGTTACAGTCCACAGTGAATTAAATTACCCACAAGAAGCAGATACATGGTTTCATTTCAGTTTTATTGCTCCTAATGCAATTTGTTTTCATTAATGAGAACCCACATATATGCATGAATCAGGGTTTTGCACTGATACCTCCTGTGTGGGGTATTTCTTTTTCCAGGTTAGGTTTCATTCTCCATATTTAAGATCTATTGTGTGTATATTGATATTTGCCTATAAATATTAAAGATGCACCTGTGGTTCAGAGAATATGTTAAAATTCAAGAAAAGCTACCGATCTACCTAAAGTAGCATCAACCCGTTTTTTAAATTTGTAGATATTTCCATTTGTACAAGGAAATTTAGAGGGAATCTTAAGTGACGGTGAAAAATAAAATAAAATGGATTTTATAATGAACCCTTTAACATGCTTGAAAGGAGTGGATTCAGGAGAATTAAGTTCATCAAAGTCAGGTTTCAACTTTAAATGTTTATTAACTTTATTGATTTTTAATTAAGGACAGGCTTTTTTTATTGCATTAAAAAAGCAATGAGTCCAAACTAGAGGCACGGAAGATTTTTTTATGAAATCAGTGTTTGAAAGTAAGGCTTTTTTTTCTTTGCAGTTCTGCAGAGTTCTTCTGCCAAATTGCATATGTTCTGGCAAGATGGGAAAGGCTCTCTGCTAAGGTACAAAATCAGAGTATCTCAGATAAGCCACAACAGTTGTGGTATGATAGTTTGACCATATCTTTGCCTTTGCTTTGACAATTCCCTTTTGATTTCTACCTTCTTCCTGACATGAAACTTAAACATCAGTTCAAGGGCGAAACAGCATCTGAAAGTGTCCTGCAAAGACTAAATGGACTGCATTCTTTTTTGATTCTGAATAAAGTCTTAGCAAAGATAAAAAAAAAAAAAAAACACTCCCTCCCTCATTTATATGGTTTCTTTTTTTTATTCTTGAAAAATCCTTACCCTTAGGAGAATCCTTGTTCAATCCTTTAAATGTATAAGCTGTTACCTGAGACCTGAGCAAACATTTGAGAAATCTTCCAGGTCACCTTGGTGCCGTGAAGAAAATTGCTCTAGTACATTGCTCTAGTGCAGTGGTTCTCAGACTTGTGCATGCATCAGAATCATCTGGAGAGCTTGTTAAATGCAGCTTGCCCGGCCCCAGCCCTGAGTTTCAGTTGGTCTGAGACAGGGCCCACGAATCTGCATTTCCAACAAGTCCCTGAATGATGCTTTCGCTGTTGGTCCAGAAACAACTCTTTGAAAGCCACTGTATGAGTAGATTAAAAATGCTACTTGGTGCTGCTATAATAAATAAATCACAGCTTTATTGTGAACACATTTGCAAGCTAGTGGTTTCTAACAGTCCTTTTGTAGTAAGACTAGAAGTGCTCCAAATGTACCAAAAGGAGCAAGAAATTGAGAAAACGGCATCTATTCACAAAAGTAAAGCATTATCAGTCGGATAATTTGTAGTATCAGTCTTGCTTCACTTTGAGGAGTACTGATGATCATCTGCATGAAAGCAAGTTCACTGTAGTTCATCATTTCATCCTTAGAACGTAGCACAATGAATGGCACATAGTCAGTGCTCAGGTGTTAACTGAATAAGTGAAATGCCTACAAGAAGCGTGGACTTGACCATGCCATTTTTTCATGCATTGATTTGGCTTTAATGACACAAGCATGCTGTTTAACCAATTATCCTCAGTGACTTACCCAACAAGTATTTATTCCAAGACCCACATTTCTGCTGGTTAACTGTGATTCAGCTGGTCTACACTGGGCTCGGCTAAGAGACTCTGCTTTGTGCTCCCCAATTATCTGGCTTAGCCCCAGGCTGTGGGTGGTATTGAGGTCTTCTCCAAGTGTGTTTGTTCTGGGGCCAGGCTAAAGCATCGGCTGTTAATAGGGACATGTTTTTGTATGGTGGATCATCAGAGTGCAGAAGCCAGCCAGGGTATGCAAGCAGCTGCAAAGCCTCTGCCTGCATCATGTCCATGCACATCCTATTAGTCCAAGTAAGTCACATGACCAGTCTCAAAGTCAGGGTGGCAGTAGGTGTCAGGGGACAGGTTAAGATGCTTCCCTGCAGGGGGCATGGGGTGGAGAGTAGTATTTGCTGAACAACATTCCAGTCTGTTACAGTTTTGAATATGGAAATAATGGCTTATTCCATTTAGAACTCAAAGATGAGTGTTCAGGAGCTGGATATTTATAGGTTGGAAATGCAATCACATGCTCCGCTATATTATGCTCTTGAAAGAAGACGCTGCTACTCAGACTGTCCCACTGAACATCTGAAAAGGGGGTTTGTCACATAGAGGAAGACTCTTTCCTCTTCCCTCCTTATGTTTCACAGTCATTGTGTTGTTGGAAGAAGAGATGGAAAGATACACTGGAATCTGCAGTACTTGGACCTGGGGGCCAACTTGCTGGGCTTTTCTTATTTTGTTATTTCTGGCCGACAAGCCTTCTCTTTCGGGGGTGAATTAAGTTGTGCTCACACTCAACCCTCCCTAAATCTTAGTCCAGATGCACATTTTAGAAATACACTATACCCCCTTCCTTTATTTGTAACTGCAGTAATTTTTAGTGAAGTCAACTTTTCCACTTTCTGTAACTGTTTCTGTTAGCCTGCAGGAGAGTACCAATTTACGTGGCAGGATTTGATGAGTTGACACTGGCTCTGTTTGTTTTGCTGTCAGGAAAAGACGTTGCATTTGACTGACCCTATCTTTATCCATTTTGGTTTCGCTGTTGCTTTGAAGTCAAAGCCTGAGAATGCCTCTGGGCTGATGCCAGTGTCCCCAGAAGACAGTGTAAGCCCTTGTTCCCTGTGGCTCACAGTCAGTTCTAAGGCTGACCATACCGCAAGCAGGACTTGGTCCTTCACAAGGCATGCCAGTGGTCAGCAGAGAGAACAGACACAAGCTTTCTCTTCTTTCTGAATGCAGCCATCACCTCTCCTGGTTACAAAATTAAAGCACTGAAGTGCAGAGACTCATTCCTATCACTTTAACATTGAAGGGAATCATATTTAACTTAATTCACCTGACCCTAAGAAGTGTGTGGTTTGAAAAGGGCAAGGCGCTCTAGGGGCACTTTGGAGCAGAAATCATATCTCGTTTAATCTAATACAGTTTGATCTATGAACTAAGACGTTTTGGAGAACAACATGATTATGGTCAAATGATCACCAGGGACAAACAGAAAGAGAAGACAGTCTTCTATACCCCATGCTCCAAAAACCTAAGAGCCTTGGGAAGCACTGTGGAAACGATCATTGTGTCACCAGAAAATAGGAAATGACAGGAGTTCGTGCCTCCTCCAGGGTGAGAGGTGATTATTTGGATAATTTCTGAGGCAATGTTGGTAGCACAAGGCAAGATTTGATAAATATTCAGAGGGCAGCAAGGAAGTTTTAGAGAAAATAATATATATTCTACGTATAGCCTACAGATATTGATCCAGAGAAGGGACGTGCATGAAGGCAAGACAACAGAAGTGAAGAAAGGTAGTTAGAAAGTGGGAGGAGAAGAGTCGATTATGGTTAAATGTAGAAAGGCAAGATGAAGAACTAGGGGAGAATCCTAGAGGAAGGTGGTAAGGTTGTGAGCAGCCCTCCGGGGGGCCACAGAGAAAACATGGGATGAGGTTGGCACCAGCCATTTGCGTAGGATCAAAAGCTTGTGCAGCTCACCTGGCGATAAACCTTAACACTCGTGTTAATCAACCACTGTGTTTGTGTACATGACACTAGTGTAGTTAGTTGTACATATGTTTTGAACTGTGTAAGATCCGAGCAGTGACACAATGGTAGGGCTAAAATGCAGAGACATGTGCTATTGGGAGATTGAAGCTTAACTTTACTGATGTTAGAGAAAGGCTATTTATTGGGTTATAACAAATGATTTTACATAAAACATAATTTTTAAGTATTAAGTTGAAAAGCCCAAATTAACCCAATTCATACTTTAACTCTGTTTTTCAAAAGCCTGAAATAGCAATTATTGTGTGTGTGTGTGCTGGATATTTCCTGTTTGAAGGTGTGTAAAAGGTCTTACTACCCAGCCCCTAGTGGAGAGTTATCTTGCAAAAAACAAAAACGGAAACAAGAAACCAAACATGCTTTGAGAGATAGAGAGTGAGAAACAGATTTTCAGAGTGGAGAATATGCCTTCTATTTATGCATTTAGCATTGTGTTTTCTCAAGCTACCCAGATTTTTAAAAATTTCTCCCCGTTTATGAGTTCAAGCTGATAATATGTAAAAGACAGTGATGCCCACTGTTTTAGGGAAGACCTTCCTTCAGAGTATGCTAACTTAGCCATTTCATTTCTTCAAATATTAGTATTTGGAAAAGAAAAAACAGTCTTAAATATGGTTCTGTCCTTCTCCCTCAGCACCCAGAGAAAAGGGAAGTAAACTACAGGATATAATTCTCTCAGAAATAAGAAAACCTCTTAGCTAATAAAAATCATGCTTAGGCTGCTAAACTCAATGGATGTACTTTTGTTATTCCTACAATGCTTAGCTTGCAGGTAGACCAAAAATTTGCATTCATTGTCATTTTAAAAATGACTATCCAACATATTTTGCAGCATCTGCCTAATCCCAATGACATATTTGTTTTGTAAATTTGTTCTAGGGAAAATAAACACACACCCACACCTTTGTAATAAATAGGGAAGCACTAATCATATGAAACTAGATAGAAAAATGGGTTGGGGGCATTTGGTTTGGAGCAGCATGGAAGAATTAAACTCGACATTAAATAATTTGCAAAATATTTTCAAAAATATTTTCTCACACTTACCCAATAAGTAGGAATAAAAATCTGCTTCATCACCACAGTGTATTTCAGACGTTCAAGGAGAAATTGAGTAGAGGGAAATATTGACATGTTTCCTTCTGAACCACTACACCTATTTTGAAATGCCCATTGGGTACTTTTGCTCCTCTTCAGGGTATCTTTTTCCTTGTTTGTGTGTGTGTGTGTGGATAAGGGGAGGTGAAAGGTGATTAGAGACAAGAATTGAATTAATTATACATCATAAACATAACATGCCATAGCTTGCCAGTCTTTAAAATTGTATCACTTCACTTATTCTAACATACTAACCACTTTATTCTTTTATATGTGGGACCACAGTGTCCTCACACCCTCGACTGCAATGTGTGTATCCGTGCTTAACACAAATTTGGATGTGTGGGTGCATGCACATACACACGAGGTATAGAACATGTATGTATGTATGTATGTATGTATGTATGTATTTATTTAGAGATGGAGTCGTGCTCTGTCGCCAGGCTAGAATGCAGTGGCGCGATCTCGGCTCACTGCAACCTCCGCCTCCCGGGTTCAAGCAATTCTCCTGTCTCAGCTTCCTGAGTAGCTGGGACTACAGGCGCCGCCATCACACCCGGCTAATTTTTGTATTTTTAGTGGAGATGGGGTTTCACCATGTTGGCCAGGATGGTCTCAATCTCCTCACCTCGTGATCCACCCGCTTCTGCCTCCCAGAGTGCTGGGATTACAGGCATGAGCCACCGCGCCCGGCCAGAACATTCTTTAAAATGTCCCTAGAAGCACCGCGTTCAGTGTGCAAGGTGCAAGAGTATAGCCAAGCGCTTTTCAATTTGGGTAAAGGGCGCTCCATCTGGATCATCCTTGAGGAACATCCTCGTGTTCATCCATGCTGTTTCCAGTCCTCCCCAGCATTCCGGCTCCTTTCACACCTGCATCTTTCAGACGCTCGCTCTTTCCTGCCCTCCGTTTCTTCTGCTTAATTGTGAGATTTGCTTCCCAGCACAAATTTTTACTTCAACTCTTTCCCCTGTTGCTTATGAGTTTTATGGTGATTTCATTTTATAATTTTAAGCAGAAATCGCTTATCATATTTTCTTAGATAATTTAATTGAGATTTTAAACTTTGGTTAGATTATAGTTACCTACAATGCCTTGAGAATATAATTTTTAAAAGTGGCACATATGCTTTATCCCAATAGTATTCTATCTATGATTAATATGCACACATCTATGAAGTATCATGTATGACACATAAACTATTCTGCATAAGTATTGTATTTTGTATAAACTATATTAGTATGACATTTAGTTTGTGTAAAGATATGCATGCATATTTCATAGATAGCGTATGTATATTACATAAGTGGGACCCTAACTGCATCTATATTTAGTGAAATGTCAGGATCGCAATGCTGCGGTGAATAGCATGAGCTTTCTTTCATGTCCATGTTAGGCGAGGCAGCTTCCTCCCATCAAAAGCACAGCTGGGGCAGAGGAGGGGGTTGAGAGCAAGGTTTTCTATCTATCTAATTGTGGTGACTTTTAAAGTTTAGTTTTATGGCTCTGTTGCCTCTGTCTTCAAAGTCAAATGGAGCAGCTGAAGCTCTCCCCACCCCAGACCCACCTGCCTGGCCTCTCCCATGCAGCAAGTTTTGCTTAGCTGTTGCAATCCTGGTTTTACTTGGTTTTGTATTTGTTGTTTTTTTAAAAGTGTTTTTAAACTCATGTTTCTTCATAGTAAAGGGTAGCTACTGTGGAGTAAACAGAAGATGAGCGTGGTACAAATTTTGGTTAAACCAAAAACTACACACTGGATTGAAAGCTTGGGGAAGGGAGGCAGGTGGAAGGGACTGAAGGAGGTCTCTTCCCAGGAGACTTGTTCACCGGCATCCAGTATTCTCCCCCGCAGTTAGGGAAACAGAGGGAGCATGCAGTTTCAGGCCCAGGCAGGCCTCTCTCTGGGCTTGGGGCAATGCCAGGGCTGGGGGCGAGCCTGCAGTCAGCCTTGTGCGTGGCAGCCGAGCCTGTTATTTTGAAACCCTAAGTGGAAACAGGCATGGAAACCCGGAAGGAGCAGGGAGCCTTAGCAGTCCTGGGAGATGAAGCCAACGCCCTACCTCCATGTGGAAGGAGGCGGCGGAATGGGCAGGGGCGGGTCTCACAGGTCCCCCCTCTGGAGTTGGGGTTTCCCGGCCCACGTTCGCTCTTTGGATGTGATAGGTCCTTCCCGGCCGGGAAGGGCTGGAAGGGGCGCGCAAGGAGGACGTGGGGACGAGACGAGAGAGACGCGTGCCCAGCAACTCCAGAAGGACGGAGAGGAGTGCAGGAGGGAGCCGGGGAGGACGCGGGAGGGCCGGGAGGGGAAGAGAAGCCAGGCCGGGCCTGGAGCGGAGGAGCGGAGCCCGCTGGTGTGGGTGTCCACACAGGGGCGCTGGAGCGCGCCTTCCTGCGGCTGGGCAGGAGGCAAGCCCGAGAGCGCGCGGCGAGTGGAGCCATGTCGCCCTCCCTCGATCTCGGCGGGCACAGTGAGGCGCAGGCTTTGGAAAAGTTGCGGGCAGCCGGAGAGCTGAGCCTCCGCCTGCGTTCATGATAATGAGAATGGAGTCGCGGTCACAGCCGGGCTCTCTGCGGGGCGCAGCGCCCGCGAGGGGCGCCTGGGCCTCTGGGCGTCCTCTGCCTCCCCGCGACCTTTCCTGCCCTCCTCCGGAGAGAGGCGAAGGGAAGGGGCGGTTTCGGAGGGAGCTGGGCTGTGGAGGGAGGGCGGCCTCCTCACCAGCGTCGTCCGACCACCCCGCGCCCTCCTGGTGGCTCTCCCACGCCCCATTCGCACCCCAGGTCCTCGGGGTCTCTCTGTTGTTGCTTCAAGTTAGGCAAGAGGAGCTGGGGGCGCGGGGAGCCCGGCGCCGCAGCGCGTGCGTGGCTGGGGCGCCCCCGGGCCGGCTGCACCTTCAGTCGCCCCCTGGCCAGCCTGCCTGCCTCGACCTCCGCGTCCCCTTGCACCGTCCGCTCGCGTGCTGCGGGGCACTCGCAGCACTACCTTCGGCGGGGCCGCAGCACCCTGAGCTCCCGGGACTCCCCCACCGCCCCCGCACCCACGACCCGCGTGGTCCCCGCCCCTCCACCCTCTTCACACACACTCGCACCCTTTTTGTGCGACCCCGTGCCCTCTCCGGGCTGCCAACCCCTGCCACCCAGGCGCCAGTCCCGGGCGCGGGGAGGAGGCCGGTGGGGAAGGGGGCGGAGGGGCCGGGGTGGAGGAGGAGCTGCGCGAGGGGCCTGGGGGCGGGGAGCGAGGAGAGCGCTCGAATGTGTGCTGGTCTCTAGGTGGTGCCAAATTCTGGGGCCTAGGCATTTCCCTCGCTTTATGTTTTTGGTTTTTTTTCTTCCTTCAGTCTCTTTAATTCGGCCGTACGTGGCTGTGGCAAGGAGTTGGGGAAAAAAATTATAAAAACAGGAAAGAGAGAAAGCACAGCCAGACCCCCGGCTTCGCGAGCCGCCGGGGAGGAGGCGGAGGAGGCTGAGCCAGGCAGAGTCGCCAGCGGAGACTCGCGAGTGGCGCGCGGGAGGAGCGGCCGCTGGCGCTGGGCTTCCCTTGCTGCTGCTGCTGCCTCCCCACCGCCTTTTTTTTTTTTTAATCTGGAGCGGGGTGGGGAGTGGGAACCGGAGAGAAAGCAAAATATTAAAAAGCCCCAAAGACAGCCAGCAGGAGCGCGGTGCCTGATGGCTTCGCTGTACCAGAGGTTCACCGGCAAGATCAACACCTCGAGGTCCTTCCCCGCGCCCCCGGAGGCGAGTCACCTCCTGGGCGGCCAGGGGCCCGAGGAGGACGGCGGCGCAGGAGCCAAGCCCCTCGGCCCGCGGGCGCAGGCGGCGGCGCCTCGGGAGCGCGGCGGCGGCGGCGGCGGCGCGGGTGGCCGGCCCCGGTTCCAGTACCAGGCGCGGAGCGATGGTGACGAGGAGGACGTAAGAGCTTCTCGGGGGCGGGGGGCGGCGGCGGGGTCTCCAGGCTGAGCGCGCAGCGAGACGCGTCGGCCGGGGGCATCTGTGTGTCGGGGGTGGGGGGAATCAGGCGCCCTCCCCCCGCCCACGACTCTCCGGGCGCCCCCAGACAGGCTCCGTGGCGCCAGATCGCGGTCACCGCCGTCCCGGAGGGAGCGGGTCTGTGTCTGCAGCCGCGGCGGCCGGGACTTGGTGGCTGGAGAGAGCGGGGTTTGGGTACTGCGCCTGCTGGGATCTGGAATTCGCCTTACGTTCCCTGGATGCGCGGATGTCTGTTTTTAACAGCATGCTGCTATGGTTCCTAAGGAGAGAATTCGATCGGCCTGTGCTTACGAGTTGGTTTATTTTTTATTTATTTCGTGCTCCGGGAACACAGCCTCAGGCACCTTCTCTCCCTCCCACCTGTGTCTGGAATTTCTCCATCGTGCCCCTCCTCTCCTACTCACTCTGTCCCTTGACTCAAATGCCTCTCCTTCGTTCCTCTTCTTACTTCTGCTAGACACTTTTTCCCCCCAGCGGTGGTGGTGATGATTATCCTTTCCGGAAAAAAAAAATACCAAAATACTGGCATCTGAGCCCCAACCCTCTGTCCCAGGGCCCAGCTCTTTTGCTGAGAGACCTCAGGCCGTGTACAGACACGGCCCCTCCCAGCCCTGGACTAGCACCTCTGCCTTAGACTGTGTTCAGTGAAAACTTTTCCGAGAGCACATTTCCTACTCTTCATGGGGGCTGGAAGCCTGGGTTTCAAAGGTTGGATTTGCACATCGCCCTAGTAACCAATGACTCATGCAGGACAGTAGCAGGACCTTAGATGGATGCGTTTAACCACCTCCTGTGGATCCCTTTCAAGGATGCAGAGGGCTGCTAGGACTTAGGGAGGAAACGGTGCTTTTTCTTTGAGGCTTTCTTTTCCCAGGGAAAAGAGAAAAATCCCCGACAGGCTCTCAGAGAAACAGGTCTGGCTTGGCTGGTACAGCTCTTATAACAGCTAGGCTGTGTTGGTTTGTAGAAATTACTATGTATGCCTTTGAGGAGTTTCACAACTGCTCAACCTGGGAACCGCAGGGGTCCCACTGGCCTCTCACTTAGTCTACCCTGACATACCCAGGGCAGTACATTGCCCGGCAGTGAGTAGATGGTTTTGGTCATTACCTCTCTGCAGCCTCCAGCCACGCTGTTTCCCTGTTTCGTATTTCTTTAGTGCAAGAGTTGTGTTTGGGTCGAGGGGGGGTGAGACATTGAGTGATTTCCCAGGGACAATTCCTAATTGCCAGATACTATGAAATCAGTGAGGTTTTGCTGTTGTTATTGGTAGTTTTTGTTTTATGAATGAAGGATGTGGAAACTTTAATGGAGATCACAAAACTTTGTGGGAGATGTGGTTTGCACACACACACGTACACACCCCCTACAGCCCTGCGACGGATTTTGCATGAGGTTTTGTGATTTTCTCCTGCATCATTTCCAGACTCCCCTGGTTCAATAGTCAGTCATTCAAAGGCATGTCCCTCACTTTGGTGGGCCAAGCCCTGAGGGAAATAGACAGATCCTTCAGTCATCTGGTTCAAGTCTTTGGCAAATGGTTTAATTGGGGGAGGGTGAAGAGTTCTGGAGGATTAAACTACCGAGAATCTTAGGGAAGACAGTTAAGCTGCAATGCAAACAGGAAAAATGTACTTTTTACCTTAAATCTGACTTAAAATGGTTGAATTGTGGATGTTTGGAGTGAGAACAATGTGCAGTTTTTTTCTCAACGGGCTCTAGGTGTCGCTAGGAGAAAGGAAAGGCAAGAGCTCTGAATTTTATTTCAGATGGTCTCCATCTTTTTTTAAAACATCTTAACTTGGAGTATACATGTCCTTCTTTTTATTGTGACATGTGTCTAGAAATGATTCTCAGATAAACACAGGTGTCCTGAGAAACAAATCAGGGATATAACATGTACATTTTTTAATGGGGTTCTAAACAGCATCTCTAACTTAGATGTAAGTCCTGACATGCTTTTTTTTTTTTCTGGAAAATACACAATGTGTGTGGGTGGGCATGTATTGTGTGTTTATATAGTATACTCCTGATATATGTATGCACACATATATACTTGCCAATTATCTGCACATATATATTTGGCACACATCTGCAAAATGCATTGCACATATGTCCTTTAAATTGTATAATTAAACTCATGACACAGGCTGAATGTTGTATCTTTTAAAAACAACAACAAACTTTTATGCAGTCTTCTTAGAAAAGTTCCTCAGAATTGGAAAAGTTATGCCCCCAAATTTACTAAAAGATAGATGAACATATCAAACCACTTTTCCTCCAGGAACAAAAGCTTCAATTTGCTTAAGGTGTATTGAAAAACAAAAACAAAAAAAGACATTAGGTAGAAAAACTGCTTTTTAGGTACAGATGCTTGCCAAGACTGAAGAATCTAGAGTAATCATTTTGCTACCCAAATTTAAAGCTGAGGATATGCAACGAATTAGGAACACATTGCATTTTATTACATGTCTTGGCAACTGCTGACAACCTCAAGACAAACCGAGGCTTTCCTTTTCAACATCTGCAAGCAGCTGGGAGCGCGGCTACTTCGGTGGGAGCTGTCTGAGGTGCTGAAACCTTCTCTTGGCTTAGCGCAGGAGAAATCTCCATCACTCTTGCCTTTTCAGTCCTGATCCCAAGGCTGGTGGCTTTATCGCTGTTCTCTGGCTTGTCAGGGAAGACTGTTCCAAGGTACAGAAACAGCTTCGCTGCCTTGGTCACTAAGATGATGGTAAGCAGCATACGTTTATAATCCTTAGGGCTTTGTACCTGTTGTCTTTCTGTCTGGAAATTGAGAAATATTAGTTCTTGGCTTCTGTGCATGTGTGTACACCTACATGCCTGAATATGACTGAGAATGGGCAATTACCCAGCCACACCCCAAATAAAATTTATGGTAGTCTAACAAGGCTAACACAGAGAAATAAAATGCGGAGATAGACTGGCTAGAATTAATAATGCATGGTCTAAATGCACAAACTACACAGGCAACAAAGGGACTTCCCAACTGTGTGGCTCCACAGGAAAGCCTGTTTTGGGTGGGTCAGTACTAACATGCAAAGTCTGACTTCAAAATAGAAATAAAACCAGAGGGTCTTCTCTATCCACTTCCTTGTAAATCTTAGATTTATTTAAATATAAAGTCAATTACTTGGGCAACTCCTCTGAGGAATCAATAGCCCTTCTGATTTAAAATTCATTGTGTAGGTTTAAAAATAAGTTGACTCTTAAAGGAATTGTTGCTGGAAGTGACTTTTAGTGGAATTTATTAACTTTCATTTGGATGAACTGTGGCTAATTTTAAAACACTGAACTTTGTCATCCGCCTGCTTGAACATTTCTTTTTAGTTTTTTAAAGGGCTTTGGAGGCCTTCTGTACCATTAGAGCAGTAGTTTTTTTTTAAGGTTATACAGTGTGTTTCTGTATCCTTCATTTTCAGTGACACGTGGCTTCTTAGCAATACAAATATGATGACAACAGGATTTTAAAGCAGCAAATTGGTTAAAACTAGGATAGATTGGCAAATCACCACCCATGATGTCCACCAGCCTTGGAAGGGCCAATTTCATCATCTGCTATGTCTTCGGCAACCAACCCATCTTTTTTCCTCCACCTTGGTTTTTCATTGATATAATGTCAACATTCTGTTAATGTGTCCTTGGAATCTATCAACTTTATGATTTCTTAACTAGCTTCCCTCTACAAATATGTTTATATACTCTATTACTTTGCTTCTGTTTCAACTGTAATTTAAAATTTTTTAAGTTTCACATGATTTTCCTGATAAATGAGAAAAAGTCTAAATCTTTCAACTGTCTACTTGATCCCATTACTCTCATCACCAATAGGATCAGTGCTTGGTGTACCCACCTACAGAATAGCCATGGATATTGCAGGAGCGGGGAGAGTTGCAGTGTTGCCCTCCCTTCATCCCAGTGGCGCCTACAAAGTGAGAGCCATGAGGCCAGGTACTGAGAAGTGCCCAGTGAATATATGCTGCTGCTGTTACTAATAATATTACTGTTTCCAAAGGATGGCCACCCTGTTTGAGGGCCTTGGCAGCAACTGCCCAGCTAGTACAAGAAGCAAAAAAGCTACCTCTTCGGCAAAACCAGAACATAAATGCCTCCCATATTGTGGTGGCTGAGAGCCAGCCCCTCTTCCCCCTCTGACTCTTGGGACCCCCATGACAGGGTGGGGAGGCACCCCCAACGAGGCGGGGACAGAGCCAGCCCATCTTCCCCCCCTGGCTCTGAGGACCCCCATCGCAGGAGGGGGAGGCACTCCCCACGAGGGTGGGGACTGAGAGCTATCCCCTCTTCCGCCCCTGGCTGTTAGTACCCTCATCGCAAGGGGGGAAGGCACCCCCCGCGAGGAAGGGACTGAGAGCCAGTCCCTCTTCCCCCCCGGCTCTGAGGACCCACATCGCAGGAGGGGGAGGCACCCCCCACGAGGGTGGGGACTGAGAGCTATCCCCTCTTCCGCCCCTGGCTGTTGGTACCCCCATGGCAGGGGGGGGGAGGCACCCCCCCGTGAGGCAGGGACTGAGAGCCAGCCCCTGGTTCCCACACTGGCTCTTAGGACCCCCATCGCAGAGGGGGGAGGCACCCCCCACGAGGCAGGGACTGAGAGGCAGACCCTATTCGCCCCCGGCTTAGGACCCCCATCGTTGATGCTAAGATCCTTAGGACCCACCTGGAGGACTGTGGGTATTAGGTGTCGAAGTAGAAAGTTCAAATCTTCCGACGGCAGGTACCTTACATGGGATTTACTATCCGACGGGTCCGAACGCAGCTCAGGAACAGAAAGAAAGCAGGTTGTTTGCAATCTACCGGAGCTTAAGGGCAGAAGGCAGGTGAGAGAACTCTTAGGAGCTGTGGGGTTTTGTAGACTGTGGATCCCAAACTTTGCAGTATTAGCCAAGCCGTTGTATGAGGTCACAAAGGGGGCGGGGACCCAGAACTTTTGAAATGGGGATCCCAACAACAGCCAGTTTTTCATGAGTTACAAGAAAATCTTCTGGCAGCCCCAGCCCTGGGGCTACCCGATCTGAGAAAGCCTTTTCCATTGTATGCGTCAGAGAGAGAAAAGATGGCAGCTGGACTTTTAACCCAAACTGTGGGGCCCTGGCTGAGGCCGGTAGCCTACGTCTCTAAACAACTAGACAGGGTTGCTAAAGGATGGCCCCCCTATTTGAGGGCCTTGGCAGCAACTGCCCTGCTAGTAGAAGAAGCAAATAAGCTGATTCTTGGGCAAAACCTGATCATAAAGGGCCCCCATTTTGTGACGGCTGAGATCCATCCCCTCTTCCCCCCTGGCTGTTGGGACCCCCATCGCCGGCGGGGAAGGCACCCTCCGCGAGGCGGGGACTCAGAGCCAACCCCTCCTTCCCCCTCGGCTCTTGGGACCACCATCGCAGGGGGGAGGCAATCCCCGCGAGGCGGGGACTGGCAACCTCCCATTTCCCCTCCTCGCTCTTTGCACCCCCATCACAGGGGGGGAGGCACCCCTCGCGACGCGGGGACTGAGAGCGAGCCCCACTTCCCCCCTTTGCTCTTGGGACCCCCATCGCTGGGGGCGGAGGCACCCCCCGCGAGGCAGGGACTGAGAGCCAGTCCCTCTTCCCCCCCGGCTCTGAGGACCCCCATCGCAGGACGGGGAGGTACCCCCCCACGAGGTTGGGGACTGAGAGCTATCCCCTCTTCCGCCCCTGGCTGTTAGTACCCCCATCGCAAGGGGGGGAGGCAACCCCGGCGAGGCAGGGACTGAGAGCCAGTCCCTCTTCCCCCCTGGCTCTTAGGACCCCCATCGCAGGAGGGGGAGGCACCCCCCGTGAGGATGAGGACTGAGAGCTATCCCCTCTTCCGCCCCTGTCTGTTAGTACCCTCATCGCAAGGGGGGGAGGCACCCCCCGTGAGGCAGGGACTGAGAGCCAGCCCCTCTTCCCCCCCGGCTCTTAGTACCCCCATCGCAGGGTGGGGGAGGCACCCCCCCGCGAGGCAGGGACTGAGAGCCAGCCCCTGTTCCCCCACTGGCTCTTAGGACCCACATCGCAGAGGCGGGAGGCACCCCCAACGAGGCGGGGACTGAGAGCCAGACCCTCTTCCCCTCCCTGGCTTAGGACCCCCATCGTTGATGCTAAGATCCTTAGGACCCACCTGGAGGACTGTGGGTATTAGGTATCCAAGTACAAAGTACAAATCTTCCGACGGCAGGTACCTTACATGGGATTTACGATCCGACGGGTCCGAATGCAGCTCGGGAACAGAAAGAAAGCAGGTTATTTGCAATCTACCGGAGCTTAAGGGCAGAAGGCAGGTGAGAGAATTCTTAGGAGCTGTGGGGTTTTGTAGACTGTGGATCCCAAACTTTGCAGTATTAGCCAAGCCGTTGTATGAGGTCACAAAGGGGGCGGGGACCCAGAACTTTTGAAATGGGGATCCCAACAACAGCCAGTTTTTCATGAGTTACAAGAAAATCTTCTGGCAGCCCCAGCCCTGGGGCTACCCGATCTGAGAAAGCCTTTTCCATTGTATGCGTCAGAGAGAGAAAAGATGGCAGCTGGACTTTTAACCCAAACTGTGGGGCCTCCCCCTCTCCCCCCCTGGCTCTTTGCACCCGCATCGCAGGGGGGGAGGCACCCCTCGTGACGCGGGGACTGAGAGCGAGTCCCTCTTCCCCCCTTTGCTCTTAGGACTCCCATCGCTGGGGGCGGAGGCATCCCCCGCGAGGCAGGGACTGAAAGCCAGTCCCTCTTCCCCCCCGGCTCTGAGGACCCCCATCGCAGGAGGGGGAGGCACCCCCCACGAGGGTGGGGACTGAGAGCTATCCCCTCTTCCGCCCCTGGCTGTTAGTACCCCCATCGCAAGGGGGGGAGGCACCCCCCGCCAGGCAGGGACTGAGAGCCAGTCCCTCTTCCCCCGCTGGCTCTTAGGACCCCCATCGCAGGAGGGGGAGGCACCCCCCGCGAGGGTGGGGACTGAGAGCTATCCGCTGTTCCGCCCCTGACGGTTAGTACCCTCATCGCAAGGGGGGGAGGCACCCCCCCGCGAGGCAGGGACTGAAAGCCAGTCCCTCTTCCCCCCCGGCTCTGAGGACCCCCATCGCAGGAGGGGGAGGCACCCCCCACGAGGGTGGGGACTGAGAGCTATCCCCTCTTCTGCCCCTGGCTGTTAGTACCCCCATCGCAAGGGGGGGAGGCACCCCCCGCGAGGCAGGGACTGAGAGCCAGTCCCTCTTCCCCCGCTGGCTCTTAGGACCCCAATCGCAGGAGGGGAAGGCACCCCCCGCGAGGGTGGGGACTGAGAGCTATCCGCTCTTCCGCCCCTGGCTCTTGGTACCCCCATCGCGGGGGGCGGGGAGGCACCCCCCGCGAGGCAGGGACTGAGAGCCAGCCCCTGGTTCCCACACTGGCTCTTAGGACCCCCATCGCAGAGGGGGGAGGCACCCCCCGCGAGGCGGGGACTGAGAGCCAGACCCTCTTCCCCCCCTGGCTTAGGACCCCCATCGTTGATCCTAAGATCCTTAGGACCGACCTGCAGGATTGTGGGTGTTAGGTGTCCAAGTAGAAAGTTCAAATCTTCCGACGGCAGGGGGGAGACACCTCTCGCGACGCGGAGACTGAGAGCGAGCCCCTCTTCCCCCCTTTGCTCTTAGGACCCCCATCGATGGGGGGCGGAGGCACCCCCCGCGAGGCAGGGACTGAGAGCCAGTCCCTCTTCCCCCCCTGGCTCTGAGGACCCCCATCGCAGGAGGGGGAGGCACCCCCCACGAGGGTGGGGACTGAGAGCTATCTCCTCTTCCGCCCCTGGCTGTCAGTGCCCTCATCGCAAGGGGGGGAGGCACCCCCCGCGAGGCAGGGACTGTGAGCCAGTCCCTCTTCCCCCCCGGCTCTGAGGACCCCCATCGCAGAAGGGGGAGGCACCCTCCACGAGGGTGGGGACTGAGAGCTCTCCCCCCTTCCACCCGTGGCTGTTAGTAACCCCATCGCAGGGGGGGAGGCACCCCCCGCGAGGCAGGGACTGAGAGCCAGTCCCTCTTCCCCCCCGGCTCTTAGGACCCCCATCGCAGGAGGGGGAGGCACCCCCTGCGAGGGTGGGGAGTGAGAGCTATCCCCTCTTCCGCCCCTGGCTGTTAGTACCCTCATCGCAAGGGGGGGAGGCACCCCCCGCGAGGCAGGGACTGAGAGCCAGTCCCTCTTCCCCCCCTGACTCTTAGGACCCCCATCGCAGGAGGGGGAGGCACCCCCCGCGAGGGTGGGGACTGAGAGCTATCCCCTCTTCCGCCGCTGGCTGTTAGTACCCCCATCGCAGGGTGGGGGAGGCACCCCCCCGCGAGGCAGGGACTGAGAGCCGGCCCCTGTTCCCCCACTGGCTCTTAGGACCCACATCGCAGAGGGGGGAGGCACCCCCCACGAGGCGGGGACTGAGAGCCAGACCCTCTTCCCCCCCTGGCTTAGGACCCCCATCATTGATGCTAAGATCCTTAGGACCCACCTGGAGGACTGTGGGTATTAGGTGTCGAAGTAGAAAGTTCAAATCTTCCGACGGCAGGTACCTTACATGGGATTTACTATCCGACGGGTCCGAACGCAGCTCAGGAACAGAAAGAAAGCAGGTTGTTTGCAATCTACCGGAGCTTAAGGGCAGAAGGCAGGTGAGAGAATTCTTAGGAGCTGTGGGGTTTTGTAGACTGTGGATCCCAAACTTTGCAGTATTAGCCAAGCCGTTGTATGAGGTCACAAAGGGGGCGGGGACCCAGAACTTTTGAAATGGGGATCCCAACAACAGCCAGTTTTTCATGAGTTACAAGAAAATCTTCTGGCAGCCCCAGCCCTGGGGCTACCCGATCTGAGAAAGCCTTTTCCATTGTATGCGTCAGAGAGAGAAAAGATGGCAGCTGGACTTTTAACCCAAACTGTGGGGCCCTGGCTGAGGCCGGTAGCCTACGTCTCTAAACAACTAGACAGGGTTGCTAAAGGATGGCCCCCCTATTTGAGGGCCTTGGCAGCAACTGCCCTGCTAGTAGAAGAAGCAAATAAGCTGATTCTTGGGCAAAACCTGATCATAAAGGGCCCCCATTTTGTGACGGCTGAGATCCATCCCCTCTTCCCCCCTGGCTGTTGGGACCCCCATCGCCGGCGGGGAAGGCACCCTCCGCGAGGCGGGGACTCAGAGCCAACCCCTCCTTCCCCCTCGGCTCTTGGGACCACCATCGCAGGGGGGAGGCAATCCCCGCGAGGCGGGGACTGGCAACCTCCCATTTCCCCTCCTCGCTCTTTGCACCCCCATCACAGGGGGGGAGGCACCCCTCGCGACGCGGGGACTGAGAGCGAGCCCCACTTCCCCCCTTTGCTCTTGGGACCCCGATCGCTGGGGGCGGAGGCACCCCCCGCGAGGCAGGGACTGAGAGCCAGTCCCTCTTCCCCCCCGGCTCTGAGGACCCCCATCGCAGGATGGGGAGGTACCCCCCACGAGGTTGGGGACTGAGAGCTATCCCCTCTTCCGCCCCTGGCTGTTAGTACCCCCATCGCAAGGGGGGGAGGCAACCCCGGCGAGGCAGGGACTGAGAGCCAGCCCCTGTTCCCCCACTGGCTCTTAGGACCCACATCGCAGAGGCGGGAGGCACCCCCCACGAGGCGGGGACTGAGAGCCAGACCCTCTTCCCCTCCCTGGCTTAGGACCCCCATCGTTGATGCTAAGATCCTTAGGACCCACCTGGAGGACTGTGGGTATTAGGTATCCAAGTACAAAGTTCAAATCTTCCGACGGCAGGTACCTTACATGGGATTTACGATCCGACGGGTCCGAATGCAGCTCGGGAACAGAAAGAAAGCAGGTTATTTGCAATCTACCGGAGCTTAAGGGCAGAAGGCAGGTGAGAGAATTCTTAGGAGCTGTGGGGTTTTGTAGACTGTGGATCCCAAACTTTGCAGTATTAGCCAAGCCGTTGTATGAGGTCACAAAGGGGGCGGGGACCCAGAACTTTTGAAATGGGGATCCCAACAACAGCCAGTTTTTCATGAGTTACAAGAAAATCTTCTGGCAGCCCCAGCCCTGGGGCTACCCGATCTGAGAAAGCCTTTTCCATTGTATGCGCCAGAGAGAGAAAAGATGGCAGCTGGACTTTTAACCCAAACTGTGGGGCCTCCCCCTCTCCCCCCCTGGCTCTTTGCACCCGCATCGCAGGGGGGGAGGCACCCCTCGTGACGCGGGGACTGAGAGCGAGTCCCTCTTCCCCCCTTTGCTCTTAGGACCCCCATCGCTGGGGGCGGAGGCATCCCCCGCGAGGCAGGGACTGAAAGCCAGTCCCTCTTCCCCCCCGGCTCTGAGGACCCCCATCGCAGGAGGGGGAGGCACCCCCCGCGAGGGTGGGGACTGAGAGCTATCCGCTGTTCCGCCCTTGACTGTTAGTACCCTCATCGCAAGGGGGGGAGGCACCCCCCCGCGAGGAAGGGACTGAAAGCCAGTCCCTCTTCCCCCCCGGCTCTGAGGACCCCCATCGCAGGAGGGGGAGGCACCCCCCACGAGGGTGGGGACTGAGAGCTATCCCCTCTTCTGCCCCTGGCTGTTAGTACCCCCATCGCAAGGGGGGGAGGCACCCCCCCGCGAGGTAGGGACTGAGAGCCAGTCCCTGTTCCCCCGCTGGCTCTTAGGACCCCCATCGCAGGAGGGGGAGGCACCCCCCGCGAGGGTGGGGACTGAGAGCTATCCGCTCTTCCGCCCCTGGCTCTTGGTACCCCCATCGCGGGGGGCGGGGAGGCACCCCCCGCGAGGCAGGGACTGAGAGCCAGCCCCTGGTTCCCACACTGGCTCTTAGGACCCCCATCGCAGAGGGGGGAGGCACCCCCCGCGAGGCGGGGACTGAGAGCCAGACCCTCTTCCCCCCCTGGCTTAGGACCCCCATCGTTGATCCTAAGATCCTTAGGACCGACCTGCAGGATTGTGGGTGTTAGGTGTCCAAGTAGAAAGTTCAAATCTTCCGACGGCAGGGGGGAGGCACCTCTCGCGACGCGGAGACTGAGAGCGAGCCCCTCTTCCCCCCTTTGCTCTTAGGACCCCCATCGATGGGGGGCGGAGGCACCCCCCGCGAGGCAGGGACTGAGAGCCAGTCCCTCTTCCCCCCCTGGCTCTGAGGACCCCCATCGCAGGAGGGGGAGGCACCCCCCACGAGGGTGGGGACTGAGAGCCATCTCCTCTTCCGCCCCTGGCTGTCAGTGCCCTCATCGCAAGGGGGGGAGGCACCCCCCGCGAGGCAGGGACTGAGAGCCAGTCCCTCTTCCCCCCCGGCTCTGAGGACCCCCATCGCAGAAGGGGGAGGCACCCTCCACGAGGGTGGGGACTGAGAGCTCTCCCCCCTTCCACCCCTGGCTGTTAGTAACCCCATCGCAGGGGGGGAGGCACCCCCCGCGAGGCAGGGACTGAGAGCCAGTCCCTCTTCCCCCCCTGGCTCTGAGGACCCCCATCGCAGGAGGGGGAGGCACCCCCCACGAGAGTGGGGACTGAGAGCTATCCCCTCTTCCGTCCCTGGCTGTTAGTACCCCCATCGCAGGGGGGGAGGCACCCCCCGCGAGGCAGGGACTGAGAGCCAGTCCCTCTTCCCCCCCGGCTCTTAGGACCCCCATCGCAGGAGGGGGAGGCACCCCCTGCGAGGGTGGGGAGTGAGAGCTATCCCCTCTTCCGCCCCTGGCTGTTAGTACCCTCATCGCAAGGGGGGGAGGCACCCCCCGCGAGGCAGGGACTGAGAGCCAGTCCCTCTTCCCCCCCTGACTCTTAGGACCCCCATCGCAGGAGGGGGAGGCACCCCCCGCGAGGGTGGGGACTGAGAGCTATCCCCTCTTCCGCCGCTGGCTGTTAGTACCCCCATCGCAGGGTGGGGGAGGCACCCCCCCGCGAGGCAGGGACTGAGAGCCGGCCCCTGTTCCCCCACTGGCTCTTAGGACCCACATCGCAGAGGGGGGAGGCACCCCCCACGAGGCGGGGACTGAGAGCCAGACCCTCTTCCCCCCCTGGCTTAGGACCCCCATCGTTGATGCTAAGATCCTTAGGACCCACCTGGAGGACTGTGGGTATTAGGTGTCGAAGTAGAAAGTTCAAATCTTCCGACGGCAGGTACCTTACATGGGATTTACTATCCGACGGGTCCGAACGCAGCTCAGGAACAGAAAGAAAGCAGGTTGTTTGCAATCTACCGGAGCTTAAGGGCAGAAGGCAGGTGAGAGAATTCTTAGGAGCTGTGGGGTTTTGTAGACTGTGGATCCCAAACTTTGCAGTATTAGCCAAGCCGTTGTATGAGGTCACAAAGGGGGCGGGGACCCAGAACTTTTGAAATGGGGATCCCAACAACAGCCAGTTTTTCATGAGTTACAAGAAAATCTTCTGGCAGCCCCAGCCCTGGGGCTACCCGATCTGAGAAAGCCTTTTCCATTGTATGCGTCAGAGAGAGAAAAGATGGCAGCTGGACTTTTAACCCAAACTGTGGGGCCCTGGCTGAGGCCGGTAGCCTACGTCTCTAAACAACTAGACAGGGTTGCTAAAGGATGGCCCCCCTATTTGAGGGCCTTGGCAGCAACTGCCCTGCTAGTAGAAGAAGCAAATAAGCTGATTCTTGGGCAAAACCTGATCATAAAGGGCCCCCATTTTGTGACGGCTGAGATCCATCCCCTCTTCCCCCCTGGCTGTTGGGACCCCCATCGCCGGCGGGGAAGGCACCCTCCGCGAGGCGGGGACTCAGAGCCAACCCCTCCTTCCCCCTCGGCTCTTGGGACCACCATCGCAGGGGGGAGGCAATCCCCGCGAGGCGGGGACTGGCAACCTCCCATTTCCCCTCCTCGCTCTTTGCACCCCCATCACAGGGGGGGAGGCACCCCTCGCGACGCGGGGACTGAGAGCGAGCCCCACTTCCCCCCTTTGCTCTTGGGACCCCCATCGCTGGGGGCGGAGGCACCCCCCGCGAGGCAGGGACTGAGAGCCAGTCCCTCTTCCCCCCCGGCTCTGAGGACCCCCATCGCAGGACGGGGAGGTACCCCCCCACGAGGTTGGGGACTGAGAGCTATCCCCTCTTCCGCCCCTGGCTGTTAGTACCCCCATCGCAAGGGGGGGAGGCAACCCCGGCGAGGCAGGGACTGAGAGCCAGTCCCTCTTCCCCCCTGGCTCTTAGGACCCCCATCGCAGGAGGGGGAGGCACCCCCCGTGAGGATGAGGACTGAGAGCTATCCCCTCTTCCGCCCCTGTCTGTTAGTACCCTCATCGCAAGGGGGGGAGGCACCCCCCGTGAGGCAGGGACTGAGAGCCAGCCCCTCTTCCCCCCCGGCTCTTAGTACCCCCATCGCAGGGTGGGGGAGGCACCCCCCCGCGAGGCAGGGACTGAGAGCCAGCCCCTGTTCCCCCACTGGCTCTTAGGACCCACATCGCAGAGGCAGGAGGCACCCCCCACGAGGCGGGGACTGAGAGCCAGACCCTCTTCCCCTCCCTGGCTTAGGACCCCCATCGTTGATGCTAAGATCCTTAGGACCCACCTGGAGGACTGTGGGTATTAGGTATCCAAGTACAAAGTTCAAATCTTCCGACGGCAGGTACCTTACATGGGATTTACGATCCGACGGGTCCGAATGCAGCTCGGGAACAGAAAGAAAGCAGGTTATTTGCAATCTACCGGAGCTTAAGGGCAGAAGGCAGGTGAGAGAATTCTTAGGAGCTGTGGGGTTTTGTAGACTGTGGATCCCAAACTTTGCAGTATTAGCCAAGCCGTTGTATGAGGTCACAAAGGGGGCGGGGACCCAGAACTTTTGAAATGGGGATCCCAACAACAGCCAGTTTTTCATGAGTTACAAGAAAATCTTCTGGCAGCCCCAGCCCTGGGGCTACCCGATCTGAGAAAGCCTTTTCCATTGTATGCGTCAGAGAGAGAAAAGATGGCAGCTGGACTTTTAACCCAAACTGTGGGGCCTCCCCCTCTCCCCCCCTGGCTCTTTGCACCCGCATCGCAGGGGGGGAGGCACCCCTCGTGACGCGGGGACTGAGAGCGAGTCCCTCTTCCCCCCTTTGCTCTTAGGACCCCCATCGCTGGGGGCGGAGGCATCCCCCGCGAGGCAGGGACTGAAAGCCAGTCCCTCTTCCCCCCCGGCTCTGAGGACCCTCATCGCAGGAGGGGGAGGCACCCCCCACGAGGGTGGGGACTGAGAGCTATCTCCTCTTCCGCCCCTGGCTGTCAGTGCCCTCATCGCAAGGGGGGGAGGCACCCCCCGCGAGGCAGGGACTGAGAGCCAGTCCCTCTTCCCCCCCGGCTCTGAGGACCCCCATCGCAGAAGGGGGAGGCACCCTCCACAAGGGTGGGGACTGAGAGCTCTCCCCCCTTCCACCCCTGGCTGTTAGTAACCCCATCGCAGGGGGGGAGGCACCCCCCGCGAGGCAGGGACTGAGAGCCAGTCCCTCTTCCCCCCCTGGCTCTGAGGACCCCCATCGCAGGAGGGGGAGGCACCCCCCACGAGAGTGGGGACTGAGAGCTATCCCCTCTTCCGTCCCTGGCTGTTAGTACCCCCATCGCAGGGGGGGAGGCACCCCCTGCGAGGCAGGGACTGAGAGCCAGTCCCTCTTCCCCCCCGGCTCTTAGGACCCCCATCGCAGGAGGGGGAGGCACCCCCTGCGAGGGTGGGGAGTGAGAGCTATCCCCTCTTCCGCCCCTGGCTGTTAGTACCCTCATCGCAAGGGGGGGAGGCACCCCCCGCGAGGCAGGGACTGAGAACCAGTCCCTCTTCCCCCCCTGACTCTTAGGACCCCCATCGCAGGAGGGGGAGGCACCCCCCGCGAGGGTGGGGACTGAGAGCTATCCCCTCTTCCGCCGCTGGCTGTTAGTACCCCCATCGCAGGGTGGGGGAGGCACCCCCCCGCGAGGCAGGGACTGAGAGCCGGCCCCTGTTCCCCCACTGGCTCTTAGGACCCACATCGCAGAGGGGGGAGGCACCCCCCACGAGGCGGGGACTGAGAGCCAGACCCTCTTCCCCCCCTGGCTTAGGACCCCCATCGTTGATGCTAAGATCCTTAGGACCCACCTGGAGGACTGTGGGTATTAGGTGTCGAAGTAGAAAGTTCAAATCTTCCGACGGCAGGTACCTTACATGGGATTTACTATCCGACGGGTCCGAACGCAGCTCAGGAACAGAAAGAAAGCAGGTTGTTTGCAATCTACCGGAGCTTAAGGGCAGAAGGCAGGTGAGAGAATTCTTAGGAGCTGTGGGGTTTTGTAGACTGTGGATCCCAAACTTTGCAGTATTAGCCAAGCCGTTGTATGAGGTCACAAAGGGGGCGGGGACCCAGAACTTTTGAAATGGGGATCCCAACAACAGCCAGTTTTTCATGAGTTACAAGAAAATCTTCTGGCAGCCCCAGCCCTGGGGCTACCCGATCTGAGAAAGCCTTTTCCATTGTATGCGTCAGAGAGAGAAAAGATGGCAGCTGGACTTTTAACCCAAACTGTGGGGCCCTGGCTGAGGCCGGTAGCCTACGTCTCTAAACAACTAGACAGGGTTGCTAAAGGATGGCCCCCCTATTTGAGGGCCTTGGCAGCAACTGCCCTGCTAGTAGAAGAAGCAAATAAGCTGATTCTTGGGCAAAACCTGATCATAAAGGGCCCCCATTTTGTGACGGCTGAGATCCATCCCCTCTTCCCCCCTGGCTGTTGGGACCCCCATCGCCGGCGGGGAAGGCACCCTCCGCGAGGCGGGGACTCAGAGCCAACCCCTCCTTCCCCCTCGGCTCTTGGGACCACCATCGCAGGGGGGAGGCAATCCCCGCGAGGCGGGGACTGGCAACCTCCCATTTCCCCTCCTCGCTCTTTGCACCCCCATCACAGGGGGGGAGGCACCCCTCGCGACGCGGGGACTGAGAGCGAGCCCCACTTCCCCCCTTTGCTCTTGGGACCCCGATCGCTGGGGGCGGAGGCACCCCCCGCGAGGCAGGGACTGAGAGCCAGTCCCTCTTCCCCCCCGGCTCTGAGGACCCCCATCGCAGGATGGGGAGGTACCCCCCACGAGGTTGGGGACTGAGAGCTATCCCCTCTTCCGCCCCTGGCTGTTAGTACCCCCATCGCAAGGGGGGGAGGCAACCCCGGCGAGGCAGGGACTGAGAGCCAGTCCCTCTTCCCCCCTGGCTCTTAGGACCCCCCATCGCAGGAGGGGGAGGCACCCCCCGTGAGGATGGGGACTGAGAGCTATCCCCTCTTCCGCCCCTGTCTGTTAGTACCCTCATCGCAAGGGGGGGAGGCAGCCCCCGTGAGGCAGGGACTGAGAGCCAGCCCCTCTTCCCCCCCGGCTCTTAGTACCCCCATCGCAGGGTGGGGGAGGCACCCCCCCGCGAGGCAGGGACTGAGAGCCAGCCCCTGTTCCCCCACTGGCTCTTAGGACCCACATCGCAGAGGCGGGAGGCACCCCCCACGAGGCGGGGACTGAGAGCCAGACCCTCTTCCCCTCCCTGGCTTAGGACCCCCATCGTTGATGCTAAGATCCTTAGGACCCACCTGGAGGACTGTGGGTATTAGGTATCCAAGTACAAAGTTCAAATCTTCCGACGGCAGGTACCTTACATGGGATTTACGATCCGACGGGTCCGAATGCAGCTCGGGAACAGAAAGAAAGCAGGTTATTTGCAATCTACCGGAGCTTAAGGGCAGAAGGCAGGTGAGAGAATTCTTAGGAGCTGTGGGGTTTTGTAGACTGTGGATCCCAAACTTTGCAGTACTAGCCAAGCCGTTGTATGAGGTCACAAAGGGGGCGGGGACCCAGAACTTTTGAAATGGGGATCCCAACAACAGCCAGTTTTTCATGAGTTACAAGAAAATCTTCTGGCAGCCCCAGCCCTGGGGCTACCCGATCTGAGAAAGCCTTTTCCATTGTATGCGCCAGAGAGAGAAAAGATGGCAGCTGGACTTTTAACCCAAACTGTGGGGCCTCCCCCTCTCCCCCCCAGCTCTTTGCACCCGCATCGCAGGGGGGGAGGCACCCCTCGTGACGCGGGGACTGAGAGCGAGTCCCTCTTCCCCCCTTTGCTCTTAGGACCCCCATCGCTGGGGGCGGAGGCATCCCCCGCGAGGCAGGGACTGAAAGCCAGTCCCTCTTCCCCCCCGGCTCTGAGGACCCCCATCGCAGGAGGGGGAGGCACCCCCCACGAGGGTGGGGACTGAGAGCTATCCCCTCTTCCGCCCCTGGCTGTTAGTACCCCCATCGCAAGGGGGGGAGGCACCCCCCGCGAGGCAGGGACTGAGAGCCAGTCCCTCTTCCCCCGCTGGCTCTTAGGACCCCCATCGCAGGAGGGGGAGGCACCCCCCGCGAGGGTGGGGACTGAGAGCTATCCGCTGTTCCGCCCCTGACTGTTAGTACCCTCATCGCAAGCGGGGGAGGCACCCCCCCGCGAGGAAGGGACTGAAAGCCAGTCCCTCTTCCCCCCCGGCTCTGAGGACCCCCATCGCAGGAGGGGGAGGCACCCCCCACGAGGGTGGGGACTGAGAGCTATCCCCTCTTCTGCCCCTGGCTGTTAGTACCCCCATCGCAAGGGGGGGAGGCACCCCCCCGCGAGGTAGGGACTGAGAGCCAGTCCCTCTTCCCCCGCTGGCTCTTAGGACCCCCATCGCAGGAGGGGGAGGCACCCCCCGCGAGGGTGGGGACTGAGAGCTATCCGCTGTTCCGCCCCTGACTGTTAGTACCCTCATCGCAAGGGGGGGAGGCACCCCCCCGTGAGGCTGGGACTGAAAGCCAGTCCCTCTTCCCCCCCGGCTCTGAGGACCCCCATCGCAGGAGGGGGAGGCACCCCCCACGAGGGTGGGGACTGAGAGCTATCCCCTCTTCTGCCCCTGGCTGTTAGTACCCCCATCGCAAGGGGGGGAGGCACCCCCCGCGAGGCAGGGACTGAGAGCCAGTCCCTGTTCCCCCGCTGGCTCTTAGGACGCCCATCGCAGGAGGGGGAGGCACCCCCCGCGAGGGTGGGGACTGAGAGCTATCCGCTCTTCCGCCCCTGGCTCTTGGTACCCCCATCGCGGGGGGCGGGGAGGCACCCCCCGCGAGGCAGGGACTGAGAGCCAGCCCCTGGTTCCCACACTGGCTCTTAGGACCCCCATCGCAGAGGGGGGAGGCACCCCCCGCGAGGCGGGGACTGAGAGCCAGACCCTCTTCCCCCCCTGGCTTAGGACCCCCATCGTTGATCCTAAGATCCTTAGGACCGACCTGCAGGATTGTGGGTGTTAGGTGTCCAAGTAGAAAGTTCAAATCTTCCGACGGCAGGGGGGAGGCACCTCTCGCGACGCGGAGACTGAGAGCGAGCCCCTCTTCCCCCCTTTGCTCTTAGGACCCCCATCGATGGGGGGCGGAGGCACCCCCCGCGAGGCAGGGACTGAGAGCCAGTCCCTCTTCCCCCCCTGGCTCTGAGGACCCCCATCGCAGGAGGGGGAGGCACCCCCCACGAGGGTGGGGACTGAGAGCCATCTCCTCTTCCGCCCCTGGCTGTCAGTGCCCTCATCGCAAGGGGGGGAGGCACCCCCCGCGAGGCAGGGACTGAGAGCCAGTCCCTCTTCCCCCCTGGCTCTGAGGACCCCCATCGCAGAAGGGGGAGGCACCCTCCACGAGGGTGGGGACTGAGAGCTCTCCCCCCTTCCACCCGTGGCTGTTAGTAACCCCATCGCAGGGGGGGAGGCACCCCCCGCGAGGCAGGGACTGAGAGCCAGTCCCTCTTCCCCCCCTGGCTCTGAGGACCCCCATCGCAGGAGGGGGAGGCACCCCCCACGAGAGTGGGGACTGAGAGCTATCCCCTCTTCCGTCCCTGGCTGTTAGTACCCCCATCGCAGGGGGGGAGGCACCCCCCGCGAGGCAGGGACTGAGAGCCAGTCCCTCTTCCCCCCCGGCTCTTAGGACCCCCATCGCAGGAGGGGGAGGCACCCCCTGCGAGGGTGGGGAGTGAGAGCTATCCCCTCTTCCGCCCCTGGCTGTTAGTACCCTCATCGCAAGGGGGGGAGGCACCCCCCGCGAGGCAGGGACTGAGAGCCAGTCCCTCTTCCCCCCCTGACTCTTAGGACCCCCATCGCAGGAGGGGGAGGCACCCCCCGCGAGGGTGGGGACTGAGAGCTATCCCCTCTTCCGCCGCTGGCTGTTAGTACCCCCATCGCAGGGTGGGGGAGGCACCCCCCCGCGAGGCAGGGACTGAGAGCCGGCCCCTGTTCCCCCACTGGCTCTTAGGACCCACATCGCAGAGGGGGGAGGCACCCCCCACGAGGCGGGGACTGAGAGCCAGACCCTCTTCCCCCCCTGGCTTAGGACCCCCATCGTTGATGCTAAGATCCTTAGGACCCACCTGGAGGACTGTGGGTATTAGGTGTCGAAGTAGAAAGTTCAAATCTTCCGACGGCAGGTACCTTACATGGGATTTACTATCCGACGGGTCCGAACGCAGCTCAGGAACAGAAAGAAAGCAGGTTGTTTGCAATCTACCGGAGCTTAAGGGCAGAAGGCAGGTGAGAGAATTCTTAGGAGCTGTGGGGTTTTGTAGACTGTGGATCCCAAACTTTGCAGTATTAGCCAAGCCGTTGTATGAGGTCACAAAGGGGGCGGGGACCCAGAACTTTTGAAATGGGGATCCCAACAACAGCCAGTTTTTCATGAGTTACAAGAAAATCTTCTGGCAGCCCCAGCCCTGGGGCTACCCGATCTGAGAAAGCCTTTTCCATTGTATGCGTCAGAGAGAGAAAAGATGGCAGCTGGACTTTTAACCCAAACTGTGGGGCCCTGGCTGAGGCCGGTAGCCTACGTCTCTAAACAACTAGACAGGGTTGCTAAAGGATGGCTCCCGTATGTGAGGGCCTTGGCAGTAACTGCCCTGCTAGTACAAGAAGGAAATAAGCTGATTCTTGGGCAAAACCTGATCATAAAGGGCCCCCATTTTGTGACGGCTGAGATCCATCCCCTCTTCCCCCCTGGCTGTTGGGACCCCCATCGCCGGCGGGGAAGGCACCCTCCGCGAGGCGGGGACTCAGAGCCAACCCCTCCTTCCCCCTCGGCTCTTGGGACCACCATCGCAGGGGGGAGGCAATCCCCGCGAGGCGGGGACTGGCAACCTCCCATTTCCCCTCCTCGCTCTTTGCACCCTCATCACAGGGGGGGAGGCACCCCTCGCGACGCGGGGACTGAGAGCGAGCCCCACTTCCCCCCTTTGCTCTTGGGACCCCCATCGCTGGGGGCGGAGGCACCCCCCGCGAGGCAGGGACTGAGAGCCAGTCCCTCTTCCCCCCCGGCTCTGAGGACCCCCATCGCAGGACGGGGAGGTACCCCCCACGAGGTTGGGGACTGAGAGCTATCCCCTCTTCCGCCCCTGGCTGTTAGTACCCCCATCGCAAGGGGGGGAGGCAACCCCGGCGAGGCAGGGACTGAGAGCCAGTCCCTCTTCCCCCCTGGCTCTTAGGACCCCCATCGCAGGAGGGGGAGGCACCCCCCGTGAGGATGAGGACTGAGAGCTATCCCCTCTTCCGCCCCTGTCTGTTAGTACCCTCATCGCAAGGGGGGGGAGGCACCCCACGTGAGGCAGGGACTGAGAGCCAGCCCCTCTTCCCCCCCGGCTCTTAGTACCCCCATCGCAGGGTGGGGGAGGCACCCCCCCGCGAGGCAGGGACTGAGAGCCAGTCCCTGTTCCCCCACTGGCTCTTAGGACCCACATCGCAGAGGCGGGAGGCACCCCCCACGAGGCAGGGACTGAGAGCCAGACCCTCTTCCCCTCCCTGGCTTAGGACCCCCATCGTTGATGCTAAGATCCTTAGGACCCACCTGGAGGACTGTGGGTGTTAGGTGTCCAAGTAGAAAGTTCAAATCTGCCGACGGCAGGTACCTTACGTGGGACTTACTATCTGATGGGTCCGAACGCAGCTCGGGAACAGAAAGAAAGCAGGTTATTTGCAATCCACCGGAGCTTAAGGGCAGAAGGCAGGTGAGAGAATTCTCAGGAGCTGTGGGGTTTTGTAGACTGTGGATCCCAAACTGTAGTATTAGCCAAGCCTTTGTATGAGGTCACAAAGGGGGCGGGGCCCCGGAACTTTTGAAATGGGGATCGCAGCAACAGCCAGTTTTTCATGAATTACAAGAAAGTCTTCCGGCAGCCCCAGCCCTGGGGCTACCCGATCTGACAAAGCCTTTTCCATTGTGTGCGTCAGAGAGAGAAAAGATGGCAGCTGGACTTTTAACCCAAACTGTGGGGCCCTGGCTGAGGCCGGTAGCCTACGTCTCTAAACAACTAGACAGGGTTGCTAAAGGATGGCTCCCGTATGTGAGGGCCTTGGCAGTAACTGCCCTGCTAGTACAAGAAGGAAATAAGCTGATTCTTGGGCAAAACCTGAAGATAAAGGGCCCCCATTTTGTGACGGCTGAGATCCATCCCCTCTTCCTCCCTGGCTGTTGGGACCCCCATCGCAGGCGGGGGAGGGACCCTCCGCGAGGCGGGGACTCAGAGCCAACCCCTCTTCCCCGCCTGGCTCTTGGGACCACCATCGCGGGGGGGGAGGTAATCCCCGCTAGGCGGGAACTGCGAGCCTGCCCCCTTTCCCCCCCTGGCTCTTTGCACCCCCATTGCAGTGTGGGAGGCACCCCTCGCGACGCAGGGACTGAGCATGAGCCCCTCTTCCCCCCTTTAGTCTTAGGACCGCCATCGCTGGGGACGGAGGCACCCCCCACGAGGCAGGGACTGATAGCCAGTCCCTCTTCGCCCCCGGCTCTTCGGACCCCCATCGCAGGAAGGGGAGGCACCCCCGTTGAGGGGGGGACTGAGCTATCCCCCCTTCCGCCCCTGGCTGTTGGTACCCCTATCGCGGGGGGCGGAGGCAGCCCCCGCGAGTCAGGGACTGAGAGGCAGCCCCTGTTCCCTCACTGGCTCTTAGGACCCCCATCGCAGGGCGGCGGAGGTACCCCCCGCGAAGTGGGGACTGAGAGCCAGACCCTCTTCACCCCGTGGCTTAGGACCCCCATCGTTAATCCTAAGATCCTTTAGGACCCACCTGTAGGACTGTGGTTATTATTTGTCCAAGTAGGAAGTTCAAATCTTTCGACGGCAGGTAGCTTACGTGGGATTTATAGTCCGACAGCGGTCCAAATGCCGCTCGGGAACAGAAAGAAAGCAGGTCATTTGCAATGTACCAGAGCTTAAGGGCAGAAGGCAGGTGAGAGAATTCTTAGGAGCTGTGGGGTTTTGTAGACTGTGGATCCTAAGCTTTGCAGTATTAGCCAAGCCTTTGTATGAGGTCACAAAGGGGCGGGGACCCGGAACATTGTCTTGGGATCCCCGTTTGTTGGGGGAAGAGGGTCTCGCTCTCAGTCCCCGCCTCGCGGGTGGTGCCTCCCTGCCCCTGCGATGGGAGTCCCAACTGCCAGGGGGGAAGAGGGCATGGATCTCAGCCACCACAAAATGGGGTGCCTTTATGTTCAGGTTTTGCCCAACAACAGCAAGTCTTTCATTAGTTAAAGGAAAAACTTCTGGCAGCCCCAGCCCTGGGGCTACCCGATCTGACAAAGCCTTTTGCATTGTATGCGTCAGAGAGAGCAAAGATGGCAGCTGGACTTTTAATCCAAACTGTGGGGCCCTGGCTGAGGCCGGTAGCCTACGTCTCTAAACAACTATACAGGGTTTCTAAAGGATGGGCCCCCCTGTTTGAGGGGCTCGGCAGCAACTGCCCTGCTAGTCCAAGAAGCAAATAAGCGGATTCTTGGGCAAAACCTGAACATAAAGGCCCCCCATTTTGTGGTGGCTGAGATCCATGCCCTCTTCCCCCCTGGCTGTTGGGACCGGCATCGCATGTGGTGGAGGCATCCCCCGCGAGGCAGGGACACAGAGCCAACCCCTGTTCCCCCCTGGCCCTTGGGACCACCATCGCAGGTGGGGAGGCAATCCCCGTGAGGCGGGGAGTGAGAGCTATCCCCTCTTCCGCCCCTGGCTCTTAATACCCCCATCGCAGTGGGGGGAGGCAGCCCCCACGAGGCAGGGACTGAGAGCCAGCCCCTGTTCCCCCACTGGCTCTTTGGACCCCCATCGCAGGGCGGGGAGGCACCCCCCACGAGGCGGGGACTGAGAGCCAGACCCTCTTCCCCTCCGGCTTAGGACCCCCATCATTAATCCTAAGATCCTTAGGACCCACCTGGAGGACTGTGGGTGTTAGGTGTCCAAGAAGAAAGTTCGAATCTTCCGACGGCAGGTGCATGAGAGTCTGCATGGAACCCTAATAAAAAAGACAGTGAAGGAGAATCATGTCAGGAGCTGATACTCATGAGTCTCGGGAAGCCTCCAGGGACAGAGCATAGCTAGAGTATCCAAGAATGAGAAGAGCCCTAGAGCAAACGCAAGGCCCAGGAAGAGATAATTGGTTTGAGAAGAAAAGGGTCCAGGAGCTATTGCAACGCATCTAGCAAGCAGAGTCCTGGGCTGATCAGAGTGGGGAAAACCCACCGAGTTGTTCAATGGCAGGACAAACAGAGCCCTGCTGCAGGGAAGGGACACTCATGTACCCTGTACCCCCATACACCTCTGTCCCGCTCCCCGTTCAGGCTGACAATGTGCTCACCACACAGCAGCACCTCCTGGTCTTGATTGTTGGGGCCCTCGCAATCATTGCACTGGCCCTTCCTGCCCTCTGACCAGAGCTCTTCCCTGCTACACTCTTCTGTGAGTCTCCAGCAGGACCTTTTGCACATCAGCAAGCTGGGCAGCGTCAAGTGCCCGGAATCCACCCCATGCCTTCCCACCTCTGTACATTTGCTCA
Source organism: Gorilla gorilla gorilla (assembly GCF_029281585.2). Classification (NCBI taxonomy): domain Eukaryota; kingdom Metazoa; phylum Chordata; class Mammalia; order Primates; family Hominidae; genus Gorilla; species Gorilla gorilla. The sequence continues at coordinate 162,923,984 of NC_073230.2, forward strand.
TGGTTCTTTTCATGGCCATTGAACTTGTCTTGGTCAGTTTTCTTTCAGCTCTCAGTGATAGACACATTCCACAATGACCTACAGAGAAAAAAAAAGGCACAAATTGTATAGCAAACCACTACCTCTACTAAAGTAACCTATTGTTCTTTAGAACTGAAGACCAGAGGCTGTGCGACTTCAGTCTTATCTGGGATGTGGTGCTGACATGATATTCCCAAAACTCTTTCTATCTGTCTCCGTAACTCTCAGATTTACTTTCCTCTGTGGGTGTTAATCTCAAGCAGATAGCAAAGGTAGTTCCTGCTCTGAGCTCATGAAGTTTTACAGTTCCTAACGAGAGAGGAAGACAGAGGCATGCTCTCTCCCAGGGTCTACGTGTGAAATCTCATTCAGGGTTTCTGGTTGATCCAGCACTGGTCACATGGCCCAGCCACTTGGAGTCAGTTGTGTTGTCAGGGCCTGCACCGCAAGCCCGTTGCACAGACAGGAACAGGACTGGCCAGGGAGGGAATCTCCATTAGGACAAAGTGGTTCTGCAGACCTTGCAGCGTCTCCTCCTCAAATGCCTTTTCCTTACAAGAGCTTCCTCTCAAAATGCACCCCTCCTTTCAGGTCCCATTCTAATGCTGTCACCTCCAAAGCAGCAACCTAATCTACCTGTCTCAACTCCCTAAATGGGTGACTGTTCCTGCATCTGAATTTCCATAGCATTATCGTGACACACCATCCTCACCATTGTCACTATCTTACCTGTAATCATAGCTGCTTGTGATGAGCAGCAGCTGCAAGGACAGACATCACTGCCACTTAAACCAGCTCCAACAAGGCAGAGATGAAATAGACCGGAAGAAGGGGCAAGGCTGTGAGGGCCCTGGGAGCAAGCAGGGACACCTCCCATCACTCTTTGAGGGCCCTGGGAGCAAGCAGGGACACCTCCCATCACTGGCTGCCATACAGGGTGAAAACAATACAGCCTGAGTGCCCACATTCCATTCCAACATTGCCCCCAGTAAGAACAAAACAGGAAGGGCCGAAGGAAAACACAACCAGCAGTGAAGTGGAGCTCTGTCCTCTTTGCTGTCCTCACTGGCCGGGTGCACAGGCCAGGCCCTACTGAATACCCCTACGTAAGCAGTTACCCCATGGCCCTAGTACCCCCGCCCCCGAGAGCAGAAATTGTAAGCAAATTGTCCATCAAGGTATAATGGCAAAAGGCACAAATTAGGACCAGGCCAATGGTATAAATACACCTGCCTGTCACCCAGCCCCTAGAGCTCCTTGGAGAAGCCTGAGTCCTGTGTTCCACGGACATCAGTGGCATAGAGGCCCTGAGTTGGACTCAGGTTTTGCTCAGGGACTGGGTTTTCCTCAGGGAATGGGGCAAGTTCCTGGGGGCCAAGGATGTCTTCTGAGTGGCCTGCATGAGGGCTTCAGGAGGTGAGTTGTTTTATCCTCCTAAGAAGCTGCCTTGGTATCCCGCTGGCCTTAAGCAGGTCCAGAATACCTGTAATTTTTCCTGTTGGAGACCCTCACATTCTTCTAAGCCTCACCTTCACACTTCTGTGACTACTGAAATATCAGCCACGGCTAGGTTCAGATTTGTTTTTTTTTTTTTTTTACTTTTTTTTTTTTAATTTGGGACAGAGTCTCTGTTACCCAGGCTGGAGTGCAGTGATACAATCTCAGCTCACTGTAACCTCTGCGTCTCGGGTTCAAGTGATTCTCCTGCCTCAGCCTCCTGAGTAGCTTGGATTACAGGCACACACCAGCATGCCTGGCTAATTTTTGTATTCTTAGTAGAGATGGGGTTTCACTATGTTGGCCAGGCTGGTGTTGAACTCCTGGCCTCAGGTGATCTGCCTGCCTTGGCCTCCCAAAGTGTTGGGATTACAGGTGTGAGTCACTGTGCCCAGCCTCAGATTTTTTTACAATGATGCCACATTGCAATTAAATGGACTTGTCGCTACTGAACAGAGCCCTCTGCTGTTGTGCCCTGGAGCCAGGTTAACACGCATGTGCTCTATGCCACGAAGAACACCCACCAAGCTGAGTGGCATGCAGCGGTCAGCCCTGCAGGCATTCACATGGGAAACTGCCATTGCGAATGGAGTGAGTGAGGCAGCTTAAGTCGTAGGAGGGGTGCGTGGGAAGGGGCTCCTGAGCAGGACCTTCAAGGGTGCTAGAGTTTGGCAGAGACAAGAGTAGGAGCGAAGAAAGTGAGAGTCTTATGTAGAAGGGCAAGGTCACCTTCCTGAACAGGGAAGATAAATCATAGTGGATATTGTGCAATAAAGATTTTATTCATTCATCTATAACAAACTTTTACTCGATACCAACCATGGCCTGATGCAAGGGTGACACCATGGGATACAGAAATGCTTTTGAGTGTCAGTCTGGGGAGAGACAGGCATGTGAGCAAATAAATGAGCTGGGTCTGTCCCATGAAGAGTCTAGAATAGTGCAGTTGGATAGCACTCTCTGGTGACAGAAAGGCTCTCTATCTATACCATCCAATCCAATAGCCGCTTGCCCCATATGGCTCTTGAGTGCTTGGAATGAGGCCTGTGAAATTGAGGAGCTCAATTTTAAATTTTATTTAATCTTCATCTATTTTAAATTTAAATAGCCAGCCACATGGGGCTAGTGGCTACCATATTGGGCAGCACAGGGCTGGAGGCACATGGTAAGAAATTTATATCCAATAACTAATAGGAAGACACATTGATTAGTTTTTTTAAACCTATCTATTAATCGTTTCACAAGTACTAGGGCTTCAATACATGGTACTGCATAAATAAAGCAGTCCTTGCCTTCAAGTCAAACACATCCCCTTATCTTATTGTTATCTGAGAAAATGCAAAGGAGCCCATGGGAGCGAGAGGAGGGACACTTCATTCAGCTTCAGGGGTGTCAGGGAGAGTTTTCTGGGAGACTCGATGATTAGGATGATTCTTGAAGAGTTAATGGGAGATAACCTTGAGAAGGAGGAGAAAGCTATCTCAGGTGGAGGCAACAACCCCATGGTTATCAGAGAAGCAGCAGCATCAGGGAGAGCTCGGAGTATTCAGGGAGGTAAGTGGGCCTGGAGACTCGTGCATGTGGGGCAAAGCCATTCAGAATGACCCTCGGAGATGGGCAGGGCACCATGGGGCTTTTGCATGGGGCTCAGGCCTCAGATGACTTTTTTTAAGGTCATGGGGAGTCATTGGAAAATTGGAAGCAGACACATGAGACTCATTGCAAGGCTGCCATTGTTTATTTTTATTTCATTCTAGAGACTGGACTAGAGGGGTTTGATTGAGGGAGAGGGGATGTCGAGAAGCATAGACCAAGAGACCTTGATGAAGAGCAAGGCAAGATCTTGGCTATGATGGTCTCCTCACAAAAACAATGAAGTGGAATAGTAACTGGAAGACATGACAAAAAAAAAAAAAAATACAAGCAGACATGACCTCTGGATGTGCCACTGGGTGGATTTCTGTTTTTCTGCTTCCATTTCAGTATTTTCCAAAAAGCAGTAATGTTGCTGGAAAGAAGGAGAGCAGTGTAAGAGTTTTTGTTTGTTTGTTTTATTGGTTGCAGTGAGGTCTGGCTCTGCCACCCAGGCTGCAGTGTAGTGGTATGATCATAGCTCACTGCAACCTTGAACTCCTGGGCTCAAGCAATCTTCCTGCCTCAGCCTGTCAAGTGCATGCCACCACACCCACTCATGGTTTTTTTTTTTTTTTTTTTTTTTTTTTTGTGATAAAGATTGAGTCTTCCTATGTTGCCCAGCCTGGTCTCAAACTCCTGGGCTCAAGCAGTGCTCCCACCTCGGTCTCCCAAAGTACTGGGATTACAGGCATGAGCCACCGTGCCTGGCAAGAGACTCGTTTGAAGTTGAATGAAACGAACAGAATTTGGCGATGGCTTAGTTGGGAAAGGAGAGGTTAGCAGGGAAGGGGCAGCTCCAGGATGCCCTTAGGGGTGTCAACATTTGTGCTGAACACAGGCCACTGTGGGAGGAGGCATCGGCTTGACACAGCAATCCTGTGGTGGAGGTGTTTGTATTTTGAGGTTATTATTCTATTGTTGATTCTTGGAGCAATAAGAATTGAGAGATTACCCAGAAGCAATGGGCAGTGTAATAAGAGGAGAGGGCTGGAGAACAAGCTGGGTGACTCCCATGTTTACAGGCTTCTGGCCTCAGGGAAGGCCTGGAAAAAAGGATGGGAAGAAGATGCTGTTAGAATCCAGGAGAAAGCTACCTCTAAGAAAGCAAAAAAGGCAGGCTCATAGCAGACAAGTAACCTGAATTGGGAAAGGGCCCAGTGGCCCCGGCATTGGAGGGCAGCTGGTGTCTGCAGGGAGGGTGGCTTTGGCAGGAGCACAGGTGTGGTTGAGGCTGAGGTGACCAAAGTCGGATTAACATAAACCCGAGGCACGTAGCACAGGGGGACGAGTGTGGGGGTTTCTTCCGGGCTGCTGCACAGGCCCTCCTCTTCCCAGACAGCAGCTGCTGAGTGTCAGGTGGGGGAATAAAGGCCAGAAGCAGAGATGCCGCTAAGCCCACAAACAGGTGCCCACGGGATCAGCCTCGGCGCCGGGCGGGTCTTAGGTCTGAAGGACACTTGGAGACTAGATGTTGACTGTTGGAAATTTAGTAAATTGGGCCACCAGAGGCTTATTTCACTGCTTTAAAGTCTGATGATTGGAAATTAACCTATGAGAATTGTCAAATTACATTGAGGTTTGATCTCCCGTGCACTTACACAAATGCACACAGACACAGACACAGGCATGCACACACCTCTTTTATGAGACAGATAAAAACCCAGCCACAAAGATGTCAATGCCACACATCTAAGAGCCTGTCCCATAAGTAATGCACAGGGCTCCAGCCCCCGTGGGAGGAAGATAATTGGACTGTAAAATAGTGAAGGGCACTGCTGGGTCAAGAGAGAGTCCCCTAAAACCAAATTCCAGATGATTTCCATATTCTGAATGGAAAGCCTGCATAATCATTATTTTTAAAATATATCGACTTAGAAATAAAATATAAAAGTCAAAAAATCAGTTAAGAGGACTAATTCAATGAAGAGTGTTTTCTGGTGGCTATTTTTCTTTTTATTAAAGTTTTTAATTTTTTTATTTTTTGGGCACCTAGTATATATTTATGGGGTACATAAGATGTTTTGATACAAGCATGCTCTAGTGACTACTTTTCAAGAGTTAAACTGTGGACTCCAGAGTCTGAAAATAAAATATAATTTTTGAGAATGTTCAAATTATAGTTTTAAAAGTCTTTGGCCCATTATTTATATGTTTTATTCTTATTTGGAATTAAGCACAGTATTTTGTTGTTTCAAAAATTTAAACCTGACTGAGAGCTAGGTTGTCATGGACCATTGGTTATTTATCTTCTTTTGATGATACTTCATTTAATAACAAATCAGTGTTCCTGTGTCTGATAGAGTTAGATGAATTAATCAAGTCAGTGTTTATTCCTCCTTCAAGTGGCATCTTCTTAAAGGTAGCTTTGCAAAATGCCCAATTATTTGGACAACTTAAAAAAAGAACTATGGGGCCGTGCGCAGTGGCTCACGTCCCTAATCCCAGCACTTTGGGAGGCCGAGGCGGGCGGATCACGAGGTTAGGAGATTTCAGGCCATCTTGGCTAACACAGTGAAACCCCGTCTCTACCAAAAATGCGAAAAATTAGCCGGGTGTGATGGTGGGCGCCTATAGTCCCAGCTACTCGGGAGGCTGAGGCAGGAGAATGGCGTGAACCCGGGAGGCGGTGTTTGCAGTGAGCCTAGATTGTGCCACTGCACTCCAGTCTGGGCAATAGAGCGAGACTCCGTCTCAAAACAAAACAAAACAGTTTCTCATATGCAATGAGTGGATATCAGGAATTTAGGTAAGGCAGCAAAAGAGAAGAAAGTTTCCCTAGAGCCCCATACCGAGGTATCAGGTAATTGTGGACTGTGTCGTTCACTGTGTACAGAGATTGGCGGGGTGTGAGTGGCAGAAAGAGCTTCTTAGGCAGTCAGACCACCTGGCTCTGAATCCTGGCTCGGTCACAAATTAATTATATGGAAGAAAACCTTAAGCCTCGGTTTGATTTTCTCCTTTAAAAAGTGAGACAAATCAATGCATTTATTTCTCAGAAGATAGTTGTGATACATCTATTATTTTATGACATTTTTGTTCATTTTTAAAAGGTCCTGACAAATTTTAAGTGTTTTATGTGATCAGTTAGATGACATGCTAATAGGCAAAAGGCTTGCCTCTAATATACATGCTGTCAAATTTTCCATCAACTTCTATATTTGCTTCTCTATATAGAGACGTAATTAATTAATGAGGTCATGCAAAATTCTTAAGGAAAATAGCTAAGTCAGTTTCCTTCATTAAAATCCACTGTAAACAAAGACGGCCCTCTGTTTAATGCTTAGTTTAACAGAAAATTTAAATTAGCACAGATAATTCTTCACATTATTTGGTTAATTGAAGGTATGGGAAACTGTATTTGTAGTGTTCACTCAAACCATTCCCAATAAGTGAATTACCCATGGGCCAAACTCTGGAAATTGCCAGATGAACTGTATTATATAAAGATAGTATGGCATTAATAGCTGTTCTTTCATATTGCCTTTAATCCATCCTCTTTGAAATAATAGAGGCCTGAGATACATCAGTGTTATTGAGCAGGAACGCTTGAATATAAAACCAATCAAGACAACATATAGTATAAAATAGTAGCTTATCATGTATGTGCATGCATGCTATTTTATTTGTTTTTTGCTGATAAAGGTGGAATGATGTTATGATGAATTTCACCATGAAAGACTGAAATAGAGCAAACAAAACGTCTCAATCAGGGTTTGCCAGGGTTATTCCTAATGAGTTATTCATACTGGTTGTATTTTTTTGACCATTGGGATTTATTTATCTGAGGGCTGCTGGAAAAAGGAGAAAGGGAAGCTACGTCATTTGCCTTCTGTGTGCCAGGCATTTTCTCTTTCTTTATCCCCGGAATAACCTTGTGTGGGAGGTTTCATTATTCTCCTTTTACAAATATGGAAACTAGCTTAGATGAAGAGAGATGGAGTGACCCTCCGAAGGCCTTGCAGTCAGCGAGAGTTCGAAGCGGGGTGAGAAGTCACGTGTTTCTGATTTCTAAAGCCGTATTCCTTCCACTGCCCTGGTTCACATGTTAGAATGTCACATCTTTATCCTTCAGACATAGTAGCTCAGTCTGCATCAGACTAAGATGGGGAAAAACTTGATTCCTGGAAATTTCCAAACATACGGAAAAGTGGAGGGAATTAGGCGATAAGCTGGTTGTACCCATGACCCAGCTGTATAATTATCAAGGCTTCGGCAATCTCGTTTCATCCATTTCACTACCACTATGATTTGAAACAAATGCCAGATATCATTTTCCTCCGCTAAAAACATTTTATTATGTTGGATCCTGTTTGTGCCTGTATTTTATACTAAGCCTTCACATAAGTTATGTTCTAGGATGTCTTCAAATGAGAGTAAAAGAGGACACCGTTGTCTTACTGCTGGGGAAAAGAGAGGGGGCTTTCTTCTTTCTTCAACTTCCCTGTGTGATAACAAGGGAAAAATGCAGCTAGTTAAATTAGTCTAAAATCTCGATCCCTTGAAAACAGAAAAATCAACAGTTTTAAGCAAACAAATACAATCCCCCTAGTAGCTAATCATTTTCATCCACGTGCCTGGTACACATGCTGATGTTGGAGGGAAAAAAACAGGGTGATGTGCTTTTTGAGTGTGGACACCAGAGGGCAGAGTGTACTGATTAGAGTTTCCTGGCATTGCAAAAGTGCAGTGAGGCTTGGAGAGGAAAAGCAGTAGGCTATGAAACATTATTCCTTATGTCAATAGAAGGAAATTATTACATAAGGGAAAACTGGCAAGATGGAAGAGCTTATATCCGCTTGCAGTTCTGTTCATTCCCCCTAAACTCCATATATTATTTCAGGATTTTCATGAGAAAGGCTCTTCTTTGAAGAATCAATTGCTTATCCATGGTGTTAGTTTATATGTTTGTATCATGACAAACCTCCTTTCCAGAGGTGTGGCCCTCCAGACCTTGCTAACAGCGTGCTGCTGCTTTGCAAAGCCGCCTGCGCTTTGCTGCTCACCTAAAGGAGGACTTCTCAATAATAGGATTTGATTCCTTTTTGTCATGAGAAAGCTCCCTGATTGTGCATTTGTAATGCATGAATTGCACAGTTCTCCCTGCTGAGAGGCTTACATCACAGAGTTGGCTCACTGTTTCCAGTATCATTCTTCCAGCCCAACAGTAAGCACTGGAAGAGAGCAGGTAGCTGCCTACCCTGATATTATGGGACGTCAATAGGCTCTTGCACGCAAGTGTGGTGTTTTTCATTGCACACCAAGGGTTATTAGGCTGTGCTGAGTCAGATGGAAATAAAAATAGCCTGGAACCTGTGCCCGTTTGTTTGGGGGACTTGTCCCAGCACCATGCTAATGAGCCCAAGGGCTTGGGCTTGATGTCCCTGGTGGTTCCATCAGAGCAACATGAAGGAAAGCAACTGTCGGAAGCCACAGGCCCTCACTTAATGTGGTTTGTAGAGTGGCAAGTGATGGCTCTTCCCACGGGTATGGTTGTCTGGCACAGAGAGAGCCGGGGGACCCACACGCTCACGCAGTCCCTGACAGCAACTGTGAGACATGACGACTGTGACTTAGCAGAATCCAGGGTTCATCCACCCTCCTGTGAGTCCTCCTGCTCCCCGTTTTGCTGCCATCTCGGGCCCATATCTGCAGGTGCAGAGACCCTGGAGTAGCTGCACCTCAGCCTCATGTCCTCTGTGGTCCCTTAATTGCCCAAAAGAAAGAATTTAAATGTAAAGTCGCTCTGTGCAGCGAGCATGTTCCTTCGTGCCCTGGGCGGCCTCTCTGACAGCCCTGACTCTGGTCTGTGACGCTGGGATCGTGGCTGCTTTCAGGCACCGTCATGGCCTTCCATGGTCCTCTGTCTGCCTTTGTCTCCTTCCTTCTGTTTAGGATGCCCTTTAGTGGGGGAACTCCTGGTCCGCCTTCTCCTCTAAATCTGTGCTCTCTACCAAGGATTTTCCAAGCCTGCGCTTCCTCCTGTCCTCTCCTTTGCTCCTCTCCGTGGCTCCGGCTCCTGTTCCGCAGCCCCTGGACCTATATCTGTGATCACACTTAGTGTTTTATACATCAGTTATTCACTTAAGTGTCGGCCGTGCCCACCAGCCCAGAAGACTCAAGGACGAGTACTTTTCCATACTCACCTTTACACAAGATAGGGTCTCGGTACTCATCGCGATTAATACATGAATGAACTTCAGCAAAATAATTGCAATGTGTAAAGGCCAAGATCCAGAATAAAACCTTTCATTTCTTAGCTAAAAATCTCCCCACATCCATTAGTTTTACATCCTTGGCATTAAAGATCCTAAGGAGAAATTGGTATTCCTGTCTGGAAAAACTTGCTGTTACTTAATTTATTTAAAAGTAAGTTATTTTTAAATAAATATGAAACCCCATCTCTACTAAAAATACAAAAAATTAGGTGGGTCTGGTGATGGGTGCCTGTAATCCCAGCTACTCGGGAGGCTGAGGCAGGAGAATTGCTTGAACCTGGGAGGAAGAGGTTGCAGTGAGCTGAGATTGTGCCACTGCACTCCAGCCTGGGCAACAAGAGTGAAACTCTGTCTCTAAAATATATATGTATGTATGTATCTATCTATCTATCTATATATATATCTCCATATATACATATATAGAGAGATATATAGAGATCTATATAGAGATATATATAGATATCTATATAGAGAGATATATATCTATCTCTCTATATAGATATCTATATATATCTCTCTATATATGTATATAGATATGTAGATATATATATAGAGAAAGAGACCTGGAGAACATATATACTCAACAGGTGCATGTCATAACCTTCGGGGAAATAGGGTGGGAAGGATGAAGATAGTATTTTATGTGATCTGTACTGTGTGAGTTGTGAGTTTCTGCATATATTAATTAGTAAAATAGCTAGGAGCAAATATTATGAAAGCATTAAAACACCAAGACTAACCAAGACAATCATGAAGAGGAACATTTCTGTCTAACTAGATGGCAACTTATTATAAAGTCTTAGTAATTCTGATGACTATACCCCACATGGATGCGGAGACAGAATAAGTAGATCAATGGACCAAACAGAAACAATTGGTCATACTTACACAGTTCTTGTTACCAGCTGGGCTGTTTTAAACAACTTTCCAATATAAATTCATTTAATCTTTGCAGCTATCCATGAAGTAACGTTTATAGGTCTCCATTTAATGCTTTAAGAAAATAGGAAAAGAAAGGTTAAATTGCTGAAAGAGTCACATAAGAGGAATTGGCATAAGAGACACACCGGCTACTCCCTGGGCCTGAAGCTTTATAGCCACAGCAGGGAGGGGAGTGTCAAGAACCAGGGCAGGGAGGATAAAGACCCCGCTGAGAGTTCCAGCTCAGTTTATGATCGGTATATGCCTTTCATAAGAAAGTCACTATTTTCTTGAAAAGAAATGGAAATCAAGAGATGCATGTGTTGTCAAAGCGGGAGAAAATATTTGCAAACTATGTATCTGACACAGCACTACTATCCAGAATGTACAAGGAACTCAAACAAATCAGCAAGAAAAAAACAAATAATCCCATCAAAAAGTGGGCTAAGGACATGAATAGACAATTTTAAAAAGAAGGTATACAAATGGCCAACAAACATATGAAAAAATGCTCAGCATCACTAATGATCAGGGAAATGCAAATTAAAACCGCAATGCAATACCAGGTTACTCCTGCACAAATGGCCATAATTAAAAAATCAAAAAATAATAGATGTTGGCATGGATATGGTGAAAAGGCAGCACTTCTACACTGCTTGTAGGAATGTAAACTAGTATAACCACTATGGAAAACAGCGTGGAGATTCCTTAAAGAACTAAAAGTAGATCTACCATTTGATCCAGCCACCCCACTACTGTGTATCTACCCAGCAGAAGATTAGTCATTATATGAAAAAGACACTTGCACGCACGCCTATAGCAGTACAACTCACAATTGCAAAAATATGGAACCAGCCTAAATGTTCATCAACCAAGGAGTAGAGAAAGAAAATGTGGTATATATACACCATGGAATACTACTCAGCCATAAGAAATGAATGAAATAATGGCATTCACAGCAACCTGGACAGAGTTGGAGACCATTATTCTAAGTGAAGTAACTCAAGAATGGAAAACCAAGTATCGTATGTTCTCGCTTTTAAGTGGGAGCTCAGCTATGAGGGTGCAAAGGCATAAGAATGATATAATGGACTTTGGGGACTCGGGGGGAAGGCTGGGAGGGGGATGAAGGAGAAAAGATTACACATGGGGTACAGTGTATACTGCACAGGTGATGGGTGAACCGACACCTCAGAAATCACCACTAAAGAACTTACCCATGTAACCCCAAACCACCTGTTCCTCAAAAACTATTGAAATAAACATAAAATAAATTTTTAAAAAAGAGATACATGTGTTGAAATAGACAATAACTCTCAACTGTACCAGAACCTACACCTCCTTATTTTGGCAAATTATTTTAATGCTCCTTTCCTAATTTAAATTAAATTCATAGGTGATAAAACGTATATGCATATACCACTTTAAAAGTTTCAATATATAGGCTAAATAAAGGAATGAACTTATAATCAAGTTATCTGTCCTTCAGCATGTCACTCCTCAGGTCCTGCTTGCCAGGTGGTCTGCAGCTAGGGCACTAACATCTGTGATGAAGTCAGAAACTTCTTCCTATGTGTAAAGAGTAAAACTGGGCTTAAAATATTTTTTTTAAAAAAAAAGCCTGGGCGCAGTGCCTCACACCTATAATCCCAGTGCTTTGGGAGGCCAAGGCAGGTGGATCGCCTGAGGTCAGGAGTTCAAGACCAGCCTCGCCAAAACGGTGAAACCCTGTCTCTACTAAAAATACAAAAATTAGCCATGCACAGTGGCGGGTGCCTGTAATCCCAGCTACTCGGGAGGCTGAGGCAGGAGAATCTCTTGAACCTGGGAGGAGGAGGTTGCAGTGGGCCGAGATCGCGGCAATGCACTCCAGCCTGGGTGACGAGGGCAAAACTCCATCACAAAAATAAATAAATAATTTTTAAAAAGCAGACCAGAAATAGTTCCATATAAAAAATATAGGAAAAGGGAAGAGCAGATAATACAGAAGAACCTTAGAATAAAGCCTGAGATTAAGTAATAATAGATTAATTTTATTTTGAAAATGAAAAGAAAATGGGGACACACTCCATTTGAAATACAGGATGCGTATACCAAGGTGGGTCACAGATTGAGAGGAGAAAATGTGTGAGATTCTCCACTGATAGCCAGGTGTGGCTTGTTCTTTTTAAGCATGGCATGAAACAAATTATGACATGGATGGGGGCATGAAGTGTCCCTGGGATCCTACCACCTGACAAGGTGTACCCTCAGTCTCCAGTGCTTAATAAATGCCTTGTAAACTGTAACCTCTGATACTTAATGAGGAATACAGCTCTTTGAAACAGAAACCGAAATACGTCTCTAGAGAAGTTGTATGATAAGATCCTGGGGGCAGTGTCAGAAAAGGACCGAAAAACCACAGATTCCTCCCTCCAGGAAATAATTTCAATACTTAAAGTTTACCATGTAGATTTCTTGTTCTGGTGCTATAATTGTGAAGCATATAGGAAACACTATAAAATGTTTTAAAACAATGCTTTTGATAAACTTTATTAAGGCCTCTATGTTTCATGTGTTTGCACTAAAAATAATGTTTGCTTCTAAGAATGTTCCTATTTGACTAAGGTGATTTAAAATGCCTTTGCATTGTTGCACTGTTTGTGTAGTGATTGTAACTCTGTACTGAAGCCAATTAACTTTGTAGTTGGATGGGTTATAAAATACTCACTAGACACAATACTCCATAGACACCATATTCAAAAATAGACACAATGTGTAGAATGAAGAAGCCAGCGTCCACCTCTGCAACGAGCTTGTCCTGAATCCCTGGACCCTTTATTTTTCATCCCATAAAAACTTTCAGTATCATTATGTACTGAAGTACTCCTTATTTATAGTTCTGTGGATTTATTCCAACGAGTCTGTTGAAAACTGGGATGTGGGGCACCTACACTTCTCACCGTGCAGGATCTCTACCCATTGCAGGGTGTCCAGCCCCCTGGCCTCTACCCCAAATGCCAGTGAAGTATAGGATTCATTGTGACAACTGAAAAACTCTCCTCATTTCAAAAATGCTTCCTAGGAGGTAGAATGGCCCTGTTGAGAACCTTACATAGATTATAGATTTTATTTATTTATTATTATTATTATTATTATTATTTTTGAGACAGAGTCTCACTCTGTCACCAGGCTAGAGTGCAGTGGTGTGATCTCAGCTCACTGCAACCTCCGCCTCCTGGGTTCAAGCAATTCTCCTGCCTCAGCCTCTCGAGTAGCTGAGACTACAGGCACGCATCACCATGCCCAGCTAATTTTTGTATTTTTAGTAGAGATGGGGTTTCACCTTGTTGGCCAGGATGGTCTCGATCTCTTGACCTCATGATCTGCCCTCCTCGGCCTCCCAAAGTGTCGGGATTACAGGCATGAGCTACTGCTCCTGGCCAATAGATTATAGATATAATTCTTCTGTTATTAATTCTTTCACAAAACCCTGGCTGTACAAGTATCCTCTGTAAACTTAGATATTTCCGACAGTGTCTACTTCCTTCCTTCATGATCTCAACTCTCTGTAAATTACATGTGAATGCATTCAGGACTGTATTTTATATATCATCTCTTTCATGTTTTGATTTGCTTTTTCCAAGCAGACATTAAGTGTGCTGAAGGTAGTTGTGTTGTGATCTGCTTTCGTTGAATCCTTCAGAAATTTTAGCACCACAATGAGATTCTGAAAAAAGCACAGAAAAGGGGCTTAATATAGAATGTTTAAAGAATATTTGTTTTCTCAATTTATATTACGACTTTCAAACTTCAGTGCATATGTACACACACACACACACACACACCATTTTAAGGCATTGCTAGACTCACATATATCTTTCACCTTGAAGATGAAGCAAGATTCCAAAATGTCAGAAAATCTTGAAAGTCTCTTAGATACGAGCAATATGGGGAGAGAGCCAGCAACTGAGTTATTCCCAAGCTCATTTAGTGACAAAGTTGTGGGTTGGTTAGACTTGTCAGAGCTCAACAAAGCACTTAGTGAAGGAAATATGAAAATTAGAAACCACTGTAGGATATAAATTAAGACTATTTGGAGGCTAGAAAGATTTGGGGATTTTTGTTGTTGTTGTTAAAATATCTAGCCAACTCCTGAAAAATAATGAGTGGTTGCCATAGCAACTGTGTTTTCGCTTGACACACGAAAGAACATGAAAAGCTTTGGAATCAAGGAAAGCCACCTGGTTTTAGACTTTAATTTTGGAGAAACAAATTCATCCAAAATGATTTATAAAACAAACCCTATTTTATTTTCCTTCCAAAATGATTGTAGACTTTTTCAATTTTTTTTAATTCAAAACATTGAGGGTATCTCAAAGGAAGTGAAAATACATTCTTTTCCAAAAAAAAAAAAAAAATACCTGGGCCGGGTGTGGTGGCTCACGCCTGTAATCCTGGCACTTTGGGAGGCCGAGGTGGGTGTATCACACGGTCAGGAGATGGAGACCATCCTGGCCAACATGGTGAAACCCCGTCTCTACTAAAAATACAAAGATTAGCCAGGCTTTGTGGTGCATGCCCACAGTGAGCTGAGATCGCACCACTGTACTCCATCCTGGGGGACAGAGCTAGACTCCATCTCAAAAACGAAAGTGCCTGGTCTTCTTTCCACACGACTCCGTTTCCACTCCCATAAAATGCTACGTTAGCTGTTTTGAGGGTAGATGCCCTTAGACTGCCAACTCACAAAGTTTTATTGGGCACCTGTTACCTGTTCAGCAGAGATTTGTAAAAAAAGACACATCAGGTGGCCTTTGCTTGCAAGAAATCGGCCTTTGGAACCTGTGGAGAAAAGTTAAATGCTGCGTACTGCGCAAATGAAGGGTGGGAGCTATTGAAGGGAAGAGATTCACCCCGAAAACCCAAGAATGGTCAAACAAGAGGCAAGGTGGAGCCTGCGGTTTTCACTGCAAGGATTCTAGAGTGAGTGATTCTGGGGACGTAGAGATGGGGGATAACGGGTGAAAGGAACAAGCACGGCCCCTTTGAGGTGGAAAACAGACTGGTGGGCCAGGGTTGGGAGGGTGTGCTGGGGAAGTGTTGTGGGCAGAGGCTGGAAAATGAAATTGGGCTGGGGTTAGGAGACAGGTGACCATGGAAGACTGCTCTGACAATCAGAGTCTGGACTTCCTTGCTCCTCTGCAGGATCCCTGATGCCCAGATGGACCCTTCGATGTTCCTGGCCCACCTGCGCTACCTATTCTTGCCCCGCTCTGCTCTAGTCTGTACAACTGCACAATGGCACAGTTGGTCTCTGGGACTTAGAATTTGTGTTGCAAACGTAAGACCTGGAGAATGGACCTGGTCTGTGATACAGTGTGTCAGTCAGGGACCTGGAGAAACAGAAGGGGCTCCCAAATAAGAAGACTTCAAGGAAGTTTAAGAAAGGCAACAAATACAATTTGAAACTTGCAGGCTGGGAAGCCACACGAGATAGCGCAGGCTGGGGGATGTGCAGGAGCTGTCATCAGAAGCCAGAAGTGGAACATGTTATGAAAAAGGTCACTTTGCATGGAGAAGGAGTACAAGGGAAGTCAAGAGGACCCACAGTGGGAAGTGGGCTGTGAATACTCTGACCCTACCTCATTTACTGCCAGCGAGCGCATCCCTTGGCCTAAGTGAAGTAGGAGCTTGGGAGAAGATTGGCCGTTGACTCTAATCCTGCTCCCAGGTTCCTACTTAATCAGCATCCAAGATCTAGGTGTGGAGTTGACAGTGAGATCTCGGACTTCAATCCACCATGTTGACTTCTGATTAACCCCAGTCCTGGGAATACCTCCAAGAATTCTACTTTATTTACTTATGTAAGAATGTTTAACTCACCATGGATCCTGCCCTTAGACCAAAGCGACCTTGATGTTATTGCACAAATTACAGGCTATGACACATATACCATTCCTGCCTGTGCTAGAGGATTGCCTTTAATTGTCTTGCTGGAGCACATATGCTTTTCCCTATGGTATATAAGCCTTGGGTCTGGGAGTAAGAGTGCAGAGATCTACCTGTCTTGGTGCCACCCAAGGTCATACCTCCGTCTGTAAGTTCCCCTTTCATGGAACACAAGGTAAACCTCACAAAGCATAAGGCAGCTCTTTTCCCATTTCCTGCATGTCTTCTCAATACCTGTGATTGAAACATGCAGTGGAAATATCCATGCCCGTCTTGATGGATGAAGCTAACTGGCTGGTAGGTCGAAGCCAGTTCGAGGAACAGGCTAGGAGGTCTGCATGGAACCTGGGATTGGCCATCCCCTCATTAGGGCTTTAATGGGAAGATGATGCCTTGGGTGTGCCTGGATGCTGAGAAAACATGAGATGTGTATTACCTTCTGCTCTCTTTATGTAAAACAACTGAAGCTAAATCCCTTGAGATGTTTCTACATCCATCTATACCTAGATCTTGGAAATTTTGCAAATAAGCAGTTGTCAGAATTTTGAGCTATGGCTTAGGGTATTAAAAAATAGAAAGACAAGGGAAGAGGGTGTTGATGGAGGCTTGAGCCACTTAGCATGACCTAGACCCTGATCAGCTGTGGTTAGTCCAAATGAGCCAGTATGCTGGGGCGGAGAGCAGGATGGAGTAGCAAAGGCCCTGTAGTGAGGCCCACTGTGGGGGATGAGTGTGCTTGGTAGCAGTTTGAAGCATTGTGCCTCTCTTTCCTATGCACTGTGATCAGTGCACAGGAATGTAGAAAGGGCCAAGCCTTTGCAACACCTTAGACTCTGATGCCTATGGGGTGGATTCACTGTGCCATGGAAAACCACATAACATCATCCTATTAGCGTACTTTTGAGAGTAGATGTGCTATTAATAATGATGCTAAAACAACAGACATACACTACCAGAATGCTCCTAGCAAAATGAGGACATGTAGTCACCCTTTCCTCTGCTCCCTCCCCACCACCTGTGCCATTAGAAGCTGGAGGAGGGAGCGGTCACTGTGGCATGGAGTAGGCTGGGCAATGAAGGCTTCTAGGAAAGGCGGGCCTTGGTTCATGATCCGTGGTGGGGTTCATGTGGGTAGCAGAGAAAATCAAGGGACGTCAAGAGCGTGGTAATAGCTTGTTACTACCTGGGGAGAAACATATCTGCTACAGTTGCCATTTAGAGACATGTCAAAACCTCCAGAAAGTGTGTTTCAATGCCAAGTGCTAATTGTGAAAGGGAACGTGTCTTTCTGCAGTTCTAGTTTGTTATAGAAAGGGACAGCTCTTGACGTTAGCAAATAAGGTTGTATGTTATGGATCCTGTGGCAACTGAGTGTATGTGACGGAAAATGGATGTTTACTTTAAGGTCATTACTGAAGGCTTCCTGGAGCCACCTCTTTCTTGGGGATGTCTCCCTACTGATTCATATTAGAAATCAACTTGAGTGACCTTTCTCTGCAAAACATCAGAGACTGCCTGGGACTGCGTGGTCTGCTTGGAGGACTTCAACCCTCTTAGAACCTTACTCTGCATGTGAACACAGCAGCACAGGGACAGCGGGTTCCATTGTCTACGGGAGATGGTGCTCAAGGGTTGGAGCCAGTCCCCCTAGAGAGTCACATAGCATTTGGCCCTCGACCATGGCTGAATAAATGAATGAATAAACCTTATTTAATATATACTTTCACCTGCCTGAGTTGTAGAACTCTGCAGAAGTCCTTTTATATCTCTTCTGCATTCATCTTCAGAGCCGTTGTATCATAGGGGTTGTTTTGTTATTCTCCATACATCCTAATTTATAGAGGAGAAAACGAAATCCAGGGAAAGGTGGAAAATTGATCCAGGGTCAAACACTGAACTTATGGAGAGGATGGAGAGGAAAGCATGGCTTTTGGAGTAATACCGCTGAGAGTCAAATCCCAGTTATTGCAGTGAGGAGTGGCAAGAAGTCACCTAATTTCAACAACACAATCATTTCAGGAATGGAAAGAACACCCCCAGTTCCATTAAACGACATGAAGTGCAGAAAGTCCTGGCTCACAGAAGGGGCCCACTAAGCATTAGTTGCCATTCCTTTCTTAGGTAACCACCGCCTGTGGACCCTCACCCCTTCCTCCACTGTCAGAGGCAGCATAATGGCTCAGTTTGCATTTCAAGGCTGATAGAATCAAGTTTGCTAGTGCTGGTCCTGCTGCCGCCTAGAACTCCCTTAATGAAAGTCAGCCTCCACAAGCCTTGAGGAGTATTAAAGGACAGAGCACTGTGAAGGATGGTGCTGTGTGTGCCTATCTTTTCTTTTTCTTTCTTTTTTTTTTTTTTTTTTTTGAGACGGAGTCTCACTCTGTCACCCAGGCTGGAGTGCAGTGGTGCGATCTCAGCTCACTGCAAGCTCTGTCTTCCGGGTTCACACCATTCTCCTGCCTCAGCCTCCCAAGTAGCTGGGACTGCAGGCGCCCGCCACCATGCCCGGCTAATTTTTTGTATTTTTTAGTAGAGATGGGGTTTCACTGTGTTAGCCAGGATGGTCTCGATCTCCTGACCTCGTGATCCGCCCACCTCGACCTCCCAAAGTGCTGGGATTACAGGCATGAGCCACCGTGCCCGGCCTGTGCCTATCATTTAACTGACTAGTTGGATTAGCGAGGAGTTGGTTAGTTGTTGTGCTTCTTTGCAGTGCACTGGGCTGCTACATGGGCCTGATTTTGACTACCTGTTCTAAGGGATGAGGAAGCCCTCCTTGCAGAAGCCCATGGAAGCCCTCCTTGCAGAAGAAATATCCCAGCCACTCAGGTTGGCAGACTCTGTGCAGAATACCCAGTGTCTTTCCTCCTCTTGTTTATCTCTCTTCAGGTACCAGGAAATGAAAGAGGCCTATAGACATGGAAGTTCTGAAGGAGAATAGCGTTGCCATCCTCCCTACCCACCTCTGAGTCTCTGGTTCCTGGTCACCCAAGCCTCCATCATGCCCTCTTCCCTTCTCTTCCTTTTATTTTTTAATACCCTAAGCCACAGCTCAAAATGCTGAGCACCACTTCTCTTCAGCATGACTGAGGTCTAGGTATAGATGGGTATGGGGACAGCTCCAGGGACTTAGCTTCAGCTGTTTCAAATAAAGGAAAAAGAAGAGAACAGGGATCTCATGTTTTCTCACCAGCCATGCATGCCCAAGGCATCTTCCTATGAGAGCCCTGAGGAGGGAACGGCCAATCCCAGGTTCCATGCAGTGCCTCCAGCCTGTTCCTGGGACAGGCTCCAATCTCTTGGTGCAGTTAGCTTCATCCATTAAGACAGGCATGGGTATTTCCATGTTCTTCCTGAATCACAGGTATTGAGAGGATGTGTGGGAAATGGGAGAACAGCTGCCTTATGAATCGTAAGGTTCACCTAAACCTTGGGGGCTAGAATTGAGAAGGAGCAGTGTTCTGAGGGGTCCCAAGAAGCCTAGTATAATTCATAAGATGCTTGGGAGTTTAAATATACTTTTCTGTGCAGAGTCTACCATCTAAGTCTCTCTGGGTTGAAGTTGGAGAAACTGAATCTGTCATTCAGCCAGAAAACATACTGGAGGAGAGATTTTAACTCATGCCTCAGAACAAAGCTCAGGGCTTTTTGAAGCACCAGAGGGTGCCAAAGGAGTCAGAGCTTGGGTTCTGCCCATTGAGAAGAATGAAGAGGGATGCTGGTTTCAGTTTAGCAGGAGGAAAATGGTAAAAATAACATTGAAAAGAACAAATAGACGCCGCTTGTTTGACTTACAAGGGTTCTCAAGATTTATCTGCAAGTGATATTTTCTAAGGAGACTGCGTGTGTCTCCCAAACTCCGTTTTCATCATGTCACATTTTTCTCAAAAGCATTTCTATAATTCTGGCATGAGAAGGGAAGCCTTGGTCTAAATGTTCATGAGCGGAACCAAGCCGCCTTTCCAGCCTCATCCTGCAAGCACATACTCCCTGGCTGCAGGTAGGTCCCCTGGTAGTGTGTAGATGCCAGCATTTCTTTTTTAATGGTACATGGAGAGAGGCGATCTAACCTAACAACAAATTGATGATCTAGCTTGAAAAAAATACCAACTGCCATTTCTATCACCGTAATTTCAAAAGCAGAAGGACATTTTAACATCAAAAAGTGGGAAAAACATTTTCAGAACAAATATCATGGCTTCTTAATTTTAAAAAGATGCCTTGGGTGCGTTGGCTCACGCCTGTAATCCCAGCACTTTGGGAGGCCGAGGCGGGAGGATCATGAGGTCAGGAGATCGAGACCATCCTGGCTAACATGGTGAAACCCCATCTCTACTAAAAATACAAAAAAATTAGCTGGGCATGGTGTCGGGCACCTGTAGTCCCAGCTACTTGGGAGGCTGAGGCAGGAGAATGGCATGAACCCAGGAGGCAGAGCTTGCAGTGAGCTGAGATCACGCCACTGCACTCCAGCCTGGGCGACAGAGCAAGACTCCATCTCAAAAAAAAAAAAAAAAAGATGCATTTATAAAACCTTGTTGTATCTCTTTTTCTTTTGTTTTAATTTTGCCACAAATTCAGAAGAGCTTCATTATCCCTAGAGTAAGAAAGGGAAAGAATAAAGAAAAAAAAAGAGCTTCTTTAAAGACCAGCAATCCGTGGACAGGCATTTAGCAGTTACTGACTTAGCCTACACACTGGGCTGATATAGTTTCTCCATCTGGAATGTTCTTTTATATTTCGTTTTATCTAATTCTCAACTTCTTTTCCATCCCAAAGAATACCCCATCGCCACTCTCAAGCTTTTCCGGACATTCTGCAGTAATATCTACCTCGTCTGAGCTGAAAACTCTCTCGCCTCTTGTACTCAATTGGCCTTTACCGTTCACTGTCTTCTGACATCTCTTAAATAGTGATTAGTCATTAATGCATCTCACCAACTAGACAGTAAGCATTTTATACTTCTTTTTAATGTCTATTATTTTCAGAAAATATGTGATACCTAATAAGTAAGTTTTTAAAGTTTGCTGAACGAACACAGTAAGTTCTTTGTTGTACTCTTTGTTTTCTGGAACTGTGATGTTGCTTATGTCGAGTCCCAGAAGTTAAGGCAGAAGGGAATTGAGAAACTGACCCTGAAATTATGTCATAAAAAACTGAGAGTTAAAAAAGAAGCCATGGCTTTCTATTGCAACTTTAATTTTCCTAGTATGCTTAGTACTTATTTTTTATTTATCTATTTTTTGAGATGGAGTCTCATACTGTCACCCAGGCTGGAATGCAATGGCGCGATCTTGGCTCACTGCAACCTCTGCCTTCCAGGTTCAAGCGGTTGTTCTGCCTCCGCCTCCCAAGTAGCTGGGATAACAGGCGCCCACCATCATGCCTGGCTAATTTTTTGTATATTTAGTAAGACAGGGTTTTACCATGTTGGCCAGGCTCGTCTTGAACTCCTGACCTCGTGATCTGCCTGCCTTGGCCTCCCAAAGTGCTGAGATTACAGGCCTGAGCCACCGCACCCAGCCAGCATTTATTTCTAAGCCAAATCAAAATATAGACCTTTGATGAAGGTGTTAAGAGAACATTGCATTGTCCTGGTTATTTAGAGATAGAGACATAAATTCTCTATGATTATTTCTCCCAAAGACCTTGGAATCCAATGGATCTGAGACAGGTCAAGATGAATGAATACAAATATGAGAAGAGCATAGCTCATCAGAAATTCAGAGACCCTGGGTGAGCAGGGTTAGGCAACTTGGAGAAACTTTCTAGACACAGGAGCCATAGCACTGTAACTAAAGAAGGAGGGAAACACAGCATGCCGAGCAGGGTATAGAGGCTGCAGGTGTGTTTTTCCTTGGCTTTCATGCTGTGCTGGCCCTGACACAGGACTGACTTTGCCCATAAAGAAAGTGGCAGCAGCAGGAAGGGCACTGTGGTGAGCCCTGGTGAATCCACATGGCACTTGGACCAACCCCTCAGACACAACCGCTTTCTCATTCTGTTCCATCTGCTGCCCTACACGATGTTCCATTTCAGGGCTCGTTTCTGAGCATGGACCAGTTGCTAGGCACAGTTCTACAGATATACAATGAGCAGAAACAACCACAGAGCTTACTCTTTTTTTTTTTTTTTTTTTTTTTTTGAGATGGAGTCTCGCTCTGTCGCCGAGGCTGGAGTGCAGTGGCGCAATCTCGGCTCACTGCAACCTCTGCCTCCCAGGTTCAAGCGATTCTCCTGCCTCAGCCTCCTGAGTAGCTGGCATTACAGGGGCCCATCACCACGACTGGCTAATTCTTATATTTTTAGTAGAGACAGGGTTTCACCATGTTGGCCAGGATGGTCTCGATCTCTTGACCTCATGATCCACCTGCCTTGGCCTCCTAAAGTAGAGCCTACTTGTGTATTGCTAAGGGCCCAGTGAAGAAAGCAGGGATCTGTTAAATATCTCACCCATACATATAACATTACACATCTGAGGACTGTTATCAAATGAAATGATGTGGTGCAGGGAGACCAATGAGTGGGATGTGGCTGCTGAGAATGAGGTGCAGGGTGATGTTACATATTTTTTTCCCAAGAAAGGGATGTGTGGGCTGACAGCTAAAGTGTCAGTAGGTGCTCACTAGTTTGGAACAGAAGAGAACATTGTCCATGCAAAGGACCAGCCCGAATGAGGCTGTGGGACAGGAGGGAGTGTCACGGGGCTGACAGAATGCCCACTTGGCTGGCACACAAGGAAGGGAAAGGAGTGGTGTGAGATGAAGCCGAGCAGGTGTCAGCACCAACCTCTCGGGGCTTTGCAGAGTATGGCACAGATTTTAGCTTCATTAGAAGAGTAGCAGGAAGGCACTGAAGAGTTTAAACTGGCAAGTAATGGGAGCTGAACTGTGCTTTTCAAAGACTACTCTGTCTGCTCTCTACAGCTGAAGAAGGACTGAATATGGGTTGGAGGGAGAGAATGAGAGCAAGCGTAGCTGGGAGCAAACATGGAGTGTAAGAGCAGAGGAGAGAATTAGCCGCAGGCCAGGGACCTTGGAAGGACGCTTCTCACTAAAAGCCACACTCAGCTAGAGAGCCTTTTTAACAGTGAGTGATCGTTCTTCTCTGGTGTTTCTCTCTGTCCGTCCCTAATCCAAGCCAGGAGAGAATGAAGGCTCTTAGTTTAAAAGGTCCTCTGGTCCTTTGCTGCCCCGTTCTTGCTTTTCTAGCCAGACATGGTTCTCTGAGGATTTGTTAAATTTTATAGCCCAGTGGTCAAGCAAACATGGGGTGGTACTCAAAGAAACTCACAGGTATTTATTATCCAAAGCTACTGCATTTGGGGATTATTAAATACAGACATATAGACACACATGTATGCAAGGTCATTGGAGTGACATCCCATCCTGAGAACAGGGGCCACCTTCTACAAATGCCAAAAATGCACTTCGCGCAGTGTTGGAAATTTCATTGGGTGTTCACTGAATGCACAGACCTGCTGCAGAGCCTGGTTCTTGTGCCTCTTCTTGTCTTCCTGGGTGTGCTGGGGTGGAGGACAGATTCTTATGTCCCTCATTGGAATCTACCCTCTCAGCCAGTCTTGTGACCACACTTTTGGAGTGATGGAGTGATGGGAAGCCCCTCGTGGCACAGCACCTACCCCAGCACCATTGGCTGAAACGGAAACAACCATCCACTTGGCCTAGCAGAGTCCTTGACTGTCTTTTAGGGCTTTGCTCTGGGAGGGGCTGTGCTCTCTGCCTGCCTAATATCCCCATTTCTGGCCCAGTGGGGCTTGGGCTGCAGTAGCTGCATTCCATTCTGGCCCATCACGTGGCAACACCAGCCACGACGCCTGCCGTCTTCCCTGAGATGTTCTGTGCCCTCTCTTCTGAGACACTGGTGGCTTTCTGAGAACTGCTGCATGGTGAACTCCATCTTCAAGGGTTATTGGCTTCCAAACACCATGACTTGCAGGAGCCCCGTTCCCTGCTCATCAGTGTCCATGCAATTCAGGCAACTCTCCCCAGCTATGCTAGTTACTTCCTTCATCTAAACCCTGTTTGGAAGCCCTGAAGATCCTGCCTGGGGAAGTCAAGTAAAAATGGGAGGTATGGGACCTGATAGCAGCAGATGTGCAAAGGTCTTACAGGTTACAGTTGAGTCTCAGTGTGAGATGGGTCACTGGGGGATGTGGCCCCTGGGCGGCTAGTGCTATGGAGTCTGTAGAATAGAGACACAGTGATGACCAGTTATCTCTGGAGCACTGTGCTCAGTTCTAGGAGACACATTTTTAAGAGAAACTCGTGCTTTCCTGAGGAGGTCCGGGTCTGTGCTCTCTGATACGGTACCCTCTAACCACCTGTGGATATTTAAATTTTATGTAATTAAAATTAATGAAAATTTAAAACAGTTGCTCTGGCACTGGCCACATTTCAGATGAACTGGAGCCACGTGCGGCTCCGGCTGCAGTGTCAGGCAGCACAGTGGAGAGCATGCCCTGTCCTGTGGAAGGATGTGGCTCAGAGCACGTCCAGCCCAGAAGTCACAGAGCCAGGACCTCATGGAGTGAGAAGTAGTTGAAAACACTAAAGTTGTGTACCCTACAAAATTGTCCTCAGACAATTCAGAATCTATGTCACAGAAGCAGAATTGGATTTCTCAAGAGTGGCTCATGACAGCATAACTTGGATTAACTGAAGGGATGTAAAGAGAGGGTTTTAGCTGAATGCAAGTCCAACATTTCCATCAGAAGTGTTCAAAACGTGGAATGCGAGTCTCCAGGAATTGTGATTTTTTCTTTGGTTTAAGACGTTCAAATAGAGACTGCTGTCTAATTATTGCCAATGCTAGGGAGGGGATTTCTACCTCAGATGGATGTAGTGAGGGGTCAGCAAAGAATGTGGATTTTAGAACTAGGTAGATTTAACCCAAGTCCTGGTTCTGTCATTTTCTAACTTAATGGCTTTGCTCAACTCACCACACCCCTCTGTTCTCCCCAGTAAAGTGAGGACAATACTAATTGTCTCACAATACTGTGTTGGGTGTTAAATGAGACCACAAAGTAAAGTATCAAAGGCAGTGCCTGTCCCAGAGCAGGTGACTTGCACTAATCAGAGGCTCACCCTGCCTTGCTGCTCCACACACACGACTGACTGACAACATCCGTGACCAACAACATCCACAGCTCATTCCCACGGCAGTCCTCATGCAGGCACCAAAACTCTACCCCACTCATGAAATCGACGTGAAATGCAAGGAAATCAGAATGTGGTTATCTGAGGTATCAACTTTAATCTTCTCTGGTTTATTTTTTTAAATAAATTAGTTACAGAGCGAGACTTTAATCATTATCAGTAGCAGATTTCACTAGCACAATTATCAAGTGTCAAAACCCCAAAGGTGAGAATCACCGTTCTTGGAGCATCCTAAGCCCTGTCCACCTCTAGAAGTTCCAATGCTGGCATAGGGTTCAAGACCATATGTTTTATTATGAGGAATTCAAGTAAGACCAGACTGTTTTGTTGTAAATACTATAAGAAAGAAAACATCCTTTCTTCTCCTCCATTTCTATGCCTGTGAAGATGTGATGAGCAAGCCTTGGAAGCCTCAGTTCCTCAGACTCTTCCAGGCTTGGGGCCATGGAACTTGGCAAAAGCGGATGCTGTGTGGATCTGAGTCTCTGGAGCCATTCGTTGGGTGGTGAGCAGCAAAGTAGCCTTCACCTTTCCCAGTCTTCACACTTCGAGGATCCTCACTGTTGGTGGGGAGGGGGTTTCTGCTCTAGGCTGTGGTAATGCTATCCCCCGACCTGCAAATTCACACAATGAGCCAACTGGCCACATGCTCCAAGGAGCTAAGATGCTGTTGGTCCACAAACAAAGGTTCAGGTTCTGTGTAGCTTAGGATCCAGTTGCTAATTGTCTTGAAACATTTAAATCCTCTTGCATTTAGTTGAATATGTGGATATGCCTATTGAGAAGTATGTTATGAAATCTAAGGTTTGTATTCCCATCCATAACAGGAAGAATAAAACCTTGAAAAATGTTTCATTTTAAATACAGACCCCTTGTGTATCAAAAAGTATATTTTTTTGGGAATACAAAGCCGCCACCACCACCACCGTTGCCCATAGAGGCACCTGCAGAGGCTGGACTTGCTGCTTCTGGTCCGTTGAGCTGAGAAGCACAGAGGTTCAGTGGGTTGTTGAGGGCACCAGGGACCCCAGGTGGAACTGGTAAGAAAAGGTGAATCCAATCCTTGGCTTTTACTCACCTTATTTAAATTACTGTCCTTAAGCTTTTTCCATATTAGCCTGGAGCCATAAATAGTTTGTGTGGCTACTTTCAAAATTCAATTCTGGGCCGTTTGCGGTGGCTCATGCTTGTAATCCCAGCACTTTGGGAGGCCGAGGCGGGCGGATCACAAAGTCAGGAGATCGAGACCATCGTGGCTAACACAGTGAAACCCCGTCTCTACTAAAAATACAAAAAAATTAGCCAGGCATGGTGGCGGGTGCCTGTAGTCCCAGCTACTCGGGAGGCTGAGGCAGGAGAATGCTGTGAACCCAGGAGGTGGAGCTTGCAGTGAGCCACTGCACTCCAGCCTGGGCGACAGAGTAAGACTCCTTCTCAAAAAAAAAAAAAAAAAAAATCAATTCTGTGCAATTCAGTCGTATTTATTGGGAAGCCTTTAGGTTCCCAGAAGAACTGAGCCAACCTTGAAGGGAACAAGAAAGAAACAGAGCCTGTGATCAGTGGGCACTCACAGCAAATAGGAATCCTCCACCTCCCCTGCTTAGAAACCTCCAGCAATTCCGCAGGGGTGCAGGTAGAATCTCAGTCCAGCAGCCAAGGGCTTACGTATTTTGAGCGGTCTATGGCTTTCTGTTGAGCAGACTTATAGCTTCTCATAGCTGGGCATGTTTCTATTTCCTGGGTTATCTGAATGCATTTCTTGTAACCCTGGCAGAAGAAAAGTTTCTATCAGCCCTCCTTGTAGGAAGAAAATGTGTTCCCTAGTTTGCAGGCAGCAGAGAGCCTGCTGTGTTAGTTGTGTCCCGTCAGAAGCATTTGAGAAAGTCTCTCGCAGTATAACAATGGCAGTTTTTTGCTTGAGGGACAGAGAGAGAGCAGAAGCTGGTGAATCTGACAGGCAGGAATGCAGGCAGAGAGCAAGGGTCCCTAAGAGAAAGGATAAGGTCCCTAAGAAAGGGCCCCCTGCCCTGCCTTCCTCACCTCCTCTTCCCCCGCCTCACCACGTGGCCTCAGGAGATAGGGCGGTGTCACTGCCTCTGCTGACCCTCCCGATGTACCAGATGAAGAGACTGGGTCAGTAACGCAAGGAGGTGATGTGGACATCCACTACCCAGCATTTTGTTCATCGTGCAGCTTTTATAAACTGTCCAAAGCAAGGTTCAGAAAAGGCAGGATTTTGCAAAAATCTCACATCAGTTCCATCTAGGACGTGTGGACATCACAGTGATTGGGATGATGGGCTGGCTGACCCTTGGTGGTTCTCAACAATTTCCAGGATGTTGCATTTATTTATCCATGACATGACATCAGGGATGGGAGCTGTGCTTATGCAGAAAGGGGTTCTCACAGACTGGACCATCTGCCTACCTGCTCTCCCACCTGTGTATTGTATCTGTTTATTTAGGTGGAATTTTAAATTTACAGAACAGTTGCAAAAATACTATGACCTATTTATATCCTTTACTCAGATGACCAATTATTTACATTTTGCTCCATTTACTTTATTATTTTCTCTCTTTCTGTATTTACCGATAAAAAGAGCATTTTCTTAGAGAGGCACAGGACCGTGACCAGAATCAGGATATTCGCAGTTGGCACAGTATCGGCGTCTAACCTGGCATCAACATTCCAGTTTCACCTGCTCCCTGGCACACTGTGGACCACTGCCACCTTGGTCTGGGACCCACCCAGGCCTCCAGTGTGTGTAGTTGCTCTGTCTCCTTAGTTTCCTTTCAACTAGAATATTTCTTCCCTCTTTCTTTGCCTGTTATGGCCTTTACATTTTTCAGAACAGAGCAGGTTTTCTGTACAGTGCCCATCACTATGATTTGTTTGATGTTTCCTCATAATTAGAATTTTGGCCAGAATCCTAGAGAAGTGATGTTGTGTCTTTGCCATGCATCACATCAAGAGGCACGCGATATCAGTGTGTCCTGCTGGGGACGGTCATTTTGATCTCTTGTTTAAGGTGGCGTCTGTAAGGTTTTCCCACCATAGGTTGCTCTATTTCCTTTGAAATGAACAAGTAATTGTGGGGCGATTTTTTCAGACTATATTCATATCTTTTGACTCATCAAATTTTCACCTCCTAGTTTGGGCATGCATTGATGATTCTTACCCAAGTCAAGTATTATTACAATGGTTGTCAGATGGCAATCTTCTAATTTCATTTCTCCGTCTGTGCCCATCAGTTGGCGTTCTACGAAAATATGGAGCCGTCGTGAGCTTGCGTCACCTTGTGCAAGAGCTGTGGCTATGCTGAGCTTCTCCACATATTTCCAACTTTAGTACATGGGCAGGTGAGGCAAGCACCACTCTTACCTTCGAACACCACACACACACACCACACACACATATCACATAATACACACCCCATATACCACTCACACAACATAACACACATCCTACATATGACATCATACATCATACACACCACACACACACCAAATACACCACATGCCACACAACTTACATGCCACATCATACACACATACACACGACACACAGCACATAACACACCACATGCCATACATCCTACATACATCATACACACCATACACACACATCAAATACCACACCACATGCCACACAACCTACACACCACATCATGCACAGCATACACACACATGACACATAGCACATAACACACCACATGCCACACAACCTACATACCACATCCTACACACCAAACACACACACACACCACACACACCCCATAACATACCATATCACATACCACACACACCACATACCACATCATATACACCACACACAAACCGCACACAAACACAAACACCACACACACCACACACACCTACACCCACAGACACTGTACACCATACACCACACTGTACACACCACACCACACCAGACACCAGCCATACAGCACACACACAAACACACCACACACACTGCACTATATACCACACACACTCCAAACCCCACACACATTACACATCATACCACACACACACACACCAGATAACATACCACATACTACATACCACATGTACCACACACAACACACATCCTACATACCACACACAGCACATACCACATAACACATTACATACCACACCACATGTCACACATCCTACATACCACATCATACACACCACACACACCACATATTACCCCACAGTACCACATACACCACATAATACACTACATGCCACACTTCTTCCATACATCATACATACCACAAACATCACACACACAGCACACACCACATACCACACCACATACCACACATTCCACATACATCATACACACCACACACACTGCACATATTATACCAATACATCCCACATACCATATCATATACACCACACACAAACCACACACACAAATGCAAACACCACATACACCATACATACCCACACACACAAACACTGTATACCATACACCACACTGTACACACCACACACACACACACACCATACCCCACACAGACACCATACACACACACACACACACACACACACACACACACACAAACTTCTGTTGAGGCTGTGCCCCCACCACTTGGAGCCACTACATCTCCCTACCTCAACTTCTTTCCACTTGGTAGTCCTGTCTTCTGAAGTTAGTAAATGCAGGCGTGAGGCAGGGAGGTGCTTTGGCTGATCGGCGGAACCCTGGGATGAGCCACGGCATGGCTGTGTGGCACGTGTGGTGTGGGTGTGGGTAGGGGGATCCCGCCACGTGTCCTTCGCACCCTGGGTCCCGTGTGTGCCGCTTACAGTGTGTTTCCTATTAAAGTTCCTTTCATGTTTGGGCCAAGGGTGTTTCCTTTAATTCCTGCTGGTATAAAAGAATGAGGTTTTCTGCAGCAATTTCTAAGTCTGAAAAGGGAGGCTCTGGGGTAAGAATGTTGAACAATTAAAATGATTAGAAATTATCTATATAAAATACAGGTATACAAAATATGTATATTGAATCCTAGCTAGACAGACGGTATCCCCGGGAGAACTCCTCCTTGAGGAACGGGCCATTCGCTTCATAATAGATGCAAGGTCATCCTCGGTCCAGTTAGCATGCACAGTTTCCCGGGATGCTTTGCGATACAAATTCATAAAGATTGATTGAAAGGTCAGGGGACGTTCCCATCAACACGCGGCTCTGTCGGATTGTTCAAGGGAAAGTTAGCACTGTTGCGTGCAGGCAGTTGAGTTCTTAGGGAAGAGTGCTGGCCCTGGTGGAGTTTTCCATGTCTGTGTGATTTGGTGTGGTGTGATATAGTCACTGGGACTTGGTTCGGCGCAGAGAGAGCTGCATGTTTCTGCTCATGTTATCTGGAAATAAGGATTCGGGCTCTGTGTGCTGAATTATGTTTGCGGTGATCTCACAGTTGCGAAGAAGAGGCATGGCTGGGAGGCATGTTCAGAGCTGGAGAGGGTATAAAATTCTCATTTCTTACCTTCTCTGAGGGAAGGAGTGTGGAGTGGCAGATTTCCAGTCTCTGGGTCTTATATCAGTGTCGTTCTCTGGGACCAGCACTGTCCCCATATGGCTACCACTGGGATGTGTAGTTGACCTCTGACGTGCACAGCAGATGCACGGACAGGCAGGGTGGTGCTGTGTGAGCATTAGCCGTGTGCAGCTGGTGAGCCTATGCCTTCTTGTTGGCAGGCCTCGCTGCTGAGAGTAAGTTGGTGAGGACCCATGCACGTTGGTTCTCACATGTTTCCAAAGGTCCCTTCCTGCCTCACTGGTGAGCCTTTCTCCCAAATGAGAACTCCTCGCTCTTGCCTCCCTTTCTACTTTCTACATCTTCCTGGGACTTCCTGGCCATCTCCTTTCTGCATGCATCCTGCAGGAATTTCCACTCTAGGGAGGGAGCTCTCAGTATCTGCACAGCCCAGGTGCAGGACATGTGCTGCCCAGGCTGGGTTGCTGTCTGTTGTTTCACCCTGCACAGTGAAGAGAGTGCAGAGTTAATGTGTCAGGCATGGCATGCGTGATTTAGAACCATTCATGCCTCCAAGTATTTGAGGCAGCTCCTGGGATCCACATCTGTGAGCAAGGAAAGTGAGGCCTGGCTTAAATCACACATCCAAGCCCAGAGTTAGGAACAGGGCACCTGCCTGGACCCAGGTTCACACCTGTAAGCTTGTCGTGGGTGTGGGATATGCCTTAGCTCTCTGAGCATGTGGCAGAAATTTGGGGATGTATCACCCACTACTGTAATTGTGACAACGTCTCCACAGGAGGAACGGCAAAGTCTAAATTAAAAGAACGTTTCTCGCAGGGGGCGCTCTTTTTTGGATCTCTCTGCTTGGAAATATCTCTGCCTGTGTAGGATCAAAGCAGAGGGAACCTCTGTGTTTTCAAATAATGTTTTTCCCCTAAATCAGCACCAGTCCTAATTGAGTAATAGAGTAACAAGAAGTAGAAAGGGGAAGCTTTAGCAGCTGGGCCTCCACCTGGTCTTCCAACAAGCCCCAACTCGACAAGAGCCAAAGCAAGAGACACCATTTGGAGGGGAAGATAAGAAGTCTTCACAAGGTCTTTTCTGGTGTTCTGCTTTTTCCTGGGAGGCGGCCTTGGCGTGTCCCTGAGACCTCCTGTGATTCTCACAGCTCTGGCACTGCCATTTTTCTTGGGTGTCGTCTGGTGGTGTCTGCAAGGCCAGCTGCAATGTCAGGGCTGTGCTCGATAGCACAGAAAAGAAAGCATCCTGGAGGGGAGCCTGTTGGAGCAGATTTACAAGGGAGGGTGTGGGTGTCACTCATAGTTCACGCTGCAGGACAATCCCTTTCACTCTGGGAGCTGAGTCCCAGGTGAGAGCTAAGTTCCAGGTGAGACCAGGGAGTCGAGGGGACTGGATTTCTGCTTCTCTCCCAGGAGCTGCGGGCTGGGAAGGGGAAGGAACAGAGCTGATGTGTGACATCGCCCCTGGTTTCCCCTGTTGCCCAGGTTATAGCTTGGGTGGGGCTGACTTCAGAGGCAACATTAGAACCTTTTAAAATACCCTTAATGATTTACATGAATTAGAACAAGAAGGCAGCTGGGTGTCGTGGAAAGCGAGTGGGATCTGGGTTATGTCCTCACTGTGCCTTTTTATGCACACAAAGATTTATCTACCCATGCTGTCAACTTAGTGGTGTGTATTACAGTGAAATGTAGTAAATAATCTCATACCCCCTTTATACAGATAAGAAAAATTTTTCAGGGACATTGAGTTAACTTGATAAAGTTCTCCAGTTATCAACCTGGTAATTCCAGTTCTAGAAAATGGCAAGAGGTAAATGCCAACAGTGGGTATTTATATAAGAATGATTATGGATCAGTTAAGCAAGTCAGTAAAAGGAAATCGCTAGTGTGCATAAGGTGCTATTGAGCCAATACCTTTATGCTTTTGGTTTATAAAGTAAAACATTTTAAATCTTGGTATTTGTGCTATGTCTGCATAATAAAATATTTCATAATTAAAATCATACTTTGGAAGATTTTTTATTATGTAAGAAAATCTCTATATTACAACATTAAGTGAAAACAGTGGGAGAATAAAATCTGAAACTACATATAGAGACCAAATCTTATAAACAATAGATTAAAAATACTAGTAAAAATAGTATAATGACTATACTAGATTGGCTGTCTCTGTGTGTGAAATTATGATTAAATGATTTCTAGTTTATCCTTTCTATATTATTCCAGATGTTTCACTATTAACATCAATTATATTTATAACAACAACAACAAAGGTCAACGTTATTTATATTTTTAGAAAACCAGGTATTAGTAGTTATGGTTATGTAGCAAGGCTGGCTCAAGAAATGGATCAGACTCTGAGAGGAAAGACCCATGGTTTTGTTGGGTATTCACCGTGTGCTCCCCTTGTAGGTAGAGGTGATGGGATGGGCCTGGCGTTC
Organism: Gorilla gorilla gorilla; assembly: GCF_029281585.2. Taxonomy (NCBI): domain Eukaryota; kingdom Metazoa; phylum Chordata; class Mammalia; order Primates; family Hominidae; genus Gorilla; species Gorilla gorilla. Next base: position 162,957,320 of record NC_073230.2, read on the forward strand.
ACTGCAGCTGCCTGTCTCCACATTGCACAGCCTGCTTTGGAGGACGCCCAGCCTCCCCTTGCTGGCCTCCTAGCAGTCTCGTCAGTTTTTCCTGCAATGTGAGTCACTTCCTTTTCTGTAGCCTGGGTGTACCTGGAACCAGCCAATTGCATATCCACAGTCAGGTGGCCACTCAGTCTCCTACCAGAGTTTTCGAAGCCAGGGTCCTGCAAACACCCTCATAAGTGGGCTTATTTTGGCCCATCCCATGAAAGAAGAGGCTGAGTCTGACAACAGCAGAAGCAGCAGCAATGATCGCTTATTCCGAGGCCTCTATGTGCAGGGCACACCTCCACTCTCCTACTGTGCTGTGAGCCCTTTGAGGGCAGTACCCGTCTGCTTCAACGCTATAGCTCCAGCATGCCTGGTCAGGGCTTCACACTGGACATGCTCAGTAAACTTGAGAACGTAAAAGAGATGATCGAATTCCTCTGTACTCCAGATGATTTTGCTAAACAGAATTATTATGTGTTTAAAATACAGGATTATCACTATTTGAAGATGAAATTAGACACTTATATAATAAATTACCCCAACACTTAGTGGCTTAAAACTACACACATTTGTTACCCACAGGGTCTGGGTAGCAGGGATCTGGGAGCAGACTGGCTGGTACTCTGGCTCAGGCCTTCCAGGAGCACGCAGCTAGTGCTGGCTGAGGCAGCTGTCACCTGAGGGCTTGTGGAGGCAGCAGGGCAACGTCCAGGCTCTCTCATGTGGCCTCTGGCAGGAGGCCTCGGGTGCTAGCCACGTAGGCCCTTCCTCATCATGTGGCATTTGGATTCTCCCAGAACAAGTGACTGAGGGAGTGGTGGGAGGGAGGTTGGTGGAGACAGCAGCGCAGCCCCTTCCTGTGATCTAGTCTTATGGGTTGTGCTCGCTCACTTCTGCCATATACATTAGGATCAATTCATAAAATCCAGCCCAGACACAAGGCTCCATCTCTTGAAGGGAGAGGTATTGATATGGTTCTGCTGTGTCCCCACCCAAACCTCACCTTGAATTGTAGCTCCCATAATCCTGTTGGATGATGTTGGAGGAGGGACCCTGTGGGAGGTAATTTAATCGTGGAGATGGTTACCCTCATGCTTTCTCATGATAGTGAGTTCTCACGAGATCTGATGGTTTTATAAGGGGCTTTTCCCCTTTTGCTCAGCACTTCTCCTTCCTGCTGCCGTGTGAAGGACGTGTTTCCTTCCCCTTCTGCCATGATTGTAAGTTTCCTGAGGCCTCCCCAGCCATGCTGAACTGTGAGTCAATTAAACCTCTTTTCTTTATAAATTACCCAGTATTGGGTATGTCTTTATTAGCTGTGTGAGAATGGACGAATACAGGTATCAAAGAATTGGCGATCATCTTTTTTAAAATCACAAAGTTTCAGGAGATTTAATTAATAAAGTGAGACTCAGGTCTAGGCAGGTAATTAGAGGGGCCTCCAAGAAGGAAACAAAGACTTTGTCTAACACACTATGGTCTGGAGACAGATCTCCTAGGGACTTGCTCAGCTTTTTGCTTACAGCATTGAGCTCCAGGGATTGGCTCTGCTTGCCACAGGGTGATGTGCCCCATCTCTTTATGTTACTGAGGGCAGAAGAAGGGTGGATGTCTATAGTTTGCCTGCATTTCAGGATCCAAGTCAAGAAGGAGAAGAAAGAGAGGAATGGCCCTATTGTGGGAGCCTCCATGATCGCTACTGCATTTGGCAGTGATATATACTCCCTTAACCTTTCCTCTACAAAGAAATTGATAATGATACTTGCACTAGTGAATGTCCACTTCTAAATGTCTGTATAAATAAAACAAATATCTAAACTCATTCTTGCCCCATAAAATGTCTACACTTTAAATCATGCCAATCTGCTCATACAGGCAGAAACTAAACAGCTTTTAAATTTGTTTTGCAAACAATCACATCATGATTTGTTCTAATATACTGATGCAGTGGACAGATTTATGATTTTTAGGAAGATAGGCACATATTTTGCAGAGAGAAAAAATGTAAATTCAGTGATAGAAAATGGAGGTTTGCTCCATGTAAGGATAGGGGCTCATATGACTCAGTGGAAAATAGAGGATAATCGACTCTATTATCCTGCCTTTATGTGGAATTGCAATAATGTCCATTCATATTAAAAATAAAATCGAAGACTTTCCTAATAATCCAGTCATTCACAAATAAATATTGACTGAATGCCAAATATATTCCAGGCACCAGACACTGTCTTAAGCACTTGGATACAGCAGTGAGCAACAGAAAACCTTGCCTTCCTTGGCTTTGAATTCCAATGCATAGGGAACAAAAGCAAATGAATCAGTAAAAATTATTGCATGTTATATGGTGATAAATTATAAAGGAAAAAATCAGGGAATGAATATAGAGGGTCAGGGAAATGGCTTAAAATTATTAAAAGTGTGGCCAAGAGGTCACGTTGCAAAGTTCACATTTGCCCAAATAGCTAAATGAAGCAAGGGAGTGAACCACCACAGCCAGCTGGAGGAAGAGCATTTTGAGAATACAGAATAAGTGCAAAGGCCCTGGGGTGGTCGGGGAGGGTGGTCTGTGCAAGAGCATGACGAAGTCCATCGTGGCTGAGGAGTGGTCAGAAGAACCTGACCATGTGTGCCTGTTGGTTATTTAAGGATTTTGGTTTTAACCAAAGTGAGCTGGGTGGCTGCTGGAGGGTGTGAAGGAAGAGACTCCTAATCTGAGATGGATCTCTGGGATGAATGGTTGTTGGTGTTTGAGAAGCTGTTGCAGTAATCGAGTCAAGAAATGGTGCTGGCGTGGCCCCGGGTGGCAGTGGTGGGTGAAAGCACTGAGAGTGTGTTCTGCGAGGAGACTTGCCAAGATTGACCCACAGACCAGATGTGGGATATTAGGGAGCGTAACAGTCAGGTTTCTGGCCCAGCCCCTGCAAGTATAGGGTGCCATTGTTTTTAGATTGGGAATGCGGAGAAAGGAACAGGTTTAAGGTTATGTTTGGTTTATAAAGTTTAAGATGCCATTGGATACTGAAATAAATGTATGAATCTGGAGTTCACAGAAAAGGTTTCGATTAGATTATAATAGAGCAAAATCAACTTCCAGAGTAGAAGTGGGAGTTTTATTTTTTATTTATTTATTTTTTTTACCAGAACCTCTATTTTTACAAACTGAAAGTCCCTTAGAACATACACTGAAAAAAAAAATCCCAGTTATTCTCTGAGTCCTTACATAGAATTGAAGACCACCTGCCTGTTTGTCTTTGCCTGTTTCCTTTTCTTCTGTTCTTAACTCCTCTCCAGCTCCTGAATAGCAATTTTGTTTCTCTCTGCCTCATGCAACAGACTTTCCTGGATGATTCGCCCCATCCCCCGTCATGCCAAGCCTCTGCCCCACTTCATTTCTCTTCCAGTGAGTGGAGCCTCCGCCGTCTCCCAGACCTATTGTTGCCTGGACCCTCTCAAACCTACCCCTTCCTCTCCTCCCTTCCCACCTTTACTCCGTCCCTTTCCATGGAGCCACACTCGGGGCAAGACCATCTGCTCTGGCCTTCCGAGGGCTTCCGCACTGCTGGCAGATGCTCCCCATGTCCCCTAGAATGGTTTGTGATCTTTCTCTGTCTGGTCCCAACATGCCTTTCCAGCCTCCTCCCTCCCCACACCAGCAGTTAACCCACGCATCCATCCAGGAGATTTCCCACACAGACTGCACATACCGCACAGGTGTGACCTGCTGGTGATGATCTGCTTTCTCTAAAATGGACTTTCCCTTCTGTCTGCACTTGCTGATCAACAAAAAGCCTGCTGGGCCTTTAAGACAGGCCTCAAACCACCTCTGCTGTGAAGCCTGCCCTTCCTCGTCAAGACCCCAAACGAGGCTCCCCTCCCCGTGACCGTGCAGCGTGCTGCTGGTCCTGCCAACGGTGCCCCTCACGGAGCTGTGGTTGGTCCTGTGTTTACCTCTTCGGCCTTTCCACCCCTCCAGAGGTCCGCCTCTTGTCTCCAGGTCTTTGTATCTAACTGCCCAGTTGGACACTCACCAACCTGAATGCCATGTGGTGTTCTGGAAAGCTTCCTCTGTAATTTCCAGTTCAGATCAGTTGTTCATCCTGTGCACTCCAGCCTCATCCTGTGCTTAATTCTACCACAACAAACAACGCAGTATTAAAATTGTCTGTGCAGCTTTCTCTGCAGTCTGGAAAGACCTCAAAGAGAACAGACCTGCCTTATTTACTGTGTGAGTATCCAGCTAGAGCCTAGAGCTCAGTAAATACTTGTGATTTCACTCTTTCTCTTTCTCCTTCCATCCCTTCCCCTGTCCTACTCTCCCTTTCTTCTTTCTTTCCTTCTTTCTTTCAGCACACATCAGTACAATTCCACACAGTGGAAAGAGAAGAGTAAACAAAGCAGGACATTTAGAAGGGAAAGTGGAGGAGCAAAGTGAGGAAATCTCATCAGAAAAGGGGTGATCGGCAATGTTTAATGTTGTCACAGGCAAGAAATATGCAGGCAAAAAAATCCTTTACATTCTGTAACTAGGACGTTGCATGGAGCTTTATATAAAGAGTGTTGGGCTGGGCGCAGTGGCTCATGCCTGTAATCCCAGCCCTCTGGGAGGCTGAGGCGGGCGGATCACCTGAGGTCAGGAGTTGTAGACAAGCCTGGTCAACATGGTGAAACCCCATCTCTACCAAAAATACAAAAATTAGCTGGGCACTGTGGCGGGCGCATGTAATCCCAGCTACTCGGGAGGCTGAGGTGAGAATCACTTGAACCTGGGAGGCAGAGGTTTCAGTGAGCCGAGATCACTCCATTGCACTCCAGCCTGGGCAACAAGAGTGAAACTCCATGCTCCATCAAAAAAAAAAAAAAAAAAAAAAACAAAGAATGTTAACACTTCTTGCTCCTACCGTGTTACTCATTTCTTCCTTCGTCACTCATTCATTCAGTAAACATTGGATTTCTATTTCCTGCCTCCTCCAAGATTTTCTAGGCACTTGGACCTCAAAGATGAAGCTATTCTCACAATCACAGATTGTCAGGACTTTGAGGCTCTATGGGTGATGGGTCTTTACACATTGTACTGTCTCCATAAAGCCCCTCCTTAGCTTCTATTTTTGTTTTTCTTTTGAGACGGAGTTCCACTCTTGTTGCCCAGGCTGGAGTGCAATGGCACAGTCTCGGCTCACTGCAACCTCTGCCTCCTGGGTTCAAGCGATTCTCCCGCCTCAGCCTCCTGAGTAGCTAGGATTACAGGCACACACCAATACGCCCAGCTAATTTTTGTATTTTTGTAGAGATGGGGTTTCACCATGTTGGCCAGGCTGGTCTCAAACTCCTGACCTCAGGTGATCCACCTGCCTCAGCCTCCCAAAGTGCTGGGATTACAGACATGAGCCACCGTGCCCGGCCAAGCCCCTCTTTAGTTTCTGTGGGGACCCCTCATTCAGCCACAGACTTGCCCCTTCGATGGCCACTTCATTCTTCCATGTGCATTTTTCCTTGTTCTCAAGTTGTCTCCTCAGCTTGAGTGTGAAAAACATTTCATACTTTTTAGTATCATCCTTAGGATAAATCTCATATCTGTGCACTTTCATATTGATCAAAAAAATCACAAGAGGATAACCGAATGGACAACTATAAATCCTCCTCTTTCTCTATTTCATGTCAGACAACCCTAGCTCCCTTAGCTTTCCTTCCAGCTCCTTTTTCCTGATGCTTTAATCATTGCTGTTCCTCTCTTAATGTGCATCATGCACACTATAGTTCTCTAAAATCAGGCCACTTTAAGCCATCCACAGAATTTTATGGAATACTAATCAGTGTCATGTTCCACTCAACATGCGATCAGATTTTGAGAGCAGTGAACAGGGTGTCTTCTGAGGGCCTGGGGTAATACCCCCATTCTGAATCACAGAGGCCAGCCCCGTGGGGTCAGAGGGTTGGCCTGGTTAGCCTTGTGGAGCGTGTGTTCTCCAAACAGACATTTAATTACTGTCCCCAGTGAGTAGCCTGATCACAATACTTATTGCTCCAATGGGGTCTGTGGGTGGGGATTGCAAAGGGGAAGGTTGCCCTGCTTAGCTCAAGGGGAGCATCTCCTGAGAAAGCTGATTCCGACAGAAGTGCAGTCAACTCAGCAAGCCTCTTCCTTCTGTCCTGTTCCTAAAACCATCTGCTCATTGCAGGAAGCAACTCCATTCCATCAGCCATACTGATGGCATTAGGTTCTCCTAAAACATCTGGGTTTTCCTTGTGGGAGAAAATCCTGCAGCGAATTTAGATGTTGGTGGCCCTCTAAGCGAGGACCTCACTGAGTATAGGAGGGGAAATTATAAATGTCAAATTATAAGTGTGCAAATTATACAAGTGCACCCCTGCTTGGCCTTGCAGGGCACCACTGGCCAGCTCCCCCCTCTCCAATTTTTCTTCTGTTGCCGTGATGGTGAATGTTAGTTGTCAACTTGATTGGATTGAAGGATGCCTAGATAGCTGGTAAAGTGTGATTTCTGGGTGTGTCTGTGAGGGTGCTGCCAGAGGAGACTGACCTTTGAGTCAGTGGACTGGGAGAGGAAGACCCATCCTCAGTGTGGGTGGGCACCATCCCATCGGCTGCCAGTGGAGGCAGAACAAAGCAGGCAGAAGAAGGTAAGATAAGCTTACTCGCTGGTTCTTCTGGCTTCTTGCTTTATCCTGTGCTGGATGCTTCTTTCAGCTTCTCTTGCCCTTGGACATCAGACTCCCGGTTCCTCCGCCTTTGGACTCTGGCACTTACGCCAGTGGTTTGCCGGGGGCTCTCCAGCCTTTGGCCATAGTCTGAAGGCTGCATTGTCGGCTTCCCTGGTTTTGAGGCTTTGGGACTTGGACTGAGCCACTACCGGCTTCTCTCTTCCCCAGCTTGCAGATGGCCTATGGTGGGACTTCACCTCGTGAGCATGTGAGACAATTCTCCCTAATAAGCTCCGTTTCATATACACATACATCCCACAGATCTGTCCCTCTGGAGATTCCTGACCAATACGGTTGCCCACGCTTCTTTGTCCCTTCTTTGCCACGTTCACTTCTACGTGGCCTCACGGAACCCACGTGGCCTTGCCTTTCTGGAATCGCAGTCTCCTCCACGTAGAGATGCGTCACCTGTAGCTGATGGATAATCACTTGGAAATGCAGCTGCCCCGGACGGGAAGGGGTTGTGCATTTCTCATATTGTTTTTGGCTAGACCTTGAGAAATTTTGCTTCCTGGACAACTTAGTCATATTTTATGAAGATCATTTGTCAGTGGCTAGAAAATTGGACATGTATGATATATGGCTGGGGAGGACTAAGGGGCTCTTCCTTCAACACTCTGTCAAAGTCGGGCCAGTGCCCATGGTGGAACGTGCTTTAGTAAGATGAGAGAAGGTGTTTTCATGATTAACAAGGCATGGCATTCATATTTCAAAGATCCCATGACATATCAAAACAGTCTGCTACCGTGTATTTATTTGGTGGCATGGACATGGGACACGTGGTATTTTCTCAGGGACCCTTCGGCCCTGGACCTGTGCTGTGCAGGCATCTGCCTGTACACACTGCAGCTCTTAACCTGAGCATAACAAACAGCCAGTGTAAGATCAGATTTGAGGCTGGGAGTGGTGGCACACCTCTATGTGTGTGCTTACATAACAAACACTCAATGTAAGATTAGGTTTGAGGCTGGGACTGGTGGCACACGCCTGCGGTCCCAGCTACTCCAGAGGCTGAGGTGGGAGGACGCGTAAGCTCAGGAGGTCAAGGCTGCACTGAGCCATGATTGCACCGCTGCACTCCAGCCTGGGTGATAGAGTGAGACTCTGTCTAAAGAACAAAACCAAAAAAACATAAGATCGAATTTGACTCCACCCTTTGTCCCTCTGACACGTAATCTAAGATGTCAGAAGTATTTGTGTCAAAGAAGGCAAGTGGGAGAGACCGGGCCTGAGGTGATGCTGTGTTCCTTCTTTGATGACATCATTAACGAGGAGAGGGATGGCCAAAAGAATCCAAAATGAAAAGTGTGCTGATAACAGAACCAATCACAGGCACAACTAGCCTGGGATTCCAGGCCTGCGGAGGCTGCTCATTGCTGAGCCTGTGTCTGATTCTGTGTGACCAGAACCTTGGCTGCAAATAACGATCAGCCTTTCCTCATCACCCACCAGCAGGCACCCACCACAGCCCAGTTTGAGGTCCTTTGAACTCACAGTTTTAAAAAAGGTCAGTAGTCAGGTGATATGGTTTAGCTGTGTGCCCACCCAAATCTCATCTGAATTGTAGCTCCCATAATTCCCAAGTGTCCTGGGAGGGACACAGTGGGAGATAATCGATTCATGGGGGTGGGTCTTTCCTGTGCTGTTCTCATGAGAATGAATAGGGCTTACAAGAGCTGATGGTTTATAAAGGGGAGTTCCCCTGCACTTGCTGTCTTTGTCTGCTGCCGTGTAAGACGTGCCTTTACTTCTCCTTTGCCTTCTGCCGTGATTGTGAGGCCTCCCCAGCCATGTGGAACTGTGAGTCCATTAAACCTCTTTCCTTTATAAATTACCCAGTCTTGGGTATGTCTTTATTAGCAGCATGAGAACAGACTGATGCATCAGGATAAGTCCACGTTGCAGGCTCTTCAGGGCATGGCCCCGACTTGCTTTCCGGTCTCACTTTTGGCCTGTCCCTCATGTGTACTCTGGGCCCAGCTGTGACCTATGGAACTGTATAACTCCCCTGAATACACTGTGCTCCCACAGATTATGTGCCTGCCCACTCCATCTCCACAGCCCCCATGGAGAGGAGAGAAAGGGGTGGCAGACTCTGCCTATGCGCCCTTGTTTCTTACTCAGAGATAAAAGTTCATTCAGAAAACATCTTGAGTTCCCCCAGGCTCCATTACTTCCTTCTTTGCTCCCATAACATTACCTGGTGAAAAGTGCTTCTGTTGCAAAACTTATGTTCATGTGTCTGCCTCACTTCTCCATGAGGGGCTCAGTTTCTTAAGAGGAGGGACAGAAAGGCTAGGTCTGGTCTCTGCATCTCCAACCGCTAGGCCAGGCGTTATATCCTTGGTGCGTGTTTATAGAATGTGATGGTAGACATGGAGAGTGGTGGGGTGAGCAGAGCAGATGTGATTGACATTCTGGGGAAAAGGCTGAGCAAACACAGGACCCACTGCTCTGTCCCTGCACTGGGCTGCGTGCTGGAGATTCAGTGGCCACTCATGCTGCTGCTGTGTTCTTGTGGAGGTAAGAGGCAGTGGGTAGAGGAGCAACAGGTGATACGTGAATGCTCCTGACTTTGTAGGAAATGGGAAAGGGGCTGATGGGTGGGGGTGCACGTGGGTGAAGGAGGTCTGGGAAGGTGTCTCTCCTGAGAAGGCAGCAGCTGGGCTGGGAATGAAGGGTGCAGTGGAGCTCACTGACAACCCAGGCACAGGTGAGAGCAGGTGCAAAGTCCCTGGAGAGAAAAGAGGCTGAAAGGCTGGAGGAAAAATTGAGACCCGTGTGGGGAGGGACGGATGAAGGTTCAGATCAGGGGCCTCCGGAAGTGAGGGAAGGAGCAACGCACTGACACCGAGTGCTTTCAAGCAGGGGAGTGCAGAGAATGGATTTCACCTTGAAAAGTGAATGCGGACCATAACAAGTGTTGGTGAGGATGTGGAGAGAAGGGAACCCTCACACAGTGTTAGAGGGAATGTGAGTTTTACAGCCATATGGAAAATAGTGTGGAGGTTCCTTAAAAAAAAATCCAAAATAGAATTACTGGATGATCCAGCAATCCCACTTCTGGGTTTAGAACCAAAGGAACTGAAATCAGCTTGTCAAAGAGACATCTGCACTCCCATGCTCACTGCAGCACTGTTCTGGATGGCCAGGATATGGAAACATTCCCAGTGCTCATCCACAGATGAATGGATAAGAAACGTGTGGTATATGTACACAATGGAATACTATGCAGCCTTAAAAAAGCAGGAGAGTCTGTCAATTGTGACAACATGAATGAACCTGGAGAACATTGTGTTAAATGAAATAAGCCAGGCACAGAAAGACAAATACCGCATGATGTCACTTGTGTAGAATCTTAAAAAGTCAAACTTACAGAGGCAGAGACTAGCTCAGGGATGCTTGGGGGTGGGTTGGGGAGATGTTGGTACAAGGATATAAAATTTCATTGGACAGGAGGCATAAGTTTTTGAGATCAATTGCACAACATGGTGACTATATTTAATAATGTAAAGTATGTTTCAAAAATTGCTAAGAGAGTAGATTTTAAATATTTGTACCACACACCCGCAAACATAAGTCTATGAGGTGATATATATGTTAACTAGCTTGATATAAGCATTCCATATGTGTATATGTATATCAAAACATCATGATGGACCCCATGAATATATGCAATTATTATTTGTCAGTTTTAAACATTTTCTTTTAAATGAACATGGAGGTTGGGGAACCTTAGCAGGGTTCTTTTGGTCTCTGCCTTGCCTGGGGCCCAGAAGTGCTGGTGAGGGGTTGCTCCCTACTCTGGAGCTCTGGATGCTGATCAGAGACCCTCCATGCCTGGTGACATCTCAGACTCAGTGAACAGCCTCAGGGGCCCTTCACAAAACTGGGCTGTCAGGGCCACCTGGAGCTCAGAGTGGTAATTTGGTTTCATTTGAACTTCAATTTTCGTTGCTTTGAAATCTCATTCAGTTGAATTTAATAACAAATAAATAATTCATGGGGACTGGACAATGAAAGGAAAATTTAAAAATGTGTTCACCCAAATATATAAAGGGGCACCTTGTCCCTCAGCCCTGTTCTCTACCTTCTTTTCTCAGCTGGCTTCTGGGCAGATTCATGGGGCCAAAGGATGATGCATTAACTCTCTCAGGGTGCTGAGGGTTCTCTCATCATGAGACTTCTGTGGGTTAGGGACTGGGCAAGAGGTGAGCAAGTATCCCACCTCTGGCAGGCCAGCCTCTCAGCCACCAATTTGCTAAGTGGCCCAACGGTCATCTCTGAGCCTTGTTTCCTTGCTTGTAAAATGCAGAAATCTTTAGTAAACCAATTGATGTAGGCAAATGTCATGAATGGATACACAGTCATCTCAGGGAATTTACAAGGTGCTAAAGTATCACTCCAGGAATCATCTGCTGGTTGCAAGGGGAGAAATGTGACTTTATCCTGGAGAACACCGATGCTCTCCGCCTTATCAATTCCTGCATCCCTAACACTGGGACAAGCAGATATCCTTCCATGCCCCATGCGGTGCCTAGCATCACCTGTGAGGTAATGCCAGAAGTGTGTGAGCTGAACTTAATCAAGCTCTTAGGTCTAACTTTCAGTGCGTAACAAATACAGGCTGCAGAGCGTCCAGCTAATGCACACCGGGAGGAAACAGCCAGACAAATCCAGAAGGTGGAAATGTGGAGGCAACAACTCACCCATTCCTTCCAGCAAGCCAGCAATGTGTGGTGGGCTGGGGAGCCACTGGGGCAGACAGGATCTATGTTGAAATATATGTTACCACCAACCAAGGGCAATTCCTGGGCCTTGGCTAAATCCTTACCTATACAAACCAGCTATACCAGTCATTTTAGAGTAATTGGGGAAGTTATTACATGAGATTAGAAAATTGTATTCATTTTTTAAGTGTGAAAATGTTCTTTTTCCTTTTTAAAAAAGCTTTTATTTTAGGTTCAGTGGCACATATGCAGGTTTGTTACATAGAGAAGCTTATGTCATGGGGGTTTGTTGAACAGACTCTTCTTAATTATACAGGAAAACGTCTAGAGCTTGTGGTCTCTCTTCTTTAGCGTTGCTCACTGAGATTTTTTAAAAAGATGCATCCTGAATGATTTCGAGGCATAATGTTTTGGTACCTGTATGCAATTGAAATAATTTTTAAAATAGATATGGAGTAAATATGAAAACTAACAATTTTCAAAATTTTAATGGGGAGCATATGAAAATTATACTCTAGTATGCTGTTACTTTTCTTTTTTTATTTTTTATTTTTTCTTTTTTGAGACAGTCTTGCTCTGTTGCCCAGGCTGGACTGCTGTGGCACAATCTCAGTTCATTGCAACCTCTGCCTCCCAGGTTCAAGTGATTTTCCTGTCTCAGCCTCCTGAGTAGCTGGGATTATGGGGCACCCACCACCATGCCCAGCTAATTTTTGTATTTTTAGTAGGGATAGGGTTTCACCATGTTGGCCAGGCTGGTCTGGAACTCCTGACCTCAAGTGATCCACCCGCCTCAGCCTCCCAAAATGCTGGGATTACAGGCGTGAGCCACCGCGCCTGGCCGCTGTTAATTTTCTAATCTTTAAAAATAATAATAGTTTTTTAAAAAGCTGCTCACAAAGATTTTATTGATGATGTGTGCATTTTTTTTCCTCTGGTAGGACATAATTCTCCCTGAGAAGGGGAAAGACAGTAAGAATTTTGTGAGTTGCATAATAGTCCATTGATTACCCTTTGTCCCCCAGTGGAGGGCACTAAACCCCTGAAGAAGCAGGCCCCTGTGTGGGTGTGTTATGATTGTAGAACAAGGACAGGGGACCCTCCAGTACTCAGTGTCTTTGGTGGGTGGGGCGGGGGCTTCAAGGCAGTAGCCTCAGATACCTGCGGGGCCCATGCAGGGAACCCTAATTGGGGTGCAGGGTGGGGGAGCAACAGAATGCAAAATAGCTCTTAGTACCTTACCTAAATATTGGTTGCTAGATTTTTTCATTGACTGGAAGCTTTCATTTGGCTCTGGATAGAAGTGTGGGCAGTCACACAAGTCAAGGTAAGAGGGGTGGAAACTGGTTTTTGCTGGTGCTTCCTAACATTTGTCAACTGTGGCTTTCAGGCTACCAACGGGTGGGGAGTTTTGTGCGAGAAAATGGACCAGATTTGCATCCTGGTGTTCTCCAAATGATGTTAAATGCAGAAACATTTAATGCAATGAGTTTGTTCAATTCCATCCAACTAAAAATTGTGTTTGTGCTATTAGTGCCTACCCTCTGATCAGTCTTGTACTAGGTAGGAAACATGGTGCTTACCCTTTACTAAGGAGTTGTGTTACATGAAACAGAAAACACTATGACTGAATCAAAAAGAAACATCACTCTGCTTGGGTAGTCAGGGAAGAATCTTGATTTCCCCTGGAATCTGGTACTTACCTCGCGGTGAATACACAATAACAGCCAGAGTTTGGTAAAATAGACAAGAAGGACAGAAATCAGAGAGAAACACACAGACACATCAGACCCCTTATCATAAGGTACAAACAATAGAGAGAAGGGAGACCACAAACTTCCATTCTTTATGGGATGAGCAAGAAAGGGGATGGAGGCTTTGGCAATGTTGAGTGGGTTTTCCACAGGAACAGCCAGCCCCAACTGATGTGTAGTGATTTCCTAGGAAGTTTGCAAACCTCATCCCACCAAGAGGAAATGGGTCGGGAGTTCTCCATCTGGAGGTCACAGAGCAGACAGACCATGGCCCAGGACAAGATCTAGAAGTTGTTATTTTATTCAAAGTCAGAAAACCTTCCAGGGTCCTGGGATCAGTGTCTGGATAGAAGAGAAAATACAAGAGAAAGCAAGAGGTTAATGTGGGCTGAAGGCTTAGAATGAGCAGTTTTAGGATAAAGGATAGTTAGGAAAGGATGGGGGATGGAGAGGAGGGTGCACGTGAGGCAGGACAAACCAAAGAGAAAGGCCTGAATGTATCTGCTATGTCTGTGGGACATAGGGAGGTTCTGTTCATTCTGAATGGGGGCTTCGAGCTCAAGCCTAAAAATGCATCCTTTCAAATGGGTACAGAAAGAAGGGCTTTGACAAGTACCATGGGCTGTGCTTGATTGAAAGGACAGACACATTCAGTTGTTGTTATTTTGATTATTGTCAGCTCCATCATTGACGGCACTGTGCATTTTTTGAAGTCGGTCTCTCCCATCAAACTGCCAGGATTCCAGTGATCAGAGAGCAGGTCTTCAGTAGCACAAGCTGGATTGGGTGGTGCCCACTCCCGGCTCGACCACTTAGCTCTGTGGTGCCTTGGTATCCTCATCTGTAACGCGGGGATAATAATGGTGTCTGTCTCATAAGAATGTTTTGAGAAACAAATGAGAAAACCCAAGTCAAGCTCTTCTAGAAGTGCCTGGCAGATAGTAAACAGTCAATCAACATTATCAGTCTTATCACCGGTGTGGGTACTGTTGAGATACCTGTGAGAGTAAATCATGATTTATGCCAATGGCTAATGGAAAATATTTATTTTAGTTATTTTCTTATCTGGGTAGTGCCAGATGGGATAATAAAAATGAAAACAGGCAGGGTTTTGTGTGTGTGTGTGTGTGTGTGTGTGTGTGTGTTGCTTTGTTTGCAAGCATGATTTAGTTGAAATTAGATGTCTCTTCTGATCTATAATCTCTTTGTCTTCAGACTGGAACCTGAAATCCCATCTGAATATGACTGAAGCAAATCTGCACACAGTGTCTTGATGGGAGGATATGACTAACTCTCAGATTGGAATTGTGTTGGTGCGTAGGCAGGTTCTGTTATTAGGGGTAATGTTACCACATTATTAAAATATTTTTAGGCATAAGGCAGGATTCTTTCCTTCACAGATAAATGGTGAAACACACATATTCCTAATTTTTAAATTTTGATCAAAATTTTATTAAGGCCAAAATGGGTGGAGACTGGGTAACAGAAGCCACATTTTCCAATTTGCCCTCCTTTACTCTCCCAGATTCTCCTTGCATGTTGGCTGGAGTGGATCACGAAGGGTAGGAAGCTGAGAAAGGTGGAATAATTGGAATGTCCTGCAGCTCTGAAGCCAAACAAACTTAGGTTTTGGATGACGTGGACGGTGGATATCATATCACCTGTTACGGTGAAACCATCACCGATACTTACTTTACAATTCCCATCACACACCCCAGTGACTTTCTGTGAAAGAGAGATCAGATATCTACTGTATTTAGATCAACTATTACATTATCAACAGTGGAGGAATAAGGAAATCTAGGATGCTGTTTACTAGCAAGGAATGCATCAACAATAGATAAAAGGCGGCCAGGCATGGTGGCTCACACCTTTAATCCCAGTATTTTGGGAGGCTGAGGCGGGTGGATCATTTGAGGCCAGAAGTTCGAGACCAGCCTGGCCAACATGGTGAAACCCCGTCTCTACTAAAAATACAAATATTAGCCAGGCGTGGTGGCGCATGCCTGTAACCCCAGCTCCTCAGGAGGCTGAGGCAGGAGACTTGCTTGAATCCAGGAGGCAGAGGCTGCAGTGAGCTGAGATTATGCTGCTGCACTCCTGCCTGGGCAACAGAGTGAGACTCCATCTCAAAAAAAGAAAAAAAAAAAAACGAATCCCTCAGTAGGTACTAAATAAAACAGGGAAAAAAACATAACTAAACATAACTACAAACTTTCTTTTCTTTCTTTTTTTTGTGATGAGAACACTTAACATGAGATCTACCCTCTCCATAAGTGTTTAAGTCTTGTTAACTGAAAGCACCGTAGGATACAGCAAATATCTAGAACTTGTTTCATTTTGCACAACTGAAACTTTGTACCCATGGAACGCCTCCCATTTCCCCTTCTCCCAAGCCCCTGGCAAGCGCCTCTCTACTCTCTGTACAAGTCTGCCTGCTTTAGGAAGTGGAACCATGTAGGGTTTATCCTTCTGTGATTGGTTCATTTCACTTACCATAACATCCTGTAGGTTCAGTCGTGTTTTTGCATATGGCAGGATTTTCTGCTGTATTAAGGCTAAATAATATTTGATGGTATATATGGGCCACATTTTCTTTATCCATTCATCTGTCAATGAGCATTTAGATGGTTTCCACATTTGGGCTATTATGAATAATGCTGCAATGAACATGGAAGTGCAGATAGTTCTTTGAGGTCCTGATTTTAATTATTTTGGATACGTACCTGGAAATGAGATTGTTGGATTATATGGTGGTTCTATTTTTAGCGTTTTCAGGAAGCCTCATACTCTATTCCAAAGTGGCTACACCATTTTGCATTCCCCCCAACAATGTACAAGGATTCTGATTTCTACACATCCTTGTCAACATTTGTTTTCCTACATATATATATATACACACACACACAACACACACACCTACATACATATAGAGATATAATAGCAACCCTCATAGGTGTGAGGTGATACCTCTTTGTGGTTTTGATTTCATTTCCCTGATGGTTAATGATGTTGAACATCTTTTTATGTGCTTGTTGGCCATTTGCATATTTTCTTTGAAGAAATGCGTTTTCAAGATTTTTGCTTTTGTTTCTTGTGCTTTTGGTGTCATATCCAAGAAGTCATTGCCTGGGCCAATGTCATGAAGCATTTCCCCCATGCCTTCTTTTGGGAGTTTTACAATGTCAGGTGTTATGTTTAAGTCTTTAATACATTTTGAGTTGTTTTTTATGTACAGCATAAGATAAGAGTTCAGTTCTCTTGTATGGATATCCAGTTTTCCCAGCACCATTTTTGGAAGAGACTGTTATTTTCCCATCGTGTATTATTGGCACTAACTATAATGGTGAAAAGTTAAACGCTTTTCCTTTAAGATCAGGAACAAGACAAGGATGCCCACAGTCACTGCTTCTATTCAGCATAGTAGTGGAAGTCCTTGCCAGGGCAATTAAGCAAGAGAAAGAAACTAAAGGCATCTAAATGAGAAAAAGATAAAATTATCTCTGTTTGCAGATGACATGATCTTATGTGTAGACAACCCAAACTTTCTTATCTTCACAGAATATTTTGCAAGAGTTGAGCTCCTAGAAAATGAGCTTAGATCATTTCTCCCCTCTGGACAGTAACAAGATGCTCCTACACTGAGCTTCATTTAGCACAGCCCTGGACACACCACCAGGCACTCAGCAAACATCAGACAATTTCCAGTTCAATGGAAAATTCTCAGTTATCCATGGCAGAATCATGGCCCTGTCACGCACTGGCTGAGTTTCCTTGAGGAAGCTGCTTAAGCTTTCTGACTCTTGGTTTTGTTATCTGCAAAAGGGGAATAGCAGTGTCTATACCACAGGGATAATATGAAGGCTAAATGAGATCCTGTAAAGCTATCTTTCCAAGTCCTGAGCTTGACACAATAATGAAAACTAACCTTTATTTAATTATTGAGGTGGAGGAAGGAGGATAAAGAACAGGACCAAAGAACAGAAGTTATTTCCCAGTGAACTTAAACAATTCATGAGTTTTCTCATCTTAAGCAGGAGGGCCTTAACTGCATTGTCTCATGCCTTTAACCAGTGAGAGTCAGAGAGAGCTAAGGCACATCCAACTCCATTGCTCAACTCCCAGGCGCCCAGCAGCAGGTATAGAGCAGTGGGAGCTGCACTCTCCATACTGATGTTATAATTAATCTTCCACCTCAGTCAACCGATCATAGAGTTCCACTTTTGGAAGTGTTCCAACCTGCACCCAGGAGGCTTCTGCAGTCTTTTTTGCTGCCAGAATGTCCGCCCTGATTTACACCTGACTTCGGCAACATCTGAGCATTCAAATCTGTGCTACATGCTGGCTGTAGCCATGGGTCTCATTCTAAAACATCCTTGCCTTCAAATACAGGCATGAGGCAGCAGTGGAGGAAGGAGAGGTAAGAAACTATTCATCGGCCGAGGCTCTGTGCTGCTGCCTCATGGGCATGCTGACGGCAAGAGTTATGAGGTGTAAACCTGGGTTCACATCTTGTTTTCTTCTCCAGGTGAGGGTACTTCATAGAGCGCAGAAGAAACTCAAGGACCAGCTCTCTCAGGCTGCCCCTGTAATATGGCCCACTGAGGGCAGGTTCCTGGCTGCCCTTGGAACAGTGCTGCGGTCATCAGATGGTGTGAAAGACAAATGCCTTTGTGCCCTCAAAGGCAACCAGTATATATGGGAGGTGCTGTCCCCCCTTCTGCCACTCATCAGCTCATGGTAAACAGAGGCCACTTAGGCACCACTCAAGGCATTGACCAGTCTGAGTCCTAATTATAGGGTCCTACTTATAGCCATTATGAACCTCAAAGCCAAACAACGATGAATTTTGTCAAAGGACTCCTTGCTTTAGTTGAACAGAATCATCAGACTAGTAAGCCATTAGTGACCTTCGTGAGTTTCCAGATCTTCATTCTCATGGCTCTTATCAGAGATTTGGTCTGAGGTGATAGTGTTATAGGGCCCTGATGCAAAAAGCCCAGTGCAGACTGGCTCACCTGCTGCTGCATCTTGATTGTCCATGGGTGGGGTCTACTCCTGAGGTCTTGGGATTGAAAAAGTTCACACGGACTGTAAATCCTGCCATTGCTACCGATGACACTTGTACTTGTTGCGGTGTGTCCATTGTAGTGGGAAGAGCTCTGCTCTTAGAGTGTTATACAGCCTATAGGGTTTGGATTCTTCACATTTGGTTGGTTGACTTTGAGTCTCAGCACTTTCAATTGTAAGGTGGGGACAGTACAAACTTACAGAAGTTATTGTGAATACACAACCATCCAAGTAATTACACCTGCAGAGGTGACTAGTTTACTTTCTTGCTTGCTGTCTGGTAAAACTCTTGCCAATCATAGACAAACGATCAATGCATAAGGTAACCTCATTTGAGAGTTCAAGTTCTGAACAGAAGAAAAGGATCTCATTCCTGTTATGAACAGCTTAGTTATAAAGTCAAATGTAAAATCAAATATGTGTTTCTGTGGCAAATGGTTAAATTCCTACCTTTTACAAAACATTCAATAGTCACAAGGTCTTTACACACTCACTGCTTATCCATCATATTTATAGATGGTGTGCCTGTTAGGTAAGACATACACACTTTGGTTAGTTACTTGAATAGATCATAAAATGAAGTCTAGGACTATGTTTTCTGCTTTATTTAAATTTTCTCATCCAAGGAAAAATTTCATAAAGAGTGGTTGAATGAATGAATGAATGAATGGACATTTACTGTCTTGAATAAAACTTTTTTATATAACTTAGCTTGTTTTGCAAAAGAGTAAAACACTAGCTTCAAACTCTTTATTTTTCATTGATGTTTAGAAATCAGGGTCCCTCTTTTGAATACACCCCTTGCTCAAGGAAAGGAACCATTTATGTTCTGGCCTTGATTACTGCACAATTGCTTTTACTACATTTGATTTGCAGCAGTACATTTGTGATTAAATTTTCTAATTCTCTCAGAAAGTCATTGAACAAGCAAACAGTTTACTTTCCCCAATAAAACAAAACCTAAAGTATTTGGTCTTTAATAAATGTTCAAAAATTATTTTCTCAGTGTGTGTTCAAGATATAAATATCCCTTCATCTCAACCCTCTTTTAAATATTTGACCAGTTTACCTTTATAGAGTAGTTGTTTCTCCTTATGTCATTTCTGATCTTTCTTGAATTTTTCTTTGCTTAGTTTTTAATCAAGCCAAATGTTTGTTTAATCAGATACCTCAATTAGTCAAGACCTGTCTCTTTTATTAGAAGGTGAATTTAGAGAACAATTCTAAAACATAGGGTAATACAAATTTTTTAAAAGAAAAATAACCAAATTCTAAGCTCAGCTTGGTCCCAGGGCAAATTCACTCCTCATTCTTAATTCTTCTTCTCCATTTCTGGTCACGGGAGGGGCACCCCCAAAATGCTGACCCTAGGACTCCCCAAGATCCTCCAGCATCCAAAAGGCCTCTCTTCTCCAGTCTTTACTTTCTGTGGGAACAGGTTGAAACCCCTGGGAATGAATACATTCTCAACTAAAAATACAAATTAAAAGAATTTCTTGCTTAGACTATCAGAAACTTGATCTAGTGCACATATTTCCCAAGCATTTCATTTACTAGATCTGATTAAGACACTCTGTTATTGTATCATTTAAATTTTTAAATTTTATTATTTAAATTTTAAATACAAGTTTTAAAGGATGGTTACAAATTAGTAACTCAAAATAATTGAGTGGAGAGATCAAGGTACAAGACACTCTGCCTTTACCTTCAAAGTCTGAGCAAATATGATTTTATATCTCTTTAATCAGAGATTCTTTTAACGACCAAGTTACTGTGGTCCTGTCTTGTTCTTCTCCTATTTTATATTGATGTGCTCAGTACCTTGGTGTCTTTGTCTGTCTTTTAGGGGGAAGGGAATCCACGTTTTGGACTAGAGTAGCACAGATGCCATTCTTACCTCACTGTAGGTTTCTTTAAAGAATGTTTAGTCTTGACAGTGTGATGCAGATTTCTTTCTCTCCCCACTCTGTCTTCTCTTGCAGAGCTTTATCCCTTTTTCATTGTTCAGCATGACTGGGAACCTGCCAGCTCGCCACAATGAAACATAACGATTTTTGCAAAGTGTGTGTCAAATGTCCTGAGCTTAGAAGAGATTCATCGTAGAGACTGCTGCTTAATGAGTGTAAATTAGCTGATCATTTGCTAAATCTGATGTGCCCGGTGGTGTGGGTGGAAGAATGCTGGATAGGATGTAGGAGATGCAGGTGAGCAGACGGGTAGCAGAGACACATACCGTGTTTCTGAGCGAGGACTGTAGCATGGCCAGAAAGCTGTTCTGATGTAGAGAGGGTTTTTCCGCTCACGGTAGGACCCAGTACCATGAGACTGAGGACTGAAACACAAAGTTAACACAGATCTCCCGAACAGTCTGCTTTAGGGCTGGAGCCTGCTGGGATCAGTCCTCTTGAGAAGAACTACAATCTGGTTGAGATTGAACTTGCCAAAGACAATGAGACTAAACAAGAGATGCCTGCTGGTAAACATCAGGGGCGTTGTGTGGAAGCTGAGGGAGGAAGAAAACACAAAAGCTGTGCATGATGATAAGGCTAGTGGGTCTAGTGTTACCAGTACCACAGATCTACAGCTCCTCCTAGAGGCAGGGCACATTCAGAATAAGCAACAGGGAACTGCATGTCATGTAGTCAAGCAACTGTATATTTCTTCTTCATTCATTTCTGGGACATACATATGAAATATCTTCAGCTTCATATCTGAGATGGCAGGAATATGACAACATATTAGCTTTTAGGTAGACACCGGTAGGTCTTAGGATGTGGTGGAAAATTGGGTGTCATTTTTTCCAGATAATCACTGGCATTTTTATAAAACATGAAGCCCTTCCTAAAGTCTGTGCTTCCCAGATAATAGTGAGGAGAAACAGGCTTGTGGAGACCATCAGGGTTTATTTTGGAGTGGGCCTTGTGAATTTGACAGTTTAATAGTCACGTGGACGCACAGTGTTGTTTGCAGGAGGGGCCATGAACCCCTGCCCTGAATGAAAGGGAAATACTTATGTCCATGGTAACCAGGGCCAGTGGCAGCCAGGAAGCCAAGACCTGGCCTCCGCTGCCACTGCTCATACAAACCAAACTAAACATGTGTACATCACGTATGGGATATAGGAGAAGCACATCTAAAGGGCTATGGCAGAAGTGGGAAGAAGGCAAAACTCTTCCACACAGGCAACCCGTGCTTTCCAGACAAATCTCAAAACATCAAACTAGAAGTATTCATGCCACCCCCTACCCCTGCCAACTAGAACTGGCTGTCTGTGTCAGGTCGTCATCTTATCTTAGAACACATCCGTTGATACATACACTGTTTCTTCTTCCCTGTTACCTCTGATTCTGCTTCTCTAAAATAAAAGCTGACCGACTGGTTGGAATAATAATACATATACCACCTGGCATTTTACAGTTTTACATCATCTCAGGTGATACAACCAGGCTATGATGCAGTCATGTCACCATACTCTTTACCAGATGAGATGCAAACTCAGAAATATTAGGAAATGTAGCTGTGATGGATTGGGCTATAATCAACTTGTGCTGTGGGAGTTTCTCAGAATCTCTTTCCCTATATACATATGGTTCCGAGCTAGAGCTGGCCACAGTGAAGCCATGAGACCTGGGAGGTGAATGAAGGAGGGGCCATTATGCTCTGGAGGTTTTCATCGTGTAACTGAACACAGGTCCGGATGCTCACTGCCTGCAGAATCCAGTTAACAAGAATGAGTTCTGGTAGAAAGAAAGTGACTTTATTCACTAAAACTAGTAAAGAACAAGTGGCCGGGTTCCCATCCAAAGCAACCACTTCAATTTGGCGGAGAGGAAGACAGGGGTTTAAAAAAGGAAAACTTGATGTGAAAAGCTTGCAAGAATTGTGCTTAGTACAACGTCTGTGTGCCTTGTTCTGGTGGCTATCTTGGGTCCCAGTTTACCTGGATCTCGGGCTGGTGTCATCTCAACAATGGTGAGGCTGTTGACTCGCCACCTTGAAGTCATCTCTGGAACTTTGCAGGTGGGTCTCCAGACTTGGTTCATCTGTCTCAAGATTACCCCCAGGAGCTTCTAAAAAGGGACATAATTAGATGCTAGCATACAGGTAGATGAATGTGAAGGGAGTATAGATGGTGAGAAAGGGAGGGATGTGGAGTTCATTTTAAGACAAAGAGGGAAAGGCTTCTGCAGTTTGCTTCAAGGTTATATCTTGAAATGCACGAGAAATAAGTAAAAAGTTTAAAATGCATCTTGCAGTTAAACTGCCCAGTTACAATTGGTCAGAAGTGGTGAGAGACACAGTGGAGCTGACATAGGGTGCAAGTTTGTCTTCACTCTTCCTTACCCCTGTCTTTATTTCCCGATTTCCAGCCCTGCTGACTTGCAGTGAGTCCAGGGCCACCATGCAATCCTGCACCCCACTCGACAGACCTTTACTTCCCTAGCACCTCACACCATTCCTGTAAAAGGTTGTTACTCTATAATATTCCAAATATTGAGAGTTTCACTCTCAAGTTTGAACTCTGACGGACACATTACCTGTGGTCTCCTGGTGGGAGGTGATGTGTTTTTTACACTTTATAATTTTTTTTTTATTTTTATCACTCACTATACTTGACTGTGTTATGATTTCTATATTCGTCATTCTTCCTGCATCATTTTCTCTCTTTTTTTTTTTTTCTGAGACAGAGTCTCGCTCTGTCATCCAGGCTGGAGTGCAGTGGTGCGATCTCAGCTCACTGCAAGCTCCCCCTCATGGGTTCACGCCATTCTCCCACCTCAGCCTCCTGAATAGCTGGGAATACAGGTGTCCGCCACCATGCCCAGCTAATTTTTTGTATTTTTAGTAGAGACGGGGTTTCACCATGTTAGCCAGGATGGTCTTGATCTCCTGACCTCGTGATCAGCCCGCCTCAGCCTCCCAAAGTGCTGGGATTACAGGCTTGAGCCACCGCGCCCGGCCATCTATGTTCATTTTCAAAGGGGTCTTCCTTAATGATAGTGCCTTTGAACCAAAAATTAAAGAGTTGATTAAAGTAGTAGAAAATGGTCATCTGTACAAGTTTCATGATTTATAAGAACTATGGAAATTGCTCCTTAGAAAATAGCTTTCTAAACATGAAAATACACTTGATTAGAAACAGTACACATGAAGAACTCTGGTTTCATGCAAAGTTGAAGGAAATTCTTGTGAAATTAAAAATGCACCCAGAACAGTTGATGAAGTCTAGTCCAACGAAAGAGTTTTCAACTGTTTGATTTCCATCTTGTCAAAGAATCAGCTTTTGGTTTTGGTGAATGAAATGGTTTGGCTGTTTCCCCACCCAGATCTCACTTTGAATCGTAATAATCCCCACAGGTCAAGGGTGGGACCAGGTGGAGACAATTGAATCCTGGGGCTGGTTTCCCCCATGCTGTTCTTGTGACAATGAGTTCTCAGGAGATCTGATGGTTTTCTAAGGGGCTTTCCCCTTTGCTCGACTCTCATTCCCTCTCTTGCTGCTCTGTGAAGGGGCGCCTTCCTCCATAACTGTAAGTTTCCTGAGTCCCTCCCAGCCATGTGGAACTGTGAGTCTTTGTTAAACCCGTTTTCTTTATAAATTCACCAGTCTCAGGTATTTCTTCATAGGAGCATGAGAACGGACTAATCCGGTAATATTCTCCACTGTTTTTCTATTTTCTACGTTATTTAGTTCTGCTCTATTATGTATTGTTTCCTTCCTTCTGCTTGCTTTGGGTTTAGCTTGCTCTTCTTTTGCTAGTTTCGTAAGGCAGAGTGTAGGTTGTGGATTCAAGATCTTTCTTCTTTCTTAATATAAATGTTTACGGCTATAATTTTCCTTCCAATTACTCTTTTTATTGCATTCCCTAAGTTCTGGTATGTTGTGTGGTATTTTTGTTTTTATTCAGCTCAAAGTATTTTTGTGTTTCCCTTGTGGTTTCCTCCTTAATACTTTGGTAATTTATCAGGGTGTTTAATTTCCAAATATTCTTGTGTATTTTCCAGTTTTCCATCTGTTATTGATTTCTAAATTCATTCTGTTGTGATCAGAAAAGACACTTTGTGTGAGTTGATTTCAACCTTTTAAAAATTATGAAGACTTCTTTTGTGACCTCACATATAGTCCATTTTAGAGAATGTTTCAGGTGCATTGGGGGGAAATGTGTATTCTGCTGGGGTTGGCAGAGTCTAATAATCCCTAATATATCTCATTTCTAATGTAGGTGTTCCCGCCAGAGCATGCCAGTGTCATGTCAACAATAACAAACAAAAATTCTTTTTTTCTTTTTCTAAAGCCATATTGTAGATTCCCAGTTCAACTATAATATATATTATTTTAGCTATCTATTTAAAGTGTCACATCATCCTAGGGACCTTTCAACGGACTGACTACATTTCTTACAATTATAGTAATTACTGAAAATAAACACATGAGACTATTCTCTTCAACTAAAATATCATCTTATTTTACATTTAGTACAATTTAGAAATTTGCATGTAAAGCTAAGGAAGGACACAGCTTTAGAAACAATGGACTCGTTTCTCTCCAGACCTATGTGAAAGTTGGTTTGACAATAATTACCTTATGGGAGCCCAAAGGTATAAAATAAGGATGAGGAATGATTGTTCCCATCACAGACGGATCATCACATCATCCCTTGTGCATTTGCATGTTGTGTACTGGTCAGAGGTGGCGTGGTGTGGAGGGGCAGCAGTGGTGATGTGGAAATGTAAAGAATTTCGGGTACTGAGGATCCAGTTAAAAATCACACTGGAAAGAGAACCAAATATAGTCAAGGAAAGAAGAAGTGGCCTACAAACCTGTGATATGATCTTGAAATGACTTATTTTAACAAGCATACCTCCCATCTATTATATAAAATAAACCTAGGTTACTAGAAAGAGATGGGGGTTAAATTCCCTATCACTTACTAGCTGAGTGACTTTGAGCCTGTTTCCTAGTCTCTGTGAGCTTGTGTTTCTTCATGTGGGTAATAGAAGTCATAATAATACTCACTTTAGCAATTTGCTGTAATAATTGGCAACAATATCTTGAAGCACAGATGATAATGTCCAGTATGTAATAGCCCTCTTGTATGTAGCTGTATTCTTACTACTGTCCATAGTTCTTTAGGTTATTAGACTGACTTATGAACTTTGAGCGCTGGTCATCAGACCTACTTCCCATGGAGCCTCGAGACCCCTCCCTCGAATTATCAGACCCTTCCCCCTCTGGCCATCATCCTCCTCCCTCTGATCATCACTGTGCGCCCTTTGACCATCACCCTCTTCCCTCTGGCGTCAGACTCTCCTCCCTCTGCCCATCCTCCTCCTCCCTCTGACCATCAGGCCCGCCTTACTTCCTCATACCAGCAGCCGTGGAGTGGGTCTTCAACAAGCAGCCAACAGCAGCCAGGGACAGAGCCTCGGGCACTGTTTTTCTGTCCGAAAAATCAGAATTGTATCAAAGGGTCGGACACCTGGACTGGCAAGACACATTGGGGTTATTTATAACAGGGGAAAATGAGGTCTCCAGGGAAACAAACCATAATAAAGAATATGAACTCCCGCAGACCGAGTTGCCTTCAACGATCCTCAAAGACTTTTGTGTTTGACCAATATCAAGTAATTACATCAGTAAATAACTGCCTGAGCCTTGTACTTCTGTCCTCCCAAGATCCGGAATGACTTCTGCTTTCAAAATGAATTTCAGGGCTTTCTTTGAAGCAGTCTTGTAAAGTTGTTATATTTAGTTTAAATTCAATTAAAGCTCAATCTGAAAGTTCTTTCTGAAGCATTTGATCCACATTTACATGAACGTATTTGCTCTTAAAATTGTTAGGGGTATAGCTCATTTCTAGTAATAATAAGTGGTATTTCATAAACCAGGATACATGATCATTTACTTCCTGATAGCTTGCTTCTCCCAGATCTAATTCTATTCTTCCTTGAGGGCCGTTGGTGCCAGTGCCAGGGCTGCAAACATCAGGGTTAGACTGGAGAGTGACCCGTGTGCTCCTTCACCCCCGGGTGGGGCCTCTGTGCTTACCAATAGGCTAGCACCAGGTGCAGGAGACAGATGTGCCGCCTGCTCACAGGGCTTACCTGGGACAAATGTACCGCTCACTCACGGGGCTTACCTGGGGACAGTTGTGCTGCCCGCTCGTGGGGCTTACCTGGGGACACTCACTATGATTACCTGGGACAGATGTGCCGCCCGCTCACTATGATTACATGGGACAGACATGCTGCCCATGCACGGGGCTTACCTGGGACAGACATGCCACCCACTCACTATGATTACCTGGGACAGACATGCTGCCCACTCACTATGATTACATGGGGACAGACATGCCGCCCATGCACGGGGCTTACCTGGGATAGATGTGCCACCCACTCACTATGATTACCTGGGGACAGATGTGCTGTCTGCTCACAGGGCTTACCTGGGAATGAAGTTCCACTCCTCCACTTGCTTAGTTCTTATTTATTTGTCTCTCCCACCATTTCAAGTCTTTGCTATCATCATGAAGAAATATGCAGGGTGCTGGCTGTGCAGTGATGAGCTGGGAGAAAATGATCTTTGACAGAGCTGGTAGTTAAGGAAGAATCCCTTGGCTGAAGCAGAGTGTAAGGGATGAGAAGCCAAATGGGTGGAGAGCGGGAGCAGGGGAGGAGGGTGAGAGCATGAGAGGGACACTGCATCTCCAGAGGCTGGAGAGGGGCAGGGGTGCAGCTTGTCATGGGACATGTAAGAGGGCCAGGGACTGATGCAGAGAGGGACAGGAGGCAGCCTGCACCGGCACTGTGGGAGCAGGCAGATGGGAACGTGGACAGGGAGTTAGTGTTTTCTCCTAAATGCCGTGGAAGACATTGATGTGTTTTCAACAGTGCAGATAGAAAGCAGTAAATGGTTTCAAAAATATCCCAAACAATACAATATATAGAATTTCCTGATGGATTTGACTTGCAAACAGAGCGGAAGAAAGAAGTATGATGGCATCTATGCTTTGTGCTTTTTGAGCAATTGGTGGAATATGGACGCCATTTTCTGTCACTGAGAAGACTCAGCGAAGGGCGGGAGGATGGGGGTAAGTGTGCAGGGCCTGTGAAGCTGGGAGATCCGTGAGATGCCCAAGTGGCAACGTCAGCTCTGAGGAAATGACACTCAGAGAAATGGCCTGGACTAGAAATAAAATGTGGGAGTAGTTAGCACACAGATTCTGTTCCGAACCTCGAAATGAATGACCACACCTAGGAAGAAAAAGCAGGAAAAGAGAGGAGAGGGCCCTTAGAGATCCCAACAGAGGGGGCTTATGTGTGTGTGTGGTGAGTTGGAGGACAGCCAGAAGAAAAGATGACGTTCCAACAGCTGAGATGCAGTCAGGGCACAGCCCATTGGTGTGCAGCGTGGAGGTCTTTGGAGACATCACTAGGAACCGTTTACTAAAATGTCACTAGGAGCAGTGCCTGTAGAAACCAGATCAGGGCACACGAAAGGGTAAATGGGAGATGAGAGAGACATGACACTCCGCTGTGTGGACTCAGAAACCTTTCTGCAAAGAGAAGCCAGGAACACAGCAGGATGCAAACTAAGACGTGAAAACTCATTCTTCGAAGTCCTTTCAGAATCCTGCCTGCTTCTGTTTATATACCGCCTACATTTCTGAAAATTCTAGTGTAAAACAAACATGTATATATTAAATTATGTTCCTTTTACTTTTATTAAATAAAAAGTAGTCGCATTAGAGAAGAGCAAAGCTAAGAAACATAATGAAATGATGTGTAAGGATCCTAACATGACCACTAAAGAGCAATGCACCTGAGTGTGAACGCATCAAACGCTTCCAGGCCTGGCAGTCAATCCACGTGCCATGGCCTCTTACAAGGAAGTCATCGTTCTAACACCCCATCGGTAGGGCACAGGCTTTGGTTATTTTATCAGTGCACAAAAATGAATTCACACTGTTACTGGCTTTCTTCTGCTGGTGCACATTCGGTGTGATGGCTCCTTGGGTTTACGCATGACCCCTGTGGCTAGAGGCGAGGGTGAAGATAATGGGTTCACATCGCACAGATTAAAGCAGAGCCTCTATTGTGTTCAGAAGAACCTAGAGTTAATGGGCCACAAACAGATCATCTTCTGGCCTCCCAGCAGAGCCGTCGGTTGCCTCCTGACACAGTCCATTTCCACTTTGACACAAGTGTTTGCCAGCTTTGTGGTACCTGATTATTAGGGTCCTCTTAGTTCTGTGATTGCTCCAGGAATTCAGTAAAAATTGTCATCTGGAAGAACCAAATTGCAGTTCTTAACTGGGTAGAATTCAGGCTCTTCAATTCTTGATTCCATTCATTACGTGCTCACTGTAAGAAGTGGTACCTCCTTGGGATACTGAATCAGAAAGATATTAGAGAAAGGGCTATTCATGGTGTAGGGATCTTTGGACTTGAAGGTGAAATTTCAAACATCTTCAATATTCATTTTGGTTCTGGGAGAGGTAGGAAAACTGCCTAGAAATGGTCCATTTATAATCATATATGTGAATAGAATTTAGCATTTTGGTTGGTTGGTTGGTTAAATGTGTGATTGTGAAATAGGGCTATGATGAGTTGACATAAGGGGAAATCGACCTTTAAGTAGGGTGATCATATAATTTTTTATCCAAATGGGGTCATGAGAGAGGGAAGAGTGGTGCTATTAACATTCACATCGAGGCAGATGAAAACATTCACGTCGAGACAGGGAAACCTGGACGTGCTGTCATCTTATGAGGGCTTGTCATTTGCTAGGAACAATTTGGTGGTCGTTTTTCCTTACACAACAAGGAGAGACCGGGAGCCTGCCCTCTTGGTAGATCAGCTAAACATGTCCACAGGATTTTGCTTCCAAGATGAACATGGGTGTAGCTTTCAGGAGTGTCCATCGAGCATCACGATTCGAAACCTGAATTTTCAGGGGCTTCTCTGTCTTGTCACCTTCCTTTGCTGTATGCTTCAGTCTCTGCTTGAATTTGCGCCTGGAAATGGGGTTGAAATACATTTGGTGCAGAACGATAGCATTTCAAACCTGTCTAAACAGTTTGCAGACATTAAAAAGGATTTGTATGCCAAGAAGGAGGCCCCTAGCTCGTGAGGCCAGCCCCAGTTTGCCTTCCGAATATACTCATTTTGCTGCTGTTAAAGACTTTCTGTGTAATTTGAGTCAAAATATCCCTATTTTCTAGTTATACCGATTTTCTTCACTTCTAAACCCCAAGCCACCATAACACTTTTTTCAGTCTCTTTTGCTCTTCCCACCCCTTCCAGCTCCTTGGGGGATTTCAAGATGGGATTGTGGAGCATAGTTAAATCCATCGTAATTACATTCAGTCAGCTGTATCCCCTCTTCTTCTTTGCCTTTGCGATTTCACTACCTTAAAAAAGTATTCTCTGTTGCTGAACAATTAAACATAACGCTAACCTTGCAATCAGATTAGCCATAATGGATATGGTGTGGGCATTTCACACTAAGTTATGTCATTTTAAGCAATTAAATTAATATCTCAAAGTCAAAAAGCTAATTCCAATGATTGCTGTAGACATTTTAAGAAAATATTTTCCAAGAGAAAAGGGATATCAAAATATAACCATTTTTCTTTTGCCAAGAATACATTGCATTTGTTTTAGGTACAGATAAAAGGCATTTTAGGTATAGATTAAAATCTGTGGTGAGGAAATGTAGTCAAAAAAAGGGCTTTACTTGCGCTGGAGAAGACTTCCCCTCATGCACGGCCCTCACCAGCTTGGAGCTGAGCTGCTTGCTGTACACGAGCTGTGCACCCAAGTGAGCCTCTGTAGTCCAGCCCAGGACTGCTATCTGCTGTTGCCTCCAGCTTTCTGGTCATGCTGGGGGAGTTGGGGGAAACAGGGGCAGCATCACACACACACATGCACACACACACACACGCGCACACACGCACACACACACATGCACACACACACGCGCACACGCACACACGCACACACACACGCATACACACGCACACGCACACACACGCGTGCACACACACGCGCACACGCACGCGCACACACACGTACACACACACACGCGCACACACACACACAGAGCTCTTTCTGAGGATGGGAAGGAATCATTATTTCCAATGGCGTTGTTTCCCAATGTTGGCCAGACTGTGATCTCTTTCTGTCCAAGAACGAAGGCAGCGTTCCCTTTCTGAAGCTGTTCTCAGCTGTTCCCTCATTTCACAAGCTGCTTTCCAGCTCTGATGTCTGTGGTTGCTGCAGCAGCAGGCTAAGCCACACCTGACCCACAGAAGGACATGAGGTTGGTTCTACCTCACAGAGAGAAGCTGAAATCTTTGTTCCTATTAACACAAAGATAAGGGGCTCGGAAGTGTGCCTGAGCGAACGGGACTGACAGTAGCAATGACGGTGGAAGAAAGCCCAAGAACGTCTCCACAGAGGGATGCCTGGCAACACAGGAGCAGGCCCACGTGGCCAGCATCTCTGAGGTTTACCTTATCCCCAGCAGGCACAGCGGGCCTCTCTGCCCCATGCATGACTTGCCACATCCCTGAAATACGGACTGCATGAATTTTATGCTGGAACAAGCTGCAGAGTGATCAGTCACATTTGCAGCCCTGTGGACTATGGCTATTGGACTGTACAATTAAAATTAAGTGTGACGTTAAATCTAAAACAAAATTTTTTGAAAATAAAAAGGCTAGACATGGCGGCTCACATCTGTAATCCCAGCACTTGGGGCAGCTGAGATGGGAGGGTCACTTGAGCCCAGGAATTCAAGACTGGGCAACATAGTGAGACTGTCTATTTTTCTTTTTTTTGAGACGGAATCTCGCCCTATCACCCAGGCTGGAGTGCAGTGGTACGATCTCAGCTCACTGCAAGCTCCGCCTCCTGGGTTCACGCCATTCTCCTGCCTCAGCCTCCCGAGTAGCTGGGACTACAGGCGCCCGCCACCGCGCCTGGCTAATTGTTTGTATTTTTAGTAGAGACGGGGTTTCACCATGGTCTGGATCTCCTGACCTCGTGATCCACCCGCCTCAGCCTCCCAAAGTGCTGGGATTACAGGCGTGAGACACCGTGCCCAGCCCGAGACTATTTTTAAAAAATACGTTTACAAAATAAGATACATTTAAAAGTAAGTTGTCTCATCTGACGGCAGCCATGCCTGGGACACTGCTCCAAAGGCAATCTTAGCAGGGACTCAAATCTGATTGTTACTGCTGGGTCTTCTCCCTGACCCTGGGGAGTATAACTACAGAATCATTCATGCAGCATTTGCAACTTACCAAAGGGTAACTTTCCACAGTTCCCAGCGTTAGCTTAGCAACCAGAGCGGCAGAATATGCCGTCCTGGACAGAAAAGGGAATGGTGAGTACTGTCAGTTGAGCTTTGCATCTTCTCTACCTTGTTGAGGACCTAACATCTCCATCAGAGATTCTTAAAAACCCACCACCCCGCGACACACCCCCAAGAAGAAAAGCCTGGGAAGTTCTTTCTACCCACATGCCATCTTTAGAAGTTTTCCAACTTTATGGTAGAGGTCATCCCATCCTGGAAATGTCAGAGAGGAAGATTATAGAAGCTGGTCAGGAACTTAATGAACATTTCCTGCAATACACTCATTGTGGCTAGTGTCACCAACTTTAACAAGTGACATTAACAAGAGGCTTATCTAGCTAGCCTGAGTCAGTTTTGTGCCTTGGTGTGAAAGCTATTTCCAGTACCATTTTGCTTATAGCCAGGAATGGTTCATATCAAAACTGTGGACCAGAGTTCATTTTTAGAGGACAGAGCTGCTAAGCAGAAAGCAACAGGGGGCCCAACCTCACCCTCCTAGCTCCTTCCCTGTTGACTTAACCTTTTGAAAACATAGACATGGGCCAGGCACGGTGGCAAACACCTGTAATCCCAGCACTTTGGCAGGCTGAGACAGGTGGATTGCTTCAGCCCAGGCGTTTGAGACCAGCCTAGCCAACATGGAGAAACCCTGTCTCTACTAAAAATAAAAAATTAGCGGCCAGGCACAGTGGCTTATGCCTGTAATCCCAGCACTTTGGGAGGCTGAGGCGGGTGGATCACGAGGTCAGGAGATCGAGACCATCCTGGCTAACACAGTGAAACCCTGTCTATACTAAAAAGACGAAAAAATTAGCCGGGCGTGGTGGTGGGCACCTGTAGTCCCAGCCACTAGGGAGGCTGAGGCAGGAGAATGGCACAAACCCAGGAGGCGGAGCTTGCAGTCAGCTGAGATTGTGCCACTGCACTCCAGCCTGGGTGACAGAGCAAGACTCTGTCTCAAAAGAAAAAAATTAGCTGGGCATGGTGACACACGCCTGTAATCCCAGCTAC